>NC_086334.1:26326519-27526519 GCF_032445375.1 Bacillus rossius redtenbacheri
TATTTTCTTATCGCTAAGTTACCGTACAGCTGATCAAAACAAGGTCACGGCCTGTCCACGTCTCCGTATGAGCCCGTGACGTCACCGAATTCCATCAGGTGCGCCAACCCTCGCTTGCGGTTCCTCCGTTCTCCGCTAGGTCTCAGCACCTCCCCGTCACGTGTTCACTCTGCCACGTCCACTGACGTGTCGTTCTGAAACAACTCTCAACATTTTTCTAATTAAAACAAAACATCACTATAAATTCTATAACTCTCTTTTACATAAACTCTCGTTTTCTCTTTAATTCCTTTCTAACGTTTATCCTTCCCTCGACTGATTTAATTCGTACGTCTCGTCTCCTACGCGCACGAAAACAAAACAAACTTCTCTTGAAAATAATTCCTATTTACGAAAAAAACTTTATTTTAAATTTTAACTCTCTTAACCTACAATCTTAAAATTAATTTCAATTAAATTAAACCACTTGCATTATCTCTATTAATCATTTAAATTATAACGTATTCTCCTCACGTAAAAATCCCTGATAAACTCAACGACTTAAAACAACTTATCACTATAAACTTTATCCTTACAAGTATACTCAAATAAACATCTGTTACGTCAAAAAAAAAATCTCAAAGACTTCCTCCACTATAGACTAAAATTCCGTAATCCTCTCCTCAAGTAAACTCTTAATAACCTGCTATCAGAAGCTGAAACTAACTTAATAATAAACATAAAAATCTACCTCTCTCTCTCTCCAGAAATAGAACCTATCCGGCGAACTCTACCATTTCTGTCACGTGCACCTAGCCGGTGCCACCGCCATTTCTGTCACGATCCACCTTCAGAGGGGGGGGGGGGGCGAGAATCGTAGCTCTTTACATAGAAACAACTCGCTTGGCATCAACTAGTCTTAACTTCATAAAATACTTTACTGTACCTAGGATCATAGGTTCGTCATCCCGTACAGGATGTCTGGTGAAAGCTGAACTAAGGAGATTTTGCAAAATAACATAATACTTAATTAAAATTATTTTATTCTTAAAGTCAAATACTCAACATCATTTTAAAGAACATTTAAATAGCGGGATTACAATTTAAAACAATAATCTCTTTACTTCCTTAACGATTGAACGACCTTACAAGAGAGAGAATGAGAGAACTTCACTAAACACTTCCCTAGTCCTTCCGAATACCTCAAATCATAATTAATACTTAAAATTAAAACAAAGATAAGTCCATACTCACATTTTCCGAAAAGCCTTTCTTGATCGATTACTTTAAAAAAATAACGTAGGGGCCTCTCCTGCCCTTGAAATCCCGAACGAACATTACATTTTAAAAACTATGACGCGTGACCCCTGACGAGGGCCATAGCCTCCGCCCGAAAGCTTGAAGATGACTACATTATGACCTAACTTAAATTAAACGACTCGTGGCCTCTGGCGTCGGCCATAGCTTCCGCCCGAAAGCTTGAATTCCTACATCACGAACGAACTAACAACTCGTGACCACAGGTGAGACGCATAGCCTCCGCCTGAGTGAGCCTGAATTCCTACATCACGAACGAACTAACAACTCGTGACCACAGGTGAGACGCATAGCCTCCGCCTGAGTGAGCCTGAATTCCTACATCACGAACGAACTAACAACTCGTGACCACAGGTGAGACGCATAGCCTCCGCCTGAGTGAGCCTGAATTCCTACATCACGAACGAACTAACAACTCGTGACCACAGGTGAGACGCATAGCCTCCGCCTGAGTGAGCCCCGAGTCACCACTCACTTGCGCTTAAATTCGCGCGCCCTGCCGCGCCTACCATAACAAAAGCTCGTTATTGAAGTCAAATTTACTAAACAACTAACTAGAACATCTGGGAAGACTACCCCCCCTCTACCCCGATGTGCAGGCCACACCGCGCGGCTTGTTACGACAGCGCGCCCCAGTAACTGCGGCCCGTGGCTGCGCCAGCGCGCGGCCAAACAAACAAACAAAATTCTGCAAGCCCGCAGCGCGCCGCGCCGGCCCCGTGCCCCAATTACATGGTCACGCCACTTGCGCTGACGAGTGAACAGAGCAGCCAGCCCAGAGTCCCGTCAGTAAAGTCCCCAAATTTGATTTCAACAACCCTGCAAAATTTCAACCCGCGACAATATAGACATATGGCATTGTGGACTTTTCTTAAGCCTTTTTAAGACTTAAATTTATGTAGTACATAAATGTGATGTATCAGTCAATTATAAGTCAGCGTAACCCTAAAAGTGCCTTTTTAAGACTTGATTACAAAACATAGAAATTTCTCTATCTTTTAACATTAATATACATAAACCTTCCGGAAGAAAGTCTCTAAATGATGGTGAAAACCACATCAAAATCCATTGTGTAGTTTAGAAGAAGTAAGCAAACAAACATAAATATGCGGATAGTGACTGTTTTATACTATTTCAGACCTGCCAACATTAAAATTTAAAAAATCATGAGGTCCTCGATAAAAATTTTCAGTCCCATAAATACAGGTTAGATATAAAAAACAACAAATGAGAATCTTTAAATTTAAGTGACATACCTGTACATATGTTACATGGTCTCTGCTTCAAAATTTATTTCAACAAATTATAGGTTGCAGAATTAATTTAGTTGAACATAATTTAGCGCTGTCGTGTAGTGATCATGCAGGGCCGCAACTAAAAAAGATGTAAAATAACATTCTGCTCGTGTAACACTATTATCACTGTTCACAACAAAATTAATTTTTTTATTGGAAGAAATACACTTCACGTGTTAGTTATGTTTTTTTGTAGCGACATGTTTCACAATGTCTCCTGTTCCACTATGCGAGATAGAAAAATCAGCACGGCACACGCTACAAAACGCAAAATTGCTTCCTTTACGTGACTCGAGTATTGATGGAAACTCGTTACTGTAAGCTTTCGTAAAACTTGTTTTGTAACTTTTACAAACAAAATCTTGGGGCCCCGAAAAATCGTGAGGAAACACTATTTTGGCGTGAGGGCGTGAGATGGACCTTAAAATCGTGAGCCTCACACCAAAATCGTGAGAGTTGGCAGGTCTGCTATTTAGAGATTGCGTTAAAGAATAATCCATAAAATCAGTAGTTTCCAAAACCCAGAGTAGCGATTCAAATTATGATTGCATGGACAGACCTGATTTGTAGCCCTGCTCTTGGGAGACAGGAATATGATACTTGGATATTACTAATCCATGGGAAAAGGTCATTTTGGATGCTTTAAAACTAGGCCTATTACTAAACTGAACTTCTACTAAAATACCTGTTATTGAAACAATGCTGCAGATGCTTGTGCGCTCCGGTCACACGGGTTCGTTACTCATTAGTGGGGTGATCACTGGCAACATTATCAAGGACTTGCACCTCCTACCTCTATCAGGTGTGATATTACATCTAAAGTTCCAAATTCCTTGCAGTTTCAACACAGCCTGAGAAAAAAGTACGGTGTGATTGATATACGTCTAACACAATCCTTCACATCCTCCAAGACAGTTGTGGGCGTAAGCCAGCGGCACTGCAACACAGCATCATATTCATCCATTAAAAATACGTACAAGCTATACATTTGCTTCGTAAAAATCAGGTAGTTTGAGGCACATAATTTAACATTATTATTTATGTTAGGGATGACCAAATAATACATATGACCGGTAAGTGTAAAAAAAATAATGCACAGTTACACCTCTAAGTAATATGGTTATGAGCAGTGAAAGATCTTTAATCTGGCATTCCATGGATCAGCACATTCTGTAATCCAGCTCCAATCAAGCTGCACATGTTCAGAGTTTATCCTTAATGTTGATTTTACTACAGTGATTCCTGTTTCTTAGCACGTTACATTTTACATTTGTTATTCTCATTGAAACTAACAATATTGACGTTCGATAATCTGGGAAAATTGCTAATCCACTGTGGCCTTGGTTCCGAACGTGCCAGATTTAAGATTTTTCATTGTTCATGGTAGATAAAATATTGTTTGACAGCAAAAAATTAATAAAGATCTTGAAAACTCAAGTAAATAACAGATGTTGTTAAGTCACATTACTTTGAATTGGCAAATAAAATAAATTAAATACACAAATGTCAATCCAAGTTACACTTGTACAAGTGTGGCTTCAAAGTTAACAGGGAACACTTTTTATTCCTCGTATAAATTTTGTAAATCTCTCGGAGAGGTTAGTAAACTAAACACAAATGTAAATGAAAGCATAATAAATTTCTCACGAGTGAATATGATTTAATATTTGGAAACAGTTTTTGAAGCTTTATTTATGAAACCTAACACATATAGTGTCTGATGTATTGCTAATGAAATAACTGTTTATAGTGAGGCAAGGTATAAAAGGTGAATACGTACTTATTTATGAGTACACATAATTTGTGTAAAATTGTTTAGTCATCACAGAGTATATCAATTGTTTGTCTTCAAATTAGGGCAAACAACGAAGTTTTCAGAAATAAAGCTGTTACTAGAATAAACAGTAGGAAAAACGACTTGAGGAGAAATAACATAATAACCTCTGGAAAAATTACATTAAAGCTCGGTCTCACATGGAATATTTTGAATTTATTTTTCATTATTACCTTTATTTAAGGGGTTTGCTAAAATTTTTAATTGACACCTCAATCGCATTTGTTGTCACAAATACTTTCAACATATATTCACAAAGTGTAGTGTAATGGCTGTAAAAAGTCGAGCATGTGATAATAACTACGAACTCTTAGATTAAGATCATCAACACCTCAGCCTTCTATTGCTGTCCTTCTAAAAACATTACAGACATTGATGTCAAGACCATCTTCACAGCTGGTGAGAAATTTATAGTTGCCTCGTACAGTGGAAACAATCAAGAACCCCAAGATGAGCTGCAGTACTAGTAATATAAGTCTGCAGCTTATAAATTCACTTAAAATACGCCACTACCCCCCCCCCCCCCCTCCTTCCCAACCGGAGCTCCACTAACATTTTCTGCGCATTTATGTGCAAGAGCAGCTCTGGATAGGCCAGCCAGTTTCATGGGGGGAGAATGATGATAAAATCAAACTACTAGATTTTTTGCAACGTGAAACTACCATTTGCCTGTATTACATTATATTACTAGTAGGGAGATAGCACATGTGCATGCTGGGAATAAAAATATTTAGTCAAATAATATATTTAGAGTAATAGGCCATACTGTACGGTGTTTGGTTGTAATAACATTGACAACAATGCTATGAATATCAAGTTCTGCACATTTCACCAAGAAAAATAATTTAG
Source organism: Bacillus rossius redtenbacheri (assembly GCF_032445375.1). Lineage (NCBI taxonomy): Eukaryota > Metazoa > Arthropoda > Insecta > Phasmatodea > Bacillidae > Bacillus > Bacillus rossius. Next base: position 26,331,794 of record NC_086334.1, read on the forward strand.
AAAGCTGTAAGAGAAGATGAAAAATTAAAAATGGGTTAACATAACATTTTAGTTATCTTTAAAATTGCTCTTATGTTGTGTTCAAGTAACAGAATACTAAATCAAAACTTAGAAGCTAATTTACATTTGCTTTTATGCCCACAAAAATAAGTCCATTGTATGTTAGTTCATGAAATATAACATAATTCCAAAAAAAATTACTTATTTCTGAAACTTTGTTTTTCAACATTGAAAATTCAGTTAATGTCATCTAGGATGGCCACTCTTTTCCGATTTCTATTTTTATGAATATTTCCAGGATTTAAGGACACAAACTGGCTTTATAAGGACAATGCTATCTCACATTTTGAATACTCTTGTTACTTTATATAGTTGATACCATGTTAATTTCTTTTAGTACAACATGGAACACAAAAAAATATAACACTGTATCAACTCTACAAAGTAACAATTTAAATCAGTTGCAACAAACATACTAGATTACATTACTTCAAATGTTAATATCTACCGCTGAAGTGGACACCTATATTGCAAGGAATGTATGTCATCATTAAATGCTGCTGCAAGTTTCTTAGCTTATTATAACACATTGATCTTTTTGTTTATTAATTTTTAAGTTTCTCATATTTCCTCTTATACCTTTAAGCAATTTTAGAATATTCCTGTTCAGACTGGCGTCATTTCAAAGCTTCCGTGTACCTTTCTCAAGCATCCATTGTCTACTCAATCAAAACGATTTAATTATGTAGCTTTTCTTCACCACCCGCAGTCTTGACTGAACTATACACCAGCCTCTAAACACACCCAACCCTTCTATTTATTATTGAAAACCCTCTTTTTAGAGCTACATAACAGTATGACAGAATGAGTATCATTTTAACTAATTTTTCAATTCAGTGAACTGTGTGAATAGAGTGCACAGCTTCTGCAACCACAGGCGATCAATACTATCTTTGCTCCTTGAAAATGAATCAAGCAATCATACAATCCATTTGAAGACAACATTAAGTTTCTAACCTTTTGTGAGGTGCAGTGCATGTTAAGCCATTTTTTTTATAAATAATTATAATCTAGATGTTTTGGAATAGCACCATGAGTGGAAATAAAACTTATAGTCACTGTTGCATTTTAAAGGTTTTCTTAAGGTTAAGTTTTTCTACTGTTTTCATTTATCCGTTGCTTAATCAACATTCTGTATTATCCAACATCCCATCGCAGTAAAAAAAATGCATCAATAGGCAACAAGAACTGCAAGTTGCGAGTGGAAGTTAAGAAACAACATTCACCTGAAAATGAACACTGCAATCAAAATTTTGTTTCTTTAAATTATCACAGTACTAAACTTTTAAAAAACTGTATTTAATTCAGACAATTCTGTAATCATAAGTTCATTTCTTCAGTTAATTTATTGTTGTTTTGTTGTAAAACATAATTATTAAGTTCGTAACGTGTAAAATTATAACAGTTTGATGTTTAATCAGCTTTTTCTTAATATGTACTTCCCTATTAAGGCCCTTCATAAAATGAGACTGTAACATAACAAGTGAACTGATTTGGAGCAGGTATTCCATAAAATAATACAGGAAAAACAATACTTTTGTCTGAAGAGGATTAAATAATGAGCATAGCCAATAAAATGGATAGTATGTTGACGGGAGAGCCCTGGTTAGAATACATGGGCCATGAATCACTCCCATTAGCTTTATTCATATTATAGAATTTGTCATACTAAACTGACTATACCATTTGTCAGGAACCTGTTACTTGAGAAGGGATTACATATAGGTAATTATCTAAGAGAAGACTATATCTGTAATCAAAAAAAAAAAAAAATCAAAAATACACAAATTCATTTTTTTTTATATCTTGACGTGTTCCAATGCTTATGTGAAAAGCCATTGTGATATTTTTTTAGTAATTTATCAATACTTCATAGTTTTAATGATTGGTTTATAAGAATATATTGGGTTAGCTACATGCTACATTTAAACCATTGTAAAAATGTGTGAACTGTTGGTTAGGTCAGCTACATTATTCATGAAGGGACGTAGTTGAGGGGGTGTCCGAAGGGTTCACGCCCAACCCTTCAAGAATTTAAATAAAAATAAAAAAACAAGTGAAGACAGAATAAGAAAATTACAGTAACTTAGCTACATAAGGTTGCATAGTGTTTTATTTGGAAGGATTATTATAATCCTTATAGTGAGCTACAATAAATGCATTTCCTCCCACATCTAGCCCACCATGACTCATACACACAAGCAGCAGGAATTGTTTGCAAGAAGTCTCTATTTAATGCCGATTTGCACACATGTTAGTTGTAAGCATATCTTTCATATAAACTTGATATGTGTTTCATGTATTAAATAACAAAGATCTAGTAAAGAATTGAAAGGGTGTGTTTTCTACACTGTATCATGCTCATACCAATGATAAAATTAAGTAAGGATTGAGCCTTGGATTTGATATAGCTATGATATATGTTCAGAGTATGCTTATTGATCCAGTCCACACCCTGCACATTAAAGTCATCAAGTCAGAGTATTAACAAATCATCTCAGTAATTAGTAAATATATGAGTGCTTCATAATATACCACGTAAATGGTAAAAATTATTATGTTTAATACACGCAATGACAATTCCTTTTAAACGTCAGGTTATGTGCTATCGCACATAACATGTCGACACTTTGCGCCTCCATACTGCTAAAAGAATCCCTGTCAAGGTTTGATGCTTGGGTTTGGATAAACAGTATGGAATCATGTAATTTTTTTTTAAGTTATTATTTATGTTACATTGCATTACAATACCCAAAACAAAAATATACATGTTCTTATGTATGGAAAACCACAGGATTGACAATGCCATCAAAGCACAACATGGCGGTAACTGCTTCACTGCATTGGCTCATCAAATGTGAACTGCAAATGGTAATTTCTCAGAAACCAGTACGAATTAAAAAAATACTGTTTACAGGGTAAATAGAGGAACATAATTAGTGTTCAAAAAAGGTTTTCCCAAAATTTTATTATTTACGGAAAAGTTGTGACGCAAGAAAATTACCCATTTCAAATATGTTATACTAGCTGCAATACCCGGCGTTGCCCGGGCTGAACACAGGGTGTAGTTAGTAATTGTATTCTTAATTTGAATATCAAGTGTGAAAATTAATTTATATCACTTTCAGATCCCGACAGACGTTCTGCCAGTTTATAGTTACCTGGTCTGTATGTAATTTAGACTTTATAAAGCAACATAGAAAAAAGCTGAAAAATAAGAGATTACTAATATTGAAAATATTCCATTATCCAACTAATGCTCGGCCTGCATTGCAATACCTCATTCAGTTTTGTTTTGTAATATGTTTGAAGTAGTTCCACATATACAAATCATCTATCCATCTCTCTATATATTTTTATATCTACATCTATATACGTACATATATGTATCTCTCTACCTCTATTTATCTCTTTATATCTACATATATATACTTCCCACTATCTCTATATTTTCTATATATAAGTCTCTATATAGCTCTATTCATCTATAGGTATATCTCTTTATCAAAACCATTTCATTCTCTATACCTCGCTCTATCTCAACTAATCTCTCCGTCTCTATCGCACTCTCTATATATATCACTCTATCTCTGTATCTCCTTTATATTTAAATAAATTGCATCATGCGTGCGCACTTATACAACAATAACAGACGAAGTGTCGTTATATAAAATGAAATAAACACATTTTTTGACACAATTCGTGTTCCAACTATTGAAAAATAGTTACAGTAACTTTCATGGGCATGCACATAACAAATCACCAAAATTTCATCGCAATTGGATGAATGGTATAGGAACGCATACGGCACAAACAAACGAAAATTAAAGACATGACAAACACATCAAACGATGGTGCGTTTAAAATTCAAGGCAACTCTATCTATTGACGAAGTTAAGAACAAAACTGTTATTAGCACCTTTATTTTGCTAGCCGCTGCGAGCTCCACTAAGCGGACTGGTCTCACCAAAGAGAAAAATATTAATTTGCCAGACCTTACTATGTGTATGATCGTGTGTAGACATAGAGAAATGACACACACTCACTCACTATTTGTATGTCTATGGCGTATGATTTTTCTGTTATAAAATGAAATTATCACTTTTTCACTCCCTTAGCGATGGAATTTCATATTAATATGGGGTCCATGTGTTAATCCAGGTTATAAGCTAGCTGTAGGCCAAATTTCATTCAAATCCATTCAGTAGTTTTTACGTGAAAGAGTAACAAACACCCATCCATACTTACAAACTTTCGCGTTTATAATATTAGTAGGATTTCAGTTCTAATAACCTTTGTACGTAATGGTTGTGTTCAGACAAGAGTGCAAAATTGTAAAATTTTAATTACTTGCAAAAGGTTTATCGTTTAACTGCGTATTCACGCAAATGCTTCATTAGCGCTATGTTAACTCAGTTTTTTTTTGGTAGAAGTTGGGACAAATGTGGTAATTTATTTAGTAAGGAAAGAATTTGGAAAATACGTAATTTAATGTTGAGCATGATTGTTACTATAAAGAAAGTTATGTAATCAGCATTTGAATTAATTTAAAAAGGTAAATTTTTTTGTATTATTGCAGTTTAGTTTAGTTTTTAGTTTAAGAAGTATTTTAGCCCATACGCAGGTAAATTTTGGATATGTCGAATTCAATGTTTGTGTATCATTTAGTGTACTGATTGAACAGTAAAAGCATATAATTCGCTGGGAGCATAAAATTTATGGCAGTACGTAGAGAATTTATCAGTTTTTACCCTTGTGTTTTTTTGAAGTAAGCATGGCTGGTGTTTCTGGGTATGTGGCATATGAGGCAGAATGTACCTGTCCAATTCCTCACTGCGTTGGGAAACTTGGAGAATCCATGTGTCGTCTAAGTATCAAGATGATCATGAACATCTCCATAATATTTTCCTCTAAGCAATGAAGATGTACACACCTCCAACATAAGTGGGAGTTAAACTTTTTTGAAATATTGTTTATACCATACATTTTGTTGTATTATCTATTATACCCAGATCCTGTGCATTTGATCCTGATGCCATAATATTGTGTAGGTACATTGATCCTGTGGTATATGCTTGCTATTTTAATTAAGTAGAAAAAGCTTACAAATTTGATCCTGATTGCACAATCCTGTAAACGTTGAACATGATGGCATGAAACTGGGTAGTGGAAATCTGCCTTTAAGTCTGCAAATATTGTGTGTTATAGAAAGTTGTCAACTAATAAATATTGACATAAAAGTATAATATTCACTATTATATTTTTGTTATGATGATTTTAATAATTTTCAGAAAAAAATATGTTTTGTTTATAATGGCTTTTAACACACAATATCCCTCGATGTCATTGTCCTGCCATCTAGAGAGGTTCTCAAAATCCAGTTGCAATTTGAAAATGGAGTTCCCTGAGAAAAAAATGTGTACGGTAGTGCCAAAAAATGCCATTTAATTGAATTTTTTGCATTAAAAAGGACAGCAATTAAGGAAATAACCTTGATGAGTTTTAACATATTTTATATCAAACTTGGTTAAGTCTTCATTTGGGCCTACCTAACCTACTAATGCATGCTACAGTTTTCATACTGACCACTTTAAACTACATTTGTAAGATAAAATGCATCCCACTAAATCTTTCATCTAAAAAGGAATTCATGAAGAACAGACTTAAGACTTTACAGCATTCCTATCCTCCATCTAAATAATGCTGTGGCAAATATCACATGCAGTCTATGATTCTTTGTATCTAGTTAAGTGCAATGCAAGCAGCACGGCCCAGAACTCTACTTGAAAACTAAATCTAGTAGTAGGTGGTTAATGCCTAGACCTGAGGTACTAAGACTATTATTAAAAAATATATATCCCAAAGTAGAGTCTTGCAAACGCCAAGATTTTCTACAGCACGCATAACAAGTATTTTATGTGCTTCAAATTGATAAAATCTTGCTAAGTAATGCGGAAATAAGCAAGTGGCCACAGTGAATAGCGTATACAAAGAAAAGTTTACCTGCATACAATGGATGATTTGGAAGTCTTCAAATGTTGTCCTTTTTCTCCGCATGACTGCATGCTTAACACACACCACACGTTATTTATTTTGCGGCCAAAGCTTATTATCTTTTACTTCCCCGCCTAAAAGGTTAGTAAAATGGCGTCCACATCGGAACATCTATAGACATAAACCGACAGGGACATCGTTGATCACCATTCCACACAAAACAAAACCGAGTTGTTACAATCGACAATTAAAAGTAATATAGTGAAATGAAATAATTCACAGACTATTTTTTAATCAACGCCAAGCTTCTTTCTCTCTTCAGAAGCCCGCTTCTTCTCATACACATTCAATACGTCTCATACTAACAACACGTTATTTTTGTTGCGGACATTACTTTCCCATGAGCCTCTGCGTAAGGTATATTGCTCTGTAGCCTTCGGTACTTATAAGCAAAAAAAAACTTAACTTTAGCAGCTTAAATGAATCTATGAATGTTGAATGTTTTTGTTTACATAATTTCGATTCTGTGTTTTCAGTAATGAAAGACAGTTATGGAAAGTTTAGTGAAAGATACTTTAGATAATGAATTACTTAGCTGTCATGTTCACTCCGTTGGTGTTTTAAACTTTTCTGTTCGTTAAATTACATATGTGATATGTACTTTATAAACTTATTTGATAATGGCAGGAACGAACGGAAAGTCAAGTAAATTTTTACCCGATGGCCCAGATGTTGAGGTTAGTAAACATTTAAAAAATATAAACAATAGTTGAATAAGTTTCATTTTCACTTAAAAAATTAATATATATATATATATATACCTATGAATAAATTGTTTTGATTTTCAGGTGAATAGTTTTGTTACCGCTGGTTAGAAATAACTTAGCGTTTACCCATTGTTGAGTGGAATTTTTGGCTTAATAATTAAACTGAAGAGTAGTAATCTTCGATTCGTGTATAAAGATATTTTAAATAAATCTATAGTACATTCAAGAAACTCGTTTTTTAAGGATTGGATCCTTCCATAATTAGACAGTTTAAACGGGAAAAAAAATTAATTTGCATGACATAATACATTACAAAAATTCCAATAGGTCTGCCATATAAAATGAACCATGCATCTGCTCCATCATGTGCTTCTGTAAGTATCTGTTTTACTTGTAATTGAAGAAGGATCATTTGAGTGCTCAGTAATAGAAATCTAGTTAAATATGTTGCCTGTTTTAGTTATTTCATTACATAGACCCCCAAAAGATAATATTAAAAAATTCCTCACTAAATTAGAACAATTTCTAACTCAAGTGTATAAAAATAAAATAAAGAAACACATTATCCTGTTTGGAGATCTTAACATAGACTTTAGTGTAGATAGCAAAGAAAAACAGGAATTAACAAATATACTCAATATCTTCAATTTAGAAAATAAACTTAAGGAATACACACATTATACAAATAAAGCCACTGCAATAGATTATGTAATTAGCCATTGTAACATGAAATTAACAGTAACTAATTTAGATACAGGCTTAACAGACCATCATGCTCAACTAACTGAAGGAAACATGGCGGCGGTGGTGCAGAACAGCAAAAGAGTTAGTGAGAAATATTTAAAAAATACTTTATATAATGATAAATGTGGTAAATGTAATAGATTTGTGAAAAATGGTATTCTTTGTGACATCTGTGATAGATGGTTTCACTTCACAAAATGTTGTAATGTAAGTGAAGGTGAACAAATAGCCACTGAATGGTCTTGTACTAGCTGCAAATCTGATGATGGTGGACTCTCAAACCAACTAAGTGATTTTAACGTTAATTATGAAGAGTGCCTAAAAAAACAAATGGATAAAATCAAGACTTTAGAAGAAATCATCAGAATGCTACAAAATGACTTACGTGAGCAACAAGAATTAAAAAATTCTAAAACACTAACACAAAGCGACTTAATGTCACCTCAGTGGAAAAAAGTCGGTAAAAATTAAGAAACAAACAAGGGAAGAAAGGAACAAATATCAAGCCCGCCAGTAAGCATCCAAAATAGATTTCTACCAATACAAAATTAACAAGAAAATCAGAAGAGGAACGTGTCAGATGAGATTGTATTATTTCAGTCTCAGCAGAGAAGCTACAAACAACAAAGAACCTTGAAAACAGAAAGGCCTAATTTGAAAAAAAATAACAGAATTTCTGGGCTGAAAGTAAAAAAGCCGCTAAACAGAGTGGTAGTTCTAGGTGACAGCCATGCTAAAGGAATAGCTCCATTAATAAAAAGTAACCTAGATGTTGAAGTTATAGGATTCATAAAACCGGGAGCCCCACAACACGAAGTGCTGCGTAGTGTAAAGGAAAATCTCTCAAGTTTTGAAAACTATGAGACTGTTGTAATCATCGGTGGTGCAAACGACGTAGCCAGAAATGAGGGAGACAAAGCTGTGCAGTGCCTTGAAGATAACCTAGAAAAATTGAAGAAAAAATCAGTAATTGTTGTGAACATCCCTAACAGGTATGATCTATCCGTCACTTCTTGCGTCAACAATGCAATTAAAGTCATAAACAAACAATATGAACAACTAAGTATGAATTTTTCAAATGTGCAACTTGTTGATGTTGGCAGTCTAAATAGAGAACTGCATACTGTACATGGCATGCATTGTAATAGTAAAGGTAAAGCATTTATTGCTAAAAAAATTTGTGAATTATTAGGTAATAACATTGATCAAAGCAGAAGTAAAGTAGCAAAACCCACTTTCTTAGACAAATGGCTGGTCAGGAAGGGAAATGATATTGTACATAAGGAAGTGTCCAAATGTGAGAAGGCTGTGAGTAAAGAGACAGTGCTTGATAAATGGGTTATAAGGAAAAAGGTGAATGTAAATGAAAGAAATTTTTTATTGTAAACTCCAGCAAAGCCAATAGCTGTACTTCTAGAAGTAGATATCATGAAGTTATAAAGCCTACTCAAGATGTAAAACATATAACTCTAAATGATAAAAAAAAACATTTACAGTATTACATCAAAATATGCGTAGCTTAAAAAATAAAAAAGTATTACTTGAAAATGTTATTGAAATAAACCATCCAGATATTATCTGCTTAACAGAGCACTGGTTGAAAAAAGATGAGATATTAAATTGTCAATTTCTAAACTATGCGCTAGCTTCTCAATACTCTAGAAACACAGCTAGTGGTGGAGGTGTGTGTATATATGTGAAGAATAATTTAACTTTAAAAGAAATTAGTGTAGACAACATATGTCAAGAAAAAATTATTGAAGTATGCTGTGTTACAATACCAAATTTAAATTTCTGTATAATTGTTGTGTATAGATCACCTATCAGTTCAAATGTAGGACAGTTTTTTAAGTCACTTGACAAGTTGTTAATGAAGACAAATAACTGAGGTGAAGTTGGCTTTATCCCAGATTTATTCTGATTCCCCTCCATTCCCCCACTCCAACTACCAAGCGCCAGTGGGCGGAGCTAAATCACAGGATGCCACAGCAGTGGGCGGAGCAAGCCCGCTGAAGAGCACAACAGAGGGCGGAGCTTAAGTACAGGGTGCCGCAGAAGTGGGTGTATCTTAAACACAGGTTGTAAAAAAATAATTTCAGAATTTCCGTAATTAAATTTTCATAAATATTTAACATCATATCTAATCACAAAAAAAAAATTAGATTATGGTGAACACACCCCTTAAAGCAATAGCCCCGTACAGAACTGCCCAAATGCCACTAAACCATTTAACATGACATAATCACGAAATTTGGATTATTACAATTTTTTAAAGGTAGAAAGAAAGTATGAAGATATGAAGCTGATATGTTAATATGTTGAATGAAGTGTCAGCTTCAATCCCAGATTTTAATTTTCGAGCAACACCCCGTACAGCACTGCCCAAATGCCACTAAACCATTTAACATCACATAATCACGAAATTTGGATTATTACAATTTTTTTAAGGTAGAAAGAATGTAGGAAGAGATGAAGCTGATATGTTAATATGTTGAATGAAGTGTCAGCTTCAATCCCAGATTTTAATTTTCGAGCAACACCCCGTACAGCACTGCCCAAATGCCACTAAACCATTTAACATCACATAATCACGAAATTTGGATTATTACTTTTTTTTAAGGTAGAAAGAAAGTATGAAGAGATGAAGCTGATATGTTAATATGTTGAATGAAGTGTCAGCTTCAATCCCAGATTTTAATTTTCGAGCAACACCCCGTACAGCACTGGCCAAATGCCACTAAACCATTTAACATCACATAATCACGAAATTTGATTTATTACAATTTTTTTAAGGTACAAAGAAAGTATGAAGAGATGAAGCTGATATGTAAATATGTTGAATGAAGTGTCAGCTTCAATCCCAGAATTAAATTTTCGAGCAACACCCCGTACAGCACTGCCCAAATGCCACTAAACCATTTAACATCATATAATCACGAAATATGGATTATTACAATTTTTTTAAGGTAGAAAGAAAGTATGAAGAGATAAGGCTGATATGTCAATATGTTGAATTAAGTGTCAGCTTCAATCCCAGATTTTAATTTTCGAGCAACACCCCGTACAGCACTGCCCAAATGCCACTAAACCATTTAACATCACATAATCACGAAATTTGGATTATACAATTTTTTTAAGGTAGAAAGAAAGTAGGAAGAGATGAAGCTGATATGTTAATATGTTGAATGAAGTGTTAGCTTCAATCCCAGATTTTAATTTTCGAGCAACACCCCGTACAGCACTGCCCAAATGCCACTAAACCATTTAACATCACATAATCACGAAATTTGGATTATTACAATTTTTTTAAGGTAGAAAGAAAGTAGGAAGAGATGAAGCTGATATGTTAATATGTTGAATGAAGTGTTAGCTTCAATCCCAGATTTTAATTTTCGAGCATCACCCCGTACAGCACTGCCCAAATGCCACTAAACCATTTAACATCACATAATCACGAAATTTGGATTATTACAATTTTTTTAAGGTAGAAAGAAAGTAGGAAGAGATGAAGCTGATATGTTAATATGTTGAATGAAGTGTCAGCTTCAATCCCAGATTTTAATTTTCGAGCAACACCCCGTACAGCACTGCCCAAATGCCACTAAACCATTTAACATCACATAATCACGAAATTTGGATTATTACTTTTTTTTAAGGTAGAAAGAAAGTATGAAGAGATGAAGCTGATATGTTAATATGTTGAATGAAGTGTCAGCTTCAATCCCAGATTTTAATTTTCGAGCAACACCCCGTACAGCACTGGCCAAATGCCACTAAACCATTTAACATCACATAATCACGAAATTTGGATTATTACAATTTTTTTAAGGTACAAAGAAAGTATGAAGAGATGAAGCTGATATGTTAATATGTTGAATGAAGTGTCAGCTTTAATCCCAGATTTAAATTTTCGAGCAACACCCCGTACAGCACTGCCCAAATGCCACTAAACCATTTAACATCATATAATTACGAAATATGGATTATTACAATTTTTTTAAGGTAGAAAGAAAGTATGAAGAGATGAAGCTGATAAGTTAATATGTTGAATTAAGTGTCAGCTTCAATCCCAGATTTTAATTTTCGAGCAACACCCCGTACAGCACTGCCCAAATGCCACTAAACCATTTAACATCACATAATCACGAAATTTGGATTATTACAATTTTTTTAAGGTAGAAAGAATGTAGGAAGAGATGAAGCTGATATGTTAATATGTTGAATGAAGTGTTAGCTTCAATCCCAGATTTTAATTTTCGAGCAACACCCCGTACAGCACTGCCCAAATGCCACTAAACCATTTAACATCACATAATCACGAAATTTGGATTATTAATTTTTTTTTAAGGTAGAAAGAAAGTATGAAGAGATGAAGCTGATATGTAAATATGTTGAATGAAGTGTCAGCTTCAATCCCAGATTTTAATTTTCGAGCAACACCTCGTACAGCACTGCCCAAATGCCACTAAACCATTTAACATCACATAATCACGAAATTTGGATTATTACAATTTTTTTAAGGTAGAAAGAAAGTAGGAAGAGATGAAGCTGATATGTTAATATGTTGAATGAAGTGTTAGCTTCAATCCCAGATTTTAATTTTCGAGCAACACCCCGTACAGCACTGCCCAAATGCCACTAAACCATTTAACATCACATAATCACGAAATTTGGATTATTACAATTTTTTTAAGGTAGAAAGAAAGTAGGAAGAGATGAAGCTGATATGTTAATATGTTGAATGAAGTGTCAGCTTCAATCCCAGATTTTAATTTTCGAGCAACACCCCGTACAGCACTGCCCAAATGCCACTAAACCATTTAACATGACATAATCACGAAATTTGGATTATTACAATTTTTTTAAGGTAGAAAGAAAGTATGAAGATATGAAGCTGATATGTTAATATGTTGAATGAAGTGTCAGCTTCAATCCCAGATTTTAATTTTTGAGCAACACCCCGTACAGCACTGCCCAAATGCCACTAAACCATTTAACATCACATAATCACGAAATTTGGATTATTACAATTTTTTTAAGGTACAAAGAAAGTATGAAGAGATGAAGCTGATATGTTAATATGTTGAATGAAGTGTCAGCTTCAATCCCAGATTTTAATTTTCGAGCAACACCCCGTACAGCACTGCCCAAATGCCACTAAACCATTTAACATCACATAATCACGAAATTTGGATTATTACTTTTTTTTAAGGTAGAAAGAAAGTATGAAGAGATGAAGCTGATATGTTAATATGTTGAATGAAATGTGTCAGCTTCAATCCCAGATTTTAATTTTCGAGCAACACCCCGTACAGCACTGGCCAAATGCCACTAAACCATTTAACATCACATAATCACGAAATTTGGATTATTACAATTTTTTTAAGGTACAAAGAAAGTATGAAGAGATGAAGCTGATATGTTAATATGTTGAATGAAGTGTCAGCTTCAATCCCAGATTTTAATTTTCGAGCAACACCCCGTACAGCACTGCCCAAATGCCACTAAACCATTTAACATCATATAATCACGAAATATGGATTATTACAATTTTTTTAAGGTAGAAAGAAAGTATGAAGAGATGTAGCTGATATGTTAATATGTTGAATTAAGTGTCAGCTTCAATCCCAGATTTTAATTTTCGAGCAACACCCCGTACAGCACTGCCCAAATGCCACTAAACCATTTAACATCACATAATCACGAAATTTGGATTATTACAATTTTTTTAAGGTAGAAAGAAAGTAGGAAGAGATGAAGCTGATATGTTAATATGTTGAATGAAGTGTTAGCTTCAATCCCAGATTTTAATTTTCGAGCAACACCCCGTACAGCACTGCCCAAATGCCACTAAACCATTTAACATCACATAATCACGAAATTTGGATTATTAATTTTTTTTTTAAGGTAGAAAGAAAGTATGAAGAGATGAAGCTGATATGTTAATATGTTGAATGAAGTGTCAGCTTCAATCCCAGATTTTAATTTTCGAGCAACACCCCGTACAGCACTGCCCAAATGCCACTAAACCATTTAACATCACATAATCACGAAATTTGGATTATTACAATTTTTTTAAGGTAGAAAGAAAGTAGGAAGAGATGAAGCTGATATGTAAATATGTTGAATGAAGTGTTAGCTTCAATCCCAGATTTTAATTTTCGAGCAACACCCCGTACAGCACTGCCCAAATGCCACTAAACCATTTAACATCACATAATCACGAAATTTGGATTATTACAATTTTTTTAAGGTAGAAAGAAATTAGGAAGAGATGAAGCTGATATGTTAATATGTTGAATGAAGTGTTAGCTTCAATCCCAGATTTTAATTTGAGCATCACCCCGTACAGCACTGCCCAAATGCCACTAAACCATTTAACATCACATAATCACGAAATTTGGATTATTACAATTTTTTTAAGGTAGAAAGAAAGTAGGAAGAGATTAAGCTGATATGTTAATATGTTGAATGAAGTGTCAGCTTCAATCCCAGATTTTAATTTTCGAGCAACACCCCGTACAGCACTGGCCAAATGCCACTAAACCATTTAACATCACATAATCACGAAATTTGGATTATTACAATTTTTTTAAGGTACAAAAAAAGTATGAAGAGATGAAGCTGATATGTTAATATGTTGAATGAAGTGTCAGCTTCAATCCCAGATTTAAATTTTCGAGCAACACCCCGTACAGCACTGCCCAAATGCCACTAAACCATTTAACATCACATAATCACGAAATTTGGATTATTACAATTTTTTTAAGGTACAAAGAAAGTATGAAGAGATGAAGCTGATATGTTAATATGTTGAATAAAGTGTCAGCTTCAATCCCAGATTTAAATTTTTGAGCAACACCCCGTACAGCACTGCCCAAATGCCACTAAACCATTTAACATCATATAATCACGTAATATGGATTATTACAATTTTTTTAAGGTAGAAAGAAAGTATGAAGAGATGAAGCTGATATGTTAATATGTTGAATGAAGTGTCAGCTTCAATCCCAGATTTTAATTTTCGAGCAACACCCCGTACAGCACTGCCCAAATGCCACTAAACCATTTAACATCACATAATCACGAAATTTGGATTATTACTTTTTTTTAAGGTAGAAAGAAAGTATGAAGAGATGAAGCTGATATGTTAATATGTTGAATGAAGTGTCAGCTTCAATTTCAGATTTTAATTTTCTAGAAACACCCCGTACAGCACTGCCCAAATGCCACTAAACCATTTAACATCATATAATCACGAAATATGGATTATTACAATTTTTTTAAGGTAGAAAGAAAGTATGAAGAGATGAAGCTGATATGTTAATATGTTGAATGAAGTGTCAGCTTCAATCCCAGATTTTAATTTTCGAGCTACACCCCGTACAGCACAGCCCAAATGCCACTAAACCATTTAACATCACATAATCACGAAATTTGGATTATTACAATTTTTTTAAGGTAGAAAGAAAGTAGGAAGAGATGAAGCTGATATGTTAATATGTTGAATGTAGTGTTAGCTTCAATCCCAGATTTTAATTTTTGAGCAACACCCCGTACAGCACTGCCCAAATGCCACTAAATTATTTAACATCATATAATCACGAAATATGGATTATTACAATTTTTTTAAGGTAGAAAGAAAGTATGAAGAGATGAAGCTGATATGTTAATATGTTGAATTAAGTGTCAGCTTCAATCCCAGATTTTAATTTTCGAGCAACACCCCGTACAGCACAGCCCAAATGCCACTAAACCATTTAACATCACATAATCACAAAATTGTAATAATCCAAATTTCGTGATTATGTGATGTTAAATGGTTTAGTGGCATTTGGGCAGTGCTGTACGGGGTGTTGCTCGAAAATTAAAATCTGGGATTGAAGCTGACACTTCATTCAACATATTAACATATCAGCTTCATCACTTCATACTTTCTTTGTACCTTAAAAAAATTGTAATAATCCAAATTTCGTGATTAAGTGATGTTAAATGGTTTAGTGGCATTTGGGCAGTACTGTACGGGGTGTTGCTCGAAAATTAAAATCTGGGATTGAAGCTGACACTTCATTCAACATATTAACATATCAGCTTCATCTCTTCATACTTTCTTTCTACCTTAAAAAAATTGTAATAATCCAAATTTCGTGATTAATTTCTGTCAAATGGTTCAGTGGCATTTGGGCAGTGCTGTACGGGGTGTTGCTCGAAAATTAAAATCTGGGATTGAAGCTAACACTTCATTCAACATATTAACATATCAGCTTCATCTCTTCCTACTTTCTGTCTACCTTAATAAAATTGTAATAATCCATATTTCGTGATTATATGATGTTAAATGGTTTAGTGGCATTTGGCAGTGCTGTACGGGGTGTTGCTCGGAAATTAAAATCTGGGATTGAAGCTGACACTACATTTAACATATTAGCATATCAGCTTCATCCCTTCGTTCTTTCTTTTTATTTCAAAAAAATTGTAATAATCCAAATATCGTGATTATGTGATGTTAAAAGGTTTAGTGGCATTTGGGAAGTGCTGTACGTGGTGTTGCTCGAAAATTAAAATCTGGGTTTGAAGCTGACACTTAATTCAACATATGTACATATCAGCTTCATCTCATCATACTTTCTTTCTACCCTAAAAAAATTGTAATAATCCAAATTTCGTGATTATTTTCTGTCAAATGGTTCAGTGGCATTTGGGCAGTGCTGTACGGGGTGTTGCTCGAAAATTGAAATCTGGGATTGAAGCTGACACTTCATTCAACATATTAACATATCAGCTTCATCTCTTCATACTTTCTTTGTACCTTAAAAAAATTGTAATAATCCAAATTTCGTGATTATGTGATGTTAAATGGTTTAGTGGCATTTGGCCAGTGATGTACGGGGTGTTGCTCGAAAATTAAAATCTGGGATTGAAGCTGACACTTCATTCAACATATTAACATATCAGCTTCATCTCTTCATACTTTCTTTCTATCTTAAAAAAAAGTAATAATCCAAATTTCGTGATTATGTGATGTTAAAAGGTTTAGTGGCATTTGGGCAGTGCTGTACGAAGTGTTGCTCGAAAATTAAAATCTGGGATTGATGCTGACACTTCATTCAACATATTAACATATCAGCTTCATCTCTTCATACTTTCTTTCTATCTTAAAAAAATTGTAATAATCCAAATTTCGTGATTATGTGATGTTAAATGGTTTAGTGGCATTTGGGCAGTGCTGTACGGGGTGTTGCTCGAAAATTAAAATCTGGGATTGAAGCTGACACTTCATTCAACATATTAACATATCAGCTTCATCTCTTCATACTTTCTTTCTACCTTAAAAAAAAGTAATAATCCAAATTTCGTGATTATGTGATGTTAAAAGGTTTAGTGGCATTTGGGCAGTGCTGTACGAGGTGTTGCTCGAAAATTAAAATCTGGGATTGATGCTGACACTTCATTCAACATATTAACATATCAGCTTCATCTCTTCATACTTTCTTTCTACCTTAAAAAAATTGTAATAATCCAAATTTCGTGATTATGTGATGTTAAATGGTTTAGTGGCATTTGGGCAGTGCTGTACGGGGTGTTGCTCGAAAATTAAAATCTGGGATTGAAGCTGACACTTAATTCAACATATTAACATATCAGCTTCATCTCTTCATACTTTCTTTCTACCTTAAAAAAATTGTAATAATCCAAATTTCGTGATTATGTGATGTTAAATGGTTTAGTGGCATTTGGGCAGTGCTGTACGGGGTGTTGCTCGAAAATTAAAATCTGGGATTGAAGCTAACACTTCATTCAATATATTAACATATCAGCTTCATCTCTTCATACTTTCTTTCTACCTTAAAAAAATTGTAATAATCCAAATTTCGTGATTATGTGATGTTAAATGGTTTAGTGGCATTTGGGCAGTGCTGTACGGGGTGTTGCTCGAAAATTAAAATCTGGGATTGAAGCTGACACTTCATTCAACATATTAACATATCAGCTTCATCTCTTTATACTTTCTTTCTACCTTAAAAAAATTGTAATAATCCAAATTTCGTGATTATGTGATGTTAAATGGTTTAGTGGCATTTGGGCAGTGCTGTACGGGGTGTTGCTCGAAAATTAAAATCTGGGATTAAAGCTGACACTTCATTCAACATATTAACGTATCAGCTTCTTCTCTTCATACTTTCTTTCTACCTTAAAAAAATTGTAATAATCCAAATTTCGTGATTATGTGATGTTAAATGGTTTAGTGGCATTTGGGCAGTGCTGTACGGGGTGTTGCTCGAAAATTAAAATCTGGGATTGAAGCTGACACTTCATTCAACATATTAACATACCAGCTTCATCTCTTCATACTTTCTTTCTACCTTAAAAAAAAAGTAATAATCCAAATTTCGTGATTATGTGATGTTAAATGGTTTAGTGGCATTTGGGCAGTGCTGTACGGAGTGTTGCTCGAAAATTAAAATATGGGTGTGAAGCTGACACTACATTTAACATATTAGCATATCAGCTTCATCCCTTCATTCTTTCTTTTTATTTCAAAAAAATTGTAATAATCCAAATTTCGTGATTATGTGATGTCAAATGGTTCAGTAGTATTTGGGCATTGCTGTACGGGGTGTTGCTCGAAAATTAAAATATGGGTGTGAAGCTGACATTTCATTCAACATATTAGCATATCAGCTTCATCCCTTCGTTCTTTCTTTCTATTTCAAAAAAATTGTTTTAATCCAAATTTCGTGATTTTGTTATGTCAAATGGTTTAGAGGCTTTTGGCTATTGCTTTACGGGGTGTGTTCACCATATTTTTTTTTTTTTTTTTTTTTGTCATTTGATATGATGTAAAATATTTATGAAAATTTATTTATGGAAATTCTGAAATTATTTTTGGACAACCTGTGTTTAAGCTACACCCACTTCTGCGCCACCCTGTACTTAAGCTCCGCCCTCTTTTGTGCTCTTCAGTGGGCTTGCTCCGCCCACTGCTGCGGCATCCTGTGATTTAGCTCCGCCTTCTGGCGCTTGGTAGTTGGAGTGGGGGAATGGAGGGGAAGCAGAATAAATCTGGGATAAAGCCAACTTCACCTCAATGACAAATAAGTTAAAAAACTATTTGATTTTATGTGGAGACTTTAATATAGACATTAATGGATGCACTAATTTAACTGAACAATTTAAAAATACTCTACATAAATTTAACTTACACTATACCATTAGAGACCCAACAAGAATAACTTGTACTAGTAAAAAAATACTTGATAATATCATAACAAATATAGATAAAAAATTATATTTTTCCTTCAACTGTGTAACTGCAATCTCAGACCATGATGCCCAAGTGATAAAGGTGGATAAACCAAAGCAAGGAGTTTATTATCACGTTTTAGCAAAAGTAGAACAGAAAAGAATATTTAGC
This sequence comes from Bacillus rossius redtenbacheri, assembly GCF_032445375.1. Lineage (NCBI taxonomy): Eukaryota > Metazoa > Arthropoda > Insecta > Phasmatodea > Bacillidae > Bacillus > Bacillus rossius. The sequence continues at coordinate 26,350,775 of NC_086334.1, forward strand.
AAGGAAAATATAACTCTCTTTAATTCACTATTAAATAATGAGACATGGTTTGATGTGTATACACAGTTTGATCCAAATATAGCTTGGAATAAATTCTCAAATATTTTCTTTTTACTTTTTAATAATGTATTCCCTAAACAATTGGTAAGAGAGAACATAACAAAAACAAATAAATGGATGACTAAAGGATTGCAAATCTCATACAATAAACTAAAGACTCTTTATATAGAAAAAAGATCTACAAACAGTGACTTATTAAAGTTATATACAAAGAAATATGAGAAAATTTACCATAAACTTATATTGGAAGCTAAAAAACAGTACAATAGTAAAAAGCTACTGTATTCCTCTAATAAAAATAAAGAAATGTAGAAATTAATCAATAAGGAAACTAAACAAAGATTAATACATAAAAATATAACTATAAATGTGGATGGCATGGAAATTCGTAATGGTAACCAAATAGCTAATGAATTTAATAATTTTTTTATTACCATACCAAATAAATTAATAAAAGGAGTGAAGACCCCTGATAATCAGCAAAAATTATGTGAAGAATTAAATTTAGAATTGAGGAATACAAATTCCTTATATTTCACACCAATAACAGAAAAAGATATTTTAGAGACTATTACAAAATAAAAAAACAAAAACTCTTATGGTCTTGACGAAATACCAACCTCACTACTAAAAAAGTGTTCTCATTTTATAAAACTTCCATTGACATATATATTCAGTCTGTGCTTAACTGAAGGTGTTTTCCCAGACAGACTTAAATGGACAAAAATAATTCCTGTATATAAAAAAGGTGCAATAACTGATATGAACAATTACAGACCAATAGCACTTCTATCATCCTTTTCAAAAATATTTGAAAAAATAATCTCAAAACAACTTATATTATATCTAGATAAAAATAACATTATATCTCAGAGTCAATTTGGGTTCCAAAAAGGGAAATCTACAGAACAAGCAGTGTACAAATTCATAGGAAATATTTTAAAAGCTATTGATAAGAAAAACCATATTATGGGCATATTTGCAGATCTTTCCAAAGCCTTTGACTGTGTGGACCACTATTTACTATTAAAAAAACTTGAGAGTTATGGCATAAAAGATAAACATTTAAAATTATTTAAATCATATCTACAAGATCGGAAACAAGTAACACTAATACGTCAATGTGATGATAAAGGTTCATATACAAATGCTATATCAAAACCTATGACTATTTCAATAGGAGTACCGCAAGGCTCGATCTTAGGTCCCATATTATTTATAATTTTTATAAATGATCTTCCTAAATCAGTAATAAATGGAGACGCTATCATGTTTGCAGATGACACAAATATATTAGCAATAGCAGAAAATAAAAAAGAACTAATAACTAAAGTAAATTCTATACTAGAGGAAGCAAATAATTGGTTTATAAAAAATAAACTAGTACTAAATTTATCAAAATCCACTATATTACAATTTACACGAGTAAATAGTCTAGCCAGTAAACATGATTTTGCTACTGTAAATGGTAAACAAATTAACATGACTGACCATATTAAATTTTTAGGGCTACAGATAGATAAAAATTTAAATTGGCATATACATATAAATGCCATATACAAAAAATTGTGTTCAATGTGCTATGTTATACATACTATCAAAAAAATCTGCTCTTTAGAAGTTGTAATGGCATTATACTTTGCAAATGTACAGTCTATATTAACATATGGAATTATTTTTTGGGGAAATGCATCACTGTTCAAAAAAGTGTTTAAAATTCAAAAAAAGATAGTTAGAATAATGAATGGTAAGACACAAAGGACTCACTGCAAACCATTGTTTAAACAATTAAATATTATGACTTTTCCTTGCCTGTACATTTTTCATACTATACTTTACACAATGCGTAACTCCACAGTAATATCAAATAGTAATATACACAGTTATCAAACTAGAAATAGATGTGATTTACATTTAATCACACATAGAACAAAACTATTTTCACAAGGACCCTACTACAGTAGTATCAAACTAATTAATAAATTACCAACTGAAATTAAGGAAATTGTCCATTTAAATAGGTTTAAACAAGAACTAAAGAAATATTTGGTAAAAAAATCCTTTTATTCAGTTGAAGAATACCTTAGGGTATAAGCATTTTAATATGTTGGTTTTTGTATTTCAGCAAGTATGGTGGTTAGGATGTATCAGCAACCTAAATAATATTGCCAAGACAAAGATTGTAGTATCCAGGAGTGTGGTTATGTTTTGTATTTAAGATTTGTGTTTGTCTATATGTTTTAATTTTTTGTTTGTATTTTGTATATTGACAACTCCCTTCTAGTATGTACTGGAGAAAACAGGAGGCAACCAAATAAATAAATAAAAATAAAAGTCATTTTCGAAAACATCAGCAATATTCCTAAAACAAAAGCAACCTTGAAAAACATAAGAAATTACACGTTTGAAAACTACAATAACTTGAAACATAAGATATTTTCTGAGAACTGGCAGGAAATTAATAATACAAATCATATAAATAGAAACTACAATATATTCTTAAAAACTTTTTTATTGTACTTCGAAGAATCTTTTCCTCTTACTATTAAACAGAAATCAAATTACAGATGCCCAGCAATGAGACCTGAGTGGATTAGCCAAGGAATTATTATTTCTAACATAAAACTCAAACAACTGTATAAAACAAATAAAGTAACAACAGATCCAATATTTACTGAGTATTATAATAAATATAAGATAACATATCATAAGGTAGTGAAAGCTGCTAAAAAAAGTATACTAGTGAAAAGATTAAAAAATGCCTAAATAAACTAGAGGAAGTATGTAAAATAGTCAACAAAGCTATAGGGTACAGAAATTGGGAAAATACTCAGAATTTAAAAACAAAAATTGATGATAAACTTATCACATCCTTCAAGGAAATTGCATGTACATTTAACAAACATTATGTGAACATTAGTTCCAAATTAAATTCAGATAACCTGTCACCAAATACACACTATCAACTCAATGGATTACATAAGCCTAAGTATCAATTTATTTTGTACCCAACTTCTGAAAAGCAAATAAATAAAATAATATTTAGTCTAAAAAAACAAGAAAACGCTTAATATACATGGTTTGTCATATTCTTTAGTTAAATCCTGTGGTAAATATATATTACAACCTCTCAAAATCATAATAAATCAATCTTTTGAACAAGGATGCTTTCCTGATAGGCTTAAAGTTGCTAAAGTATTACCAATATTTAAAAAGGGAGATAAATATAAATTAGAAAACTATAGACATATTAGCATACTACCAGTTTTTTTCAAAAAAATTTTAACGGATGCTATATAACCGACTAACTCAATTCCTAGAAAATAACAAATTAATTTCCAAAGAACAAAATGGATTTCAAAAAAAACAAATCTACAATGACTGCAGTTTTTCAACTGACAAAGTCAATAATAGAAGCTCTCGATCAAGGTGAACAAGCCTATGGCATCTTTTGTGACCTTTCAAAAGCCTTCGATCTTGTAGACCATAATATACTTTTGCAAAAACTTAGTAATATAGGTATTAAAGACATGGCCCTAAATCTTTTCAGTCCTATCTTAGTAACAGAAGGCAAATCGTAGAAATAAACAATAATGGTACAAAAACTATATCAAACTTGGAACTTATAAAGACTGGGGTCCCTCAAGGAAGTATATTAGGACCACTTCTATTCCTTATCTACATAAACAATCTGCCAGATAATATTAAATTAGGGAATTTAACTTTGTTTGCAGATGACACTAGTATCATATTAAGAGAAAGTAATACAACTACACTTAGGCAACTACACTTTCAGAAACTGTGTTATCAACATTATAAAAATGGTTTTGTATTAATAGATTAATACTTAATGTAGATAAAACAAAATTTAATTATACAGTTTAACAAACTAAACCAATCCAAAGAACAAATCATGCAAACATATAACTCTAAGCCAATCGAAGAAGCAATTGCAGTAAAGTTCCTAGGATTAAATTGGGATCGAAGACTATCTTGGTCTGAACACATAAAAAAACTGGAAGGCAAACTATCTTCTATCTGCTATTTACTGAGAGCCTTGCGATTTATTTTGGATCCTAAAACATTAAGAATGACATATTTAGCATATTTTCATTCTGTGATGGTAGATGGTATTGAATTCTGGGGAAATTTGTGCCGTTAATTAGTAATTTCGACACGATATATTTTAATTTTTTATTATGATTTTAAATTTTTGTGTGGAAATTTTATTTGCTCTACTATAGTGTGATTTTACTTTGTTAGTCTGGTGTACTCCTCTGAGTTAAACTTTGTCTCAGTGCTCTGAAGCCCCTTTCCCATCGGCGTATCGGATATTTTGCTGGCCTAATCCCTGACTGGCAGACAGCTTACCATTCCCCCCACCTTCAGTCACGCCTCAAGCCTGTAATATCATTTCTCTTCGTGACCCTAACTGCATAGACAAGCCTGTAGCCTGCAGGCGACCAGTTCTCAGAGACGAGCTGAGATTGGCCGTTTTCATCACGTATTAGTGTTGTGTTCGCCCCTCTGCAGACAAGACGGGACGTAGATTCCCAGCAGCGTTGCATTTTACCCCACCCCCCCCCCCCCCCTTCTCTGTTCCAAATAAGACCAATGACCGGTCGTAACCCCTTGGGCACCAGTGACCCTCCTCAAGGTCTTCGCGCAAAAACGAATGCGCCAGAACTGATAGCAAGCGCTACCTAGCGACCAAGTCGTGAACTTCTCCGCTTGCCTACCCTCTAGGGCGCCAGAGAGCAGCACCTGCTTTCCCTTGAGTTATATGGACGCCGTGGGCGAGTCGATTGTTTTCAACTCAGACCCCTCCGACAGAGTTCTCTACTGTCGCCCAGTGATGCCAACTTCAAAACTCCTGCTAGAGTTTTTTTTCCGCCCGCATTCGGGCAAGTTCGGAATCTTTCGGCGGCCCAGACCCCCCTTCACCTGTAAGAGCCGGCGGGCACTTTTAATTACGAGACGCGGTTTGCCGCGACACAGATCAACTCGCGTCGCGTCTGCAGACAGATCTCCATCGAGTATCGGCGAATCGGCAAGACTTCATCCGACCGCTAACGACTATGTAGTCGCTTTGTTTAAGGGATGCTATCCCTCAAGTCTATCCTAGTAGATTAGTCTGTCTGCATAGTTTAATTATTTGCCTTCAAAATTTTTTTTTTCTTTTAAATATTATCATGAAGAAATCATCCGCGTCCTGCCGCGCAATTCGCGAGCTCCAGACCCTGGCTGACTCCACGACTGCAGCGTGCTGGGCAACTCCCCTGTTTTGGTGAGTGATAATTCGCGACCCCCCTTTTTTTTTCCCTTTAAATTTTTTTTTGGGCATTTTCTGCCCCATAGACTGCCTGTATACAAGTTCTAATCAGTTTTGATTTGGACTGTTGCAGACAGGGTCGATGACAGGGAGAGACTTATTGCTCCCATCTCGCGGCCCCCCCCTTCCTGTTCCGTAGGTCACATTAGAAGAAACATTTCTACTACCCGACGTGATCGTTTGAAGACCCCGGGTGGTAATGTAAATTCAACATTTCCCCCTTACCTAGCTACGAACTATCTTAAGCGGATGACCAACCCACCAGCGACCAGTGTTTTTCTCAAGAAAATGTAGTACCAATAGAACTAATTATCAATGTAATCATCGGATCCATCCAACTTTGGGTGTGAAACTCATAATGCAAATGTTTATATTTCAAACTAAGAATGTAAATTGTTTTAAATACTCGCGGGCCGGCCCCATTTTCGTTTTTCTTTTGTTAATCTTTGAAACTTGTTAAAACCTTTTGTATGTAAAATAATGGAAACAAGATAATTCTTCAGGGCAAATAAAACAGGGAAACTATAGATCAAGTTAATCGTGTAGTTTTTATTTATTGATTTTAACGATCCACACCAACTTCCTCCTTGCTTGTTACAGGAAGTTCCTAAATTTTGTTTGTTCCCCACCTCGTGCCGCCTCTAGTAAATTTATTTACTTAACTTATTTTTTGTATCCAGCAAGTTTCCAAGGCTCTTTTTAATTAATTCAAAACAATTCAATTTTGAGGCACGATGGGTGTTACAAATTCTACAAACAGTTATAAGATTTTCCAATTATAAAAAAAAGCAATACGTATTCTCTCTGGGATTAATTGTAGAACTTCCTGTAGACCCTACTTTAAAACTCTTCAAATTAAAACATTCTACACAGAATACGCCATTCAAGCACTCAGTGGATTAAACAAAATCTGAATAACTATAATAAAAATGAAGACATACACACACACATACACACAATACAAGAAATGCATACAAGTTGAGGATAACTCAACATAACAGCTCACTCTTTAGAAAAAGTCTATTTCACTCTGGTCAGAGTATGTATAACAATTTACCTAAACAAGTTACTTCTGAAACTGATATACATAAATTTAACAATAAAATAAAATACATTTTTGAAAAACAGTACCGTATCTATATAGTGTTCAAGAAATTGAAGAATATATCTTGAGCCTTTGCAAGTACAACATTATTAAACATTTAATTAATGTGTTTAGCTCGTAACCATTACCCTAGACTGCTCTATGAAGTGTCATGTTAACAATAATTGCGTGAATGTAAAGTTCAATAATTGTGACTGTATAGATAGTTCATAGTGTATAAAATAATGCAAGTGAGTGAATTCTAACTATGATGTGAACTGCGGTGATTAATGTGAATAGGACTAGAAGTAGACAGATTGATCTAATTGATCTAATGTTCAACAAACTCTGCTCATTAATACTTATTTTAATTGTTTAACATAATATCCATTATTAGAAATTTGTAATATAACTTTAATGCTAGCTAATGTATATATTGTACATATATTAGAAATAGTGTATGTAATCATAACCTACATGTATTTCATAAATTTTGTAACCATGTTGACAAGCCCTATATTCAGAGAGCCACTGCTGATCAACTGAGTCTATTGGGTGCTAAGAAAATAAATAAATAAATAAACACCTGTTACATAACAAGCCAGCAAAATGCACTAAAATATCAAAAAAAATCATATAGGCCCTAAAACCATTTACATTTCCTGTCTTTATAATAATCATTTACTGCCCATTTTACTAATAAATCTGCTCAATATCACGAAACACTAACAAACACTTCTCTTGTACTACTACAATCACAACCACACATTCATTATTCAAACTGTATACAGGAAAACAATGTTTCATTGTTCTCATGACTACTATGCTTGGTACCACACATGTGCAATAAATTCTTACTGCCTACTAAAGACTTATTATATACCTACTTATTTAATTGCTTACCGATTATCAGGCTATTTTATTTCACTTATTATTTTACTCCAACTTGTACCATAACTGTACTTTCACTCCAAAACTCAAACTATCATTAGTATTTATTGTCACAACAATATTCAGTCATTCACTGTTGATATTACCTACTATATTTTCCTTCATTCTAGTTTGTTATCATTTGCCAATTTCTATAACATCATACATTTCTCCTAATTCCTTCTTCCCCAAAAAAAAATCAACTGTAATGCATGGTATCATGTTGTGAACTTGACCCGCAGGCTTGCTGCAGGACTAAGTGCAGGAAGATAGATAATATGCCAGTTTCACTGGCTTCAAAAAGGGTTTGACAAGTTTCCTATTGTGAAGTTGATGAAGAAGTTGGAGGGGTTGGTCATTGATAAAAAGGGTGGTGGTGGATTGGGTATTTTCTCAAACAGGAAGCAGATGGTGAAAATGCTGGGTGAGCTATCCAAAGAAGGCATTTTAACATTGGGGGTGCTACAGAGCAATGTGCTAGAGTCTCTGCTCTAACAATAATGGTAAATTATGTAGAGGTAGGAATAAAGGGCCGAACATAGTGTATGGAGATGCAGATGCGGGATGTTTACAGAAGGACTTGGAAGGGTGGAAAGTAAGGCATCGTAGGTAAGACGAGAGTCATCTAGGGATATTGTGTAAAGGAAACCTGGGGTGAAGGAGCAGGTGGAGAAAGTTGTGTTAAATTTCTTATGTAAATGATGTGTAGTATGCAGATTAATACATAAATTTGCATACTTACTGCTGCTTATTGCAATATTTTTTTTTAAATTCATAACAACACATTTGTTTGCATACCACATGCCCTTAAGTGCAAGAATTTTAAACCGTCATTGAATTAGGTCAGTCACAAAATTCAAACAGACTCCGACACTGCTGTCTTGGACTTTCCATTTAAGTTTTTGAATATCTCCCACACCTCATGGATCAACTAACTTTCACAGATGGTGCCCCTATTTTGTTATACATTTTAATATTAACAGAGCCACCAAATTTTTTTCACGCTAAAAAAAGTTTGTGGTTGAAGTACGGTCTCGCATGCCATGGTGTTTTTTTTTTTTTTTTTTTTTTTCATTTTCTCATCAATACTGTTATTTGAGGTCTATTTCTGTAATTTTAACTCAATGCACTTCCTGTGCATTTCTTGTTCTGTCACAACTATTTTAAACTGATATTAACTAACAAGGAGAGGGCTGGTATATTCGGATCTCGTAATATCTCCATACTTGGCGTACAGGGAGGTCACCTCTCGACTATTAAGTGCACAAAGCCATTGGGCTCGATAGTGAAGCATACCCGAGAAAGACACCTTTTTTGACATTTTAAGCAATGTAAGTAGACAGAGTTATTCCCTACATGAGTGAGCCTGTACCTCTCTCGGCAGCGCATTTGTCTTGAAACCTCTAGGTCGCTGGATCAAATCTTGCTGCATGAAAATTCTTTTGTTTTCTCTCTTTTTTTTTTTCTCTTTTTTTTCTTTTCTTCCTATGTTTATTTCAAATAAAAATATTGGTAAGGATGAAAATTTAAGTGTGAAACAAAAAAAAAAAAATTGGCAGGAAAAATACTGTATAGGTATATTTTATTTTGACCGAATTGAAAAGAAAACGTACACATATAATTTAAATAATAATAATAAAGGTGTCAACATGATTTTAGTCTACGTAATAAAATTAATCTATTGTCCATCACTCGTGTCACTCGGGGGTTTACAAGCGCATGTCGGTCGTCATAAAAACACGGAAAGCAGTAAGTTATAACAGGTGTAACTTTCAACGTGAATTTTTTTTCTTCCAGTACACTGTACAAATAAACTTAGATGCAAAGCATGAAAATTTGCTCCGACCACGCAAAATATTGCATTCAACTGGGGATTTGAACAACCATATATATACCTGCTGGTGCTCTATCTCCACCTCTCCTTGGGACTCTTCTGGGCCACAGAGAACTTCTATTATGGGAAAATATGCAAATACACGATGAAATTGGGAGATATCTTATGACTTGTAGTTAGCGCAAGGTCATATGGTGAACTGTGATAAAACTGAAATGAAACCTAAAAGCAAGTCGATATACCATATAATAACAAAATTAAAGTTAAAACACCACAAAGCACCAAAATGCAATTGAATTAACTGTAATGAAAAGTACATAATTTTTTTAAATATTAAATTCAATGAAGATAATTTATTTAGTTTGAAGTTTGCACCACAATTTATGTAAAAAAAATAGAAAAGGTTTCCTTTTTTTTAAATCTTGCAACTGTAATTAGTGGGTAAATTATTTTTACTTTACAGCAGTAATACATTTTTCAAACAAAGAAATACTAAACAGGTTAATTTTGTTTTGAATAGTTAGACATGCTAATTACAAATAATATGGTAAAAGTTCATATATCAGTCAAAATGACATTGTTTTGGAGAAATTAGCTTCATGGAGCATTTGTTAAGTAATATGATATAATTTTTAATAAATAGATTTAATAAAAAATGAAAAAAATACCACCGAAATCTCTTGTTGTAAAAACAAAATTGGCCTGAAAATAAAACCATAAAATCTTGTCTCTACTTATAGGTAATTTCATGACGAGTTCCATTCAGGCAGTTATAAAACTCTGAGCGACAAACAGTAGATTAATTTTATTATTTAGTGTAAATTAATTTGGATGCTTTTATTTTTGAATATTAATTTATAAGTGTATATTTTCAATTTGGTAAAAATAAAATATACAGTGTTTTTCCAGCTAAAATATTTTTTTTTGTGTTTCACATCCAAATTTCCATACATTCAATATTTTTAATCAAAACGTACTTAGGAAACAAAGACAAAATAGAAAAATTTAGAAAAAACAATTAAAAAGAATAATAATTACGTGCAGCAATATTTGAACCATTGACGTAGCGGTTTCTAGGTAAGTGTGCTGCTGGGTGATTTGCAGGCTTGCTTGAGTAGGCAGTAATGTTCAGTCTGCTTACATTTCACTTAGTGAATAGCTGTTCAAAATATTTGTGACACAAAAAAATGCAAAAGAGGTATGTATATTGCTAAAATTTACAGAAATAGCTCTTACTGTAAAGTAATGCCATAAAAATGGAATTATTAACTTTCCATGTCATTGATTTTTTATTCCATTTTATATGTTGTTGAAAAAAATTATGCTTCAAGTTATTTACTCATTGTAAGAAGGCAGGCAAGTTTTCATAGGTAAGTAACTAAAACTTTTTGGTGTCATGGTCAGCTACTATAAATTCATTGTCTATGTCAATCTACTGCACTCTTTTTGAGGGCCAAATATCATCCGAAAGGGCCAGACACATATGAATCAATATTCAAACTGTTTACAAAATAATTTTAATGTGTTATTATTCTGTATAGTAACTATTAAATACATTATGTGGCATGTGATTTACTAAACAATAAATTACATTTACAAAAATTTAAACCATAATTTCAAAGAAGAATTACCATGAAACAATACATAGATTATTAAGAAAATATAATAGTTTCGATTATTTCTGTAATAATATTGTGGCTTCTAAACAGTGTCTGCTGACTATATATTCTACATGGGCTCAAACAGATAACATATGTCAGCGTAGATTATAATAATAGTTTTTGCTGAAAGATTCTTTAGGTGGGCCGTATGAAGCCACGTTGTGGGCCAGATCCAGTGCACAGCGTCATTTGTCTATCACTGTTCTTTGTTACACCAGTCAAGTAATGGATACGAATTAACGTATAGAGTCCCATTTGGAAATATTTCTTATCAAAATCTGGGACCAGCAAAAAAACCAGAAGTCCAACATGTTGGGTGACGTTGAGCCTTAAGGGGAAATATGTTGTCTGTCCTAGTTATTGGAACAATAAGGCAGAAAATTAATAAAGTGTATGTGTCCAAGCGTTTATGCTGCTACCTTATAGCATTAGTAAACAGGCTCCAGCTTGTAATCACGGGGAGGAAATTGCTTACTGCTATTTATGTGAGTGATTGCAGTTGATCAAATAGTTATAGGTAGAGACAAGGCTTTATTTTTTTTTATTGTTAGGCCAATTTCATTTTAAAAAAAATAAGATTTCTGTTTTATTGATTTTATTTCTATAAACAATGTTAATTTTATGAAGTTGTAATATTCAACATAAAATTTGTTACATTGTTGCATAGTACTGTCTTTTTTAGTTCAATTTTTATAAGTGGCACAAGCCACATTTGGCTTGGAACAAAAAATAAATCTACAAAAATTTGTATGTTTTAAGTACATATCAGAAACTGCAAGGTGAACATTAGATGAGAAGAGGTGCATTATCAGCTGATTAAAATAATTAATTTTTACACTACACTTGGAATGAACATTTTTTTTTTTTTAATTTAATATATAATACATACTAAAATAATAAAAGTCAATTTTGGATGTTTTAAATATTTCAGTTAATGTTTTATAAATTCTGTTTTATTTCAAGAATTGACCACCATTTCAGTGCTAAATGGTGCATTAACGTGCATTTAGATGTTTTATGGTGTATTGAGACACATTTCTGGCTTATTTTGTTTTTATCGCAAATCACCATAAAATCTTGTCTCTAGTTGTATCAGACCACAAGAGTTGAATTCAAAATGGGTCCAAAGTTAGTTCCTGTGAATCCTTGAGCCATAAAATTGATTATTTACATATTGACTTGAAATTGTGTAAAAGTCACGAAAATTCCCCAGTAATATTAATTTGAGTTACAAAATGTTACGCTGCAGCCTGCCATAACTCATTCTGTGAAAAACATTTTTTTTTCTTCAGAACGTGCTTTATTGCTTAGTCATACACTATGAAATAATGCATGCAAGGTTCTGTTTGAAATATAGAAAGTGTGAGAGATCTAGGTCCGCTATAAGCTGGATTTACTCCCTCCCCCCCCCTTTTTTTTACCTTGCTCAGAATTTTGCAATTTAAAAAAAAAATTAGCTAGGGAAATTTTAAATCTTGGTCAGGGAAACTCGCGGAAATTGAATTACAGATTTGTGCGGGCAGCCTGTGTGACCACTCAAGGTGGCCGAGGGGGGGGGGGGGTAGCCTTGAAACGGGTTGGACGGGTGTGTGGCAGATGCTGGTGGAGGTGTTCCGCTGCTTCATCTGCATGGAGAAGCTGCGGGACGCCCACCTGTGCCCGCACTGCTCCAAGCTGTGCTGCTACGTGTGCATCTGCCGCTGGCTGACGGAGCAGCGCTCGCAGTGCCCTCACTGCCGGGCCCCGCTGCGCCTGCACGAGCTGGTCAACTGCCGCTGGGTGGAGGAGGTCACCCAGCAGCTGGACACGCTGCAGGCTGCCGGCCTGGCCTCCCAGCGGCGCCAGGACCGCGACGTCGACAAGTACGCGACCCACCTTTCCTTGTAGGAATACCTCCACACGGTCCGTCCGTACATGGTGGAGTATCGTATCCCTTCCTCATGTATATATATAACTTGCCCTCAAATATTGCAAATATCGCACCCTGAGTACAAGACTATCGTAACTCAAAAAATTGAGTTTATGAGATATTTTTACCATAAGCAGGAAAATATCATTATCTAGGCACTGCAAGACTATCGCAATATCATATTTACTTTTACGGGACTTATGGCAAATAATGTAGTGTTGCACTCTGGAAAACATTATATAAGAATATGTGCAATACTATGGCATTTGAGTTGTGATAGTATTGCACTGATTTTTGAGTTACGATAGTCTTGTACTCAGGGTGCGATATATATGCTGTTTTGAAGATACCGATTGATTATTGATAAAAAAAAATTTGTGTTCTGATTTGAAAATGGTTGACAAAATATAAGCACTTTGTAACAAAACAGTTATTTATTTTACAACAGATATGTGTTTGCGCACAATTCGATTGGTTTCGATTTTTCTTATCTTTCCTGATGGTTTATTCGATGGTTTCTGGTAGTTTTAGGATCGAGTCGCGACCCACCTGTGACCCTTCCGCGACCCGCTGGTGGGTCGCAACCCACCGTTTGGGAACCGCTGCTCTACAGGATCCGACAATTAAAAAAAAAAAATACTTTTTGAACAGATTTCATTTCAACATTAAAATATTAACCGTTAACTATACAGAAACTTGACACAACTTCAGTAATGGACAATTTTTTGGTAGGCACCCACCCTCTGACATCACAGTGTCACATGACACGAGGAGAGAGGAGGAGGCACTGTGGGACACAAAAGCAGTCGCTGCTCTCAACCGACCAATTGCGTGACAAAGTTACTGTCCTAAATTTGAGATTTGGAGTATGAATCTTTTGCAGTTTGCATGCAGCATTATCAGAATTTCAAACTCTGTGACCAATGGCCCCTAAACCTTTAATTTGGCACTGTTTCGCACATATTGCTTTAGCCATTAACAAATAATTGCAAACTTGTTGTTTAAGATTTTACAGATTAGTTATAATAAATATTTAATTTTCAAAGAATTAAATTTTTGATTATTTAAATTAATTATTTTATTTAAACCTATACGAGTAGTAAATAGTCATATCTCTAGATTTTGGTTTTATTGTTTGGTTCTAAACAACCGCTCTACAGTTTTAATTTGAAGCCCTGATACATTTGATGAAGCCCCCTGTTACATTTTCAATAGTAGTATAACCAGTGGTATTTATCCCAATAAATTCCGATTTATAAGAAAGTTAGCTAACAAAATTTCATGAGCTATAGGCCTATATCTCTTATTAATCTTTAACAAAATAATTTTTAAGGATCTTGACTTCAATATAAAAAATAGACTGATTGTCAACATGTTTTTACTATTAAACTTCTCCAACTAATTTAATCATATTTATCAATCTATTTACTCTGAAGTGATAACTCAAGGTCAGGTGGATGCAATTTATTTTGATTTTGCAAAGGCTTTCGACACAGTAAACCACCATACATTACTAAAAAAAAATTGTCTAATGTAGGATTGAGTGACAAATATCACACATGGTTTGGTAGTTATTTGAAAGATATTACTTCTTTGTTTGAATCAATGATATTAAATCTGACTTACTTGTTGCAAACATTGGTGTTCCTCAAGGTGGTACACAATCCCCACGTATTTTCAAAATATTGATGATATTATAAAAGCATTGAATTTTTCGGTTGGTCTTCTTTTTGCAGATATTAAAAAATATATATAAAAAAAAATTTCTTCAGGAGTGTCACCTTCAATGTGACATTTCTTCTGTTCTAGAAGGGTGTAATCGTAAGATGTTGAACTTAAATATGGAAAATATACCCTACTACCATAACTTTCTCAAGAAAATATCATCCTATTTGATTATAAACTTGATAATCAAGCTATTGCTATTTAATTCTAAACTTTCCTTTCATAATCATATTGAAACACTTAGATCTAATGCTAATAGAATGTTAGCTCTAATTAAATATACTACTTTAATGCATCTAACGTAGATTCAATACTCACTTTGAAGTATTTCTTTCTTACAGCTTAAAATCTATTTATATCCTTACAAGTTATTGCACATACAAAAACTATTCAGTATTTATTACTTTCATGATTAAATATCAAAATTTGTGGTTTTATAAGTTACGTTGCAAAGATATTTCACTATGTTCAAAATTGTATTATTTAAATAGTTTTGGTTTTTTTATAAGAGTTATTAGTTTGAACCATTTTGACTTTTAACAGATGTGACTGTCACCAAGAGAAGCTGTCCGTCTACTGCTGGACATGTGGTCTATGCATATGCCACCAGTGTGCTTTGTGGGGTGGCACACATTCCGGGCACACTTTCAAACCTCTGGAGGTGGTGTACGAGCAGCATGTGACGCAGATCAAAGATGAGATTGCACATCTTAGGAGAAGACTGGTTGAACTGATAAGTCTAGTTAAGGAAGTGGTAAGTTTCCTGTATGTGCTCCTAGTTGTCATTCATCCCTGTTTCCAGTCTGTGTTTTGGTTCTCTACATCCACCTGTATTTTTTCAGTGTTGGGACCACGGTGGTTGAGTGGTAAGATCACTCATCTCCAACCATGTTGTCAGGCAGGGTTGAATCCAGATTTAAGCAATCTGACATTGCCTTGAGCTGGTGGGTTTTCTCAAGGTATTCCTGTTTCCCCAAGGCATTCATTCTGCCAATTCTCCAGTCTTATCGCATCTTATAACCTTGATATTGATGAGATTTTAAGCCCATTCATTAATTAATTCATTCATATTCTACTCATCAACTGTCTTCTACTCATACCCTCTCTGCCTGATGTTATATCTGTTCCTCTAACTTCCTTTTTGGAATTCTCACATCCTCTTTCCTACATACTTCATCTCCATCATTCTCACCAGGACTCATTCTCTGTATATGACTGTACCATCTCATTATCTCATCTACACCCATGCTCTGCGTATGAGTGTGACTATACCCTCTCATTCTTATTTTCTGTGTTCGCATTTATGTCATGCACTCATGCTCTTTCTGGTATATCTCGCTTCATAGCTGTCATCATATGTGTTTCTGCGTTGCCCAACCCTATTTCTTTCCCCATATTTTTTCTTATCTCTGTACCAAAAGTCATTTTTTAGTCTGATTTACATGCCACATCTCTCTGTCAGGGTAATGATAAGCTGTTTGTCATGCTCTCTTTATTTTTACAGCTATTGTTTGGATTTGTTCATTCTTCTACGTAGTGATACTGAAGAAATTAAATTTGTTATATGGTGATGGAGAGCATTGTTTCTCAACATTTTGACATGCTTTACAATATGCTAAAACAGACAGGTCCTTGGTAAAGAGAGCAAAGGACCATATTCTTTAAAGTGGACAAAGTCAATCACCTCTTAGTGTGTATTATATAAAGATGTGCGTATTGTGTCAGTGATGCTTGTTTATGTTTTTGTATCTTACATTGGCTGTACACAATTTGTTGCTGGTTATAGACAATTGATAATTTGAGTCTTCAGGATTTTCTGCAGGTCGCGAAAGTCACAGAAAAGTAACAAAATGAAAAGACCGTTCACAAATGACATGAAAATGTCCTAAAATAAATTGTCGGGTGCTGGAAGACACAAAAATTTTAGTTTCCTGAAACTTTATTCATGCAAATTTATTTGTGTGTGTATAGTTTAATTTTGCTTATTTTGTATCATAATCACCCTGTTATATAAAAGTGTGATGATAAAATGTTAGTAAAAGGTCCTGAGATTGGTCGACCAGGTATTGGTAGACACCCTCGGAGTGTGTGGTGTTGTGGCAGGAACGGAACGTGGAGTCTGTGCGAGCAGCGAAAGACGAGAGAGTGCGCGAGATCCGCAATGCAGTGGAGCTGATGATAGCGCGGCTGGACTCGCAGTTGAAGGCCAAGCTGCTGACGCTGATGGGGCAGAAGAACTCCCTGACGCAGGAGACGGAGCACCTGGAGGCCTTGCTGCAAGAGGTGGACCACCAGCTGCACACCTGCACTCGCTCCGAGCTCATCAAGAAGAGCTCGGACCTGTCGCGCATGATACACCAGATCCGCAAGAAGCCCATGGCCAGCTTCGTCACGGCTCCCGTGCCCGCCGACTTCCAGAGGTGCTCCTTCCTATACCTAGTTTCAAGTGTTTGAAAGGGATGCACTCTTACGTTGTGTTATACTTACCTGACATCTAAAAAAACCAACTATTTCATGGGAAGTATTATTTTGTACTATGGAGCTTCGCACAGGCGTAGTGTGTAGTTGAAAGTGCAGACCGATGTTATACTGCCATAATTTACAAAAGATAAAATTTTGGTGTTTAAAAGGCTAATTCATATCAGAGTTCTATTTACTTAACAGATAAACAAAATTGTATAAGAAATAATGTTTTATTTTTACACATACTATAAGTTTTATATATGTACAGGATGAGTCTGAATTCGCCCAACAAACTATGGCTGCATGTTTATCACGACAAAATAATTGGGAAACAACTTTAAACTTATGGTTTAAAGTTCTTACCAAGGCTGGTATATGCCTGTATATTTGAGGCAGAACATATTTTTTTTGTAAATAATAAATAAAGTGGTCAGGATAGAACACCAAGCATCTGAATTATGTTTAATTTAATGAAGTTGTACAATCACTGTAGTAGCAATATTATTTCATTGAAATAATTGGGTATAGCATCTTTATTTTTCACACTTTTTTGTGGCTTGTTACCACTACACCCATTTAATTCAACTAAACGTCATTCTAGCTTTGGGAAGCACATTAGGCCCTTAAGTCGTATGGATGGTTTTTAACTTTATTTTGTCGTGATGAACCTGCAGCCAAAGTTTGTTGGTGGAATTCATACTTACCCTGTGTATGTGTTTGTGTGTGTGTGTGTGTGCGTGCGTGCGCGCGTGCTCATGCTTAGTCTCTTGTTGCAGTGAAATAGTTCCGGGGTACGACAACAGCACATTTGTGATGCAGGACTTCACGCAGCTGCAGCTGAAAGCCGACCCTATATACTCTCCTCCCTTGCATGTCAACGGCCTGTCGTGGCGACTGAAGGTGTACCCAGATGGCAATGGTGTCGTGCGAGGCAACTACCTGTCTGTCTTCCTTGAACTTACGGCTGGCTTCCCAGAAGCTTCTAAGTGTGTACTTTATTTTTGTTACAACCTCTAATATTGCTCATATCATTTTAATTTTTTTTGTTTACCATGCAGGTGACTTTACTGCGAGTCAGACTTAATGTCAATAGCATATAAAGAATTATCATTTGGGACAAGATTTTTATGGTTTTATTTTCATGCATTGTCTTTATTAGTAAATATAGTGCCTTTTCATCAAATATTTCTTAATATTTATTTCACCAAAATAATCAAATTTTGACTTGACACATGGTGCACTCATACAATAAAATCATTGGTAATAATCATGTCTCAAACAGCACGCACTAGTAAGAAAAAAACATAAATAAATTTACAAATTTTTCTTTGTTTAAAATAAGTGCCAACATCTTTAATGTAAAAGTTTGTTGCTTATACTAATGAGATGCAAGATCAAACAATGCAATATTAATTTTTTCCAATACATTTAGTACATACATTCAATCAAGTTACCATAATAATATGTATATACATTTTTTTGTAATTTCATTTAATTTTGGTTATATAGCTGATTGTTTTCGTGTTCTTTGTTAAATTTTGTGCTAAATCAGTGATATATGTGTGAATATTAAAATTTTTGAATATGAATAATAAACTAATCGTATTTGATTCAATCTCAAATAATAACACTTCAAAATAATGAATATTCGTTTGCTTACGAATACTTGAGTTTGTCATATACCAACGTTCAGTGCTGAGATTGTCATTTGTGCATTATAAATACCCTCCTTTGATGTTTAATGGAATTTTATAATTTAAAAAAATGAACAATGAGTAGGGCCTGGAATTTTTCGCGATCACGAATTTCGCATGAAAACGCGGAAAGTAAGTACATTCGCGAAAATCACAACATTTCTATATTACACTGCGAATATATCCCCGAAAAGTACCATTACAGTAGAATCCCGCCGATGCGACCCTCCTCTGATGTGTCCATTCCGTTTATACGACCGTTTTTTGAGAAACAGTGAAAAATTTGAGCAGAGAAATTCGAAAATTTGAGTAAAATCGGCTGAAAAACAAGTCTGTTACACTTTGTTTGGCGCTATGTGTTCACGTTTATCTTGGCGAGAGCTGTACTGTAAGCAGGCAGGCATACAAAAGATGGCTAAAAATAGATACCACCCCTCTAGACTGGCCACGCGGTAGTGTCTAGCCGAGCTCGGCGCCTCCACTATCGCACGAAAAGCAGTCTCAGCCGTCATGTTATCTTACCCGCCCGGCGGCTTGACGTCATACGTGATGTGACACGACGCGACGCGACGCTTACCTCTCCCATCCAATGCTAATTCTTCAGGGCTCATCCCTCCCAGAGCCACAAACCATGTAAAAACAACTCCCCCCCCCCCTTTTTAACAGCTAACATTTCAACACATTCCCTCCCTTGTTTCAACCTTCTGCGTGAGAAACTGTCAGCATCTTTCTCCTCTCCCACACCGCGCGCGACAAAAGCCAGGTCGTATAGTCCATTCTTGGTAAAATAAATATTTTTATGGGCTTATACGACTGTCCTTCGCAGTTGATAAATACTTTATAAGTTTAAGTTATTATGATACAATTTGTTTATTAGTCACAGCAGTTTCTGCTGAAAAATCACTAATACCTCGAATTTTATTGAATAGAAAAATTTAGCAGGGCTGTAAATATATTTATTTTACTGCATAGTTACTTTTCCATCTGCATTCCGTGTTTTTTTCTTTTCTTTTTTTTTTTACGCTGTGAAGGGACGTGGAAAAGATAATTGCTTGAGCTGTCAAAATAAACATCGCTGACGGCAAGGGCGGGAGCGTATCCTGTCGGTCTGTCGCTGTGATTATCTACTCCAAAAACATGTCACAGCATTTCAGGATAGCATTTTTCACACTAAGTTTCTTCTGATTTGTGCGCGGGGGTTTGTTCAAGTGGCAACCCCGTGTTCCTCCACTCCATTATGCCAATACCGTATTTATTGAATGCAATCAAACTCAAACTTTTGCACTCTACGAAAAATAAAAATAATATGATACCGAATTCTAAACTACCGTGCACACTTGGCTGGATATGAGAACGTGTTTATTGTATTTTGCGAAAAGTGTATAAAATATATCAAAGCAAAAGAATAACCTAATATCTTGTATTTATCCATGTTGCGTCGTATATGGTAAAATGTAAAGGTCCAGGTTAGCCAACATAGCTTCTACTAACTTCTCATGTAAGTGAATGCTTCCTTACCGAAGATCATACATTTCCCAGACTGTGAGAAGTTTTGTTTTGTGTAAAGCTAAACACATATGTTAGCGGCTAACGAATTTATCTTTCCGTAGTTGTTTATTTTGTGTAACCTCGTAAATAGCAAGAGAATAAGCAAATAATGATTTTGCCGGTACAAAATTAGTCTACGCAGCAAGACTGGGAGTGTGCGGGCATGCTTGACTATCATGCAGCCAGCATCTGTTGTTGACATCACGAGCCGCGACAGCATTCCCAACGTAGTGACATTCCACTGCTGATATTTATTCGCGCGCCAAGTTTAGTTGATTGTTTTCGTAACAGCCTGTATGTAGTATGTTGCAACATATTTCTGTCTAGAGTTTGAAAATGCCGAATAATACTTTGAGTGCTCGAGACCGAGCATATCAGTATCAGAAACATGGGTTTTATTGTACTGACAATAGCACAGTGATGTGCAAATTTTGCAACTGTAAAGTTTCATGGGAAAGAAAAGATTCCATTGACAAACACCTAAAGTCGGCTAAGCATGTGGCATCGGCAGCCGAAAAAAAGAAAATTTGTAGTTGCAAACATCTATAGCAACGTGTCTGTTTTGTGTAACTGTTTTGGATTTAATTGGCTGTTATTATGCATATTAGTCTATTCCTAGTATACATGGATTGTTTATTAAATATGTAAACTATTATAATATTCAAAAACTGCACTATTTAGTCAACATTTAAAATTCTGGTAAAATTTCCATTGCATAACGAAAATACCGACTTTAAACCACCGCTTTTCTAATTTGAAAGTACCGCTTTTTGCATACTGAAAACACCGAAATTTTCCAGGCCCTAACAATGAGTGATGTTTATACATGCAACATTTATTCAAAGTTTTTTTTTTTCACTACCATCCCGTTAAACAGTTACGGAAAAAATCATGTAAATTCAAAACACAGCATATTTGTCATTTCAAACTTTTAAATCAAAATATAATTTGTATTGTTTTTGTCACATGCACCAGAAGTAGGAAAAAGTAAACAAACATCAACAACCAGGGACTACAACACCACAAAATATGAACACTCAATCAAGATGGACATTAAAAGAAGTAATACAGTAGAATCCCGCTGATGCGACCCCTCACGGTTTCCAGAAAAACGGACTTATAAACGGAATGGTCGCAATAGAGAATTCGGGCCAATTTTTACCCCCCCCCCCCCCCCCCCTCAAATTGTCCAAATACATATAAAATCAACTTTGTTCGCATAAATTTCATATTCAAATAGTCTATGGTGTAAAAAAGACAACTTTTTAAATTCATATTACATCTCGGGCTTGCATACCCCGAACAATGGGTTCCGATAAATACTCACGCTAAGTGAACTCGCGTCATGCGAGTTCGGCTATGCTAGCCGGCTGGTGGTTATTTTCGTTCAAAACGTGGCAAAGGAACTTGTGTGGATCAGGTAGAAAACATTCGGCTATAAACGAAAGATATAAGAACAATGCTATCCTGAAATGCTGTGACATGTTTTTGGAGCAGATAATCACAGCGACAGACCGACAGGATGCGCTCCCGCCCTTGCCGTCAGCGATGTTTATTTTGACAGCCAAGCAATTATCTTTTTCACGTCCCTTCACAGCGTAAAAAAAAAAAGAAAAAAACACGTTTAAATGCAGATGGAAAAGTAACTATGCAGTAAAATAAATATATTTACGGCCCTGCTAAATTTTTCGATTCAATAAAATTTGAGGTGTTTGTGATGTTTCAGCAGAAACTGCTGTGTGACTAATAAACAAATTGTATCATAATAACTTAAACTTATAAAGTATTTATCAACGGCGAAGGACAGTCGTATAAGCCCATAAAATTATTTATTTTACCAAGAATGGACTATACAACCTGGCTTTTGCCGCACGCGGTGTGGGAGGGGAGGAGGATGCTGACAGTTTCTCACCAAGCCGCCGCTACCGCCAGCCTGGCCGGACGAGTTTCTTATGCTCTCGTAGAAGCTACAACAGTGGCTTTTCGTGCGGGCGGGTAAGATAACAACATGACAGCTGAGACTGCTTTTCGTGCGATAGTGGACGCGTCGAGCTCGGCTAGACACTGCCGTGTGGACAGTCTAGAGGGGTGGTATCTATTTTTAGCCGTCTTTTGTATGCTTGCCTGCTTACAGTACAGCTCTCGCCAAGATAAACGTGAACACATAGCGCCAAACAAAGTGTAACAGACTTGTTTTTCAGCCGATTTTACTCAAATTTTCGACTTTCTCTGCTCAAATTTTTCACGGTTTCTCAAAAAACGGTCATATAAACGGAATGGACGCATCAGAGGGGGGTCGCATCGGCGGGGTTCTACTGTAGTCATAGTTCCAAAGGCATATAAATCAATTTTAACAATCAATCTAATACCGTGTGATACAGAGTAGCAGCTTAACTTGCTGTATACAGTATACATCTATGATGAAACAGACTTTGAGACTTGAAAATATGTACAAAAAACCTAAATAATGGTTTAAGATTCCACATGAAACTAGCAAAAATTTTGTTTATAATAGTGCTGAGCCGAAATACAATTTACTTGGCAGCCATTAATAAAGAAAACTCATGAATAACTAGGGTTTAAATATGTAAATATTACTAATTTGGTAATACAATATTTTAAAAAAAATCATGTTTTTTTTTTGTTAAGTAGAATGCAATAATGTATTACACAGTATTTTGCAGTTCATGAAAATTTTCTAGACCAATATGGAAAGTACATAGAAGGTTCTGGAAAATAAGGTGAATAGGAACTGAAATGAAAGGTTGGTTAGGTTAAGTTAGGTTAGGTTAGCCACATAATTTAAAAAAATTTCATAATTTAATTATTTTAACAAGCATTTTCCATACAACTGTTGTAGTCACCTTAACTTAACCAACCTTTCACTTGAGTATTATTTGTCTATTTTTCCAGAAGTTTGTTACATGACATGAAAAAAAAAATTTAGTGGGATTCTAATTCATATTCGATTCAAATTAAAATAAAAAACTGATATTCGCAAGGGCCTAGGTATAACATGTTCACTGTGAAACAAGGAAGAAAGCATCATGATCGTAAAATTCTTGCTAACTAAAGCTGTTTTGACATACACTCTTCCACCCACACACTCAATGACACACACATATGCACGTGCATTGCATTCATCATCAGATAAGCGACAGCACATTGTCCTTGGAGTTTGCCAAACTTGTGGGTACAGCATTCCCTAATTTTGAGTAAGTTCTGCGCCATGTTTTTTTTTTAGCACAGATATCATGAAAATTTATGCTTGGCTTATTTAGATAAATTGCATAACAGATAATCTACCTGTGGATTATGAAGAGGTGTCATCTCTTGCTTGTTGTATTCTTGAAAATACTGCCTAGCAAATATGGTATCCGAAATAAGTATCAAGTTACTGTTACCTATTACAATCTTCTTTTTTGAAGGTACGAGTATCGTGTTGAAATGGTACATCAAGATTCATTAGATGCCAGCAAGAATATAGTTCGAGAGTTCGCTTCAGATTTTGAAGTTGGAGAATGCTGGGGCTATAACCGCTTTTTCCGGCTTGATTTGTTGGCCAGTGATGGGTATCATAGCACAGAAACCGACACGCTGATTCTCAGGTAAAGAAGATTTTCTTCAAACAGGGTTTTTTTCTAGGACTAAATGTTATAAACAATTTTATAGTTATTTTAATAAAGATATTTTTAATTATGTAGTGGTCATATTTACCTGAAATCTGTAACTGTCAAATTTTTGTAAACATGGTTTATGTACATAATGCTTAGCTCATATTTTTTATTTTGCTTAAAAAAATGTGGTCTTACTTTAATTGCATTGCCGTCTTTGCAAATCAAAATGTTATTTCTTTGTACATGATTAAAATATATTTTTGTGAGCTCATGTTGAATCAGTAGAGCATATTGAAGCTTGTGTATTTTAAGCTGAAACACACATAATATATACTGTTATTGTATTTTCTTACAAATGTTCTGAAGGTGGTCTTTAAATACTATAAATAATTATTAGAAAAATTACACCTTTCAATTTGTAAATAATTTTTTTTTATTTACATGTAACTGAGCAAATATTTCTTGGTAAATAGCAAAGTTGCACATATGCACATAATATGCAAAGGTTTATAAATTATATACATAAACGAAAACTCAATTTTAGAAACCCATTTTAAAAAATTCACTTTCAAATTCATTGTGTTATTTATGTCAATGAGGTTTTGTTGGTAAAAAATAGATTTTAGGTTGAGTCTATCTTTCAAGTGTATAAAAAGGGCAGAAATGAAGTCCCATTGTTGCAACATAAAATATGATAAACATTATTAGTAAAATGTGTTTGCAACCTTCATTTTTTGCATCTGTTGAATTTGAGGATGTACTAGCTGTTTTCGTGGGTTGGATTTTGTTTTCATAACAAAATTATTGATACAATCAACCATATTATGTGTTATTTTTATATAGTTTAATCTCTAAATAGATATTCTTGAAAATATATGAAAATACTCAAACTAAAATGACCAATTGATTGAATATGTTTGTTGCTTATTTATTCCTAACAGCAAAATTCTTTAAAGTATCTCTTCAGTGGTTTGTAGTCATGTTTAGAAAGTGTTTGTAATCTGGGTAAATAATTGTGTTTCTGTTTTTGATAGGTTCCAAGTTCGCCCTCCAACATTTTTCCAGCGTTGTCGTGATCAGCAGTGGTACATTGGTCATTTAAACATGTTGCAGAATCAGTACCTTACTCAGCTTACTGAAATGAAGGAGGTAAGCTGCGAGTCGGCTGTTTGCACTCTATATGTATTAGGTGTGTGTGAAGCTCCGGAAAATCAAAATTGAATCGAAGACTAATTTTGTTTGTCTTCAGGAAAAGTAAATAACCTTTGAAGGTTCCGAAGATTTTTTCTTGTATCAGACTACGTTAAAAGTAGGATTTAATGCCAGTGTTTGAAGCCACAAATATTTGTGGTGTCGGGCTAGCTGGGTTTTGTTGTTGTTGTTGTTGTTGTTGTTGTTGTTATTATTATTTAGGGATGTACCGATTCGAATCCCGATTAACTGTAATCGCCCGATAATAGAGAATCGGTAATTAATCTTAATCTGCGATATTTCAACCGATTATTTAGACAAAATTGTCAACATTTTCTCATTATATTTATCATAGTTATCTCTTAGCATTATAACAAAAACATGCCAATGATGCTAATATATTCTTTTAACGGTAAATAGTAAACTCTTTTAAGTTTAATTTATAACGGTTCGTTATATACAAAATAAACAGTTCAATGCCGATTGCAAATTTTGATGTTTTTATTTTATTTTAATAGAATGTTGCACAGACGATTCCAAACACTTACAATAGTTCATTCACTCGTGCCACACATATATCTGCCCGTCGAAAAACTGCTGGTAGCTCGCATGATGAGAAATTACCGGAAAATAATCGCGTAGATTGAGTCCTTCAGTAATGTTTTACTGCAAGTACAAGAAAATGGGACGACCTCGAAGAGGACCGCACCCAGCAAAAACGAATTCCGCCCCGAGCCAACATGCCTACGAAGGTAGCCGCAATTTCTAATTAAGTTATATCCAAAACGAAAAAAAAGAAAATTAGGTTGATTTAAATATAGGCCAGGCTCCGACCACCAACGTGAAATTATCTCTTCGTAAATTACATGATAATTTAGCGAGAAGCCATCGAACGCGACCTACTCGTCCAGCGTTCGACAGACGACTGGTGATCTCATGAACTCGTCTCCACGCAGGGAGTAGACGTCACATGACCTCACCGACCAATCACACGCACGCTTCATTCACTCTTGCAAATACAAGCCAATCACAGAATAAGTTACAACACATGAAAAAATCTTTTACATACAGAACTCTGGGCTTCCCCTGATCAGTCTCTTTTCAATTTCACATCGAAATCGGGGACTTCCATTCTCGTTCTCTCTCCCACACCGTGAGACAGCAGTTATCACTCGGTTCCCATGCAGGGGGGGAATTACCGTCTTTATCTCGGTTGACGGGGAAGCACTGTTCCTTTCTCACTCCCACTTACAGGCCTCTCATGCCTCTCTTTCTAACCATCACACCAGCCCAGACACAGTCCCGTGATTTATAATTATATTACAACACGTTAATAAAATTTAAGAACAATAATTATAATACGAATTACTTTACAAAATTAAACTTATTGAGAAAAACATGAATAAGTAGGCCTAACCACGTAAAAATCTAGAACAGCGACTTCTTTGTGAATAATTACATAAAAATTACTAATGATAGAAAATGTCTGTTAAAACACAAAATACCTTCTTAAAAACATAGCAAGTGAAAAATATCAACCCTAAAATATATAACAAACGGTAAAATATCATTAGAAAGACTTTTTAAGAAATATTTACATTCATGAAAATAGTTTAAAAGAAAAATTATTTAATTAGGAGGGCAAGGTTCTGCAACATTACAAATTCATGAAACACCGTTCAGACTGTAGGCCTACACACGCGCTGAAAGTTTCAGAAACTTCGTCGTCTAATAAATTAAATAATACTCGTATTTTATTCAATTGACGATTTTCTTTGAGGATGTATGGCTAGTATTTCCATTAATGTTAGCTCCATGCATCAAAAAACTGCTTTGAGTGCCGCTTGTAATAAAATATAACACATAAAACAGTATAAAACACAATAATATTATTTGAACAGCATCATTACAAGATCTCCATTTTACGTTTATGTTACGCACGTCATGTGATGAACAGAAACAATTTGGCCAACTTATCTCACTTCACCGGAATTTTCGTTGTATACGTGAACCTTTTTCTATTATTTTTTATTATGATTGAAGTCGCTTTAATAACGGGAAAGTCTTCTTTACTTTTTATTTTTACCGTATATTAACAACAAATATTTAACCAGGAATAAAAGTTCACGATTGCGATAGTTGGTGGTCGGTTGTAGGAATATTTCTGTTTGCAACCTAAATTAATTTTTCGAATATTGGTAATGTCTGTTGTAGCGAAGACGACTCGGCGACTGTAGATTGTTTTATTGTTTAACTAATGCATGTCCATACATTACGTAAACGGAGTGACGAATTCTTTGAGCAAATATTACAGTATATTTTGCTAAGTTTTCTATTTGTTGGCATTTACCAAAATAAATATTTGTTAAGAGCGGTTATACATTGCATTCACTATTTAATGTTGCATAATAATCATGGGTACGCTAGTCGCAGTGCTGTGTGGAAATATTTTTTTTTAGGACCTGGGCCGGACGATAAATATGCAGTGTGTAAATATTGTTCTCAAAAAATATCGCGTTGTGGCGTACATGGAAACAAAACCTCTTTCACTACAAGTAATATGTGGAGCCACACAAAGTCAATCATTTTGTATTTCTTCACAAAAATCTAAAAGCTATTAACTATAGCTATTAATGTTATGTGCAATGCCTTTGCTAGCTTAACAAAATCTTAAATATTTATGTAAATAAAAATGATTTTGTTTGCATTCTATACATATGTATGTACACTTATGGTCCATTCCTCCATTACATCAATTTTAATCACAATGTTGTTCTCTTTGCTTTCTTTTTTAATTAATGTATGTAATAATCGGGCAAATATAATCGGTATTCTTAATCGGTTTGGAACATCGGCTGAATTTGAATTTTTTAGTGAATCGTTAATCGTAATCGGTAACCAGTTTTTCAATATCGGTACATCCCTATATATTATTATTAAAAAGAGAACAGTCACGTCGTTCAAAATGGATTAAAACTGCATTCTGTCAACTTTTACAATTTTTTTCTGAAAATATACAGATATATATCCGATCATGTTAATATCTTTCGGGTTTATGCCGCAAAAAATAACTTGATTTAATTTCCACCTCTCCCTCTTTATATTCATCTTTCCTACGACTGTGCTAATCTTTTGTTTTATGTTCATAATTCCATGTTTTTCTAGATGTGAAGGAAGATCTTTTTAATTTGCATTGTGCCTAATTGTTGGAAATGAGTTTTTTTGTGAAATATGTTGAGACTATTGATTATTGTGTACAACTTTACAGAGGCTTGCTCTTGAAATAAATCGCAACAGCTGCAGCAATGGTATGGCTGCCACAAAGACCAGTTCATCAGAAGCACCAAAGACTGCTGCAGCTTCAGGCAGCTCTGCACAGTTGGCCAGGTGAAAAATAACAGTTTCATGCAAGTTGAGCCATGTTTTGAAAAAAATGCTAAAGCATAAAGCATAAAAACATTTTTATTAGTTGAAACTCATGCTATAAAATTTTCAAGACTGTAAACAAACTGAAATGAACCATGGTGATTGAGTGGTAAAAACATTTGCCTGCTACCAGGCAATCTGGGTTTTTTTCGTGGCAGGGGCAAACCCTGATTAAGTAGCGTATGTTGCCATTAGTCTGGAGACCTCTGGAGGTCCCATCTCCCTCCACACATTCTTTCCATCATGTTTCAGTCTCATCTCATCAGTCCTCATCTTCTCTAATGATCCTGATGGCAATGACACATTCAGCCCCAATTCATACAACTGAGAAATTTTTTCAAATATTTAGTACATACTGATGATTGATAATCATTTTTAAATCAGTTTTATAGTTGGATTCAAATAAAATTATGTACATATATAAATAGAAATACTAATGTAAGTCTGTTGAAAACAGATGTAAATGTTGCCCTTAATGTTTGCGAACAGCTATTGGATTTTTTTTTGTGTAATTTACCACAGTAAAGTACCTCAACAATACTAGCTGTGTCCACACGAGAGACAAATGTGAAAGTTATTTCTTCAACTAGGCAGTTCATTTTTAGCACAAAATATTTTTACTTCATAGCATGTGCATAGGTATTAAAACATTAAAGTTGCATTTTGGTGATATTTATTTCTGTTAGACCGCAGTTGGAAGGAAGCGTAGCCTCCGCCCCCAGCCAGGACTCATCCAAGACTGCCTCCACCATGGCCACGAGCAAGTCGCGGACGGGCGTGCCCGCCTGCAGCTCGTTGCATTCGCAGGCCAGGTCGGACAAGTTGTCGAGGAAGCCGCAGTCGCAGGGCCCAGGCGGCAGGAGGCAGCGCCTGTCCTGCTCTGTGTCATCGCCCAACCTGCTGCTGGACCCTGCCACCGTCCGCAGCAGCAGCAGCAGCAGCAGCAACGTATCCTCCACCACGGAGAGCGAGGTAGCGTCGCTCTGCTTTTCCATCGCTCAGAGCATTCTCCGCGTGCTCCCATCATCGCCCCTTTTTTGTCTTTGATGACCTCGATGTTGACAACTTCTAATACGGTTCATTCATTTACTGTTGTTGGTTGTATCCAGCTCAGTGGAACAAGACGCAGAAAAATTTAGTAAAAAACAGCATCAACAACTTATTTCATTCATGGTACATGAAAATTGAAAGTGGAGAGAGATAAAACTGATCTAGTCTCGTGTTCGCTTCGCCAAATTTTGGTTCATGGCTGTATGGTTTACAGCGGCACGTGGCACAATGGCGAATGAAGCCGCCGTAACCACATGCAGTAAACGTCAGTAATGCATAGTGAATGAACTTGTTACTATTTCACTTTAAACTTTTATTGTTCTGTCCAAGCTTTGTTGGTTTGCTATTAAATTGTGGCAAAAAGTGGCTAGTGTGAGAGAAATGGCAAATTACGTTTTCTAACACTGCAAGTTGGCAAGAGCAATGTTGCTTCTCCCTCACAGTAACGTGAGAGCAGAGAGAGGATTCAGCCAATTTAAATCCATCAAAACAGTATATCAATGTACCAAATAGGGGAATTAGCAATACTTATAGCTAGGGACTGGAAAATGTCGTCGTTTTGAAAGTGCAAAAAGCGGTGGTTTGAATTCTTAAAAGCGGTGTTTTCATTTCGGTGTTTTCACCAATGTGATTTTTTTGTGGATTCCCAAAATTAACAGTCAAAATTAATATGAACATTATATATTGATACAGAGATACTTGTAAAAACATTCTTAAAGCCTTTACAATGAGGAAATTATTATTTACTTATCGTAATATCTGTACATAATTTTAGCTTCTATATTTGTTAGTAATGCTCTTATCAAAAAAATTTCACAGTTTCCTGCTTGTCACAGATCATAAAACACAATACATAATATTTACAGCTGCAAAGTTGAATACATATGTAACACTAAACACATAGACATGGCATACAACTAACACACTAAAACAGTGTTCAACCTTCAAAATAGATTTCACTGAGAATAGCTACATTTTCAGCATTAAGGCGCTGTCGTTGGTCACTTAGAACAGAACTGTACTTAGAAAAAAATAGTTCGCAGTCTGCATTTGCACATGGCAACCATACACTTTTCAAAGCACCCTTAGAAAATTCTGGATGATTTACAGAAAGAGACAATAATATTGCAATCAAATCCAGTGATGCATCACTTTTGTCTCCTAACTGTTTCTTCACCAAGAACTGAAGCTCTTTATAGCCTTGAAGCAATTGACTTTCATCGCAGTCCTTGAACAATGCCATTTTCTTCAATTTTTTACCAAGATCTTTTGTTACTTCCGTAATTAAAATCTGTGCAGGGGCAAAAACACTCAGTTCAGAATAAAGATGACTTGCAGGATCACTTGAAATTAAAGCTAGCAGCTTAGTGTATCCATGTGATGCAGCTTTTACTAAGGCAGATTTAACCTGAGCTTTTGCAACATCTCTTCCACACGACTGCAGTGCTAAACTTGTTTCTTCGCCAAAATTTCCTGCTTCAGCAAGCTGCAAAACTTGCTCAACTTTGCGTAGGTTACCACACAAAATGTTGCTACAAGGATATGACGACCCTTCCAACAACTTCGTCAAGTCAACAATTCCCTTTGCTGTTTCTTTGATGAAGGCAGCCTGCACCTTAACATTAAGGACCTGTTCCTGTGACAAACTTGCCAAATACTGAACTCCAACATTGCTAACTGATGCTATGTCGTCACTCTTCATGAACTCAACAATAGCTTCTATGTAGTCGGATACATAGGC
The DNA here is from genome assembly GCF_032445375.1 of Bacillus rossius redtenbacheri. Lineage (NCBI taxonomy): Eukaryota > Metazoa > Arthropoda > Insecta > Phasmatodea > Bacillidae > Bacillus > Bacillus rossius. The sequence continues at coordinate 26,382,040 of NC_086334.1, forward strand.
TACAGACTCGTACCACGAAGACCATCTCGTGAGGACTGGCATTGGGAACAGTGGAACCCTTCCAGCTTCATATTTATCATCCAGAAATTGCCGGAACAGATGCTTTCTCTTTCGAGTGTTCAGGAACGCACTCTTGATTTTGGAAGTGGCATTTTGAAGTTCAGGAAGGTGCTTTCCCAGAACATTCAAAATCAGATTGAGTTTGTGCGCCCAACACTGAATCACTACAACATTGTCCGACATCAAGTTGGTAAGTGTGTCAAAACACTTCCCCATGTATCGGGCTGAGTCTGATACTAAGGCCAGGACACTGTCATAGCTAATGTTATATTTGTTCAAAGAATCAAGAATAGCTCTTGAACAACTTTTTGCATCAGCTGTTTCAAGAATGTGGACATCACCTACTACGATTTCAACTTGGTGACTGGCTTCTATAATCTTGAAGATTATAACGAAAACACACCGACCTCGTTTGTCTGTTGTTTCATCGCAGCATACCGCAAGGTGCTTTCCTTTGACCTTCTCCTTGATGTTTTCTTCCCTTTCCATATTTAATCTGGGAAGGTGCTTTTCTCGCAAAGTCTTTACACAAGGCAATGCGCCAGATCCTGAAAAAAAAATTTCCTCAAAATTAAGACCACCATTAGCATAGTTTACTGGCATAACAATGTACTTCAAGTTAACTGTTGTTGTATATTGGGTCAATTGCAATTTACAATACTGGACATTTGTAGTTCAGGAAAACGTTTTATTTCCTAGGTTAGTACTACACTCGTTCAGGTATTGAAAACAAAATGAAAAGTTTGTTAGGTTAGGTCAGCTACTTTTAAAAAAAAGTTAATTGTAGTGGGGATGATTGGTTAGTTCAAGTACATTAAAAACAGTCCGGTATCGCAAACTACAAGAGACCTGTTATATCTGAATTTTTACTTACCTTCAATAAATTCATTCATGAAGTTCACCATGTGTTCATTGTTAAGTTTCTCAAGTGGTATGTTAGCCTTTACAAATGTTTCTGTGACACGTTTTCCAAGATAATCTGCCGATTTTTTGTCTTTGACAACTTTATTAAAGCATGATGCAACTGATGTTTGTAGTTTTGTAGTCTCTTCTTTTGTTGCTGCTAATGACGCCACGTGTTTTGCCGACTTTAAATGTTTTTCAATCGTGTCTTTTCGATCCCACGAAACTTTCGTGTTGCAAAACTTACACATAACCGTGCTATTATCTGTACAGTAAAACCCCTCCTTCTTATACTGAAATGCTCGATCCCTTGCACTTAATTTATTCCGCATTTTTACTCACTCACTAGTCACTATCCAATTAATAATCTTGTTAACTTGCCGATTTGCCCGTCGGAGTAGAAGCCAAAGTGAACATGACGACAGCAGCAGTTGCACACCAGTGAAAACTATTCTCTTTCAAGTTAATTTTTTTTTTCTTCCGTGGATCCCAAGGAATTAAAAATAAAAGTGTTTATATCCCCCGCAGTCTCCATGTAAATAATTTTATCTTTTTTTACCGTCACTTTTTGCCCGATGTATTAAGTAATTTTATTGTTATGTTCTCCGTAATTACGTCCCAAAGTCCCACTCAATGGCGTGTTAATTTTAATCATGAATTTAAGTTACTGGCTAGGAGCGTTATCCGTAGGCCATAGCAGCAAAAAAAATGGCTGCGATGACTGGCGAAAGGAATGGTTTACACCGGCGGACTTTTATTTAATTAAAATGAATCAACGTCACGTTAAGTGTTTCATATTAAAGCGGATGTTAGTTAATAAATAGAAAATCGTAAATTACTTAGCAATGATTAGCATCGCAAATTATTATAATACATAATAATAATTAATTATAAGTTTTACCCTTCATGTTTTTTTTGGTTAGGACATTTATTTCTTTACATTTTTTTATTCAAACGAACATATTGTTTGCGAATTGCGTCGATGCGTGTGACTGCGACTTATTTTTATGATTATGATACTAAATTTATAATAAATAAACCTTTTCGCGCATAGTTTGTTAAAATTCGTAGAAATTTCGTTTTTTCGCAACAAATGGTATTTTTCGCGTTTTGCACTTAATTTCGCGCGAATTCGTGAAAATTTCGCGATCGCGAAATTTTCTAGTCCCTACTTATAGCAAATTTTTAAATTTTAAATTTTCAAAGGGTCCATGTATTCAACAATTTGATCTTTTATCAACTGTATACATAATAAGTAACATTTTAGTCATAAACCAGTAAAAATAAAACTGCATCAAGCATCCCAATTGTGGCCTCCTTAAAACCAGCTCATACATTTACAACTACAAACTATGCTGCTGATCACCGGTTTAAGTAGGAAGTAAAATTGTTTAGTTAGGGAACATCATGTACGTTTTACGTTGCAATACTTATGCCATAAACAAAAAAAAAGTTTACCAATGAAAATTGATGTGCACAGCACCAAAGCCCTCTCTGCAGTATTTTTAATTAACTAAGCACAATCAGCGCTGCTAGTACCAAGGTGCCGGCCACAAGCTCTACCTAGGTTCTGTTGCCAATCGGTCACCAATAATAAATGTAGTAAATGAAATTTTTCACGTAAAAATATAGTGAAAAAAATTATTATTACTATGTATTTGTATTATTATTAATATTATAAAATATTAAATAAATCTTGAAGCATGTTACCATACCAAAACATAATTAATGAGACACAAAAAACTGGAACTTCTTTCTTAAATCAGTCCAGGAAAATGCTGTAATGATTCCTTACTCTTAGCCATAGTCAATTCGTTTCCCATATTCCTACTAATCTCTCTTGTAATGTGTTACCATCTTAATGACTGGATTTCAACGAAACATTAAGTCCAAATAAAAAAAATCTGATCAGTGTAGTGTGAAATAGTTCTGTTTAGACCAACAACACCATGTATACCAAGGCTCGAATCTCACCTCAGCTGTCTCGGCCAAATGTCAAAAAGAGCTTTGGACTAAAATAACTTTGTAGTTGAAGATTGTACCTGCTCACACATGGAAATGACAAAATCAAAAATTAAATTTGATCTGTGTTATGCTGCTTATTTTTAAGTTACACATTTACTCTACGTGCACACTTATTGTACTTCTGTAAACTTGTAATATTACAATTTACTGTAAAGCATCAAATAAGTAGGGTTGGTTAAAGCATCCAAAATACAAAGCTCAGTAGAATATTTTTTAAACATTTAACTTTTTGATAAAAAAAATGTACATTACAAAACAAAGTTGTTTCATACTACGGTCATACTGTGAAGTAACATTTATCTTTTCCAACTCCTTTAAACAAATGAAGTACTGTATTGTGTCTTGAATAGTATATCGTAATAGTATATAATAATATATAGTACATAGTAGCATATAGTAGTAATGATTTTTTTTTTTTTTTTGCAGGATGGTAGTGAGCTAGATGAATGTGGAGAGGAATGCATTCATTCAAATAGCAGGGAGATGTCTGTTATAGGAGACAACTTGAATGATGAAAATGATGTGGATGATGAAACAATGTCTGGTGAGCTTTTCTTATTGTTTATGGGAATGAATCTCAAGTTAACAATAATTAAATCTTAAAATATATTTTTTTTTACTAAGCTTTGCTTTTATTATATGGCTCATATATGTACAAACAAAATTAAGGCTGTGCAAAGAAGACTTTTTTAGTTTATATTTAAGTCAATGAATATTATTATAAATGTTCCGGAGTTTGGGCCTAATAAAAGTTCACATAATTTTAGATACTGTTGAATTTTATGGCTGGGATTTCAATATATGCAAATTGTTTGCATATTGCTTAAAAATATTTTTGCTTTTAACTCAGAACTAGGTTTTTAAAAATATGTTTACATAATCCACTCCAAATAAGGAATTAAAGTAAATTCATCCCTATATTATTTTACCTTTAAGTAAAATTTACTATTTCAAGCCAAAAAATAATAATTTTTTTTTAAAATAATGTTTAATTGGATATCTTTGTGAACAAGTGTAAATGGTGATTCTATCCCCCCCCCCCCCCTTCTCGAATTTTATGTAGATTCGCTAATTTTTTTTTTACTATCATAATGTTATCATCATAAATTTTAAACAAATACATTATTAATACTGCATACATATTTTTTGTCATGGATTGGACTGCTGTGGTGACAACGAAAAAAATTAATAAGCTGCCCTCTATTGGTTTATAGTGTATTTGTAGAGCCACGATTATATGGTAATGCGCGATAAAACGAAATAACACCGAAAACCGCTTGAAAACACTAAATAAAATGAAATTGTGCGAAATCCGCGATATGTCACGAAAGTTCGTCTATCCTGATTATTTACGTTTTTTTTTTCCCCATTCTGTAAGGACAATTCACATCTTCAGCACAATCAAATATTTCTTACAGTAACTAGCAGCCATATATATTATATGCGACGGTGATTCATTATAGATTTTAAAATGAAGTCTCGGAATTAACGTAATATTTTCTTTAAACTGTAATCTTGTGTACCATAATAATTTAAGATGTTGATAACTATGATACAATGGCCGCCGTTCACTTTCTGTAAATACCAAAATAACAAACGTCCAAAATATGTTTTTCTACGATTACGTTTTTAATCATTAAAATATTACACACTAAACCGCATTGCTTTTACTGTTTATTTAAAATAAAGTACGTAGGCTACGAAAATAAAATTAACCCTGCTTAACGTAACGATTGTAAATAATAAATAGTACATGTTTATGTCTGTATTAATTTTCACGTACGTATGTTGGTATTCGGTATGCGTTTGTATTCACATCTATTCTCCATTGTTTTGATCTTTCCAGCACGGCAAGTTTTTGCGTATTGAGAGGTTAAATTCTTCCTATGTGATTAAAAATTTTTTGATAATGCCTAAAACGAAGGTTTCTGCCAGTAACCGATCGAAAGAATTTTCCAGCGAAGGATTTTATATCAGTGATAAAATTTTAATGTGCAAATTCCGTAACTGCAGGCTAAGACTACGAGAGACGCGATACGCTTGTGAAACATGTCGCGAGTGAGAAACATAAGCGTTTGAGGCAAAACTCATCTGTTAAACGACATCCTTATCTAAGAGTCTTTAATGCCATTAATTTTCTGTTCAACCCAAGAAATGTGAGTAGGGTTAGCATAGAAGATGCAAACCTACAGATGTCTCTGCATAACTTGCCTTCTGTTTCCCATCTTCCCATTGATACATTCATACATGGCTATGTTGCTTTCAAAAAAATAATTGAGGATGAACTTTCATTGCCAGAAACAAGCCAAATTGATGTTGCAAAGGTACTTTGCTCCCTTAAAGGGGACTACAGTGAATTTGCTCAAGCCAGTTTAAGGGCAATCTGGTTCCCAACATCAAATGTTGATGCAGAACGTTCATTTTCCAGGTACTCACTGGTAGTTAGTGACAGAAGACGTCTCACTCCAGAAAATGCGGAAAATTTAACTATGATAGCATTTCAATAAAACCCTCTTAATAGTAACTTTGGAAGTGCTTAATTGTGTAATTTTGTAGTGTATGCGATTGTAATTAAGTCGTGAAATTTTTAGTAGTTATTTAAAAGTTTGAATTTATGAATTTGCAAATGAACTTAACTATCTATGAATTTGCAAATGAACTTAATTGTAATTAGATCATGAGGTTTTAGTGTTTATTAATATTTGTTTTAATAAATTTGCATGTCGTACAGAAAAGCAAGAAAATTTTGCCGTGGGTATTTTGAGCAAAAAAAAATAAAACCATATAACACCGAAATCTTAATTTCTTTACACCGAAATTTGTCTTAAAATAACACCACAAAATCTTGACTCTATGTATTTGATAATATAGGCTTACTGATATTGGGCCAAGGTTGACTCTTTTATCAAATTCAATACTTATTGCTTATTGTACTTAATGCTATTTTAATGTAAAACAAAATTTTACATACCTACAAATGTTCAAAGAATATGTTTAAAGTATTATAAATATAAAAGTAAATTAAAAATTTTTATTTTTATTATTTCAAAGGTATGCAAAGTTACAGCAGTTATTATCTTCAATTTAAAACAGAATGCTACCATAATATTTATTGGTTGTATGATCATAGAGAATTTGGCACATCTTAAGGCATGCTACGTGCTCATATTTTTTCCATTGAAACAAATATATATTACAAGTATATATTATGTGAGTGAAGGTATGTCTATACTTTCTTTCAAATCAGGTGATAATGATGTGGAGTATTCACTGACACACCCTCTTCTCTTCCAAGACCCAGAATTGATGGGCTCAGCTTTGAATACATCACGGTAAGTTGTTTAAGATCAGACTATGAGTTTGACATGCCCTTATATGTAAACTGTGTTCATAACTTTACTAATGTTGTAATGTCCTCAAGTCATCACTAATGTCTACATCTTAGATATCAAGAAGTGTCCAAACTTAGATTACTTTTACACTGTGTTACACAGAATGCAAATTATTTTCATAATTCGTAAGTTTTACTAAGATTTGTTATTCAAAGTGACAACATTTAGTATATGTGGATAGTGAGGACAGGCATCTTGAGAAATTTGAGAAAATTGAAAATCACTGGAAAAGTGGTTTTTCACCAACTTTTTACTAAGAATATTAAAAAATAAATTAAATATTGTAGTATCACTTAAATATTTTGAAATAATTATGTGTGTGTGTGTATTTTTTTTTTTTTAATTATTTATTAAGTTCTCTTGCCATATTTTACATGATTAATATGTGGTATATTGTACTTACACTTTAATTTGTGTCATATAGGACGTGGTATGTATGATGGGCTGAGCTTTTGATTCACGAAAGGTGGAAAATTAATTGGCACCTTCATATAAGATGTATTGCCACTTGGTCTTGGGCATGGAAGTGCACAGCTTTACTTATCGACATGCTGTCCAGAGGACTTGACTGTTGAGATGAACAAGGAGGGTGAATTGAGAGGTGGAATGTATTTTTCTCACTGCACCCTAGCAGAAAGATGAGAGGAAGGTTTGGTTCTGAAGATTGTCGACTAGCAGTTTTAAGAGCTTAAAGCTGCTACTACTGTTCATATGTAATGGACAATGGTACTTAATATTGTGTTGCATGGAGGAGGAGGGGAATAGTAATTTTTACAGTTAAATGACTACCTCAAGCATTTTTTTTAAACCTAGTATCCACATTTATAACCTCTGTCAGCAAGCAGTGTTGGTGTTCTGTATCTTTCTTGCTTTGTTTTATGAAACGTGGTTTGCGATAGTTGTAGACTGATACTAGTATTTGAATTTCGTGCTCAGCCGTCTTGTTGTATGTGACTGCAGATTTGTGTCGAATTCTGTGTATACCGATTGCAAACATAATTTAAATGTGCTTAGCCGAGCTATGTGAAACATTTTCTTCTACCCAATGTTCATTAACTAGCAAGTAGAAGAAAGTGTTTCACATAGCCCGGCTTGGCATATTCATATTAAATTTTAAATTGGTAAACATGTAATTTGAGGCATCACAAATTGCTGTGAATAGAAACATGGGCCAGTCCCAAACTGTAAACTTTGTCATCAATATAAGGCATTGCGTGCCATGCATGTGTATACGCAAAACCTAATCATCCGGCCCGGAGGACCAAGAAATGTTCACACGAACTGTACACTCACAATAGTTACCATTGCCATATTAATTGAACTGCAGGCAAATCCAACATGGTGGCGAATGTTAAATTAAAACAGCTCCAATTTACAACAATCGCACACCATTGAATGGGTTGGCCCAAACAATGCTGTCTCTTTTCTATGCTGCACAATTATAAAACAGGGTAGTTAAAACTGCTCCCCTGTTTTGTTTATAAAAATGTTAGTCAACAAGTCTCAGGCACTGACACTTCTCCTCATCAGTTTGCTAGGGCACAGACAAGAGAGAGTCCTCACCCTCTACATCATCCCTTGTCCGTTATATGACTGTTGAGACCTAGGTTCGTTTCTATAAGTGAGGAAAATAAAATGACTTAAGTAGTCTTTATTTTATAGCTCGTAATTTCTTCATAGAATGACACCGTAACTTTAAGGTTGCTTGTAGATAAGCAAGATTGTGCTACATCCATGCTGAAGACTAAGTGGCTTCAAGTCTTGTATGAAGATGCAGAATTATTTTCCAGTTCTGGCTGCAAGAAAGTTGACTTTGTCTCTTATACCGGAAACAAGGTGCTGTACTTGTACTGTGTATACTAGAGTTACATGAGAGAGGAACAGGCATTTCAAAATCTTGTAACTTATTACTTGTAGACCTTAAGCATTGTTTTAGAAACACAATTTTATTAGTTTTCCTTTGTGTGTGTGTTTATGGTTAATGTTTATGAAGTTTCATTAATTTTTTTTATTAATTTTAGGCCGCTCAGTAAAAAAGTAAAATTGTATTTTTTTGAACAGCAGCAGTCATGGATATCTTTCTGACAGGGTATCAACAAGCAGCCTATCGGATCCCTTGGAAGATGAGCTCGCGTTGTTGCATCTGTTTGAAATGCAAGATCGCAATAGCACAGTTCAGAGACCCTGGTCGCCTGCACTGTATGCTGCTTCAAGTGAGTATTTTTGTTCCTTTCAAATAATCTCACCAGTCTGGTTTTTTTTTTTTTTTGGTGTGCAGTATAAAGTGATTACTTGTAAGTTGGCTGTTTTGGAGACAGTAACTGTGAGTGGTATTCTTCCTCAAGTCAAATGACCGTAGTAGTTTAACCAATCACTAATTTTTAACATTTAAACATTTATTAAAAATTTCTTCCTTCTATTTTCATGTTTTTATTTCTATGAATTTTTTAAAGTTACTTTTGTCTTAATTTAACTTAAGATTTATGCTTTAGATCTTTGATTTAATATTTTTTGAGTAGTGACCAATCATAAGTTAGCTTAGCTTAATTTTTAAAATCTTATATTTGATTTTTTGAAATTAATGTAAAGAGTTAAGAGGTCTAATGCTTTTCACAGACGTTCCTTTTGGTGCAGAATTCCGTTGAATATATTTTATTTTATTAAAAATTACCTATTTATTACGTTTTAATAGTGTGTTGAAATTTGTGTGATTACGGTTTCCATTAGAGGCATGTATCCTTGTACAACTATTAAGAAAGAACAGTTAAGTCCAAGCCACAGCAAGACGGTCAAGTATTAAGTGCATAATAATATATTTAGATGAAATTTTATGACTGCACTAGCAAGATAGACATGCATGAAGAAATTGCAAGTTATATGCAAGAAGTAACTATTCCACAGCCAGACTATAGTTGTCCGCTGTGTTGAAGAAAATTCTACGAATAGTATATGGAACTGGTAATATTAATTGGAGTTTACAAGTTTTATTCTTTGAAAGCTCAAATACCGTAAAGTCATGAATTAGTACCTTCAAAACAGACAGTTGACCTTGAATTTGCATTTGTTGGTGTATTGGAACTCTGGGATTACAGAACAAACATGAATTTTAGATTAACACATAAAATACATCAACATACTTACGAAACTATTCAAAGGGAAAAGATGTTACTGTAAGAATGTAAATAATTAATCAAGCAAAAGTATAACCAAATAGATACTAATTAAATTTAGCACTAATATACTAACATATTCACAGAAGTCTAATGTTTATATTTTCAAAAACTCTGGGGATCAAATATATCAGTCTGAAGATTACACGTGTGAAACATTAATTGCTGACAAGAGTCCAAAACAAAAAATAAAAATATTACATGCAAAACTGTGTGTTCTTATGCGACAGAAATGAAACTTTTGTTGGTGAATTTTACAGGACCCACAATGAAATGGGGATCTCGAGCAATAAAATTCTAATTACTGAAACAACGTAAGCAATTATAAGAGGTGTACGAACCCTGGTTGCGGTATTCCCCGTTGCTTGCTCGTAGCTTTGAATATATATACTGTATAAAAGTCGCGAGTGGATAGGATTTACTCTACGTTTTTCAGAAGCGTATGATGAGCAGCTTGGGAACTTCACCGCTGCAGTGCGCTGCTGTAACGCCCTGTATCGTCTTAGTTGTTATTTACACGTTAGAGCGCAGCACTGTCGCCCGCTGTCATTCCCCGCACCCCCCACCCATCATTCACTGCAGCTCAAGGTCGTTCCAACGGGAGGGGGAAAGGGGTGTTTGAAGAGTTCGACACTTGTCCGCTAGGGACCACCACAAGTCGATGCCCCTAGGGATGGTGGCGATTGCGGCGGTGAATTAACCAACTACCTCAAAACCGTATTAGAAATTTTAACCTGGGCTGGCGACTTCTATTCAGTATATATATTCAAAGCTTGTAGCCACCGGTGCAGCGGGAGGGATTCCTTGGCGCAGGGGGCAGCAGGCAGAGCAAGAGCTGGAGCAGCCGGCACGACTGCGAGAGTGTTTGGAGGAACCACGGCCGGCTGCTGGACAGCCTGCAGTTGGATGCGGCGAGGGCCGACCCCGCCCAGTCAACCAGCGGGCCCGCCAGCCTGGTGGCTCGCACCTCCGATTCCGGCCAGCAGCTCTACTTCCCAAAGTGTGAGTGTCGTAAGCATGCTCAGGGAAGCGTCTAGAAATATTGATTCAAGTCTAAATTTCTGGACTTAGCTCAGAGAGTGTACTTGAAAGTTACTTCCCAAAGTGTGAGTGTCATAAGCATGCTCAGAGCATCTAGAAATATTGATTCAAGTCTAATTTTCTGGACTTAGCTCAGAGAGTGTACTTAAAAGCAGTGCTGCACTGGATTGCTATTTTTTCAAGGGAAAACAGGAACATATTTCTCCCACAAATGTTGGGTAGGAAATTACTTTCTCCCCCGCCTTTTTATCCGTAATTTATTGCAATAGTACACGTGTCACTGTGTCAATTTTTTTTTTCCAACTTAATTTCAAAGACAGCACTTCACTTTAACCTTGGAATAGTCTATACATGCACACGATAAAAAAAAAACACGCCATTTTCAGCAGTCCAAACTCAAAAATTAATGATAATAGTGTAATAGCATTCACAGGCATGATGATAGACAAGAACTTTATTCAGCACAGATAGATGAACAAATAACGTTATTTAAACTACTGTCGCAAAACAGTAGCGGAAGGAATTTTGTCCACAATTATTGAAGATGCAAACTGTATAACATGTTAAACCTTTAAGATACCATTAATTTTTTGTTTTTTAATACATATTGATATCAGAAAAATAAATAAATGATTTAAGACCATGGAATATATCAACAAATAACAAAGGAACTGTTATACATACTATGTTCGAAATATGATTATGTTGAAACGAAGTTTAAATCAATAGATTGTTCCGATCAATCTACCACCACATTCATGTAGTAGTAACTTACTTGCTGCACTTATCTATGACACTATAGAAATTGGGACTTACGACTTGAAAGCCAAATAAACAGACAAAAATTTAAATAAAAATGCCATATTTGAGAGAAAATTTTCTATAAATGTGTTTGTAATATATCGCCAAATGAGTACGTGACCATTGCAAATAACTGAAATGAGTAAGTAAATAGTAAATAAAAGCTCAAACCACTCAGCTTTAAATCAATTTTTTTTTATTTTACTTTCATAAGAATTTGTTAGGATTAACTGTTAAAAATCTTTACAATGTTGAATTAATTATTAAGGATTCAGAATAAATGTAGATATCTTTAAATTGTATGCCTGTATAAATAGTACTTTTTAGTTCGAATCAAATATGAATATTAAATTATTCTCAAATATGAATATGGACTTTGAATAGTATGAATGAAAATAGGACTACCCAATACTGATATCAGATATTGGCCGATATTCAGCTGTCTGCCAATACCTAGGTATTGGCTCTGGTAAGAGAGGTATCAGAAAAAAAATGTTCACAATATTTTTTTTTTATACTTAATATGTTTCTGTTTTAGACAAATGCATAACAAATTATTTTATTGTAAGATTGCAGTATGTGTCAACATCGTAATATTTTGGTGGAATATGTATTACAAAACCGATTTTATAAAAATAAAAAGAACTCCAAAATCTTCAGTTTAGAAAACGAAAATGTATCAAAAATAAAATCGTAAAATATTTTCACTATTTATTACCTGTGTTTAAGTTTACTTAGAAACCCTGATTTGTCAATATTTTTTTTAACATTGTTTATTTCCTGTCTGATATTGATATTTATTGTGACCACTTATGCACTTTTGTTATTTTAATTGAGGTTTCCATTTACTATATTCAGGGACCACAGTGGTTGAGTGGTCAGATCACTCGTTTCCCACCAAGGCGATACGGGTTCGACTCCCGGTGGGATTTAACCCAGATTTTTCTCAAGTAGGAAACGTGATCGTTGCCGTGGGCAGGTGGGTTTTCTCGAGGTACTCCCGTTTCCCCCGCCCATTCATTCCGTAAATGCTTCGTTAGAATCTCATCACCTTTCATCTTTTCTAATGCATGTGATGTCTGCAAGTTGTTAAGCTCAATCCATTTACATTTACATTTAACTTTATTCTATAATTTAGTTAGGTATTTAATTATTTGGCTTTATGGCTTAGTATTTTGGTACTTCTATTGAAATTGTTAATTGAAGAATGGAAGTATTGACTCAGCTTGTCTCTAATGTCGTACAGCTTCATGGTGGGGTCATGACTGTACTGCCGGTGGCTCTTAAGAGGGCCATTACAGTGTTTATTCCCCAGTGCCTGTGGATTACAACATGCGCAACAGCTCCAGAAACTCCCAGTTTGGACGCCAGAATAAGAGCACCGATCCTGTGGGTTGTCCCGAACTCTACTTGCGGCAGTCCAGGTCAGAGTGGGTGAAGACACCGGTGGGGGTTCCCATGTGCGAGGTGAGCAGTTCTCAGTGCGCGAGCACAGTGCTGTAAGAGCCTGCACCCTGCAGCCTGTCAAAACACGCTGTGTGTTCCAGGGTCACCTCACGGTTCGCAGCATCTTGCAGTCGCTCCGGGGAAACACCTGGTGTGACAAAGAGAGCGACAGGAAACAAGGTGCTGCCACGGAGAGCAGTGTTGGGTGAGTCCTGTGTAGCCCCAAAGCACTGTATAACCAGACCAACATTATCTTCTTTTTTTTTTATTTGAGGTACTAAAATAGTTTACTCTAAATACAGTAAAACCCTCATCATAAAATCCCACTTATGATAAATTTTTTTTGCATAATGAGTTCAACAAATTTAGCACTTGACCTATAAATACGTACTATTTTACGCTTTAAATGAGTTTCCCTTGTTAATAAGTATAAATTTCCTGAGATCATCGAAAAATTTAAAACATTGTTGACAATGATAAATATTCCAGTATTCTTAGGGGCTGGGTTAGGGGGAAGGGGTTATGTTTTGCAAGACAAAGGTTCTTTCATTATTTCAGGGATATAAATATTTACTTTCTTTGATTATGAAGTAGGGGAAGGGGTTGTTTTGCAAGACAAAGGTTCTTTCATTATTTCATGGATATAAATATTTACTTTCTTTGATTATGAAGTATTAAAACTAGCTGCTCTGGAAATTTTGGTCTTAAGTAGATTTTAAGTAGGATTAATTAAATTTAATTCATTACTTTATACAAATTAACATGGCTCTTGGTTTTGTGTGTATGTTTTTTAACTAAAGAAATTTATTTTTTACTCAGTGTCAGTAAATTTGTTAATTTAGGGCACAGCTTATAATAGCAGAGAGGTTAAGTTTACAACTAATGTGAAACATTTTTATAGTTACATTTGACAATTGTCAAAAACATTTTTTAATACCAAATCATGTATGGAAACACCTACATTCACTGCATATCATCATTTTAGTTTCTTATTGTACTTTCTGTTCTAACGGAATTCAGTTACTCAGGGGAGTAGAAGACTACAAGTTGACAATAAAATGCAGTGCAGTAAGAGGTTTGGCTTAGTTCTTTACATATATTTTAAATATCGCTGCTTAAAATTAATACATTGAAATTGGAAAGTAAAATTTAATAAAATGGCATATTTAATTGATATTAATCAGTATAATGGAGAAACAATATGAAAAGGAATGTTTTCATCAACAATTGAATATTTTGTAATTGGTAGGAAATCAAGATCTGGAGGCAACAGTGCAGTAATGTCTGCAGAAAATTCTGTTCCATCTAGTGACATTCCAACTGCTGGGCATAATGAAACATCATTTTCTTGGGTACCTGCATTAATGCTGTCAGCAACCCGAGGTAAGTTATGTACGGTATCTAGCTGTGATGTTCAATGACTGATTTAAGTGTGTTCTGTGGACTGTGAAGTACATGCTAAGCTTCAGTTGCATCTGTTTCAATGACTTAAACTTAAAATTGTTTATATGATGTGCCATAGGTTCCATATTACATTTTATGTCTTGAAGGAATATAGTACCTAACTTTTAGTTATTAGTAGGCCTGTGCAAATATTCAAATGTATGAATATCAAAATAAGTAGTTTATTATTTGTATTCAAAACAATTTTGAATAATAACACTATGAAAAAGCAAATATTCAGTCATTTTCGAATAGGGCTGTGCATGATTTCAAAAATCTGAAAAAATGTCAAGATCACTGAGTTATTTCATATTGGTTGGGTGCAGAATTTCCTGGGATTTTTGTAATGTTTTAGTGTTAGGTATTTATGTGGAGATTTTCCCACTTCATCCAGCCACGTAAAGTTTGAGAAGACTAATACAGTAAAGCCAGATTTAACACAGTAATTTGGAACCAATACTAACACCCACGTTATCATATAATTTGTATTTTACGGAGAAGAGAGTTTGTCAAGTTGTTAAGAATAGATTTAAACTATCAGCATACTGATAAGGATAATTTTGTGTCCCTAGAAATTACACAATGCAGGTGTTAAAATTGATAGTTTTCAGGAGATTAGATGCCACTCTGTGATTAGTTTAGTTCAGAACGTGGTGGCGAAGAGAAAGAAACTTGTATAGATCTCGTGGAAAACATCTGGCCACATAAGCAAAGACTCTTAAAGTCTAACAGCTATAACAAAATTTTTCTGGTTGATAATACTCGGTGAACGACAGGATACAGGCCCACACTCACATTCTTGTGTGGTGACAGCTCAGGCAATTATCTTGTCTCGCATGTCCCAAAAAAAGTCACACTAGGAGGGGTGAAAATACTTGCCTATACCTGATGCACAAGTGTGCAGTGAGAACTTTTCTCACCAGTTGGCAACATTGTAACTTGTATAAAAGTGTCTACTCACCAAAAATGTAGAGCATCTTGTTTCTCTTCACAAAAATTTTAATCTGCTGATATTTAGTGATGTGACAGACTTTTTTATTTAAATATAAATTTTAAATTATTAAAAAAATTGAAAAAAACTAAAATTTTTAATACTAAAAATTTTCATTCTATATATATTGTATCGCTGAGTAACTATTTACATGTTATGTTGTAATGTGGTGTGATAAAAAAATGTTTTTATTGGAGTTCAGTTATCTCATTTTTATTATTCAAATTCAGTGTTCATATTCGAGAATAATTTGGTTTTTGTATTCTAGAATAATTTGGTATTTGTATACAAATTCGATTTGAACTTAAAAACTGATATTTGCACAGGCCTAGTTATTAGGTAACTCACATTGCTGATAGTTTTAAATAAATTTTTATATTATATAAATGATGATTTAGATGATAAAAATTACCAGTAAATTGTATTAGAAACCATTTACAGATAAAAATTCCTGTAACGACTTCCATGTATCATAAATTACTTACATACTATTTTTTTTTTTTTTTTTCAGTACAGGGAAATGTAGATTCACCAACAAATCCAGAATCTGATTCTTGCAGTGGGGTTAAAGATGAGAAGAAACCAGCAGAATGTGAAAGGTAAATTAATGAATATGTTACTACTATGTATTGTTATTTATGTGGTAGGAGGGCTTGAGAGGTAGGTAGGTGTGTGTGTGTGTGTATGTGTGTGTGTCTGTGTGTGTGTGTGTGCCTGTGTGTGTGTCTGTGTGTGTGTCTATATTTATAATGACAGAGGAACCCAACGATTATACTAAACAATCATCTGAACACTACTACAACAATTCAGCAATGCTAAAGTGAATCCAGTGATTAAATTAAACAGAGATGATTTATATATTGTTTTTCTGTATGTACTGTTCTTATTGAAACTGCCTCCTCATCAGCCCACTGTTTTCGTCTGTGCTGTGATATTGTTCTAATTCCTTCTACAGAATTCTCTGTGATGTCTTTACACTTGACATTTCTTTCACATTGGGTGATTTTGACTTTTTTTCTGTGTGTTTGTGCATTAACTTTTCCTTCTCCATTCTTCAGGTTTTCGCAATGACACACATTAAGAATTTAAACCAGAAAGATGTATATCCAAATTCCCATTTCAAATTAATACAAATACAGTCAAACCTCTCTGAAACGACTCCTCGTGGTTCCCAGGAATAGGGTCGTAATAGAGGGGGGGGTCGTAATAGATGGGGTCGCAACAAAAAGGTTTTACTGTATGCTATTTCCAGTAAAATGCAATTTGTCATTTCATGATTTTGAGAGACTACAAGAATTTGAGTGATTTATATTTTACGACTGAAAACTGGGGACATCAATAATGGGCTAAGTGCTAAAAGTTGATTTTGTATTTATTTTTTGTTTAGAAAAAAACCTTTACTACATTTTTTATTTAATATTTATATTGCTATTACAGAATTTTTTGAATTCTCTTCTTCTGATGAATAAAAAAAATTATATTTTATTCAGAAAATCAAGTCTCCGAGTTTTTTGATAATTTTAACCATTTATTACTGTAATTTTACAATAATTAATATTGTGTAAGTACATTGTTTATTTATTTTTATTTCTTAAAATTATTTTGTTCTTTGTTTTTTAAATAATACAAACTGTACAAAGCACTATTAATTTATCATTTTTTTCAAAGAATGTTCTATTATTGACTTTTGCATCTGTTGCAGGTACCTAATTTGCCTCAATGGTTTATTCATGGTTTTGATGGTAAAACTAGGTTCTTGAATTAGTGCCAACCCCTTTCTTGAAAACTTTGCAGGTGCTCCATGCTTCAAGTTCATTAAATATTGTTCTAGTCTTGACGTCTCTGCGTGGTGCTCTTTCAACTCTAATCCAACTGCATTTGGAAATGTTCAGTTTTTTCGTGTTGATGTATGAATTGGCTGCAATTTTAAGATCAAAGAAATCGACTGGTTGGAGCATAGTAACCACAAAGGATTGTTCAGTGTTACATTCACTATGAGTTTAACCACGTCCTTAGGAACATGACACTTTTATGTTTCTCAATCTGGGCAAAATCCTGTCACCTGATAAAAATGAATGATCAGAGACCAAAAATTTATGGTTTATCTCATTACACTTGCCCCTAATTGTGAGGGAAAAAAAAACAAATAAATATTATTTTATTCTTATTCTGGGCAATGCAGTATTTAGATCAAACTGTAAGTTTTTATTACTACATTGGCCACTTCACCCTGTGCGACAAAAACATTAGCCTTTTTTGTTGTCACCGACATGAACACACATATTGTAGCATGAAAGTTTATGTGACAGTGGGATAAATAAGGCAGATGTAGAACTTGTTGAAAGTCCATCGAACACACAGATTCATCATTGGTAGGGAGGTGAGATGATTTAGTAACGTGGTTTATACTTCCTTTGTACTTTTTAATTTCATTGTACTTACAATATACTGTCAAAAACTAAAACCCACAAGTTTTTAATCGAAATAGTTAGTAGAAAAATTTTCGTAAACAATGCTCACAGTCTGCAGTAAAAGCTCGGAGCACGTAGCCCGTTGTAGCCTCACCAGTGCCCCAGCACATACCTCTCACCCATCGGTCATGGCACTAAGTCTGCTTTATGGTTGTTGGTCTAATTGGAATGTTGTGAACCTTTATGGTCAAGAACTTAATCTTAGCAATAAAAAAATATAAATAACTGGCCTCCTCTGCCTTCCAAACATATAGCAGATGACAGCATCAAGGAAGATTAGAACATTTCATATAAATTTTCAAACCTTCTCAGAGCATTATTTTGTATTAAATACTGATATAATAAGTTTATTGCATTTTGAAGAACATTGTTGTTTTTGTTGTTGTTGTACGTGGTATTTTATTTTTCAGGTCGCAGGGTGATAATTAAATCAGGTAACTGCATACACCCTCAGAAACGACAAGAATTTGATTATTTATGATTCAGGAAAATTTGAACTTCACCATACATGCTTTATCATTATTTCTTATCATGTAATTTTCTTCTTATGAAATGTTCCTATGAAATTGATATTATTTGATAAATTACACGGTAGCTAAAATACTTTGATTTGGTTTTTCAAACATATAATTATATTAGTTTAAGGGGTTTTCTTCATGTATCTGCTGCTTTTGTAACCTTTTGAAAATTTGATGGCTTATGAATTTATAATTTGTTATTATGATTATTAAAAATAAATGTTTGCTGTTAATGTATGTTGTTAATGTGCGTTTCTCGCTCGTGGAAATGTTAGCACTTGCCTGGAAATACATTTAAATATGGTGAACTGGCTACATTCTGCTCACTTGAAGAAATGCTGATTTGAGGAGCATTACTATTGGCCCGATGTTTGCGAATGCACTTCACCTATGACAGTAACTTTGGTGTTGTGTACGGTTGTGACTGTAGGCAGCTACAGTAGAGCACCATTGCCCTGGCTTGTAGTGGCGGCCCACGCTGCATGGTTAACTTTTGCTTTACTTTGTTTTGAGTATAGTTCATTAATTTATGAATTAGAAATATTATGTTGCTTGGTTAAATTGTTGTAATAAATACTTAAAATTAATTCTAAAGAGTACAAATTTATGTTAAAAGACAGTAAAAATTAAGCTATTTATTCAAAACTAATAATTATTTATTTAAAAATTCAATTTCTTCAGGTGCTATAAACTAACACTCAAAGGAATATTCTGGCTCAGAGTGTCCCAAACTAAAGGTTATCTTATAATTGGTGTTATTCTATATGACTGGATGGAAATGATGCTCATTTAATAATTGTAATTAATATTTTTAATAGTTATTCAGTTTATTCATTAGATTATTACCATGGACTTCAATTAGTGTGGTAATTTGATATAAACTAAATTAAGGTGCATCAATCAGACACTTGCATGGGCATGGATCCCAATACTCATATGGAATTTAAAATCTCTCCAACGTGGAGGCAATCGTAACTGTGAACCAAAATGATAAATGTTATAATAACATTACTAGGTTTTAAGAAAAATGTTTTTAATTTGAAATAATATTAAGGTTTCCAATAGGCCTAGCCGCATAGGGGTTTGAACTTGATGGTTTATCCCGTATACGTGTCATTATTATTTACCATGGACCATGGTGTATTGCTGAAAGGGGAAAATACTACGGATGACCGAAACTTGTTTTCTTTGACATGTATTCACATTCCCACTTATGAGTTCTATTAATATTTTCCCTTATCCCTTTTGTGCAAGCTATGATGTGGGATTTTCCAGCATGAACTTCGAAACCCCATCTGGCTGCAATTGTGAATCCTACAGATTTGCATTGCTGGGCACTTGAGTATTGTTTTAATCATGAAAATTTTTGTTCTATAGACTTCAATCAATAATACAAATCATTTTTTATTGAAATCAAAAGAATGTTTCAAATTTTTATGTATTTATACCTTTACAGATAATGTACATAGCCCTGTAACTTTCTTTTCTGTTAGGCACACACTTCTTTTGTGCAGTACTTGGTGAGAGAAATCAAATGTGATTTTGAATATTCATGCGGGTAGTAAACCTATCTTTGCTCATTGTGTTTATGAAACTAGTGCCTATCAGTTTACATTGTGACTGACATTTTCTCAGCCTTCGTCACACAACCATCTTTCAACACTATCACTTGCCTTTTTGACTTTCAATCTGGAATGCCAGTCTTCGGCATGCACACACTGTCAAGGGGGCGGGGTGAAGGGCAAAATTCATGGTGACCCTGTTGAGTTTCAAGATTTTTGTAGTGTGTGAGTTCACTCTGATCGTAGGATGAAAATCACAGAATTCATTGGAAAACTGACAAGTTGCCAATCATGTTTACGGTCTTCAGATTTTTGTTTTTAAATTGTGGAGTTTAAAAAGTTGTACATTAAGTAATTTGTCCCCCTGGGCCCTTTTTTTCTCAACCTGTATGGACCCCAACGCACACCCTAAACATTGCTGTGTTCCCCACCCATTTTAACTTTTCTTCTGGTAACAAAATTTGATAAAACTTCTTACTTATAATTTTTTTGTTGTCTTAGATTTGACTTTTGTATGGTTGGTGAAAAATAACACAAGATTTACTTAGCTCTAAATCACATATATCTCAATATCTCCTAATCATGCATTTTATGAAAGAAATTACACAATAAAATTTATATTATTAATATGTCTCAGTTAACCTTTTTTAATGTAGCCTTTTTAAATGTTTCTTACCTAAAAGCAAATCAAATAAACCTTTAGTGGTTTTTTAATATCAATTCTGTAGATCCTCTACTTTGGAAGAAGATGATAATTGCTTTACATTCCCCTGAATATATTTAATGGTCATAGAGAACTGTATTTAAGGAAGGGTGTATAATAATATGGACTTACTTTTAGCTGCTGCTGCTAATATTAATATTTATAATAATAAAAACAATTATGTTACTTTTCAAGTGTTATTGATGCTGGCTGTCATAAAAAGAATCAGAAACTTGAATGCTGTGAAGCAGAAACTTGAATGCTGAGCTAATAAATATAGTTACCCTTTATTGTACTTCTTAAAAATGTTATGTGTGACATGTTGTAGAATGTTCTGTATTGGTGTTTTGGTTTATTTCATTACATATAAGTTCTATTACCTCTTTCCATTAGGAATTGTACATTGTCAAATTTGAATTAGGCAAAATACTTGGGGTCTTTATTCTTGTTGTACATTAAAATTGTCATTAATGTTAATTATGACCACATTTAATTCATGATCTGAGCTTAATATTTATCATGCAAATGTGCAATTACTTAGAAGATTCACCATAGGAAAAAAATTTCTGCTTTATCTTTTTGAAGATCTTTGGACGGGACTTTCACTGATTTTGTTATGTTTCCTGCTTCTAAGAACCACTGGCCATAGTGCGAAGGTCAACTCTGCAGAATTGCTTTTGGGCACTGGACCCTTCTTCAGCAAGTTGAACTCTGCGCTAGTATTCAGCACTAATATTTATCAGCTAATAGTAAAGCACATGCATTCACTAATGATTAACTAATTCACCTTCATTGTTTCCAAAGAACATGGTATGTTATGTGTATATGAGAGTAAGTCATTTTTGGGACATATCACTGCCAAATGTATCAGTGTTATCTTGTATATAAGTGCTGGTTTTGATCACAAATAGTACAGCACAATTTTCTAAGAAATGATAATTATTACTCTGGTTATGAAAAGGTTATCCTGGTATAATTATATTGTAATTTTGTATGAATATATGTATTGAAAATAAACATTCCCTACATATGTCTCTCGTAATTATTACAACAATTATTTCAGAGTATTTACCTAGTTAACAGTTACAAGTAAAATTTAGCTTTTCTCCAAACAGCATATTTTGATAGTTTTGAATGTAACTGTTCAGTAAGTACATCTACAGATACCATAGTTACCTGTGTATGGATCACATATTTAATGCCGATTTTTTTGTGAAAAAAATTTACTGCTATCCATACGCAAATTTTGTGTTTAAAAAAAAGTGCTATGTGGTTGAATGTGTGTGTAAATAACAAACGTATGTTGGTTTATAATATATATTACTCCACGAGTAAGTATAAATTGTTTAATCAAATCATCTCAGCAGTCATAAAGTTCCGTAAACAGCGCAGTTGTACATGTGCCGTGTGTGCCGCCCGACCTGTAGCGGCGGCGGCAAGTGACGTGTCTACTGCGTTGTGTGTGGGGGGAGAGGAGTGGAAAATCTAAATTAAAAAAAAACTAGCCATAGAGAATGCGTGTGCGTGAGGCCATATGGCAGGGTTAATGGTTTTCCTTCCCGTCCCCCCTCTCCTTTGTAAATGTCCCGTGAATTGGCACCCCCACAATTAACGTGTCCATTTTGACAGATGTTCATGACCCAACTGCGCCAAATCTTTATTATTGTTTTTTTTAATGAGATTTCCCACGCTTTCAACTGAACACACCATGGCAAAACTGCAGCCATCGTTGGTGTTTATAAGAGCACCTTTTATATTCCTCCAGCCTCGCGGTAAAACTGCATGCTAGTTTCTATGGAAGGAACTGACAAAACAGAGTAGCTTGCCGCCTCCTCTCTCCGCGACAAAAGGATGGGTAAAAAAAAATAAATACCAGCCTGTTCAGCAGATAGTGGTAAATTGTATGGGTCTGTGAGTATTTGAAAAATATTCTTTGTTCATGAGTAATTTGATATTCAATTCAACATTTCAATTTTTGTTGTTGTTTTAATTATGGCAGAGTCTGCTGCCACTCGAGTGGCAGCAGCAAAATCCGAGTCGGACATCACTGCTGACACTCCGGTATATCACTGCTCTCTCATTGGTTACACAAAATATGTTACAAATACTCGAGTGGCAGCAGCATACAATTGAAATAAGATGCTGACACTTGAATAATTCAAGAGCGGACTAGTTAAACACAATTCTCATTATTATAAATATATTATCTGTCATATACATGTAATATAAACTAATAATATTTACATATAGTTAAAATATTGTGAATTAAATTTTAAAAAAGTATTTACTTTGCAAAACTATATAAATGCTGTATTTAAAGTACCTAACTACTTTATTACTGATAAAAGTAGGTACTTGTACCTTGTACTATTATAGTACATATATGAAATAGCAGCTACCCATCGGAAAGTATTTCCATGCTGACACTGTTTTTGGTAGGTATACATAGGCATGCTTTGATCTAAATTTAATTTTTTTCCTTGTCAATTAGTGTGAAAATGTATTTTTTTTCGTATTTAAAATATCCAGAACATAAATACAAAAATGTATTATCTTAAAATTATCAGTAGTTAGGTGTTGGTGATCCCCGGGAAAGGGTTTCCTTGCTGACACACTGTTTTTGGTAGGTGATACACAGGCAGGCTTTGATTCCCAATTTTTTTTCTTGTCAATAAGTGTGAAAATGTATTTTTTTCTTGTGTAAAATATCCAAAACATAAATACAAACATTTATATCTTAATATCAGTAGTTAGGTGTTGGTGACCCTCGGTTTTTGGTAGGTAATACACAGGCATGCTTTGATTCCAAATTTAATTTTTTTTCTTGTCATTTAGTGTGAAAATGTATTTTTTTTCTTGTGTTAAATACCCTATACATTAATACAAAAATTTATAATCTTAAAAATATCAGTAGTTAGGAGCTGGTGATCCTCGGGAAAGTGTTTCCTTGCTGCCACTCCACTTTTGAAATCGCCAAAAAAAAAAAATTATTTTTGCTAAAATAAGTCTGTATTCTAAATAACTAAGTAATATGATTAATGGGGTGGGTTCAATTAAATAAATAATTTTTTAAGGGTATGAATAACGACCTTTTGGGAAGCATGTTCCTAGCTGATTCTTGGTTTTTGGTGATACATACATGATTTGATTCCAAATTTAATTTCTTGTGTTTTAGTGTGAAATTGTTTTTATTTATTGTGTAAAATATCACATACATAAATTTATTTTCTTAAAATTAATTGCTTTAGATTAAATATGTATGTACAAAATATTAATGATTTGCATGAATCAATGACAAGACTAATTTTGTAAAATAAGTTCCTTCTGCTTCTGGTAGTTGAATAAAACAATCACTCACTTTAATGTTCATTTTTATTGTGCAAGAGTATCATTAAATCACATGTTTGTTTACATAAGCCATACTTTTTAAATGCAAAACAAGTGTCATAACCAGTAATTATTATGTTGTTTTGCAATTCATAATAGTACAAGCATAAATAAAAACTAAAGATAAGTAGGTAGAAGTTGCTTTATTCACGGGAAATTGCTTGCTGCCACTTCACTTTTCTTATTCGAAAAAGATGTTGTTTGAGGGTTTTGGGGGGAAAATATTTCTAAGAACATGTTAAAAGGAGGTGATTTGCTTTTGGCTGTGATGTCAATGGCAGTGGTGAATGAGGTGCAGAATGTACGTTGTGTAGTGGCCCAGACACTTTAGCCTGAGATGATGACTGTCCAGAAGATGGGGTAGACACAGGAACCTGAAAATTGCTTTTAAAAGACTCAACAGCTGATGACACAACAGGATTTACTGGGGCAAAGGAATTGGACTACACAAGGTACACAAGAAATTGAAGTAAACTGGCTAGGCAAAACCTTCGAACACTGAGACATTCTCTGAAAAGCAGGTACCTAGTTTTTTTGGCTTTTGGAACCTGAGCGGGGACAAAACGCTTCTGTGTACAAGATTCTTCCAGGGAAGGAAAGTCTTCATAAGAAGGTAAAGATGCCGCGACCTCTTGCTGCTCACTAGAAATTGTAGTAGTCATCCTGGGAACAACAGCAACATTTTGTTCTGTAGGAACAGACAATTTGATGGGCACCTTACTCTTGCAAAACTTCCCATAGGATCTGCACAGCAACTTGCAACCTTGAGCCGTGATGTGAAGTCCATCAAAATAAATCATTCCTGGCTGCAAAAAGAAATCCTACAGTTCAATGAACATTACCTCCATGTTTGGCAAACACTGTCGCAGCATGTCGCTTACGCAAGCTTACTTGGCATTCATCCCAGCAACACGCTGGCCAGATGTTTCACAGCGGTTGCCATTCATTTTCCTTGGTAGGATGCCTGACACCATCAGTGTAGCATATGAATTTACCCTCTTCAAGGTCTCTGCAAAATTCAAAATATGGTCGACGATGGTCACTGCATCCTCGCTCAGCACATTGTTGGTTCCGTAATGGAGGACTACTTTATTGAAGTAAGGTCCAACCTCTTCAATAATCGGTACAAGATCCTGAACGTTGTACCCTGGTTTAGGAATGCAATTAATTCCATCCCAAAGATACTGGTTCAGGTACTTGACCTGAGAATCCCCAATGATCAGCGCCATCTGAAATTGCAAAAGAAAATAGGTAAGTAAATATTCTTATACAACCTATAAACCATTTACTTTTTGAACTGGTTCAACTAGCTATATTTTGCTACAAATGAGGCAACTAAAATAAGACTAGTAATTAGCAGTTCAATTGAAAACAAGGTAAAATTCTTATGTCGTAACTTTTCCGTAGTTAAATACATAATAAAATAAAATTTTCAAGGTCTAAAGACATTTCTAAATTCAGTGTGTTTTTTGAAAAATTACTGTTTACAGCATACAATACAATACCTGTCCAATGATGCTGCCGCCACCATTTTTTGCTTCCACCACTAACCTAAACTAAATGACCAATCTCACAACAGAATGTTGTGAATGTTAGGTCTACGATCCTGTAGTTCTACATAAATTATAATGTTATTTATACATATTTATTAATTTTTATATATAATTATTATTTATATATAATTGTTAATTATCTCGACTAGTCCCTCGTCTTCCTTAAAAAAAAATATTAAAAATTCGGGAATACTTTTATATAATGCTACAATATTTCCTCAATTTAACACAACTTGCGGAGATACGAAATTCCAACTCATTTAGGGTCACACACACGGTGTGCAGAGCTTCAGGAAAAACAACGCAATTTCAAAACTAGTCAAGATATCCGAGTGGGATCTGCTTACGAAAAGCATTTAAGAGTTCGCTGAGGCCCGAAAAGTATTTATAATTTTGGATCATGTTTTTAAACTGTATTTCTAGAAGAGTTAAAATGGCTGAAACGCA
Organism: Bacillus rossius redtenbacheri; assembly: GCF_032445375.1. Taxonomy (NCBI): domain Eukaryota; kingdom Metazoa; phylum Arthropoda; class Insecta; order Phasmatodea; family Bacillidae; genus Bacillus; species Bacillus rossius. The sequence goes on from NC_086334.1 coordinate 26,407,953, forward strand.
TGTTTTCAGAGTAATTTTTAGGTGTTAAACAAGTGGTACAGATTCTTGAAAGCACTTAAGGGACTTGCATTACACCTTTATCTTCATTTCCCCGTAATATAAAAATACGGTCACCGCACAAATTTCACAGTTATCAATTGACGACGAGAAGACTGCGCGCCAGTTCAGAGCCTTGAGCTTAGAGGCGATACCGCGCTAGAAATACCAGCGAGCGTCGCGCTTATCATCCCGCCTCACTAACACACACACACACCTGACGAGGCGGGCCCCTTAACCCCTTTTCACAATACCGCGATGCTACGCGACGCGACGCGATGTGACGTGACGTCATACCAAACCAGCCAATCACAACTACATCGCCCGCGATGCGCGACAGCTCACTTGGCGACGAGGCTGTTTCGTCGCTTCGGCGATGTCGCTAATGACGTCAGAAATAACAGCCAATCAGAAACAAGATTGTGGTTAAGAAGAAGAAGTACTGAAAACAAGAGGTAAGAAACGATGTATTGATGCATCTAAGTAATGTTAGTAAACTAGTGATGGGCAGAACGGATCTTTTGACCGAATCGGTTCTTTTGGATCAGTGCCGTGAAATGATTCGTTCAGAACGATTCGTTCATCTCGGTCAATTCGTTCTTTTCTGTGTATAGGATCTGGCTCTTTTATCAGGTGTCGTAACTCGTTCATCCTTTAGAGTATTACGTACGTGTTTTTGTATTTGAATTTGAACATTACTTTCCGTAACCAGTGAATCACAGTTGCGTATATGAAACAAGATTATTTATATTTTATTACTTTTTAAGTTACAAATATTAATATATAGGCTATTTACACTCTAGTGACAGTAAAGTGTTTACATGTAGACCAACACATTTAGAGAAAAAAAACAAAAATTTAATACTACTACTGCGATTCAGTATGAAGAGAAACAAATGAAGTACATTAATTAACCCAAAAATGGTAAGTGTGAACATTTGTAGTTACTTTCCCTGTTATTTTTTAATTCATACTGGTTTTTTTTTTTTTAGTTTTTTATTTCCAAATTTGTGTATGTGAATGTGAAAAAGCAATTTTAAACCACTACTTAACAGTTGACATTTTCAGGTATAGATACTTTTCATGTTACCCTATTTTATTTGATCAGTTATCGTTTGCTCTTGTGAACATGCACACGCTGTGATTACTAATTCTTCAGACTCCTGACGTCATGAATCATTTCACGAACGAATCGGACCGGGCGCGTGGCCGGTTCTCTCATCTCATTCTCTCGTTCTCTCGTTCTCTCCGCGTTTTCGTTCTTCCGAATCTTTCAAGGTACCGGCTCTCAAAGAGCCGGCTCTCAAAGAGCCGGTTCTTTACATCGCGAACGAATCGCAAGATTTCGTTCTCTCAAAGATTCGTTCTTTTTGAACGAATCGTTAACAAACGACCCATCACTATAGTAAACAACACGTGGATTTTGTTCAATTGAAATGAGTATTGAAGAGTGTCTGATTGATGAAGTTCAGAAAAAGCCATGTTTGTACGATGTTTCTAGTAACAAACATTGTAATCAGATGGAGAAAAATAATGCTTGGCTAGAAATATATTATGGGCTTCGCGATTCCTATTCATAATTAAATGATTCTACCAGTCAGTCAGTGTACAAATATAATAACAACATTCTGAATATTACCGCCAAAAAAGTTTGTTTACAACCATGTTGTAAAATATCCCCAGCAGAGTGCAGGGGCCCTATTCTTGACGCTGCTGGAAGAATTCCACTAGCGGAATTACTTGATTCCACCAGAAATTTTCTAAACCCTATTCTTGAACACTCGCTAGCGGAATTTTGTATCGGAATTACGTCACAATCTACCGGATTAATTCCGCCACCTCGTGAGCTGGCGGAATCACAATTCCGGTAGAGATTTGAGCGTTTTTTGTTCTTTGATACCATGATTTGTCCAAAATGGAGTCTCTGTTATGGTTCTGAAAAATATTTAAATCGTTTGTATGTTTGGTTACTTTAGGTTAGCTACATATCTCGTTTAACCTTCCGTTAGGCGCGCGCGCCTGACAGGTGCATTCTTATCTTGTTTATGTTCCCTGCACGAGGTCGTGTGTCGGGGAGGGGGCTGCTATCGTCTAGCTTCCTAACTTTTGTTTCTTCTCTGGTTAGTTCATGCATGACTGTTGACGGAGTTACTTCAAGGCTGTGGCAGCCATTTTCACCCTGCAGGTGCAGCGCGACTACTGACGTAAGTTTTTCGACTATGATATTTTCAATTGCTATCTTCACCAAATTGCTTATTAATTCTATTCAATTACACACTTATTAGCTAAGATTGTGAATTTAACATTAACTACTGAAAAAATAGAATCACCTAGTAGGTGTGACGCGACTTCATGTGTTTGTTTTACAATATGTGTTTCAGGATGGCTGGGAAAAAAAATAATTTATAACTTGGATAATCCTGAAGACGTCAAGAAAATCCATAGTATGCTGTTTGATGATACTTCGGGAGATGAGGACTTTGGAGAACAATCTGATTCTGATAGTGAAGATCAGATACACGAGCGAGAGGAAAATTCAGACACTGAGCAAAGCTGTAATGAATCAGATGGTGATGATCCCGGTAATGCATCTTACTACATGGCAAACCATAAGAAAAATGGTAAGATCGTCGATTCGTACCAATGGAACAAATGCCCATGTCCGAACAAGAGGAGAAGAGGTAAGCAAAATTTGTTATTACACATCCCTGGGGTTATAGGAACAGCAATGAATGCTGAAACAATTTTAGATACCTGGCTTATTCTTTTTGATGAGTCAATACTCGACTCTGTTGTTGCATGGACAAACCAACATATTGAACTTGTAAGGCCTCAATTTAATCGCCTCAGAGTTGCACGTTCGACGGATGTAATAGAGATGAAGGCTTTTATGGGTTTGTTGTACCTAGCTGGTGTGTATCGTGGGTCACGCCTGAACTTAGAAGACCTTTGGGATCCCTCTGGGGATGGTGTTGAAACATTTAGGCTCACCATGTCCTTAAAACGCTTCCGATTTTTGATGAGGTGTATTCGATTTGACAACAAAGAGACGAGAAATGAAAGGAAAGAACTAGATCGAATTGCACCAATACGAGAATGTTTTGAAACATTTGTTGCTAATTGCCAGAAAAGTTACTCTCTTGGAGAGAATGTCACACTTGATGAAAAATTAGAAGCATTTCGGGGTCGTTGCGGTTTCCGCCAGTACATTCCCTCAAAACCTGCCAAATATGGAATCAAGATCTTTGCACTTGTAGATTCCAAAATGTATTACACTTTCAACATGGAAGTATATGCTGGGAAACAACCAGATGGACCGTATGCTGTCAGTAATCATTGTACAGATGTTGTTCATAGGATGGTATCGCCCATAGTCAACTCAGGACGAAATGTTACTACTGATAATTGGTTCAGTGATGTTCCACTTTTGAGTGATCTAGCCGATAAAAAACTATCCCTTGTTGCCACACTGAAAAAAAATAAATGGCAAATCCCTGACGTATTCAAACACATGGCTAACAGAAGTGAAAAGTCCAGTATATTTGGATTCAGAAAAGAAGGGACTTTAGTTTCCTATGTTCCTAGGAAAAACAAAAATGTACTTCTCATATCCAGCCTTCATTTTGACGATGCAACAGATGATTCTACTGGGCCTTCAAAAAAACCGGACATCTTTACATTTTACAATGAAACTAAAGGTGGTGTGGATACGGTGGATAAATTGTGTGCAACGTATAACGTGGCGAGAAATGCTCGGCGGTGGCCTTTGGTAATATTTTTTGCTATGCTCAATGTGGCCGGTATCAACGCACAAGTCATTTACTCTGGAAACGGTTATGTTGTAGCCAACCGCAGGACATTTTTACGCCAACTTGCCAAAGGTCTTGTTTCAGAAGAAATGACACGACGCAGTGCTGAAAAACAGAATTTACACATAACACTTCGGCACAGATTGACAGAAGTAACCAAGTAGCCTCTCAAGTGTAGGGAATCGAACAGCAAATCACAAGAGATGAACGACCAAAACAATAAAAGGAAATTGTGTGAGCCTTGTCGCGAAGACAAACAACGCAAAAATACCAAATATTGTTGCGCTACTTGTGGCAAATATTTGTGTTTGAGTCATGTCACTATTATTTGCAAAAATTGTTATGAATGTAAGACATCTTCTGCAGATGATGGTTTGGAAGTTGATAGTGAATAAGTGCAAAAGGCCTGTGAGTTGGTGAAAAAAAGACAGCTGTAAAACAAACAGTGTCTGCAATTTTTATATTTTATGTGTTCTCTGAATTTTTAGTGCTTTTGTTTTTTCATTTTATCATGCTATTTTACTTTAAAACATATTTCCATCTGGACTCATTTATACGAGAAGAAAAGTTTGTATATTACCTATTAATTTCACAAAGATTTGGATTGTGTATGTACCAAATAAGAAGTGTAAATAATGCATGGAATTAATCAAAATATAAGAACTTACATATTTCATAACATATCTCACTAAATTATGTTTTATTTAAATACTGAAAAATAATTTTAAAATATTATACCTGAATTTCTTTGTTACTGATCTACAGCTATTGTTTTGGATTTTTTATGCATTTATACTGTGGTAATATTAACAATAAATTATGAAGATTCTTATGTTAAATAAATTTTAAATTTACATTTTAAATCTTTACATATTTACAGTTCAAATTTACATGGTATTGTAATGAAACTCTTCAGTAGTGGGGATTTATGTTGGTGGAAATAGGAGGAGCACCTCACAGGTGCATTGCGCCAATCCATGTTTGAAACATAGGTGCGCCTATCGGAAGGTTAATAATGCGTGTGTTTATATACTTATATTAGATTACTTCATTTAAAACCAGAAATAACTTATTTGCCTCATTATGTTATGTGATTATTCAGATAAAAATACGCCATGTGATGCTTTCAACCTTAAAATTCCTGTGTGCGTGGCGAGAAAACTTTTGTAACAATTTAACTAATATTTAATGTTTTAAGTATTATTACATTTGTTTGTGTGATTTGCAATGGCAGGTATTTAAATATTACGTTACGAAAGTTATATTTACCATCTTCCATTAAGTACTTAATATGGTACCTACTTAGTATTAAAAACATTAAAATTTTTGCTGTGTATAAATTTGTGGCTTATTTGACGTATATTTTGATAAATACAATACCGGTAACATAGTTTCCATATTACGTAATTCGTTTTTGACACCAAATATTGCAATCGTGTGTCATGTTTTGATGGAACAAAACTATAGTGGTAGTTAGATTATGCACATGTATTCGTTAAAAGTACATCCATCCCGGAATTGAAAAGTACTCGAAATGAGTCCATTTATATATGAATTTCCCACAGTGATAAGTGATTGTGAAAATAAAGGTTATTCTATTTACCCTTCCCTATCTTGCAAACAGAGCCAACATTCCTACCCCGCAAATAATATGATTGAAAACAACACACACCGATGAAAACCCACACAAGTATTATTAAATAAATTATGAAAGAAGATATAGTTGAAAGATTTTGTTGATAAATTCATGATTGTTTTCAAGAAGCCCCTACACCAAAAAATAACAAACTTTGGTAAAAGTTCTGTATTGCTTATCCAGGTGTATCCAGATATACCTTTGATTCTAATGGCATAATCCTGTACACCTGATCCTGTGTTATATGATGCTTATCTTTATCAGTGGGAAGGCGTGTAGCCCCGACTTGTTTCGCGCGAAAGCGCGAAACCTGATGTAAAAAATAAATTACATATATGATAAATAACTTCACATTTCGCGCTGTCGCGCGAAATGCGTCGGCGCTACGCGCCTGCCCACTGCAAAAAAATAAGCATCATGTACCACAGGATCAGGTTTACAGGATCATGCCAACAGGATCACAGGTTAACTTGGATACGCAATATGGAACTTATACCCATTTCCCCCCGCACCATGAGATAATTGCCAGATGATGTTTATAAAATTTTATAATTTTGTATTGACTTGCAGTTATAAAAATCTTAATGTGCACATTCACAATTGTTTGCTGAATCAAGAAACACCGCATAAAATTTATTTTCACCTCAAATTTTACACTAACATAAAAAGTTGCGGCGAAGTAAGCAGAAACAAACTAAGAAACGATTACTTTTAAGTGATAAGATTTTTAAATTCTATCAAGTAAGCAGAAACAATAAACTAAAAAACGAGTAATTTTAAGGGATAAGAATTGTAAATTTTAATAAAAAAAAACCACATGAATTTGTAAATATTTTCGCAAATATTTGTATGTTTGTAGTACTTTTTCTAACATTAAATAAAGTTGTTCATTTCATAACACAATATATTTCCCCGATTTTTTTTTCATATAAGCCATACCATTCATTTTTAATTATTAGTTTTGTATTTATTATACATATTACATAACCTCCACGTCCATCAACTAGAGAAAAGATACGAGTATAATGAAAACATTTAACTTTTAATAATAAATGGTCCTTCCCTCGTTGTGATTGGCCTTCTACCAGTGACGTCAACACAATATTGAACGTTGCCACACTTCCATAAAGACATTTCATAAACCCGACAATGTTGATTCCGGTAGCAGCAGTAGCAGTTTCAAGAATAGACATTTAGCTGTCTAGCGGGTTGAAACTTGCGGATCATTCCGCTACCGGAATTATTCCGGTAGCGTCAAGAATAGGGCCCCTGGCTGGTTCGGTTTTTTTCGCCAGCTGCATGGCGATCGCGTCGCGCTATTTTAAAGTGCACTAGCTGGCGACATATATTTACGTCGCTGCCTTCGCTACATCGCGTCGCCAGATCGCGTCGCATCGCGGTATTGTGAAAAGGCCTTTAACATACCTGTACAATGGTGCTGCCATCGCCATTTTTTTTTTTCGCCATGTGGGTCTTTGTATGTTTGTTTTGAACTCAAAATAACTAATGGTCTATTAGGTTAGGTTAGCTACATTATAAATACTTTAAAAAATCGAGGACGGTTGATTAGCTATTGTTTCTAAATTGGAATTAACACATTGACGTCTCACTGCAGTGGTGTTGCCAGCAGATGCGCTACGATCCTGCTACGATATACCGATAGCAGTGTCTGCAGTAGGGATGGGTAGTTCGCGAACTACCAGTTCATTTTGAAAGATCCCCCCCCCCCCCCCCAAAAACCATTGTCAAACAATATGCCACGTCTTACTTTCTTGCTTTCTTCCCTCTCTTACGTTTGTTCTTTATTTGGTCACTTTCCCCCCCCCCCCCCGCCCTATTTCTATATTTCCCCATCGCTTCGTCGTTCGTTAGTTCCAAGTACTGATCTGAACTACGAAGACCGAAGAGAAAGGGAGTTAGAGGTGGGTCGAAAAGTATCAACCTGATACTTTGGCACTGATACGCGCCTGTATCAGGAACGGAAAACGAGTACACTTGAAAAGTATCAGAGACTTTAGTATCAGTTCAAAATTCAGCTGGAACAACACCACGGCCAATGAATACAGTACACGATCGCAGATGACGGTCACTGTAGTGGTGGGCAGTGAAATCCATACCTGTTACTTTTTCACCGATATCAAAATTTCACGGGTATACCTGCGACCAGTTTCTACAAGTATCAGTGAAATTCGGTGAAATTGATTATCTACAGTAATACGACCACTAGCTTTTAGTGTCCACATAATCGTTGAATTGAGTTTCTGACGTTTTCAGTCTTAGTACAATCATTTTTTTATGTATATATGTTGAAGTAAAACTGTATGTGGAGTATACGAATTGCATACTTGTAATAATTACAGTAAAAAAAAAAAAATCACCATTCACCGAATGAAAGCCTAGCAGAATATCACGGAAGATAATGAATTCTCATAAATGTTTTAAAATTAATATGTGTTCGTTATATTATTGAACTGAAAGGACAGGGATAAAAATATGGAATCAATATTATTAAAAATATTTTTAAAATAATAATTATGCAGTATTTTTCAATTTTAACTCGAAATAAACTCAAAACAAAATGAAAGGTTTCTGTGAAAAACATCGCATGTATTTAATTTCATCATTCACCGAGAAACAGTGATTTCACTTATCCCCTTTATTTCACCATTTTTCGGTGCGAAGGAAGCAGTTTACGATTACGAGCATTGCTAGAGAGAGATTTTACCGTTCACCGTTTAATTTCACAGGAACCTAAAATTCACTGGAACCGATTTCACTGATACTCAAAAGTAACAGGTAAGCCCACCACTAGTCACTTGGGCGGAGCTTGTGAAAGGGGAGGGAGCAGGAACGACGAATAAGGGATAAAGAAGGGAAAGAATGTAGGGGTGGAAGCGCAGGGGAAGGCGTTGAAGCCTTGAAGGAGAGGCGCAAAGCGATATTGTTACAAGCAGGGCTGCCACTCATGGGTTTTCCCACCCAGATCTGGGTTTTTCCAATGGTGTTTGGGTTTCTGGGGTTTTAAATAATGAATTCCAACAATTCTAGGTTTTTTATAATTTTAATTATTTTTATACCTAAAACAATAATAAAGGTAGTAGCTACTGTATCTGTTGCAATATCTGTTTGATAAATGCAAACAAGTCTATGTGTTTCACACACAAAAATACATATAAACACAAAACTAGTTTTCAAGAAGCTAAGTCGAATATTAAATTAGACACATTCTTCAAAGAGGCTTGCAGAACACAAAACCAATGCAACAATTAACCTTCAAACCAATCTTGTAGAATCAGACTCTGAATAAAGACTAACGTACATGATGCAGTTTTATAAAAACAATTACCGGTTTAAAGGATGCAGTGATGGTGTTTGTTTTGTCATGTATATATTTGTAGGTTTTTTTATGATATGTACTGGTCCAAGAATTACTTATACAGCCATTTTGCTGCAGTGTAATTTTCTTGTATTGGTTGTATTTAACCGTTTTCAGTCTTGTAAGGTAATTAATTGTTTTATATTAAAACCAGTTATGTTTATATTTTTGAATTAGTACGCAAACATTTTCAACGATAGCATTTTAGACGCATCTGGGTTTTTTACCCATGTGTCTGGGTTTTTTTTGTAGGTTATCTAGGTTTTTCATGAATATCAGAGTGGCAGCCCTGGTTACAAGTCGTTTTGTTTATTTTCCTACTTCAAAGTACGCTCAGTGCGCAGTGCGTGCACCGTCTCGTTCAATAATAAAACTAATGAAATTTTAATATTAAAAAGTACATTAATACAAGATATAATATTTATATTTGTGCACCTAACAGCTATGAAAATGCAAATAAATTCTCAGTTTACACTAATAACAGATGTAATCAACATATGGACTTTCTTTTTTCGAAAACAATTAGTAACATTTTTTTATACATTAAAAATTCACGATTTTATCAAAAATAAAAAATAAAAAAAACAGTTAGGTACATTAGTGAGCATACTATATCAATGTTTTTTCAAATGTTTCTTCAGATTAGTCGATGATTTATAACTCAGTTTTTGTTTACACAAATTACAATTAGCAAACTCATTATTTTCCGTGAAAAAATTCCACACAAATGAAGTCTTTTTCGTGCACTTATCCATTCCTTATTTCACTATAAAGAAACTAACTACAAAGCATGACAGCCGGCAACAATGTACATGGTGATACACGGCCAGGACGAACTGCAGTGAATGTTGAACTGATCGATACTAGCTGTATCAGGCGGGCATGAGAGTAACAGAGGTAGAGAATTACCGGGCGTGATAAATAATGTATCAGATTTTCCTTCCGGTCGCACGGTCTGCGTACGCGGAGCTTTGTTGCCTCCTGGACCGTCTGATACAGAAGTATCAGAAACTTGTACCTAGGTACATCACTGTATCAGTATCAGGTTGGGACTGATACCGAAAATTGCTGTCCCAACCCACCTCTAAAGGGAGTACATATACACACTGAACTAGATAGTTCAAAGACATAGATAGTTCACACAGTAAGTTTATTTAATTGCGTAGTTAGGCTGTCGGTCATTATTTCCGTTTCGTTCTTTCTTGCGCAATGATGTATCGTTTGACGATCGTGAACTCTTAATTTTTATCTAATATTCTTTAGACATTTACATTACATTTTGGCATTAAAAAACGTGTCACGTAAATAAGTGTAATTACGTGAAAATTTCAGATAGCCTATACAATCTGAAATTAAACTTTAACTACACATAGACCACACATTAAAAAACTACACTAAAATTTAAAGAAACACAATAAAACTTACCCAATACGAAAAAAATCAGCTTAGGTTGTCACAGATGAGAAAACACTATACCATTATTTTGTTTTGTACACATGTGAAAATAAGCACATTACTTGCAGAAAATAAATTAATACACATTCAAAAAAGTAAGAATTGTGCGAAAGAAAAACAATATAATAGTCGTTCATTTGTAATGGGAGATATTGTTTACAAGCATCGGATTACTGTGCGCCTCTTTTATTTATAGAAAAAGAAATGCCCATAAAACAAAAAGTCTGTAACGATTGTGTTGGTGTCATGTAGGTATGGAATATTTTGGAAACCGCGATACAGTCCGCGACCGATGTAGTTCAATAGAACGGTTCCTAAAGAACTAGTCTTTGAAGTGACTAGTTCCGAACGAACTAGTTCTTTCCAAAGAACTATATTTCCCATCCCTAGTCTGCAGCGGATCCTACTGGAACCTGGGATTTTCTATGAATACTGCCCAGGGCAGTGCAACATCATTAACATCATGTTACTTTCACCCTATAATGTGTTGATTTTGTCTTCTTTTTTTTAAAATAATATTTATTTTTGGGCTACTTTTACATAGACATGCTATGTCTTTCACATTATTCGTGCCCGTCCTAATTTGATTTTCAATATCTGCTCTACAATTATGCAACAAATAAAATATTTTGAAAACATACGATAACAATTTATATAACTTTTGTGGTTTATTCTAAGATGGAGGAATTTCGATTTATGTATGCTCTATGGATATTTGTTTTTATAGATTTGCCCACATTCTATGATGTTTACATAAAAAAAAATGCAATTGCAACATGCAACATGTGATTCATTGTAGGTCGAAGTTTATTGTTGTTATTTAAGATTGCTTTTCCTGGTTTTTTCCGAGAATGGCGTGAATATTATTTTTATTTTTTTACTTTACAATTTTTATCAAACGAAATGGAGGAAGTCAATAATGTGACAATTGAGTGTTTGCCTGTTGAAATTGTGGAGAATATTTTGCAAAACGATAGTTTGACATTCAAAGATGTTGTCAACTTTTCTTCAACTTGCCGAAGATTCAGAGAAATAGTAAACGGAAGCAATAAAGTTTGGAAGAAAACATTCTTTCAAAAGTATGTACATGTATGTCGTATGATATTATTCTAGTGCGCTCTTTTTACAAATATTGTTTTCCAATAGTGTTGCAAAATTTTCGATTAGTTTGGGATTGACATGAAATTTAAGGCTTTAGAGCCTTTATTATAGTGAGGGTAACTGTTCTGTATCACGTATCCAAGTTTATCCCTTGATCCTGATGGCATGAACCTGTATGATATATCCTGTGGTAAATACATGATGCTTGCTGTTTTAATTTGGTATGTCGAAAGATCCTTTACATAAAAATTTTGTCATAAAACAATGAATAATAATCGTAAGTTGAATACAAAATACATTTTCCTTTTTATTTTACTTAATATCATAATTTATTGTTATACCACAAGTTTTTGAAGTGAAACTTCTTTGGGCACGATGGAAGTAAAATTTCAAGGTTGAATTATAATGTAATGTTTTCGTGAAACATTGTTGTGACACAATTTCTGACGCAAAACGGTTGCGGACGGTGCAGAGAACTTGGCGGGTCTCAGTCTCCAAATAGTGGCATGCGGCTCAGTTTTAACCCTGCCATTCTGCAGGAATAGGTTGGTCGTGCCAATTGGAACCCACCTGTTCCACTGGCCATCTTCGCAAGAAAATGGTGTTCTTTTAAGTACATATTATTTTAATTACTTGTGTAAATCAGTATTAAATATATATGTGAATTTTTTTTTTAGCTGTGTAATTAATTATTTTTTGCTGGTGCAATGCTTTTAAAGCTTTAGTTTGACAGGGTAATCATTCGTCATGTATTATTATTAACTAAATCACACACCTCATTATAATTTTGAGCCCACGAGCGTGTAATATGTTGAGTCCAATTAAGAATATGCTTGTTTAAAGAATTTTAAGCAAATTCTGTGCATAGAATATTAATTCTTTTTATTTTTACTTTGTGGCAATATGGTTATGATGTAAAGTATTACTGTGAGGAAGGTTCGTGCCATTTAGTTTTCGCATCGCAGAGCAACCAATATGTTACTCATTGTTCATTCATTCGAAGGCAGAACATTATCATTGCTTATGAGTGCATTGCATTAGGTCTATGTAGCCTATTGGCAGAATCTGTTGCAATATAACTCAATGATTAGATGATATTTGCATAACTACAAAATCATTATATAAAAATGCTGGATCACATCTAATCTATACATAATAGAAAATTAAATTAAAAATTAATTTATTATAATCAATCCTAGCTTTAATATTTACTAAAAAAAATGCATTTATGGTTTGATTTTTTAAACAGTGAGTAATATTTATTGTTAATTAAGCATTATTGATTGATAAATAATTATTGTTATCCTGACCTGTTATTTTTAAGTGATAAAAATTTTGTTAAATAATGTTTAATAATTTATTTTTATTGGAAACAAATTAATAATAATTACAAAAAGTTAGTATTCCTAAATACTTGAAAAAGAAATGAAACCAAAATTCCCCTGGCTGTGTTGTCTTGTTATTAAATTATATAATTGGTTTTGCTGAGTAATACTAGGTGATATTATAAATGTAGGTAGAATTATTTTCATGCTATAGTTCAGGACCTGAATATCTTAATATAACATTTTAAGGTGTAACTATTTCAACCGTGTTAATTGATCACTATTAAGTGATCATTAATTATTGATATCCTGAAGAGTTATTTTTAAATGAGTAATAATTTTGTTAATTCGTGTTTATTTAGAAAAATTGTCTTCTTTCTCTCTTTTTCCTTCGCTGCCGTTTTACCCCTTACAATATACTTATGAGTCGAGGTTTGAATTGCCAAAGAAGTTTCACTTCTATCACATATACTGAGTTACACACACTCTTTTTTTGTTATGTGTAGAATCCGAATCTTTTGATGTACTAAATTAAAACAGCAAGCATCATGTACCACAGGATCAAAATGTAATGGGATTATGCCATCAGGATCAATCAAGGAATAAACTTGGATGCGGGTGGAATCATTCTGCCCTGTTTTCCTGTTACTCTCATTCTGAACTTACTGTTACACCTCGTCAGTCTCCTGATGACTGGGGGTAACTCGTGCATCTTTTGGTTTCAGCAGGCAAAATTATGATTTCATCCAGACATTAGTTCCTCTGTTTTTATTTTACTTTTGCTTATTTTCCATTATATAATATAAGTATATAATATAAGTTGATTAACAGAAAACATATACAACATGGATTTAAGATCACATTATTGAAAGAATGGGCTGGCCCTTATTAGACAATTAACACAATTTAAATAAAGTTCGTGACAATAAACATGTTAAAGAGTCGTAGGAAGCTTCTGGATTTCTGATCTGTGAAATGTCGTGGTTGGATGCTAGTCTGAAAAGGTTTTAAAAACTGAAGGGCTGGCGGTTTGAAGATTGCTAGGCGAAGTGGAACAGCTGACGGGACGTCAGGGGGCCTTAGTCATCTGGCCCGTTGAGACTGATCTGGTCCTTGGAAACGTACCCGGTACTTGTACCCTGGTACTTGGTCCCTGTCTGTGAACAGATCCGAAACACATATGTTCAGGACTGTTTCACATACAGTTGGTGAAATAGGCAGAAAATTCCTTCTAGTCACGATGATGGTCGGGGAGTGAGGGTAGTAAAAACTCACCAAACAGGGTGATGTCTTCCAGGATCTGCCCGGTTGTTAAGCACACAAACCAGCCGCAGATGATTCATGATTTTAAAAGAAATTAATTATTTATGAAGACTTATACATGACTACTTTTACAAGATAGATCTATATGGACTGACTTGCGCCTAAAAACTACCGTTGTGGGAATCATCCCTTGTCTATTTTGATCACATCTTAAAAGAAAAACGGAGAGGCGTCCCAATGATGTAGATACGATGCAGTCAGTACCAAATCAGGGTGCGCAGTAACTTTGGGGCGGCCGAGACTCGTAATTAAAAGGTGACGTTAAAGGACGAAAGGGGGGAAGGCTTCAGCTTTCGGACTGAAAGGTTACGAAGATTACTGAGGTGCTTGTTGAGAAAGGCAGACTTCGAAATCTCGAAGTTGGTGTTACTGCCCGATGTCAGCACGACCTACTGAGGTGTGGCTGAACCGAGTAGAGGTTGACTCGCACGAGTCGGCTGGTAGCAGCATTGAGCTTATGGGGCGGACTAGGCCAGCGCCCCGGTGGCCTGGGAAGGAACTACGAGGTACTATTTACTGCGGGAGATGCCAGAGAGCAGGCGTTCCACGGGCATTCAAACTCCCAGGGGAAGTGATTCGCAAAACTACCGCTAGGTGGCATAAGCGTGTACATTTGGGACTAGTGGGGTGGCATTGGAGAGAGGCCGACCCTGGCCGGGGTTAGTGGCTGGTCATCGCTCTGGGCCAGTGTTCCCAGCTTGGAGAGGTGGGGGTGTGGGGCTGCTGATGACAGTGGGAAAGATGCTCTACAGGACCCGGAGGCGTGACTATACTTTGGCGAAGATGATTTGCGATCATGCCAAGAAGTGCTCGCGTCAGGCGAGGTCTTGGAAGTGGCCTGCCCTAAGAGCTCACAAATCATAGCAGTTCTCGTCACGGATTGGAGGCGAATTACAGGCGACGTCCGTGCGCCAAGGCGGAGATAAAACGATACTGAGTCTGACTGGCAAAGGACTCGACAAAAATCGGATCTAGGGCCGGGAAAAATTGGGGAGACAGGTGTGATCAAGGTTGAATGGGAGTGTACAGGAGGAGGAACAAGTTTAATTTCTTGCAGCAGAGGAATGACTGGTGACATTATTTAATTTAAAAAAAAAATGAAATTTAAAATTGTGCCAAAAATACTAGTTGGCAGCACATTACTAACATGCACTCCACATCTAATTACATTCGCCAACTGTTCTTATATTTAGCGTGTGATTTTTTTTTTTTTTTTACCTTTTTGTTTTTCTTTTATCTCTGAAGATTTTTGTGGACCTCTCCCTCCGGTTTCTATGCATTCCTCTCTTTCTTTCCTTTAACATCTCCCATGCCATTTCTTCATTAGTTCTGAATGAGATGCTCATTTTTTCCCAGTATCCTCCACTTGCATTTCATTCACCTAGCTGCTGCACTCCTTCATCGTCCTCTCGGACACCGCTGTGTACAGATCCCATACTGCCGCAACATACTCCAGCGTGGTATGAGCCTTTTCCTCCAGTATGCTGTTTCCTCCCTCAGTACCCAAGTCCCCTATCATACGATACACAAGTTCTTTCTACCTTTCTTCGTAACTCCACCTGGTCTTCCCATAGCAGGTTTCCTTGGAACACTAGCCCCAGTTACCGGTGATTGTAGCTGGTGACTTCCCCTGTCACTTCTCCCCTCTGTAATACCAAACAAGTGTGGCTTTTACCTTAAATTTCAAAAAATTTGAAAAGGATATTTCCTACTTTCTGTAATCATCCCTCATAATTCTGTGAAACGGTATTGAAATGTTTACATTAGCTTATTAGCTTACACAAATGTTATATTTTCTGGTAAAATGTTGTTGATTAATAGCACCATAAATATTAAACTGCAAACAAAGTTATTTTAGCAGATTCTCACTGGATACGTTCATGTAGTGAGTATGTATCAGTGAAATTATACTGACTGTGTTGTGAGTGAATATGTTACAGAGTTTGGATAGCTAGGTTACTGTTTATTTTAAGAAAAAAAAAGTTTTGCTTCATTATTATGCATTTTTTAATATGTTTTATTGTTTATGAAGTGTAATTTTTGTCACAATTCATACTTTTTTTTTTAATATGTTTCATTGGTTTCATTGTTTTGTGGGTTTTCAACATTTATCTGCATTTCAACTGTTTTGGCATTGGAGATTTTTAAGTTGCTGTGGGCGGAGCCAATTAAAAAATTTTCTGCATTTAAAATTAAATCTAGCTTATTTAATGGAATATTTCATATGGTACCATTATTTTCAAACAATGTTATTACTATAACTGCAGTACATAAGTTATTTAACAAGGAGAGGTCATTACTCCGCAACGAGGGTCTACCAGGATGAATGGCTGCAGGGTGTTATACTCAGAACCCAATCCTACTAGCCTATGTAGGTCTCTTTAAAAAAGTCAATCCCGATGTCGGAGACCTCCCTTGTAAGTGTTTTTGTGTGTTTTTGTCAATTTTTTATTGATGTGATGAGTGTTAAGTTTTTTGTAATTTTTGTGAAGATTCTTCACCATTTTGTGCTCTTTTCATTTCATCCAAGGTAAGAGATAGGCTTGTTGTATGTATTTGATTGCTAAGGTTAGGTGAAATATTAAAATTTCAGAGGTTTTCTCTAATTTATGTAATAAAAACAAAGTGAAATCTTGGTTAGGGTAAGTCGTCATCATTAAAAATGCCTTGAAATTATGAGGGGGGAAATGCTAAAAATTGTGATTTTTATTTTGACTTTATTACAATCAAAGCCCTTGAGCCAATGTTCGAAGCTGCAGAAAGAATGGCGTCCCAGTTGAGCCACCAGGCAACAGTGTAGCCAGTGACTTGCAGAACCATCCAGACGGCCTGGCGGGATGGTGGAGGGGAAGGGTGGTCGACAGACAGTAACTGACAAATGGAAAGTCTGGTTGTGGTGGAAAGGCGGGCGACATGCTGTACCTTACTGAGGGAAGGTGCAGGGCTTTTTCCAGTAGACCTCAGGCCAGCACGCTGTTCTGGTTGGGTGGGCCAGTTGTCGCCGACATCCTCCTAACAACATGAACTATACCATTACATTATTAATTATTTGCAGTAATTTTCAATTTTAAAGTGACCAATTTTTTTTTGTGGCAAGCAACGTTATGGTACACATGTAACATGTTCCCAAGTGCTTGAGTAAGTGAAGATTTAAATATTTATAAATTGTTTGACTGATCTATAAGGTAAGTAGTGCTGTATGTATCTAAGAAATTTTGTTAATTTTTCATATAATTTAGTTATGCATTAGCACTACAGCATAACAAATTCAGAAGATTATACATCTTGTATAATATTTTTATAACTTCTGTTCTATTGAAGTTAAAATTTGATGAGCAAGAATAAAGTTTGAAATGTTCAAGCAAGCAAAGTATGTACTATATAGCTGATGAAAATTATATTTATTAGGAAGATCTTGATCAAACTGAGTTTAGTATTTTTATCTCATATCAAATCTCAATAAATATTAATTAATGATTAGTTAGTTTTTAATTGTGTAGACTGAACAATCCTTGTTATAATTGAGTTACTTTGAGTTACTCTGCTGATTGGTCAAAAGTTTACTCACATGCAGAAAGTATAATGAGTCAATTCTAGGCTAACTGCATCATCCTGCAGTAAGCTGTCTTCAGCAGATTACACACGTGAAGTAATGCAAAAATAAGTAAATCACTGCAGCAATAAATGTTCTGTGTAAATAAACTGTGGTTAGAAAACAGTAGAAAACAAATGGAAACTGGGTTTTTGACCTGGAAATTTTTCAAATCTTAAGTTTGTTTACAACGGTTAGCAGCCTATAAGTTGTATTAATACTAACATGACACTAGCTTCATACAAAAGAATTGTAGTCTAGTAAAACTAAGCACTTAGATGGAAAATTAAAATTTTAGTGAATCATTCATGGTTATCATCCAGAATCACTGCCAACGGATGCTTGTTACTGCAGTCTAGTTTGAAATGCTGCCATTCTTTAAGCTAATGGTCTATGCAACCAGGTGAAACAACAGTGTTTGAGTGAACCTGGTTGTTGACTCTCCTGTCACTGATAACTAGCTAATTAATTTTTTATTTTTTTTGCAAATGCATTTGAGTGATACATCTTTTTTGTTGCTCTGTAACTAATTGAAAGTGTGGTCAGGGTTTGCAAATCACTGATTTTGATTGCTAGGTGGCCGTTGCTGCAAAAGGCCTTTGATCATCAGAAGGTGTGCACCTGGAGGCGAGAGTTTGCCATCCGCTTGCACATCGGTTTCTTTGTATTGAAGAAGCTAGCTGAGTTCTCGCCAAAGTTTATTGACGTAGATGAGATTTCCGACTCAGAGTTTGAAGATTTCAGGTTGAAGTTGGAGGAACATCACTTAAATTACTGCTACATGGTTGATGAATTGAAGACTCTGTTTGATAGTGATATGTAAGTATTTTTACTGCTATAAGTAATGAGCCTATTTTTTGCAACACTACCTTTTACAAGATATTTTATTAAGTTTCTCTAATCCCTTGAGTAGAAGATTTTGTATTCAAAACTCAGTGACTGTAATTTTTGTTTGTGTGTGTACTTTAAATTCTGTTATGCCCTTTGGAAAATTAGTATCTGAGCTGACAACATAAAATATTTTATTAATCATATCATAACCAATATCTATATTAAAAAATTTAACTCTTATCAAAACTAGTGCCAAGTTAGTTTAAAAAAGTTATGTTAATATCAGATACCTACTTATATTACAAAGCACAAACATATTTAAGGCCCCTGCGTACTCCGATACACATACAGTGTGTAAAACTTCAGAAAAAACCTCACAGTTTGAAAATTTCTCAAGCTATCATAGTGGTCTGGTGTCGGTGTATGAAAATTATTTCAGAATACGCTGAAAGTGGATGTAGTTCTGTTTCCACGTTTAATTTTTTTTTTTTTAATTTTATATTTTAGAAGACTGAAAATGGCTTCAAAAAAAAGTTTGTTTTCAGAATAATGTTTAGGCATGAATCACCCGGTACAAGTTATAGAAAGAACTCGAGGAATTAGCATTACACCTTTATCATCATTTCTTCACCATATATTGTTATCGTTTTCTACTTACATCTCATAGTTGTCCTATGCACGACGATAAGACTGCTCGCCAGTCTACGGCCTTGCGCTCGGAGGCAAAATTGCACTAGAAGCACCAATATGCGTCACACTTATCCTCCTGCCTCACTAACGAAAATCCACCCCTCACTATGCGGACCCCTTAAAAAAATATTTTTGTAGTTCCTGCTGGCACGTGTTGTGTTATTTCACGAATTGGTACTTAATACATATACATAAAATGTACCAGTGTGTACTATGAATTGATACGAACAATGCACAAGAGGTTGCTTCAAATGTGAAGACAGCTGTACGTGCTACATCCACATCAGTGCGTCCACATCACACACCGAGACGAGAAATGAGCAGGGTCCAGTATATGTCCATACAATTCACGTACATGCAGTTGTTTTGTTTGAACCTAAAGTTGTATTTTTATACCTGATATCTGATATTATATGCTGAAAATAATATAGAAAATGTGCAAGTACAGAAAAATTTATGTTATCTAAATATGCCATAGACATTTATTTCGTAAATTGTTTCGGAATATAAAAAATATAATTTATCATACAGGACATAATTTTTTTTTACTTCAGCTTATGATCTTAACTTAATACATATTGCACCCTAAGGAATTCAGGGCAAACAACTAGGTCTATATTTAAATATGTACACTGTGCGCATATTTTGTGTGTGTATGTGTGAAGTATTATATGGTATTCCTTGCTATTGCATTGCAGGAACTGTAACCTCACGAATAAATACTATGGCACTAAACTGATGAGGTTCTTGAAGCAAGAGCATCTAAAAGAAGTGTGGAATGACTTCATCCACTTGTCCCCTGAAGAGCAGTTGTTGGAAACTGGTGCAGCTTTTGTTGCGCAGTGGTGCCAGCCACTGCTGGATATCTCGACTGCCGACATTGCGATGTTCTGTGACGATATCGCTGAAAAGGTGAAGCTGTTGGTGATGTCGAAGAACAGTTCCCACTCCCTCCTGAACGTGTCGCCCGAACAACTGAACGACTGGCGGGGGAGGAACATCAGCGACAACCACTTCAGTAGCTCCGAGTCCAAGCAGATTCTGTCCGTACTTTGTGAAGTCCTTTTTCAGCACTACAATTTCAGTGCAGGCAATGAAATGTTTCAGTTTATGGAGACTTCATTGTTCAACTGGGTAAGTTAGAAACTTATTTATAACAGCCAATATTCAAATCAGCTTTCACCAGAGGTGTACTTTTTCAAGCGCATATTCATTTAAATTATACAGATGTAGCTGTGTCAGCAAGTATTATTGTTATTTGCTAAACATAGGCAGCCAGAACATTTCAGTTATGTAAAACAACAAGTATAGAATAACATTTATTCTTTTTGATGTTTTGCTCTTTGTGATGATCTGTGAGATCTTTCATCTTTTATACTGTATGTTAATAATAGTTGGTAAGTGGTATATACTTGAAGTATATACTAACTAAATGTATTTGTTCTTAAAATATGTAACATTTCAGATCGACCCAGCTAAAGACCACACAACAATTATAGTTAAAATCCTGTAAACTTGAGCAGTGTAAGAAGGAAAAAAAATATATAAATTTTTAGAACAGTTTCTTCACTCTAATTTTAGAATAAATACTGATTAAAAAAAGTGCTCTAAAAGTATTTTACATTTACTTTTGTTCAATAACATTTTTTTTGCACACATCATTAATATTTTAGTTGACCAATTTACCCACTATGGGCTTAAAACACTGATGGCTATGGCCAAAGAAAATTTCTAGTTAAATAAAACACAATAAAAGGTTAAAACTGTTGCCTGCCCTCGACTAACAAATGTTATTTTCTACACTACATCCGCATCATATTTTTTTGTGAGCTGCTGAACAATGTGACCTGCTCGTTCCACCATCGGTTTGACCGCCAAGTGATGACTAACGTAATGCTGTAGAATTGTGCTGCAGGTCACACACACACTTACTTCTAGATCGTTGTAGAAGTTTACCGCACCATATCATGTGCATTTATCTCGCGAAACCAAAAAAGGGCACAAATATCTTTCTGGATATATTAGTTCAAAAATTAGAAAATAAATTAAATAACTAACATACTAAGAAAAAATTATACTTAGCTCTTAATTTCTTGTTTTATTTACAATAAAATTATTTTTAACAAAAATAGTGAATAAGAAAATTACTATTATAAATCCATTTTATTTTGTTATTACGTGCAATTTTATTTTATATTTAACTTGAAAAAAAAAATCTACCAACCTTTGTGAAATGTCTCTCATAACATTAATAACCCTTCTCAAAATAAAGTTACTGTTCCGAATGTAAGCGCCCAATCCAAAATAAATACATATCAAAATACATTAAATTTGTATTGTAAACATTAACGACATTACAGTTATAACATGTAATTTTATAAGTTACTTTTGACATTTTGATTAAACACTTCCAAACTCTCCGTCATTTTGATTGGGTTTAAACAATAGAAGTGATCGGTGGTTGCTACCTACTGTTTTACTGGAACAGCGGTACAGTCTGAATGTGCTTGACCTTGGTGCTTTGCCGCAGGTCATAGAGCACCGGACAGGCACTGCTCTCACAATGTCCATTCTCATTGAGAGCATCGCCCGGCGACTGGGCGTCAAGTGTGAGGTGGTTGTGTTCCCGTCCCACCTCTTGCTGCGCTGGAAGGAGAAGTACAAGTGAGTGTGACTGCCAGGCGGGTCGCAGTGTGCGTGGCATTCAGGCGCCCGTGACGCACAGAACTGACTGTTGTCTATCGTTGGTGCAGAGGCCCCGAGTACGACAGCTTCAGCCCCTCCAGCTACATTGATGTGTTCAATGGGGGACAGTTCTTGACCAAGCGTAGCTGCCCAAAATTTTCTTCAAATGGAGAATGTCCAATGAAAAAGAAGAGTGTCTGTGCTGCAAATGCTGTGGAGGTAAGCATTACTCATGTAATGACAATTGGAATCAATTTTTTAAGACTATAAAAAGGAATTGTCTCGTGAAGAAAATAAGTTGGTAAATTAAATATGTAGTGATAAATATTTAATAGGCCTTATTTTTGTAAGAACTTTTGTCTTTGATTTAATTTGTGCCTGAAAGTAGCTTACATAAACTTTATTAATTTTTGAAAGAAATGTGGCAAATATAGGAACCTTATTTTTGTGCTTTATTGTGCATGTATTTCAATGCTAATATTCATATGCTAAGCCAGTATTAATATTTAAAAATTACATTAACATGACAATTACTAAAGAAACTTTACTTTGATACATTTGGTCTTTCTAAACCCAATGAATTAAGATTGCTTATTTTAAACGTCGGTTGGACCAAATTAGTGAGCTAAATATCCTACTAGTATACAAATGTAAAATTTTGTTTGGATGTTTGTTTCTCAAATTTGCCTTTACTACTGAACCAGTTCATGATAAATTTGGAACAGAGGTAGTCCGTAAACTGACGTATAAACCTATATATCTTTTGAAATAACACCCATACGGGAGTGAAAGAGTGATGCAAGTCCCTTGAGTGCTTTACCAGTCGTTTCTTGCCTAAAATTCATTCAGATAACACCTGTTTTAGTTATTTCCACTTTCTAAAATTAAAGTTTGAATACAAAATACGGATATATAACTGCTCATCCGCCTGTGGTTTATACTTTTCGTAAACAGACACCACTCTGATATCTTGAGCAGTTTTCAATTTGCTTGGTTTCTTCTGAAGCTCTGCACACCGATGTGTGCCCTGGTAGGTGGGGGCCTTAACACTCTGTAATCACTATTTTCACTGAAGCTAATTAAGGTAAGTAAGATGATGTCATATACTGGATTAACACATTCTGCTATAATGTAAAAGTTTGCCCCAATTTCATCTTTACTATTGAAATGATTTTGGATAGGGTACTACCAACCTGTAATAAAGCAAAGTGCATTAAAGAACAGCCATTAACTAAGATAAGACTCATTGATACAGGTTGCAATAGGAATAGCAACACGGAGGAGACTACTGCCAAGATTTAAAGATTTAAGCAACATTTTATTTGGTTTACTATTTAGTTTAAATTTTGTAATAACAAAAATGCAATTCTAAACTATTTAATTCTTTTCCTGCCACTATATGGTGGTGATTCTGTGAGCATCAGTGAGAGAAATGGTGAGATAGATAAATAAGGAGCCAATTCGGTATTTGTATGGTTCTTGCAATCTTGCAATGTAAAAGATTGATTTAAGATGTCCAAAAATAAAAACATCCTAAATCAATGGAGCTGAGTGCATCACAATGCTTTGAAAGGAAATGAAAATAAAACCCATCAGCAATGATTATTACAACTATTTAATTATAAAATAAAGTAGTGAGTAATGACTGAACTTGTTAGCACAATAGTGTCTCGATTAAATGATCTTTGATCAACCGAAGTTCTGTATTATCAGAGTTGACTTAAAGCGCCATCTCCAGCAAAGACTGTTGTAACATTTGTTTGAGGACCTAGAAAATAATCTAACTGATGTGAAAAGCTTAAAGAAAACATGCAGTGTATTGGTAGGGCAAATCATGGAGAGGGGTGAAAGAATCTACACTGAAGGAAAGATGGAAAAACATCACCGCAAAAATAAAAAATAAAACGATAACCACCAGGCCCACTGAAAACCAAGAAACTTTTCTGTCTCTCACCTTGTTATCTAAGATTTAGCTTATCCGAGGTTTCCGTGGCCCACATTAATTTCTGTTGTTGGAGACCCTACTGCACCGGACTAGTGACGGGGTGAATGTTTGCAGGTGGTGGAGCACTTGGCAACTGATGTGTACACCGCTGTTCGCCGGGAAGGCAGTCACAGTGGGAAGAGTTCTCGAGTGCGCTCGGGTCTGGAGCTGCTGGTGGTGGTGAAGCCAACCAACCCTTACAACGTGCTGCATGCAGCCAGGTTCTACACAGACTACCACCTCGAGTCCAGGTTCCTGCTCTCGATCCTGGACAGGCTGCAGATGGTAACTGAGCAGTCCGTACAGACCCTGTAGCATTTTATACACACACACACATCCCTACTAATATTGTCAATGTGGAAATGTGTTTGTCTGTTTTTTCTTCGTTCACGCAGCAACAGAGCAAGGGATAGACATGATTCTTTTTACATATGGACCAGAGAGTAAAATAGACTACAAATAATTATGAAATTCTATCTCCAAGGGAGTAAAAAAATGGGTAAATTTAGTTTAATAATAGAAAATCATGGGCGGTAGGCCATAGGCACAGAAACAGTGTCATTTCTCTTCGTCCGCCACACCATCACAATAGTAATTTCTGGCAATTTCTTATCCTTCTCCTTGGCGAAACCCATCTGCTTAGTGAATTTCTCGGCTACTAGGGAACTAAAGGCTCTAATAATTGTTTAGCTCAGAACTTTTGTCAATAGATGGCGTTGCCTTGAATTTGTAACGCACTGTTGTTTGAGGCGCCCGTCTCGTCTTGCCTAGGAGGTCACCTGCCTTCCCACAAAATGAAGCTTAAGGTTTTGATGATGTGTAGCCTTGATCCACCAATATTGTGCAATCAATGGGACTTTAAAATTAAAATTTTAAGTTTTTCAAGTGTATGTCATACAGACTTGAAACTCGGTACTGATGTTCCTTATATTATGATATGTTTAGCCCGGGCAACGCCGGGTACTTCAGCTGGTACTAGATATACATACATTATTGCATGCATACACACAAGCTCACACATTCATGCATATTTACACATCCTAATGCAATGAGACCTCATTAATAAAAACTTTGCTCATACTAAAATACTTATTAGTATAAGTGTTTACATAGTCCATAGAAATTTCACAGAAGTTATAGTGTAAAGTAATTAATTTAATACAAAAGTATATTTATTGTGTAACATAAATTTGTTTTTGTTTCAAAGGTAAACAGTTACACATAGTAAAGGATAGTTAAAACACACATTTTAGAATAATGTACGTAAAGAAACTATGTGAAGTTTCAACTAAAATAATACTTATTTCATTGCTTTGGTTTAGTGTAAGTTGGGGAAAGAAGCTTACAAATTAATTACATATTCTTCTGTCTTGAATCCCCTAAAAAGGAGCATAGCATTAAATATGTTTTTGAGCCACAGGTGTAGCCATACTAAAATTGTATTTTACAATCCCTAAAAAGAGTATACGTATATTTGCTGCTGTATAAAATTATGTGTTAGTTGGAGCATATTCAGGGTGGCCACTCTTCTGGGATAATAAAATTCCTGGTTTTTTCCAGGTTTTTTCAAGGGTGGTTTTTATCAATATTTGCATACAATTTGTATTTTTGTTACACAAAGCACTCACAATATGATGTTTTATTGGCGTTAAACAATAGACAACTTAACTATAGGCTTAAAAATTAAATCAATGAACTTGCTTAAAACAAAAACTACCACCAACAAAAAAATTTATAATCTCACGTCACAAAAATTACTTGACACCAAACGCACGTGTTTTGCCCCTCTTGCGTGGCTGGCTAATGTTGTTCTTCCCATCCATGCTACCGATATTGATTTTAACATTACACAAATTGCAAATAGCGTTTGTCCTGCACTTTGGATCTTTCTCCACCCATTCAAACTCTTCCGTATATTTGTCATTGTATGTGGTGACCGAACTCGTTGACATTTTGATAGTCTGCGCCAATTACATGTTAGATTAAAAAATTCAAAACAACGTCCCGCACAACTAAACTTTTAAAAAAACTCGAGAAAAGTATCCGTGATACCGTGACGCAACAACACGAGCGCAAATAAAAACAAATATACATACAAAACTAGTGCTACCAACATGCCGTGCGAGAAATTACTACCACCCTACAACAACATTTTCAGCCAAAATACTGTTGCTTTTGAATACAGAAACATAATAAGTATGGAAGTCTGAATTGTTAACGGTTTCTTACGTACTACAAAAGTTTTTAAATGCGATATGAACAAATTAACTTTCACAAAATATAGCTCACGAGCATACTGTCGAGCTTCGACGGGTGGTGAACGTGCTCATTTAACAGCCGTATGTTATTGCGATCGTTACTTCATAAAAAAAATTCCCGGTTCTAATAAAAATTCCTGGCTGATTCCAGGTATTCCTGGTTTTTTTAAGAAATCCTGGCTATTTCCCGTATTTCCCGATTTCCCGGTTGGCTGGCCACCCTGATATTCTATTAATTTTTGTGTGTTACATATGTACTGAAATATTTTTTTTTTTTGCTTCATTTGAATTTGGTTTAGAAATTAAATAAAAATTTATACGAATTTTTTAATAGTTTGGTTAATACAAACTAACAAAATTATGGTCCCTACTCCCTACAGGTTTGTATTAATGAGGTTTAAACGTTTAAAGTTATTATATTAGCTTTTTAACCATTTTCCATTTGCATATAATAGTTTCAAGCCTTTTTTTTGTTTGCTGTCATGTTTATCTTTATAAAAATTACATAGTTTGTTGTAGTTGATGTTTCTCTAGATATTGTAAAATTAATTAAAAATATGTAATTTTTTTTTTTTTTAACTTTTACTTTAAGGGGTGTGCTTGCTTGTGGCTCTAATAGCTATAGAAACAAATTATTATTATTATTATTTTTGTGTTTAGTCTGGCATAGAATAAAATTTATGTAATGTTATATTTACCCATTGTGCCATTGTGTATGTTAGTTTCTTTAGTGCTTGCTAAAAATATATTTACGTGTTAAAACCGTCAAAACTGGTATTTCTAAAATAATTTTCAAACATACTTACAGTTTATATTTTTAATATGACAATATTATAAACTCTTGATACACATGCTTGTAATGCCCTTATCACTCATCGGTGCTTTGTAAATCCTGGTAGCTTTGCCCTTATAGCAAACAATGGCTTGCAGTTTACCACGCTTTGTTTCAGAGTGTCCATGCAGCAGAACACCACCAGTTACAACTGTTTAGTTTTGCTTTAAACCAACTGAACTCGCAGCATTCACCACGAATAACAGAGGTAATGAAGTGTTTTCTTTTCAAGGATTAATTGGACATAGTTATGCAAAAAGGAACCAACCCACATGAAACATATTCTGAGTATTTTGAAGTTAAAGTTAATTATAAATTGTAATTCTCGTATTGATAACATAATGTGGGTATAATTTTAATGGTCTAGTATAAATACTGATATAATAATAGCAACGATGGTATGATCAACCTTGTACTATTTTAATTTATTTTCAAATAAAATATAACAAAATTGTGGATTGGTTCCTTTTTGCATAACTACATCCTTATACAGTGTTTGAAAATATTGTTTGCACATTTTTAGATCTGTACTAGCCCAAAAACAAGTGGTATGTACTTATTTTGGCTTGTGAATTTTTCTTCTCTTCTGAATGTTTTACGAAGTTTAAAACAGGCTACTTGTTTTGCCTATGCAGTAGGGCTTTACAAAGATAATGATCCATCTACCACCGTATTACAGAAATATACACCAGCAAATTGAAAAGGGGAAAAAAAAAATTTTTAAACATGGGTGCATGATGGCCACGTGTGTTAAATGTGAAATTTCACACATAAAAGGAATAGGAAATTTGTAGGGTACTCTAATATTTGAAACACACGTAATCATATGTAGAAAATATGCCATTATTTACTTGTGTCTGTCCATGTCTTCAATGGAATATGGAAATGAAATTAATGTATTTATGATAGCTAAAATATGATATATGTATAACCCTATTGGATATATCCATGCAATTTTAACAAGTTACGACTTCAGAGTTGAGAGTTTAGAATTGCGAATTACGAGTTGTGAAAGTATGAAGTATGTAAATGTTTACAAAAGTATTGGAAAGTATACAAAATCCTGCCATGCTGCTGCCATCTGTAACCGGCTGTAAAGATATTTCAACTTAAAATCTTTTTTTCGTTACCCCACACCATCTGGCAATATTCGTTACATATGTTACGTTAACTCCGTTACCTATTCACTTCCATTACCCTACGTTTCTGATAATACTCTACCAGCTGTAAAAAAAGTTTCACTTCAGAAGTCAGAAAGTCTCTGCATCAAAATTATTAATTTCATTTGGCTACGTAAACTAGGGTAATTCAAATATGCTTCAAGATAGGTGTTATTATAATGTATTGCTTCATGGTGAATTTTTATTGCTTATTTTTCGTGTGCATTTGCCCAAGCAATGCTACAGTGGTGGATTTTCTTAGCCATGTGATTTAATTGTGGAGTATAGGAGTATAGTTGCCTTCTGCAGTATAGTGGTGAAGGGACTTAACAGCACCCAGTCCACCCACAGGACCGGGGGCTTGCATCCCATCAGTCTCCGAGTTCCCGCAAACAGGGAAACTCTGGAAATTGAAAAGGTGTATTCAAAAAAACCTGGAAAATCCAGGGAAATTAATAGTGTCTTAATTACAAAACAGTATCAGTAATTTTTCATACTGTGTAGTATCTTAATGTCTTCAAACCAATATGTATTTTAACCATAAATGTGTTTGCTGTTAATAATCTTATTTGATTTTCACTAAAAACTACTGTGTATTAATTTTAAGCCCAAACAAATATCTGTAGGTTTTCGCCTGACCACAATCGAAAATGTAAGCCTACAGTTTCAAAAGTTTGATCAAACAAGTATATTTGTGTACCTTTTTTTCAGTCTGGTAATGATTAATGTGTATTGTTTAGGAAAACATTTTAGTAAATTCTGTGTTATGCTTTTTAAAATATGTTTTGATAGTACTGTGTGTTGAAATTTCACTTTGTTCGGATTATAGTTACATACATATTGAATATAAATAATTGGAGACTGTACACTTGAAATGTGAGGAAATCATCTCTAAAAATGTGTTAGCTTCCAGACTTTAAATTTAATACATTGCTGCGAATAGTATATATATTTTGTATTTCATTTAATAATGTTTAATTTTGTTTATTTTATAGTATACATAAAATCACCCTGTGATATAAAAAAATGTCAGAAAATGTTACTAAAAAGTCTTGAAAAAGTCCTGAAATTGGTTCACCAGGTATTTGTAGACACCCTTTCCTATGGATTGATGAGAAAAGTAACTGGGAAAACTTGAGGAACTTTACTGAAGTAGGTGAGTGGGGCTCATGGTGTAATATCAACCCCAAAAGTGAGCTGACATTTATCATCTTTTTTTTAAGAGCCTGACCTGTTCTCTGGTAAAAATGCATTCTGCTCTTAAAAAAACTTTAGTAAGTTTTTTATTTTTTTTTTAAGTGAAGAAAATTAGTCTTTGATTTAAATGTATTTTCTAAAGCTTCGCACATCCATAATATACATTGGACCAGGTGTTAGTGCAGGGAGGCAGCATAGACAAGACAGGTGAACTTGGTAAGTACGGTAGAATATTATTAATTCAGATCTCCAGATTTCTTAAACTGATTTAAAGGAACAAATACACATTTTCCACTGGGAGTTTTATTGCATTAATTGGTGTGCACAATTGTAACTACAATTCAGTGGCTCTTACTTAATAATTAATTGTACATGCCATCACAGACAGGTTCAAAAGGATGTTCTTGGAAATGCTCCACAGTTGGTAGTCTGTAGCAAAAAAATATTAAGAAAATGTTTGTTTTTTCACTATTTATTAGGTGTAACATGAACATGCACCTGGCATGTATTAACTCATTGCTTACTCGTAGGTGACACCAAAGCACAACAATGGAACAGTGAAGTACGCCGTGGGCATGATAATGCACCACCGACATTACGGCTACCGCTGCGTCATCTACGGCTGGGACTACCGCTGCAAGGCCACCCCAGAGTGGATCTTGCAGATGGGAGTGGGAAACCTGGAGTACAAGACAGGCCAGCCGTTCTACAACGTGCTGGTCACCGATGGAACCACCAGATATGCTGCCCAGGGTGAGTACTCACAGGTGTTCCCAGTTCCCTTCACTGCCAGGGCAGCGTCCAACTCTTGTAAGTTTACTGTCTCTGGGAGGATGTGCGAGTGGCCAGATAATCTGTCGGCAAGGCGGTGAGCTGTTTCATTAGTAAGGAATGTGGCAAACGTTGCAGCGAGCCGGCGGGTTTCCTCTGGCATTCTGTTGCCAATCCTTTCACATCTTTTTCACCCCAACGTAGTCACAAATTACCTTGCCTACAAGATGTTAAAAAGGCAGAGTGTTTGTTTATCCAGTTACTGTACTGTGTAGTGTGGTAAGCTCACATGTCGAGCAAATGGCAGTAGAGTGGTGTGAAGTGAGTGCATCACCAGCATCCCCCTATGCTTGGAGACGTGGAGAATCCGCCCCTCTCACCCCACGCCAGGATGCTGACTGCATGTTGCTTGAGGTTTACAGGTCGCTCTGCTCCGTTTAAAACTGTGCTAAAAGAGAGAGTAATGGGCCCAGTCAAGCAGTTCACATCCGGACTGTCTGCAGTGAATGCTGTATTCTGTAACACAGTAAAGTGCAGCGGAGGAAGGAAGTGTTTTCATTTTCTACTGCAACCACGCATCCCCTGTGATTTTCCAGTGGCTCATGCTGTACTGCTCAGTTTTGACACCCGTCCGCACTACTCCTACCTTGCTTGACCAAAATAAAGTTATCCAATTAATTATTCTGATGAATTTCCTGTGACCTAATTGAACTCCCTTGTAGACCATGATGCACATTTTGTTCATAATTTTTATACTTCTAAATTCAGTTGCTTATCATCTTCTTGACAATACCAGCTTGAGAATTCCCCAATTTAATTCCAGCGTGTTCAATCCTGTATACTCTTCATACTAGTAATGATATAATTTACAGGCTTATATTCAATTATAATAAATTTTATTTGAATTATAATAGTGTAGAACTGCAATCGCAGACTTCAATTTTTTTATATAATGCTTAGTTTTAAGTCTATGTCTGTTTTTTTATAAACAATTATGAATAAACAATTTTTTTTGTGTCATTTTATTTTGTGTTTGTTTTTATTTACTGTATTAGTGTTTGTGTGTATCTGTTGTTATCACTGCTAATGTGTGGTACTCGTGCCTTTGTATGTTGGCCATCTGCGGTTGTTCTGCCTGCTGTGGTACCGACGTGGGTGGGAGTCCATTCCTTTGCAGTAATTACTATGTATTTGTCTTAACGTTTTGTGCCCTCCATTAAAGCCTTATGACTCTCTGTGGGCATTTTACAAATTAAAATAAAAAATAGCATGTTTGGTAGGAAGGTATCCAGCTCAGGTAATGCCCACTGGCATCATCTGGGAGTTGAATCCACGAGGTGTAAGCAGATATTGTCAGACTGTACTGGCAGACCTAGCCTATCATTTAGAAAGAGGAGAGGACTTCAAAGACAGTTGTTTGTAGTATATAGTTTTTACTGTATTTCATTACAGAAAACCTTGAGATGCATTCAAACCCACAGTGGATAGAACATCCTTTGGTTGGGCGTTACTTCGACACCTATTGTGGGACCCACTACGTACCAAATGAGGTGAAGGCACTTGAGTATCCAGATGATGAGAAAGTGAGAATGCAGCATGTGACCAGCAAAACACTGTTGGAAATGTGGTATTAGTATCCTCACTGCTGTTTCCTTGTCCCAAACAAGTATTTTATGCCAAATTTTAGTTCTTAGTTATGTTACGAAGTGGAGTAAGAGGCTGTGTGTGATATGTATCTTTTCAAAGTCTGAAACCCTTTTAAATTGTGTTGTGTGTACATACGTTACAAAATATTATTTTTGTAAATTAATATTAAAGTTTCGTGATTACTATTTTGCAACACTGAGTTAAATACCAATTTTCAATATCTTTAAATTGAAAACATGTAGTTTACATTTAAACAGTCCTGTAGGATAAAATACAGTAGAAGCCAGTTACAATGTGTACAGATACCTTGTGTGTTCTATTCAACTATAAATATAAACATGTCTATACTACTCTCTTTCAGAGTGAAACACTGCACTACCACCAGTGTCTAAAATGTCCACTTAAAACTGTTCCTTCATGTGATAATTATCAAACCTGGACTTATACTTAATATGAACAGAACTTGCTAGTATATTGACCATTTTTCTTTAGCACACCAACAAATAGTATCATTGAAAACAAATTGTTTGGTACTGTGTAACCAAATAATACTTTTCGTAGATATCAAAACCTTATGAAGAGGTAACAAAATGGTGGTAAATTAATATTTCCCTATTATACTTTATATTATTTAATATTTGAAATGATTAGTTATGACATTTAAAGTTGGTAGTAATGATCAAGTTTATTATTTCAGGAAATATAGTCTAATGAAACTAAGTGTGCTGCAAGAAAACTTAGTTAATGACAGCTGGACAAAAATGGCACACTTTGCAGCCCACTTACCTCAGAAAGAATTATGGTTATTCAATATTTTGTAGTTACTGAGTAGTATAGCACATACATAGTTAGATAGTCATCTTTAAATATTCTAAATTATTTAAAAAGCTCTTTAAACATCAATTAATACCACTATAAATTTATATCCATTTCCATTAAACTCATGTATTGAAGATTGTCACTGAAGAAACATCACCTAAGTGATAAGTGATTTTTTTTTAATTTGGTTTTTGTTTCTTCAAGGAAACGTATGCATAGCATCTCACTACATTATTGAGCATTTTCTACGGTTTAAAAAACATAAAATCTAAAACAAAAACAAGAGTTTTAATGTTATGTTATGTTTGCAATTGGTATTTGGCAATGTCTCCTGAAAAATTTTCTTTCTGAAGAATTTGCTTTTTGTCACATACGCTTTGTTGTTTTTCAAGAAATGAGATAATGTTTTGATGTTAATTAAAAAAGATTTTGAATGCACCTAACTTATGGTATACTCCATATTTTATATGACGTTTGATTTACAATAAAGAATTCCAAAATAAACTGCACAAATGTCAAAATACTTAAATACACATAATTGTTTATTGCTATACAATTTAATTTATGTATGCTTATGACAAAATCAGACTTTCTGGAGGAAAAATTTTATAAATTCTTATATTCCACACCAACCTAAAACATATGTAGATTTTATCATTGTCCAAGTTTAGAATAATCTGGAAACAAACAAAATATTTAGCATTTTTATTGATTGCTATTTTCACGTACCTCAAATCATCATTCTTTCAGCATAGCACCACACACAGAGTGACTGAAGCATCA
Source organism: Bacillus rossius redtenbacheri (assembly GCF_032445375.1). Lineage (NCBI taxonomy): Eukaryota > Metazoa > Arthropoda > Insecta > Phasmatodea > Bacillidae > Bacillus > Bacillus rossius. Next base: position 26,441,263 of record NC_086334.1, read on the forward strand.
TTTCAGGAAATGGAACCATTCCCATCCGTTTTTATGAGCTAGTACATTACTTAAATATTAATACGTACTTGTTACACATACATTGTGTAGAATTTCATGTTGATGTTAATTGGCATTTGTGTAGTTTCATTAATAACCTATTGATGGCAAACTGACATTTATGAATTCAACAATAAAAATATGTAAATTCATAAATATTTGTAGGTAAAAGTGTTTTTTATATTTATGTATTTTGCATAGATTTATAAATAATTCTGGAAGGTGTAGCTTAAATGTGTAATTTATATAATAGTGACCCCTATTTTTGGTGTGTATTTTCTTTGACTAGGTAAAGAGGTTTAAAAACAGAAAAATTGATGTACAGTAGTATGTCAATAGTTGATGGAACAGAATAAAAAACGGTACTACACTTTAATGTTGACCTTGTGCACAGCCGTAGTGGTGCTATTAAGACTATCAGTTTTTTTTCCTTAGTGTTTATTGTAGGTAATTAAAAGATTGCTTGTACTGAATATAGTCAATGTTAAATATTAAGTTAAGCATATTGTCTGCTTGTGTTTGCTACTGAATACTAGTTTTTTTTTCATAGGGGTGATGCATATTGATCTGCAAAATTAACTCGAGGGGTTCAGAGCTTTTGTGATTTCAGTTCAGGTGAATTGCTTGTCTTCCATTAATATATTATTGAGTAACAAAATATAGATCTAAATTTTTGAATTAGAAAATTCTGAGATTTTGTTATTTAATGCAGTGTAATTTAAGTCTTATAGAGGACAAACATTTATTGTGTTGACAAGCAGCCATAAAAATAGGACGTTTGAAAAAGACATCAAAGAAATTAAAATCGACATAAAAATATACATAGTTTTATGAAACAAATTGCAGTTGGCAAAATATTTACCTATTTAAAAAAAATATCTTGGCTTCTCCATTAATTTTTGAAGACACTTGAACTATGCACAATACAGAGAGAGTCAATTTCATGCTAATGAATGTTCTTCACTTCCTGAATCTTGCAAGTAAAGAAAAACTTGAAATTTTTTTTATCAGATTACGTATATGTGTACAGCATCCTTGAAAATGTGTGTCAAACTGATAATGTCAGTTTATTTCTGAATTTAAAAAAAATAGAACACATTTTAATTATTGGGTGGATTCTAAAGTGCTTTAGAAAGGACATTTTGGCAGTGACAATAAACATTAGGAATCTACATTAAGTAATTTGTGAGTAAATTTACTGCCATATGAAAACCAGTAATTTAATTGTCATCAACATGTTAAGTTCTATATGCATATGCTGCTAAATGTGTTCAGAATCGTGGTGTAGTTTGACACACATTTTAATATTATTTGTATTATTATTATTAGGGGCCGGAAAAATTCGCAATTTGCGATAGATGCGATTTTTTTGCGAATTTTGAGGTTAGATGCGATTTTTTACTAATTGTTGTTATAAATGCTATATTTGCGAAATCGCGGTAAAATGACCATTATCGGGCGAAAAACCACTATAGAATGCAACAAAATGGCTTGAACACACATTCCTCAAAGTATTGTTTTTGAAAATAACCACCATAACACAATTACAGTAAACAATAGCTTCTGACAAGGCTTGTTGAAGGAATAAAATCCGAATCCTAACCTTAACTTAGAAAACATTCCTTAACCAAATATCACGCCTGATAGTATAGAATAAGTAATTTTGTAAATTTAGTGTTTACGATTTACTCAAGTTACCGTTGAATGTTTAGAAAAGAATGTTCACACTACTTATCGACGCAGTTATTTTGTTTTGATAGATCACGCCACGTTCGCCATTGCATCGTGTGTTGCCTGTTCATGAAGAGTATCCAACCTAACAAAACAAATTTCCCGGGAAGCGCTTCACGGAAACCAACAAAACTAGAAAATATCTAGGTCGTTGACGGGATCGTAGTGAACTTGCAAAGATAAAAATGAAAATATTTTAAATGCTCAAAACTACTACAAATATTTTAGTACGCGGTTTTTTTTACATTTGTTGATAATCACTTTAGTTTTCAAATTTTTTTTCTGATCAATATTTTACATAGAGACAAATCATACATTTTGTGGTGCACGTTTAGCGTACTGAAGTTGGCCAACTTGAATTGTCTGTTTGTTTTCATTTGAAATTACTAGTGCTCAAACGTTTGTTTACAAATACCGTTTAATGATTTTGGTTTGTGTTAAAATTCGTCATAATGGGTATAAACACTATTACAACTTCTTGTATTGTTATGTAACTTTAATATCTTAAGCAAATTTCTCAAAAATAGATGCTAATTTCTGGAAAATAGATGCTAATTTTGTAATAAATAGATGCTAATTTTTCCAGGCCCTAATTATTATTCAATGTAAGGTTTGTATATTTCATTAAACCAAAGCATGCAAGTATTCATTCCAATTTTCAAAGAAAGTAATACATATATTTATTGAATGTCAGCAGTATTACTGTGACTTTTCTTTCATCCTTGGATATTTATGTATAATTTATTTTTTGAGTTCTTGTAGCATGCTACAATGCTGAGAGCTGTCACTAAACATTGTTTGGGTAATGTACGCTTGTGTAAATAAAATAAAAAACCCTATCCTGTATTTACTTATTGGTGTGAACTAATGTAAACATTTCAAACAAAATGTTTACTATTGCAAATTTCCTTTCTTGTAATCTCATGTTTTTATGTACCAAATTTCATGTTTCCACACATTTTGCTAAAATTGTTAAGCAGCCCCTAATTATGTCGTATTTTACACTTCACCATTTCAAGGGGCACCTATGTGTTAGTAATCATGGCTACCCTGAGGATCTCTGCATGATGATGATTATTATTATATATATATATATACACACACACACACACACACACACACACACACACACAAACACATAGCACATTAGTCACATTCTTATGTAAAATTACATTTGTGTCAGCAGACAGCATTTGCTGATGGAATCTGTTCACTGGTTGATGTGCTTCCTATAATGCTAAATGCATCCAAGTTAAGTAACCATAATACAAGTGCACAAATTAAAGTTTATTAACCTTAAAATTATTTCAGCCATAAATAAGTCCACACTATGCCCATGAAGTGTACTTTTACAAACATTTACAGCACCTTATATGTATTTTTGTGACTAGACAGGATAGATTGACTTATGAATTAAATAAGTTGGATAGATTCAATTTTCATCTCGGATTCTCGATAGTGAGAAAAATAAATTTGCTATAATTAGAATTGAAACTCTTTAAAATTTTACTTGGTAGTGATTTTTTTTAGTTCAAATCATATTAACCATGTATGGAAAAAAAATTTTGAAGACTGATTTGAAAAAAAATAATTCATCGTAAAAGCATTTTAAAACTTAGTTATGTACTTTTATTAAATATATTTTTCCCTCCTGGAATTGAACCAATTATTTTTTATCAGATTTTCTCATTAAAATAAAAATAATAAAGACAAAGTATGTTATACAATAAATAAGTTTGAATGACACATTTGCAATGATCATTAGTTGGAAAATACATTTAGTGATAATACCATGGTATTAACACAACTACAAAGACAAACCTTAAAATTTGAAATACAGCCAGAAATAGTTCAGTAGGCATGATAGTCCATGCTTAGGCGAATGGTCATACATTCTACTTCATCAATCTTGAGCGTATTGGTCTTGATATTAATATCTTCCTCCAATTGAATTTGTACCCTAAGCAAATACCGTAGTGATGCTTCGGCCTGAAAATAGTTATATACAATTAATTTTATTAGTACAAAGATCAACCAGTGTCAGTTACACTCAAATCATAAGGAAAATTAAGTGCAATAAGCATCACAGGAATGACTATAAACTGATTTTTGCTGACCTGTTTTTCTACTGAAAAAAAAATTCCAGTAAGTTATTTTAGCAAACTTTTTCACTGTTTGTATTGAAGTACTGTAAGTACTTGAAGTATTGTACTGTGTGTATTTCACTTGTGTTTGTATTGAAGGTTTCCCTCGAATCTGAATTGTGATTTTGCTATGCGAGGATAAAAGCTTGGAATGTTATTCAATGATTTCATATGTTATGTTGGGTTTGTAACATCTACATTGCAGTCTGTATTGTTCTCAAGGCCACAGCTATAGTTAGTAACTATTTATAAAAAAAATGTTAGGCACGGACTGATTTCTTGAGAATAATAAATTACGCCCAGATAAAGGTTTGGAAAAGGGGGGGGGGGGGGGGGGGTAAATGCTGTTGTATATAGCAGGAGACAGAAAATGTCCTCTGACATTTAAAAGCACAGCAGCCTAAATTACAACAAACAAGCTTCTCAAAAATTAGTTAAAAGGTTAAAACTCATCAGAACTAACAAAAGGCATTGACTTGAAGTTGTTTTCATAGTTACAAATTTTAAATAGCTAAGTGTTCAGATACTTAGCTTCTAAAGACACATGCTTACCTCAGCTAATGCTTCCTGTAACATTGTTACGCTCTCTGTGAGCTGGTTTACTTCTTGGAGAAGATTCAGCTCGACTTCATCCCTGAAACACCACACCATGTATCACTCAACACACCACTCTGGTTACTGAAGCATATTGGGTGGTTGCAAACTAAAAATTCTCGACTTCCTGTTTTACTGATTAAAAGAAAAGAAAAATTCTGGCTCAAATTAATTATTCTGAAATAGCAATAATAATAAATCTGAAGGTAGTTTGGCTGTTTCCAAACATATTTAATCAATCATCTGCATATTAGCAACCTTAACTGTGAATTCCTCAGTATTTTAAAATAACCCTTTTTATGACTCATTTAACTACTTGATAATTAGATGTGAAAAAAGAACATAGTAGTTTGTAACCAAAAAAAAGTATAGTTTGGTCAACAGGGGCAAAATGTTTTTTAAATGAGCATGATACAAGCACTTTAATAATGTAATCTACAACAAATACAAACTCATGCATTCAGGGCCCGAAGGAGGGAGTCCAGTATAAAGATTTTATCATTTTTATAATAAGTTTTCTTTATAATGAAATTTTAAAAGAAAATTGACTGTCACACTGAAATATCAGGAAATACATAGTATATTAGAACACCAATGGTTACACACAGAAATTTAAGAACTGTGTTTGCTAGAGAAAAGAAAACTGAATATTTTATATTTTATTTTTATTTGTTTTTAATACTTTGTTTATGAAAAAAAAAATAGTGATCTTGTCAAAACAAATCATAAATACATATATATGTTGTCAAATTTGCATGAAACACATGTCAAATTTGCATGAAATGTATGTGTACAGTAATAATTGTGCATGCTGGCATTAAATACAGACTACTTGTAAACACTACCTATTCCTGCCACTTCTGTGCATGAGGCATGTCAAGCTATAATGAGGTGCAAATAAATCATTGCAGCCCATTAAAGATTTAAATGATCCTTCTAAGTTTTCCTCTCTGTAAACTTATTTAGCTATAATTGTTTTCTTCGGTCTTCACTTGGGTTCTAAACCCTGGAAGGGAGGTATCCAGACCCTACGGATCTCCCGCCTAGCTACATACCTGATGCATGGAGCCACAAATTTATTTAAGTGTTTTAAATTCAATTGACATGCAGAATCACACAATAGTCATCGTTATACGTACAACCAACCCCACAGAAGCAAATCCAGAGAGACTGCACTGCAAGTGTAATGCAACAGAAATGGGTTCGACGGAGCAGTTGGGACAGGATCAAATGCATGCTAGAGAAAATATGTGTTAATTGGAGAGTTTGGGGATGTAAATAATCAATTTAAGACAAAACACTTTTCCTGAACACATTTAAATCATACTTCATACGTTATCTGTCGACTCCCATCTCGTCGCACACTAGTGCCTGCTGTACATTACAGCTATGATATTTGGCACACTAATTAAAGCAGTACCGCTAACTGAAATCCTCGAAAAAATATATTTGTATATCCTAAAATTTTGTATTTTTTTAGCGGTCTCCAATAACTGTGTAAGGCTTTATTGTATTTTGTTCATTCGCTTCTACAAAATAGTCCATGTTATCTGAAATTTGGAGTTAAAGAGGGGCAATTGAATGAGGTTTCACTGCTTTTCGATACTTCTGAGGTGTCACATTTTACACGATAAGGTAACTGTTTTTAACGAGCAAACGAGCAAGGCGAATGGCACGTACTTGCACAGCTCCATCTGTGGCCTCTGAGCCCTGTTGCCGAGCCGAGTGTGAGCCAGGGCCACATAGGCCTTCTTGTCAGCTACGGCTTTCTGCAGAGACGTAATGTTACGCACCATCTCGTTTATCTTCACGACAGTCTGCAAAAATAACAATTCATCAAAAACTTAATAAAATTTTTAAAAAATTAAAATTTTTTCTAACAATCAGAGCTGTTAATCAAAATAGTTTAGAAAAACTTATCCTAAATCCAAACATTTGTTGGCAATGACACGTGAATCATTATTACGTTCCTATTTTTGACATTAAGTTACAAATGTTGTTGAAGGGTGTTCAAGGGAGTCGGACATGTCATTAAAGGCAATGTTATGTTAGATATTAGTCATATATATGTAACAAGTATGTGTTAAGTGCATGTTTAGTAACATTTCGAAACCAAAACTACTTTTATTAAACTTTTTAGTTTAGGTTTTAATGTCCTAAATATATTCATAAATATCTATGTACTTATATTTATTTTTAGTAATGTTTGAAGATATATTTATTGTAAATGTTTTCAATATTATCCTCTGAAAATTTAATTTGGTTAGAGCCAGAAGATTATTTTTTATATTCTATTAAGAATTATGGTCATTTGAACAGAAAAAAATATGGTTGCAGTTTACTCAGAAAATGAAATTATAATAGGGGTATTATGGAATCATATTACCAGAGGATATAGCCATGTCTCTTCACTTTACGCTGATACATGATTTGTATATATACGATGAAAAATACAGCTGTGGTGTGTGAATACATGCAGACGTGTGTCGCTCTCGCGCGAGTAACCGACTTCGTGTTTCGTTCCTGCGCGACCCTCGTCTCCGCGTGCCCGTCCGCTGGCGCTCGAGGTGTCATTGCTTGGAACTACGTCCGGGAGCTCCCACCAGCCGCGCCGCGTGACCGCGCGTTCGTCAAACACTACTTTCGCGCGCATTTTGTGTTTTCTTTCGTGAAGTGCATTTGTTAGTCGTTGAAAATATTCTTCCGTGCGCCATGCCGAGGTCTAAACCACCTCCGAGCTTTATATGGTAAACATAAACTTGACATTGCCACGTCACTTTGTAATGGCGCGTTGTGCTCTTCCCCACTCGGCTACTTGCTAATATTATTATGCTAGATAGGTTTGACTGTTTGTTACTATTACTTTCTGTCGATATTGATATATCTATATATATCTCTATATATATATATATATATATATATATATATATATATATATATATATATATATATATATATATATATATATATATATAATTTGTAATAATGTATAAGGGTAGGTCAAACAACACAGATGTTATTCAGGTTCTGGTAATTATGTGTAATATTTAATTACATGTGTGGCAATTTATTACATCGGCGCCTATTTCTACACAAAGGCCTAACCCACTTAACACAAATGAGCATTAGACACAACACAAAGCATAGGTTAATATGACAGGTTCATTCATAACTCGGGAAATTGGTAAGGAAAATTAACATACGTTGAACTTTATGAATTTCAAAATTATTAAATAAAAATATTTGAATAAAATTTATTATCAATAAATTACTGAACTGGGTTGTGGAATGACTATTATGTTCGTTAATCATCTGGATATTTACGTCGCACACATGATTACGATACAACAGTTCCTTTAGGTCCATTCAAAAATACGTAGGCCTAATATTATGTTGCACTTTTGCGTGATTAACGATTTAGCAATCCACAAAATCAGTTATTTAAATAACAATTTCAGTTCGTTGTAGAGTTCGTGTACCTAGGCTTTAGCTCAGTTTTTACGATCGGTAGAACACAGAACTATCTCTCTCGTTTCACCTCTGGGTTAAAATTCATAAATTAGATTATTTATAATTACAATAATCTTTACTGTTTTTGTTTATTTAAAGTCTTTTAAAATGTTGATAATATAATTTAAACTCAATGTTCTTTCAATTAGTACGTCGCTATATCAACTTTAGTATGGCGCTGTTTCACATGGTATGGAGGGTTTTTATTTATTTATTATTTATTAAATTTATTTATTTATTAAATTTGTGACATGCACACCAACAGCCGAAGCTTTGGAGGTGTGCACAGAACAAGTAATAAAAACACGACACATACAAACGAATAAATACAACATAAGCAGGATAATAAAAGACGACACATACAAGCGAATAAATACAACATACACAGGATAATAAAAGACGACACAATAACAAACAAAACAAAACAAAACAGCAACAGAGATAATCTTAACTAAATGATCTAGAATGGGAAGAATAAACAGGATTATAAAATTACTCAAAATATTAGGGTAATCATAAAAATTAAAATTTAAAGTTTTTAATAAAATTTTCATATTTATTGAAATTTGAGATAAGTCTGTAAATTAAATCATTATTATTGTGTAAGGAACATAATAGGGATCGAAGGCGGCTTTTGAACTGCGGGACTCGAATACCAGAGTTATCAAGTAAGTATAAGCAATTAATTTTTGAACTATAGCACTTAAACACAAAGAGGGCATCCAGATGGATGCGACGATTTGAAAGAGATTCTAATTTGGGTAATTGATGGTGTCTAGAACTAATTATTTTGAAAAATTTATTTTGTATGGATTCAATTTTGTCACTATCGGTGGTGTTAATACTGTTCCAGATAACTGAGCAATATTCGAGTTTACTTCTGACTAAGGACAAATAAAGAGTAAGAATGGATTCAATATTAGATGCATAGTAAGTTATATAATTTATTAAATATAAGGTTCTACGGGAAAAGGATACTAAAGAATTAACATGTTGATGAAAGAATAGTTTGGAGTCAAGAATAACACCAAGATCTTTTATACTAAGAGATTTGGAAATTTTTGAGTTGTCAAGAAAATAATCATATTTAACTGGATGAATTTTCCTTGTGAAAGAAATAATTTTTGTTTTATCTTTGTTAAGTGAAACTAAGTTCATTTTACACCAATTATCAATTTCAGTAATATCAGATTGAAGAAGCAGACAGTCATTTAAGGAGGAAATTTCTCTGGATATTTTAAGATCGTCAGCAAACAGAAAACCAGTAGTATGATGAAGAACTTTAAAAATATCATTGATATAAATATTGAATAGTAAGGGAGATAAAGTACCCCCTTGAGGCACACCAGAAGTAGCATGATATAAAGTAGAAGTTTTTTTATTAAGTGAAACAAAGAAACATCTATCTTTAAGGTAACTAGTAAACCAGGTTATATAATTATTACAGAGACCGAAGTTAGAAAGCTTAGCTAGTAAAATGGAGTGATTGACAGTATCAAAGGCTTTAGCCAGATCAAAATAACATGCATCAACCTGCCCCCTTGTTGTAACTTTATTGTATATAGGATTAATAAATGAGAGAAGATTAGTAGAAGTTGTCATACTATTTCTAAAGCCATGCTGATTAGGAGCTAATCTGTTGTTTATTGGGAAGTTAATATGTTTAAATATTATTTTTTCAAAGATTTTAGTAAAGCCATTTAATAATGATATAGGCCTATAATTAAATACACTGAGTTTACTACCCTTTTTATGTATGGGAATAACCTTAGCTATTTTCCATTTAGTGGGAAATACTTGTGATTTTAGACTTGTATTAAATAGATGCAACAATAGAGGCATTAGAATAAAAGAGCAGCCTTTAATAATGAAATTTGGTATACCGTCAGGACCAGTAGACATAGTTGGTTTTAATGATTTAATTCCCCATAAGACCTGGCTTTCTGATAAGAATGATACAGGAATTGAATCGTGAATAATATCGGGATCAATGATACGAGGGTGGTTGGTGGATGGTACATATACACTAGCAAAGTACTTAGCAAAGACATTAGAAAGAATACCTGGATCATTACAGATATCACCATTGACATTAAGAGAATGAGATTCACTATAACCATTTTTCATAACATTGACATATCTCCAGAATTTTTTAGGGTTATTCTTAACCTTATTATTGATACTACGATTCCAATTAGTTTTATCACGCTTAATAAGATTTTTATAGTGCTCTATATTTAGAGAAAAGAAGGTAATACTGAGTACCTATTATTGTTTCTTTTATAGAGTTTATGAAAGTGTTTTTTAGATTTTAAGGCATGAATTAAATCACCAGAGAACCAATAAGGATGTTTAGAGGCCTTACGTGTGGATAATGGAATGTGAGTATTGATTTTATCACAGATACAAGATGTAAGTTGATCTACAAGAGCATCTACATCAGTGGTGTTATAATATTCATCCCAATTGTGGGTTTTTAGAGAGTTATATAGGCTTAAGTAATCACCAGCTTTGTAGTTTCTGAAAATAGAATCTGGAGTAAAATTGTGTGAGGTCGCCTCAATATGTAGTTTAATAAGTAGGGTAGGATGATAGATATCCTCTTTGACCAGAGATTCAACAGCTTTTTCAACCACACAATGGGATAGATTAGAAAGACAAAGATCTAGAAGATTATTGGAAGATTGTATTAGGTTGTGCTGAATTAAATCCAAATTAGATATGAAATCAAGTAGGCACTGAGCCTTGGATCTGACATGTGCACGGGCAATATTGAAATAGTGATTACCTTTCCAATCTATCCCAGGTACATTGAAGTCACCTAAGATAATCACATTATCATGAGAATTAACGAGTTTTTGTTCAAGAGCTTCAAAATACAATGTGAATAGATTAGGTGATGTAGTTGGAGGAAGATAAATATTACCCAATGTTAAGTACTTATTAAAAGCAATTTTAATATTAATCCATACGGCTTCTACTCCACGATAGTCATATAATTGAATTAGCTGAACAGAAGGGAATTTATGTTTATTCACTGCGATCAACACTCCGCCACCACGTTCCATTGATGAGAGTAGCGGATCCCTATCAGTTCTAAAAATAGAATAATTATCGGTGAAATAATGAGCATTGATACATCTTTCGTTGAACCAAGTTTCTGTTAGACAGATTATGTCATACTGAGTATTAATAAGATTATCAAAGAATTCAACTGATTTTGTTCTAAGTCCTCTAACATTCTGATATGCAATTTCCCATTCATTAAGATTGGGCATTCACTGGAAAGTGAGTAGGAAGCACTCCTCCAGGCCCTGGCATAGAAGTTGCTGGCGTAAAAGGTGACGATGTACTGCAGGAACTTGGAGGTAATTGGGTAGAATTGCCGAGAGCTTCAGGAGATGAATTAGTACTAACAATTTGGTCTTGATGCAGTTTTCCAAAGAAAGGACTGATTAAACAGCCACTGGGCCAAAAAACAATATTATTAATTCTACTAAAATCTTCTTCCAGAACAGATACATGGAAGGAGGCGTAAGAATTATGCTTTGTCCGGAGCTTGGCCACTTTGACTTGCTTGAGATTTAGTTCGTTGGAAATATAATCTACGACTTCTTGTTCCGTGACAGACTGCTCAAAACGCGTGACAAAGAGAGCTTTTGTTTTTTTGTAAATAGGTTTAGCAATTGTTCTTAATGTTGAAACATTCCTGATGCCAATTTGCAAGGGATTTTTCTTACGATCCGTGTTAGATGATTTTCTATCGGAGTTTTCATTATTCGTGGACTTGCGTGAATGTTGTACTACGGTAAAGCCGTCTTCGTCGACGGGCTGTTTACCGTTTTTCCTGATGACGTCGTTGGAGACACGCTTAGTTGTAAGTGGGTCACTGGTGGGCGCGCTGTTGCCAGATACACCGGATGACTCGACACAAACAGGTTTCTTGTTTGAGGAGACTTTTTTTACTACTTGACTGTATGAATTAACAGAATCAGTCTTAGAAGATAAGATCTGTTTGATCTGTTGCAGTTCATTTTTTATCTCTGCAGTTTCACTACGAGAGTCGATAAGAAGGGTTTTTAACACCATATTCTCGCTTTTTAACTCGTCAAATTTCATACTGAGGGATTTCACGGCCGAGATTAAGTCTTCCATGGTGGGATCCAGAAGTTTTACCGTCCAAGCTTCACTAGATGATTTTTGCTTCGATGAACATTCACTTGCTTTTTCAGATATTCCCGGCGAATTAGAAATCACTTTTTTAGTAGGCGATCTGAACATTTTAGTAACCGTGTCAGGAACTAATTCAATGATCGTATCATTATTATCGGGTAATGAAAACCCATGAAAGTCGGAAAGATTAAGCAGCGATGAATCAATTATGAGTGGAACTCGAACTTAACGATGGTGAAGAAATAATAGCACATTGAAGCCGGGGAGCGCGCGCGCACGTCCGTCGGCTATGAACGCTCAGCCGTCACTGAACGCTCAGCCGTCACTGAACGCTCAGCCGTCACTTACATAAACTAATCACTCCTGGGTACATATTCGTCAGAATATGCCCTAACAAACTAGTAAACATTTTACAACATGAAAAAAACTCATCCTTTGTTGCGGATGGTCTGAAATAGCTAATATATATTTTTCTTTTGAATTTTTAACAGGCATCTCACTGGGACGCCAATTCTTACATAACTCTTTCTCAAATAGAAACGTTCCAGACGCCTTCTACTTGAAACATGGCCTCTGATTGGCCGGGCCGGAATGCCGTTAACGTAATTTACAAAATCACATCTTGTAAACAAAAGGTATTATTAACAAAGTTGCAAACGCAAAAATGAATTAAATTTAAAAACATAATTTCCAACAATGCCACATCCTTCGTATATAACACGTATAATAACACAGTTTATACGTTTTGTTCAATTGGTCCTTAGAGGGGTGTATCTAATTGCCGGTCCATATATGTCTTCTCCCACTACATAGAGCATAGCTCTCGTAGACAAACACTTAAGTTACAAACTCAGGTAATCAAGTCCTGTGGGGTAAAACAATATTTAAAACAAATAATAAAAATACAATATTCTTATTCATAAGAATGGAAAATAACTAAATATATTCTGTACGTTAAATGTCTAGGCATGTAACGGTACAGCGTACTAAATGAACTGTGGTATTGTAAGTATTGAGATAATTCTCAGATATTGCGCAAGGAAAATAGATAATTTTATATATGTTCATGAAAACAAAATAATGACAATTTTAATCATTTGTATCATGTTTTGCAGCGAGGCTCAAACATAACAGAAATTTTTCAGATATACTTTTTTGATAATATTAAAGTTTTCAGTACATTTAAATGGTTTTGATATAGTTATGAATATTTTTGTTTTTCAAACCCTATTTGTTCCACATATTGAGCTAATGGTGGTTGTAAAATAAACATTGCAGACAAAAGTAGTACTCTAAGGATGTGCAATTAATTCTAATACCTTGATACGATTTTCCTATTAACAAATTTGATCGAGATTTTATTTGGCAGGGTTAGTGAGTCTGTGGCCTTGGAAAGATACAGTGCTGAAATAGGCACTGAGGTTACCTCCTGGGGGATGAACTCTACCTTGCTGCATCCCCTGATGGCCTTGTTTCTCGAGATGGTTTAGTCGAGGTCAAGTGCTTATTGTTTGTGAAGGACAGACTTTTGCATGATGTCAGTCAAGAAAAAAAAAACTAGTTCTGTCTAGAAGTGAAACATGGATCTCTTCAGCTGAAAAGAAACCTCTGGTACTTCTACCAAATTCAAGTTCAACTGAATATAACAGGGATAAATTTCTGTGACTTCGTTGTTCTAACAGAAAAATATTTTTTCACTGAAAGACTTTGTGTGCCCGCCCAAAGAAAATGTAATTTAAGTAAGTATTTAATTTGTATTCCAGAAATGGCTAACAGAGTACCTGTCCCCTTGATAATCATGTGTGATTTTGTTAATGATAATTTTCATAAAAAAGGCCATTTTATCATATCCAATGCGATACAACAGTATGAGAGCTGGCGATTAAAAAGAGATTACAATGGACGATGGCCTGGTTTGGTGAGGAATTTAGACGATTTTTTTTGTGACTTCAAAAATAAGAAAAAATTCAACTTTTTGGAATTTTTCCGCCGTTCACGGGACGAGATCTACCTCGTGTAAAAATTTCGAGTTTCTAGCGGTTCTGGAAGTGGGTTATAATTTTTATAGGTCAGTTCAGTGAGTCACACAAGGGGATGTAAATATATTTGGATAAAAAAATTAATGCATATAGGCCATACAAATTTTAAAGTTAAGTATTAGCGTCACACCGTTCACCTAGTCTCAAACCAACGCAGGTTTTGCTCATCGCCGGAATTCGGTTACGTCTTCTGCTTTGTTTCAGAACATAAGGGACAACAGTAAAAATATTTCCATTGTATAAATATTTGTCAACAAAATATGAATCAAATCATAGCTACTTTATGCTTGCAGGTTTCGTGATGTGTGTAATGTGGACAGTGATAAGAGTTTTCTGTTGAGATATATCAAGAAAGTGTTAATAATTTGATGCAAAAATAACATAATGGTGATCTGAGTAATTTAAGTATTGGATCAATTTTTTTTTCTTATATAATGGAACGGTTTGATTTACCATGTCTTTTTAGATGAATACGCCAGTTTAAAAGAAATATGCACTGCATATGCATTGTGTCTTTGAGTTATAAAATGCAATACCTTATACCAAAATATTTGAGAACTATAAAATTTGTTTCCGCAATCATTGTTCAATCTAGAAACATATTGATGTACTTTAACGTTGAATACCGACAAAAAGCTAAGAGAGTTTACACCCAATAAATTATTTTTATGCGTATGGCTGAGTAAATGTGATAGATATACATAAGTATTGGCATGTGTATGGAGCAACAAGAAAGATAATCGAGAAAGGATTCGCTATGAAAGTACGCCGTTGCTTGCGTTGAACACGCGAAGCTACGCTCCGTGCTGGCACAAAAAGCCTGGCGGACACCAGGCGAATACGACCCGGCGAGGAGTGAGTTCTGGTTCTGATATCCCATCTGTTTCTTCCGCCCCCTCCATCCTACCTGCTGCCAGCCTACAAACAGTTAGCTAAACCCCCGCTTGGAGCGACAGGGGCGACATTCTTACGCGCGTCGACCTCCCGCTGTTCAGGAGCCGAGCGACACAACCTTCCCCTTCGAAGGCCCTCAGGCGACTGAGCGCTCAGCGGCGAGACCCAGAGTCTTATACAGTGCTCTTATGGTGTTTAGTGATCAGTTTTTATGCTATTTTGAGTGATGTATCAGTTTGAAGTCATTCGGAAGTGGGGACGTTTTTTGGACCACTGGAACACCCTTAAGCCAACACAATCACACATAATGTACTAATGTGTCACCTGATTATGAAGTTTCTCCAAGTTTTCTTTTGCTTGACGAGTTTCAGCAATACGCTGCTGGAAGGCATTATTTGTTAAATGGTACTGCCGCCACAAGTCTTCAATTATCTGCTTTAAAAGGGTGTCCACGTATGACCGCAATGGACGTGCAGTGTTTATTTCCTTAGCTGCACGGTCAATATTTTTTCTAGACATGTTGGTCCATTCTTCGTACGTTATATGGCTAAACCAAAACAAAAAAAAATTGTTTCAGAAATAATGTTTTGTAACAAGTTAGGTTACAAAATTTTGCAATTAATACTTCACACCAATTTTTATATTTCTTTGCATAGAGTTAGCTGCATAATATCTAAGATGACAAATATCTGCATGGCATTTTTCAGTACAGTTGATAGCCCAAACTGTATGAAGGTATTGTGGTGGAGACTGAGGGAAAGAATGATGAATGCAGAAATATCCAAAAATACTGGAATTCAGTCTGGTAGTTAGTGCGTGGAATAAATAAAACTGAATGACTTGGGTAGCATATATTGAGTTGATTCTTCAATTCCTTTTAACCATGATAGATAAAATAATTGACATTACTTAATATTATATTTAGAAGATACATAGAATTATAAAACATTATTATTATTATTATTATTATTATTATTATTATTATTATTATTGAGTATATTAAACAATGATCTTGAATAAAATATTACCTTAAATAAAGACAACTTTGAAAAAATAGATGTACCTTAAACACAAGTTGACCTCAAGTGAGCAACATTAATATAGGGCTTACACCCCATTCATTAGGCTATTAGTCTGGAACGTGGCAATCCCACCAATTATTTACCCAGTTGCAAAGTATCCCGAGAGGACAAAGAGAGAAGAGTGAGACAAGAGATTAATGACCTAAGATTTTTACGATATGCTTAATAGAAACAGTGTTTTATAATTCGGGGTTAATGAGTACACTGATAGAGTCGTACTGGAATCAGAATCAATAAAATACTGGAATACATCATCACTAACTGTTTGTAGTTGTATATAACAGAAATGACCTTTACAGAACAACATTGTAGATGTCAGCAAATTTCACCATACACCATTCAGTAAAACCAAAAACATCAGTCTTGGCCTCAGGCTGAAAAACTTCAATTAAAATTTCGTGCAATCCTAGAGAATGTATTTATAAATAAGATCAAGTATGTAGTAAATTTTTTTTTGCAAACACATTATCTATACAGAAATGTTTTTTTCATCAGAGTATGTTCACAGGCAATAATTTTAAACTTCCAAAGTCATTGTTATGTTGATCTATCAGCAAAATGTTACCCAATGCAGCAATTCAAGAAATATGCTGCAAAAAAAAATCATTAAAAGGTTTCAATGTGTTTCTGACTTACCAGTAAAAGGATATCAAGGATGTTTTGAAATTGATCGACATAATATATACAATAGCAGGCTGATTCCATAGAAAACTACAATTTCATTATTTATTATTTTTTTATTTATTTTTTTCTGCACATAATATTAATTACTTAAATGTGTCCTAAAACCTACATCATTGTTAACAGAGGGAATTTGAACATTTTTATTCCCTACGTTTGGGAACACTGAATGTGCTAAATATTTCATTGGGTGTAGAGTGGCCCACATGTGATACTAAATATGTAATAATCTATAACGCCTCAAAAATTCTCACTTTGTTTCTCTTTAACAGCTTATTAGTGATTTCATATAAAACATAATGAAGATAACTGTGAAAATATCAAAATGATAAATCTCTTTTAGTTTTGTCGATTTATATCTCAAATTTGAAAGAGTGAATAAATGATAGTAAATGTATGTATTACACATGAATGCTGGTATTATATTTATTATTTATCCTAGAGGATTAAATAATTACTATAGTTGAAATAAATGATGTTATATGCTTTGATGGGACCATTAGATTTACAAAATTTTCCTATTAGTATTTAATGAACAAAATAAAATATAACAGAAATATGAGTTCAACTACCCCACATGTGATAATGGAACACAACACACACAGGATGTCTACACAAATCTACAATAAAATTTCCCTGTCTTTCCCATGAACAAAATAAATAAGAAAACCCAACCTCTGCCTTTCCCATATTTAGCCTAATTCAAACAATACCTAGAATACACCATTGTATAGAGTGTATAACTATGCTATAAAACATCATCTGGAAAAAAAAAAATTTCATAGTCTGGATGATGGAAGACTGGAGGATGATATTTCCCCTTCAAGTTACTATCACCGTACATTGACTCCTGGATACAGTAGTGTGTGGTATACAGTAGTTGAGTAGGTACCCGGCAGCAAGGGGACTGTCACCGTGGTAGGTGCTCAGGCCCAGGTCCGTGACACGCAGCTCGGTGCACAGCCTGTCTATGCCGAGGGCAGCGCTCTTCTGCTCGTTGTCCCGGTCCAGGAAGTACTTGGTGGAGCGCAGGGAGCGCAGTTGCTCCTGTGTCTGCTCCAGCGTCCTCACCAGCAACGCCTCCGCCCCCTCTATGATCTCTATCTCCTTCTTCAGCTCCTTCTCCACGCTGTCTCGACACAGGTCGATGCCGAGACGTCCCTCTCTGGAAGCAGTTACAAAATATATGCTTCAATATCTGCTGTACAAGGAATTTTAAACTTTCACCGACTGATTTTTTGTTTTCTTGAGAACATGCTTCCATGGGTCTTGTTCTGATAGGTATCTCAAAATGCCACCAGTTCAAAACAATTTTTGTGGCTATTTTCAGGGCAGTGTGAGCACAATAAATTCTACACATTGAATTTTGACATGAGAAATAGGAAGATCAATGCAGCAATAAGCATTCATTTTTGCCCTCATCGCTAGGCAAAAAAATCCAAGTTAACCACTTGGGTGTACTGTAAAAAAAAATGACCATTAAATTATTAGCTAAATCAAATTTCAATTAAAGGACTGTTGACGATAATTTTTGTTTTCTTGAATTTAGTTATTAAAAAAAGGGTCAAAATTTCTTTTTGTTCCAAAGTTTTTTGCTATTGATCAGTAATGTGTTTTTATTACACGAAAACACTAACATATATAGAATTTAATCTTTTAAACCTTTAATTTACATGGTTCTATTTTTTAATGTTTAGTAGCCTATATTATTTTTTTAAATAAACATTTTCATTAAACACAACATACTAACAAAACTTCATTTCTATGCGAACTGCCTGACAGTCCATCCAGAAGTGTCGGTCTCTCTGCTGGTTTGGACAGGTGGGCAAGTACCTCAGTATGATGCAGTCCTTGCAGAGCTTCAGCGCGTTCTCCCTAAGCGACTTGAGGGCGCTCTGTATCCTCTCCTTGTACGCGCCGAGTGCCTCCTCCTCCAGGCAGCACTCTGCCTTCTGGCGCTCGTTCTCGTCCTTGAGGAACTGCACGTCCCTGACCCTCAGCTGCAGGCTCTGCTCCACCTCCCGCCGGTGCAGCGCCGTCAGCTCCGCGGTGACGTCGCGCACACGGCTCGACTCGCCCAGCACCAGCTCCGCCAGCCGCTGCTGGTCCGCCGCGGTGCGGCAGCGCTCCCGGCCGCAGAGGCACCACTCGCTCAGCGAGAACCTGGTCGGCGGCGGCGGCACCGCCACCAGGGACCTCTGCCCGGACATCCCGCCCCTCTCCTTTCCTGTAGTCAAATAAATAAACACATCAACAACAAATTTACAAAAAATTTTCTAACATATTGGTTTAATGGATTTTTGTAGGTCTGTGTAGTTTTCCATAGGTAGATTTTTTTCACATTTAAGTAGTTAAAACAGAGTGATGGATTTGGTTGGATATGGTCAGTTACATTTAAAATCCTTTTGAATTGGTTTGACTCCTCGCAAAAATTGTTTTTTTTTTTTGGAGTGAATTCTAAAAATGTCAAAACATTTTATTTTCGTAGGTTACGCTAAACATTCAATTTTCAAAATTAGGTAAAAAACTTAACGTATGAGGTTAGGGGTAATACATCAAATTTTCGAGGTTAGGTAAATGTCTTGTAATTTTCAAAGTCCGGAAATGTTTAATTTGTGAAGTTATGTAATAGATTCAATTTATGAGGTTAGGTAAAGCTTTTAAATTCGAAGTTGAGTTAAACGTTCAATTTCCAAGGTTACCGGAACGTTTAGTTTCCGAGGTTAAGTCTGTGCCTGTTGAAGTAATAAAAAAGGTGAAAAATATGTACTTATTTTCTGAAAGTGGCACTTTTCTATGGCCTGGATTCCAAAAAAATTTAAAGCTAAGAACAGCCTTGAAGTCAGAAAACATTGTGTGGTTTACCAAGTTGAAAAAGAGTAAAAATACGTGGAAAATTATCAGGTACTCCCTTAACACCACTGCCCTGCTCACGACAGTTTCTCAGCTAAAAATAGGAATTTCAAAATGCTGTTTTTGGGAGAGATCAAGGAACATCTGTAGTTCTCAAACATAAACGTTTCACGATTTTTCTTTCTAAAAAAAGTCAATGTACTTCACTATTACAATTTTTTTAAGCACAATGGGGAAAAAATATATTTAAAAAACTGGAATTGGTGTTAAAACTTGAAAGAGTAGAAATAAAAAAATGTGATGAACAAGATAAAAATTTTTGCAAGCTGTGTGGCCTATGATTACTTCTTTAGGCAGAATACAACATACATTTTGCTTTTCATTCAACTTAAGATTATAATTTATTGTTATATCACAAGTTTTTGTTATGTGTAGGATATTTTTTGACGTAAATTAAAACAGCTACCTATACAAAGTTTTTACTATAATTCTATTAAATATAATCTGCAACTAGAGCAAATTAATTTAAAAAACTAAGAAAACGCATTATTACTTACTATAATTACATAGTCAACATAAAATGTTTAAGTTAAATGTACAAAATTACTGCAACGATGAGGTATAGAATCACTTACCAAAAGTAGTAATAAAAATTATATATGTAAAATTTGCCAAAAATTAAAAAGATATTTTAGGTAAATATAAACAATAAAGTCCGAAATAACAAAACAACAGTGTTTCAGGTTTTCTTTGGTATCCATAGTTACCATCGATCACAATGTCATCGTCATTAGCGCACGGAGATACAAAAAACATTCAAAAAATCAACTTCCTTGGCGCCATTCCATAGATGAAAATATTTTTTTCCCCCTTCGTAGAGATCACAATGATAATAAATAAGTAAATCACGTGCTTGCTGCGAAATAAATATTCACTAAACTAAGAATGTCGATGGCTATAAACCTGTTACATGACAGGTCATTTAATTCATAGTACATTTCAGTTTTGTGCCTGGCAACAAACACAGAAGAAATAAAAACATCACAAGTTTTATCCTACAGCTTTACCTTTGGCAACATCACTTCCTAGGGGCTAAATTAACCATTAAAATACATTCATTATTGAAAGTTCAAAATTCTTTGTATTGGGCTGTTGTTTTAATGTGACGTCGTACTCCCATCGGAAAAAATTGGAACCCAGATACCACGCCAGATTACAGTGTGCTCGCCTGGCATCCAGCCAGCAAACATAATATGCTTATATGGTATCAGCCGAATCCAAGAAGTTTATTATTTATTACCAAGGACCGAGCAACCTTATTGCAACTTTTTTGACTTAAGACAAGTGCCAAGTAATGTATCATAATTAACTTTTTTTTACATTGTAAGGTGAAGTGGAAAACCTATGGCTGTACGAGGTGTCACACAATAAAGCTACAACTCCTACGAAACTTTTTCACTTTAAACAGCATTCCTGTTAGTGCTGGAGGTGAGTGTAAGTAATGATGTGATGTATAGGGCGAAGGCATGCTTGAGGGCCTAGTATGCCATCTAGCTGACCTCGATCATCTGAATGGGTAGTTTTTTGTAACATAATTTCTGATATAAAACATGGACAGCACAGTTCACACAGCCGCCTCAGTAAGTGAGGCTGCTCCTAGAGCTTGTGTTGGGCAACTTAATGTATTTTATTCACAATTTCACTTGGAGACATTCGCCTCGATTCTGCGAGGAGCGGAAACGTAGCCACGTTTGTTGGCACCCTACTGTATGGAGACAAAACAACAAGATCTAATCTGTGAGTTATCAATGCATGTACATTGTTGGGCAGTGTAGGTACACCGAGCGGACATAATTTATCACCATCGTGTGACGATTCCACAGCACCTCTTCACCTACCCCAAATCCGTTTCACAAACAAATTGATCCTCTGATAACACATTGTCCTTTTCCGTCCAGCATCCAGATATGTCACATCTATACACCTCACATCATTAATTGCCCTGCCAACCGTAGCTTGTTTATATACTCCCAACAACAATACTCCTTATCTACCCTCCACCAAGCTTCCATGTTCGACTGTTATTTAACCTCACCCCCCCCCCCCCCCTTTCACACCACCGCGCCAAAATAAAAGCACCAAAGTGATCGTCTTGGTACATCGGCTATGTACTGCCGTCACCCGGCCTCTGTAGAAGGCCCGGGAAGTACTGACGGGCTCTACGGGCGTCGCGGTGCTGCTGTTGTCCAGGGGGCGCCAGGCTAGTGGAATACTAGACCATTGGTGATGGGTCGTGGGTACTCTGCCCCCGCGTTCCCCGCCAGGTACACGGCTTGAATCTACCCTGAATGGCTCTTCCTTGACTGTGAAGGCCGCTCGGCCGTGTGGAGGACGGGAGACTCCGGAAAATTAGTATACACTAGTTGGTGAGAACTACCTTTAATCTAGTCCCGCTACAAAACACTCTCACCAACACTTGGCGACGTCTAGCCGTTACACAATTAACATAGAAAAAACATAACACTACGCGACACTGATGGTTACCGCGGCAGTCTCGCGGGACGCGAGTCGATGCTCGCTGGAAACGGCCAGCGCCGAACATTAACGGGTGCAGGGGGAGCTCTATGAACGGGCTCCTAAATTAGGCGAAACACTTACGTGAGTGATACGATCTGCCGCACGGTATCACGATGAAGACGGTCGGGATAGGCCCGGTTCCGTAAAATACACACCGAGTCGACGTGGGCAGCTATGAGTTAATGAGGTTTAAATTTAAAGATTTAGTATAGAATAAAAATTAATAAAATGAAAGAAACTTTGGTGCTGCCCACGGACACACGTCTGTTCCCGGCGCGGAGTGGTTCGAGACTGCCGGACATGGCCGCCTCGCAAGGAAGAGAAACTTTCTCTTCTTTGTGAGTCGGCGTCAAAAAACATATATTAATTTAATTTACTATATTACCAGTTAAAAAATGTTCCAGGTGCCCAATTAAAATGTAGCACCTGGTAATTGGGTGCTTAAGGCTTAACAATAGTTTTAATGTATTTAATTATTTAAAATGTGACATCAAGTTGGCGACTGTATTTATCAACATATTGTCTCACTGTGAGCTGTAATAGTTGGATTTCTTCTAATCTGACACGATCCTAGTCACGGACATTTTAATTAAGGCCAGTGGCCGCGGTGACTTTTAATAAGGTTTGTTGTCTATTGGGGTCACGCCCGGGACGCTCGCCTGACTCAATCCGGCTGGGCAAGGGGCGCGCTCCGAAAACGGGATACGGTACTGACGGTGCGGAGCACGGGCTTAAAGGCCATGGTCGGTACGACGTCAACTCTAGTTTTACATTATTATTGGACTATATAATTTTATTATTGCTTTCAAATGAGGTATTGGTGACAATTTTAAACCACATAAAAACATGGGACAATAATGGCAGTAGACAAATAAAAACACACTATGTAGTTATGTTGTTTGGAAAACTGCAAATATTTTTAATAACTTTATCCCTCACTGTTAGACAAATATCCCACATAAATAAATTCAACTTTAGTACAAATACAGGCAGTTTGGATTTCAGAATAAAAACTGAGGCAGGGATGGATTAGCTTAACAGATCATCCTTAAATTCGTAATTTCCGGAGGTACGGTATGTAGGGCACACACATAAACCAAAAGTTTGTTTGTCCTGATAGATTTTATGTCACCAAATATTTTCACCACTTGAAAGTTTTATTTTAACTGGTTAGTCTATTTATAATGCGCCGGCTAGCTAGTTCAGGGTGAGCAGATAACATTAAAAACAAGACACCTGGGGTTAGACGAGATAATGAAGTTTGTAATAAATTAAAAAAATTAATGTTTATATAATTATGTCACGAATTTCTATTAAGTTCTTTAGGCAATGAAAGTTTATTTGTCTATAGGGTCATAAAAATCAGATCTGTGTTTTGGTTAGCGGAGACAATTAAGGAAAATAACAAGCGCCACAATGGCGTAACTTACGGTATCGGCGACAATCGCAATTTCTATCTACAATTAAATAAAATTTTACATATTTCCCTAAAACATTTTCTACACACGTAGCTTTGCACATCTACTTGTGTCATTAATACACACAATCCTATTTACTTTCAATTGTTATATTTATTTAACAAACTATATTGGCTTTAACTTCAAGCGTCCTTTGGTCTTCAAAAAGTCCCCAACATTCTTTCGATCGTTGTCAGCCCGTTGTTCAAAAAGGTCCATATGGCGCATTCTTATTGGCCCGTACGAATCGTAAGATTTAAGTCCAAAACAATTACACACAATTACAACAATAACCGAAATATTAAATGTTTTTCAAAATAAAACTTAACCAAGGAAAAATACGTGTTATTAAATGTTGTAATAAAAAAATAAGTTTTTAAATGTATTGTTGCAAACGACTCGGTCCACAGAGTCATAGAGAGCATTCACATTGATAGATTTTTTCTGTTTATAATCAAATAACATTGACACTCGATACTGTTACGTGTGTCAAGTTGGCGACCACACATTGGAATTTCAAGGTCAAAATTTGTCACGAATTAGTGCTCAATTTGTGCTAATTTGTTCCGTAGAAATCAGAGTTTGTGCTGCATTACGTAAAAAGTTATAGCATATATTAACTTGACGTCAAGTTGGCGACCACCTTGACGTCGTCCGGCCGACGACCACCCCAGAGCCCGACCTGCACCCGCCAGTATACGCTCCCGCTAACGGAACACACCCCTGGCCATGGCCCACCCGAGTCAGGCGAGCCGAACAGCGATTAAAGGCAAAACCGCGAAAACCTGAGTAGACAAGAGAAGAACCGTACCCATTCCTCCTAGAACATTAAATTAGGATTTTAGCGACAATAAAGTCTCTTCCAGACACACCCGTTTGGAGTCTAGCGTAATGAGGTCAAGCCTGGCGCGAGAGAGGCCGAGCCTCCCTCGGACGCCATGCCAGTTCGGCAGTTCACCGCAGCTCACAGACCGGGGCGGACCTACGTCCCACGGAGGGGCAACAGCCTTTGTCTTCATCGAAAGTAACGTCCGGTAAATATAGTCACTAATTAACAGAACCCCTTTTTTTACTTAACCTCTCCGTGAGTACCCGGTCCCTCTTTTCGGTCCAGGACCTAATCCGACCGCATCAGTTTAAAGACACCCCGCACCACACTTGGTCAGCGGGGCTGATCTTCAGTATACGGCACGGGCCGCCTCCCGCAACTTACAGAACTTTACTTAAGGTCACGCGCACGGCGCTGACCACAAACCCGCAAGGGAACTTGGACAAACTTAATTGCGGTGCGTGTTTCACCACAGTGGGCACAACACCCGCGCAGAGACATTCGTATACGGGATTGGCCGTCTCCAACCGTCCGCCCCCTTAATTCAGTGTATTTTTGTGTCCCGTATTTTGTATTACTAACTTAAGTTACCCGAGTAACGAGTGCCACGTAACTTGTGCGCACCCCCTTAATTCAGTGTATTTTTGTGTCCCGTATTTTGTATTACTAACTTACGTTACCCGAGTAACGAGTGCCACGTAACTTGTGCGCACCCCCTTAATTCAGTGTATTTTTGTGTCCCGTATTTTGTATTACTAACTTACGTTACCCGAGTAACGAGTGCCACGTAACTTGTGCGCGCCCCCTTAATTCAGTGTATTTTGTGTCCCGCCTTTGTGTTACGAAATTACGTTACCCGCGTAACCAGTGAGACGTATGAGACATAACAGCGTCCGAGGCCCACGTAACGCGGAACACAAACAATACGGCGCCACGGAATAACGAGTAAAACCCCCCCCGGGGACCTCTGTAGAGTGTTGTATTGTGTACGACTCGCTCCTATGAATAAAAGGTACGACACCGCCACCTCAACTCCACGTCTCTTATTTAAACACCATCTCACGCAACACCGCCGCCGGCCCTAGTGGGCCACGCAGGGGCACATACACCCACGACCCCAAATTCACGACTAGAACCGAGCTAGTCTGGCGCCCACCCGGACAATACATATCAAGAACCGCCTTTTCCCTCTAGGAGCCACACCGGGACTCGAGCCCGAGACCCCGGACGACGGCAACCTTAATATATGCTATAACTTTTTACGTAATGCAGCACAAACTCTGATTTCTACGGCACAAATTAGCACAAATTGAGCACTAATTCGTGACAAATTTTGACCTTGAAATACCAATGTGTGGTCGCCAGCTATCAATTCGCTTCAAACATATCAAGGACTATAACTTTTTAGTTTACGTTGCGATAAGCTCGAAATTTTGGCACTTGGCAGCACAAATTGAGCACTAATTCGTGATATAAAATTCATTCCAAAAAATTGATATTTTCCTTGGGTGGTCGCCAACTTGACGTCAAGTTGGTGACCAACTTACTATATGCTATAACTTTTTACGTAATGCAGCACAAACTCTGATTTCTACGGCACAAATTAGCACAAATTGAGCACTAATTTGTGACAAATTTTGACCTTAAATTCCAATGTGTGGTCGCCAGGTGTCAATTCGCTTCAAACATATCAAGAGCTATAACTTTTTAGTTTACGTTGCGATAAGCTCGAAATTTTGGCATCTGGCAGCACAAATTGAGCACTAATTCGTGATATAAAATTTATTCCAAAAAAATGATATTTTCCTTGGGTGGTCGCCAACTTGACGTCAAGTTAATATATGCTATAACTTTTTACGTAATGCAGCACAAACTCTGATTTCTACGGAACAAATTAGCACAAATTGAGCACTAATTCGTGACAAATTTTGACCTTGAAATTCCAATGTGTGGTCGCCAACTTGACACACGTGATACTGTTTTGTAATGATTCACAATATAAAATTTAATGTTTCCAAACATAAATATAAACAAACAATCTGGGCTTATGTTTCGGCACACCACATTCTCCGGGTCGATGTGGATGTTGTAGAGGACATTCAGTAAGGCCAATCCATTCAGTCTGTCCTGAGATATGGTGTTCCGCAGATAGTATTTTAATCTTCTTAAGCAAGAAAATGTCCTCTCCGGAGTTGCAGTTGAGACGGGAAGGGTCGCCAAGACTTTTCGGGAGGGGGGGAGGTTTGAACCCCCAAAACACCCCCCCTGGGTACGCCTATGGTCGTGGGTATCTGCCCCCGCGTGCCCCATCAGGTATGCGGCTTGAAATCTAACCTGAACTTCCCTGAGGCCGCTTGGCCGTGTGGAGGACAGGGTGGCGCGAAATAATCGTAAGTGACACCGGTTATGTTGATTTGCATTTAATTAATGGACTTCTCCGGTGGTACACATGGTTACTCGGTACTCCCTATGCATACTCTACGCGGTGGCAGAACTGCTACAAATACTATGCGGCGTCTGAGCCATTGTACAGTTACATTAACACACGATGATTACAGAACAAACACAACACAAATATAACACAATGATTTTGCCGCGGCAGTCTTGCGGGGCGCGGTTACGAGTGTTTTGAAGACGGCCAGTACCGATAGTGAACTGTCTCAGGGTGGCTCAGTGAGTGTGCCCTTAAATTACACCTTACACTTACTTGTGGTTGCAGCCGGCAGGCGTATGCCCAGCGGTCTAGCGAAAGCGTGTTGGCTGGAGTCGGTCAGGGCCGTATGTGGCGTGGTCCGCGATGCGGTGCGGAACCACTAACGGAAACGGTCGGGATAAGCCCGGGTCCGCAAAATACACACCGAGTCGACGTGAGCAGCTATGAAGTAAAAGAAAAGGTTTAGATATTAAAGTGACTACAGAATGAACGATCGGTGAAACCAAGTGAAGGGCTGCTCATGGACACACGTCTTGACCTGGCGCGGAGTGGTTGGAGACTGCCGAACATGGCCGCCTCGCAAGGGATGGAAACTTTCACCTCATTTGTGAGTCGGCGCCAAAAACTTACATTAACTTAATTTGCTCTATTATAACGTTAAAACATGTTCCAGGTGCCCAATTAAAAGGTAGCATCTGGTAATTGGGCGCTTAAGGCTTAACAATTGGTTTAGAGCATTTAATTATTTGAATTGTGGCATCAAGTTGGCGACTGTAAATTTATTAACAAATTTTCTCCCTGTCAACTGTATTAGTGGGATTTCTCCTAATCCGACTTGATCATTGACACATGCACTTTAATTAAGGCCAGTGGCCGCGGTGAATGTTAATGAGGTTCGTTATCTGGCTATACAATGTACTTGTTTAATGTCTGGGAATTAGTAATTTTGTCCTAATGTCTTTTCCTTAATTGTTTTATGGGTTCGAGCCCCCAGGGTTCCGTGCCCTTAAGTTTGTTTGAGTCTATTGGGGTCACGCCCGAGGCGCTCGCCTGACTCATTCCCGTTGGGCTGGGGGTGCGCTCCGAAGATGGGATCGGGTACTAGCGGTGCGGAGCACGGGCTTAGAGGCCATGGTCGACAACACGTCAGTACAGGCTGGCAAAAAAGTAGCTGCACATATGTAGAGGAAGCACACAGCTCCATAGTGTCAACAATGTTTCCGCACAACTGGACGACCATGTGCACAATATGTCACCAGCCACAGGTAGCGGACTTGGTTACATGTGAACTGCAGTGGCATAACACGTGTGTGCGCACCGACATGGCAGAGTGGGGCAAAAAATAAAATGGCGGAGGACGTACATCTAAATGACTTTGGAGTGACGCCGAATGAAATTATTTGGTTTGCAACACAGGCAATAATCAGAAAATCGAGGATGACATATCGATCATGACGAGTGACGTGGAATCAGTGGCGAGAAAAAGTGATGTGTACTAGAACTGTGCGGGCAATCAGTCCGGGACTGGATCATAGAGCTGTAAACCGCTATCACTGGACCTTGTACACTAAAACACTAATCTTCAAATGGCTGGACTCCAAAATGTGTGTGCAGTGTGGTTTTCTGTGAGGACGAGCCCTGCAATGCTACTGAAATTGCAAACGAGGATCTCCGAGAGTTCTTACAGTGATACGAGGTGCGAATGGCACAGTACAGCTTCTGTATGAAAGAGCGGGTATCGCACACCCATGAGCAGCTGAACAAGAAAGCATGTGAATGGCGAATTGTATGCAGATGGTACAACATGCAGTGGCAAGAATTTACCAAATGTCTTTGACAAAATTTCGCACAGAGGCGATCTAGAGATGTACGGCCCATTTTTATAGCGAGGCACAATGGGACACTAATGTTATCATAAAAGCTGCGATAATCGAATGGGAGGTAATATCGATATGCCGCAGATGAAATATATTTTTCAGGTGGGAATGTAACAAATAAGAACCTTACACATATTTTATTGTAACAATAAAACTTTTGTAATTCATATTTACTATCATTTTAAATAAGGATAATAGTTTAACACGACGCCAGCCGCCGGTGCTCCCTCTGGGTAGCACAATCCGTTATGTCCCAACAACGCTTACTCGAATTGCGAGTGCAACGAACACACCCGCGCGTGATGTCCGCCGTGTGAGTTAAAGTGCGCCGCGACAAACAGCAAGTCGACTACAGCGCCCGGCCGGGTGTGGCAATGCGCTAGTGTGTAATTAAATAATTAATTCCTCTTTTCAAAAACAAAATAATTAAAATATACTGAAATAATGAGAATTATGTACAATTGTAAAATGATCATTTAATATCAAATTTAACATCTAAGTCCAAAACTGGCCGGGTCTGTTTTCCCGCGCTACACACGTCTTTTCGCGAGGTCGCGCGGCGCTCTAGTGGGCAGAACGGATCTTTTGACCGAATCGGTTCTTTTGGATCAGTTCCGTGAGATGATTCGTTCAGAACGATTCGTTCATCTTGGTCAATTCGTTCTTTTCTGTGTATGGGATCTGGCTCTTTTATCAGGTGTCGTAACTCGTTCATCCTTTAGAGTATTACGTACGTGTTTTTGTATTTGAATTTGAACATTGCTTTCCGTTGCCAGTGAATCACAGTTGCGTATATGAAACAATATTATTTATATATTATTACTTTTTAAGTTACAAACATTAATATATAGGCTATTTACACTCTAGTGACAGTAAAGTGTTTACATGTAGACCAACACATTTAGAGAAAAAAGACAAAAATTTAATACTACTGCAATTCAGTATGAAGAGAAACAAATGAAGTACATTAATTTACCCAAAAATGGTAAGTGTGAACATTTGTAGTTACTTTACCCTGTTATTTTTTAATTCATACGTTTTTTTTTTTGTTTTGTTTTTTTTTTTTAAGTTTTTATTTCCAAATTTGTGTATGTGAATGTGAAAAAGCAATTTTAAACCACTACTGAACAGTTGACATTTTCAGGTATAGATACTTTTCATGTTACCCTATTTTATTTGATCAGTTATCGTTTGCTCTTGTGAACATGCGCACGCTATGATTACTAATTCTTCAGACTCCTGACGTCATGAATCATTTTACGAACGAATCAGACCGGGCGGATGACCGGTTCTCTCATCTCGTTCTCTCGTTCTCTCGTTCTCTCCGCGTTTTCGTTCTTCCGAATCTTTCAAGGTACCGGCTCTCAAAGAGCCGGTTCTTTACATCGCGAACGAATCGCAAGATTTCGTTCTCTCAAAGATTCGTTCTTTTTGAACGAATCGTTCACGAACGACCCATCACTAGTGCCAGTTGGGCAGTAGTGATGGGCAGAACGGATCTTTTGACCGAATCGGTTCTTTTGGATCAGTTCCGTGAGATGATTCGTTCATCTCGGTCAATTCGTTCTTTTCTGTGTATGGGATCTGGCTCTTTTATCAGGTGTCGTAACTCGTTCATCCTTTAGAGTATTACGTATGTGTTTTTGTATTTGAATTTGAACATTGCTTTCCGTAGCCAGTGAATCACAGTTGCGTATATGAAACAAGATTATTTATATTTTATTAGTTTTTAAGTTACAAATATTAATATATAGGCTATTTACACTCTAGTGACAGTAAAGTGTTTACATGTAGACCAACACATTTAGAGAAAAAAGACAAAAATTTAATACTACTGCAATTCAGTATGAAGAGAAACAAATGAAGTACATTAATTAACCCAAAAATGGTAAGTGTGAACATTTGTACTTACTTTCCCTGTTATTTTTTAATTCATACGGTTTTTTTTTTGTTTTTTTTTTTAGTTTTTTATTTCCAAATTTGTGTATGTGAATGTGAAAAAGCAATTTTAAACCACTACTTAACAGTTGATATTTTCAGGTATAGATACTTCTCATGTTACCCTATTATATTTGATCAGTTATTGTTTGCTCTTGTGAACATGCGCACGCTGTGATTACTAATTCTTCAGACTCCTGACGTCATGAATCATTTTACGAACGAATCAGACCGGGCGCGTGACCGGTTCTCTCATCTCGTTCTCTCGTTCTCTCCGCGTTTTCGTTCTTCCGAATCTTTCAAGGTACCGGCTCTAAAAGAGCCGGTTCTTTACATCGCGAACGAATCGCAAGATTTCGTTCTCTCAAAGATTCGTTCTTTTTGAACGAATCGTTCACGAACGACCCATCACTAGTGCCAGTTGGGCAGTAGTGATGGGCAGAACGGATCTTTTGACCGAATCGGTTCTTTTGGATCAGTTCCGTGAGATGATTCGTTCATCTCGGTCAATTCGTTCTTTTCTGTGTATGGGATCTGGCTCTTTTATCAGGTGTCGTAACTCGTTCATCCTTTAGAGTATTACGTACGTGTTTTTGTATTTGAATTTGAACATTGCTTTCCGTAGCCAGTGACCACAGTTGCGTATATGAAACAAGATTATTTATATTTTATTAGTTTTTAAGTTACAAATATTAATATATAGGCTATTTACACTCTAGTGACAGTAAAGTGTTTACATGTAGACCAACACATTTAGAGAAAAAAGACAAAAATTTAATACTACTGCAATTCAGTATGAAGAGAAACAAATGAAGTACATTAATTAACCCAAAAATGGTAAGTGTGAACATTTGTAGTTACTTTCCCTGTTATTTTTTAATTCATACGGTTTTTTTTTGTTTTTTTTTAGTTTTTTATTTCCAAATTTGTGTATGTGAATGTGAAAAAGCAATTTTAAACCACTACTTAACAGTTGACATTTTCAGGTATAGATACTTCTCATGTTACCCTATTTTATTTGATCAGTTATCGTTTGCTCTTGTGAACATGCGCAC
Organism: Bacillus rossius redtenbacheri; assembly: GCF_032445375.1. Taxonomy (NCBI): domain Eukaryota; kingdom Metazoa; phylum Arthropoda; class Insecta; order Phasmatodea; family Bacillidae; genus Bacillus; species Bacillus rossius. Next base: position 26,473,170 of record NC_086334.1, read on the forward strand.
GCTGTGATTACTAATTCTTCAGACTCCTGACGTCATGAATCATTTTACGAACGAATCAGACCGGGCGCGTGACCGGTTCTCTCATCTCGTTCTCTCGTTCTCTCCGCGTTTTCGTTCTTCCGAATCTTTCAAGGTACCGGCTCTCAAAGAGCCGGTTCTTTACATCGCGAACGAATCGCAAGATTTCGTTCTCTCAAAGATTCGTTCTTTTTGAACGAATCGTTAACGAACGACCCAGCACTATTGGGCAGTAGTGATGGGCAGAACGGATCTTTTGACCGAATCGGTTCTTTTGGATCAGTACCGTGAAAGATTCGTTCAGAACGATTCGTTCTTCTCGGTCAATTCGTTCTTTTCTGTGTATGGGATCTGGCTCTTTTATCAGGCGTCGTAACTCGTTCATCCTTTAGAGTATTAGCTACGTGTTTGCTTCCAGCCTCCCCTCGTTATCGCGTGACCCGATAACGAGAGGAGGCTGAATCGCGTGGGTGGTATCTTTATCTACTCTGCACGGGTAAATTAAATTTCAAACGTCTAGTTGTATACTGACTGTTACAAAAATATTGACTGTTGATCGCTGCAAATGCTTCCTGCAGTGATTCTCGATAATACGGGAGCATTTGCAAATATGATCGTATTGATGATTATTCCTATATAATCGTGTCCGAACATAGCTGCACCAGATAACGTTGCGGTTGCAGGTTGATTGTACGATGGTTTACTGTTCATTTCTGTGAAAGGAAATCGCAACATCCAGTGTTGTACCAAGGAGGTAAAATTTACTAAAGTGAAAAATTTCTGACTCGGCCTAAAATAAATATTTAAACCTTAATTTATCCGACCAGGAGCTCGACACACTGAGTTAACAGGTCACTCACGATGACATTAGATAATGGCATATATTAGCGAGTGTTTGCAAAATTATGTTAATATAATAAGTTCGACAGCTGATGACAACGATTTAAGTATTATAATTTTTACTTAAATAAAAACCATGGTCAAATAATTTTTTTTGAAATTTTATTTATCTTTACATAATAATTATTTGTCATTTAATAAACATATTTGCCCCAACTAAACAACTTGGTTTCAGGACCTCTCTAGAAAGTCATTACAAGTAATGTGTGTTAAACAAAACACTATGCATTTAGATATGATGCGACAAGTTGAAGCTTAATGGAGCTTCGAATGAAATGGTCAATATTGAAGATGAGGGGTGATGGAAATTATAATGAAGGAATGACAACGAATGTATGTGGGTAAACACAAGTACCCCAGGTAAACCCACCAACTACTTCAACAAGTGCACAAATGTAGGACGTTGCATTCATCGTACGTAACATGCAAACCATTGTTTTTTTTTTTTGTACAAACATTTTACGAACATGTGAGAATAGTTTCAAATATATGTAATTTAATAGCTTGCATTCGTCTGAGTGTAATTCGGTTCATGTCCTTCAGGTTTTGTTCGTATCATATGAATAGATATCTCACTAACACTAGTGTACATCGCGGCTCTTACAGGTTCTTAAAAATAATGTTGCAGGTTTATTTATTTTCACTTCATTTATACAGCACTGTAAAACAGTATTTACTATCTTGTCTCCACAATGTGAATCACTTTATAGTTGCGCGACCATGGCATGTCATATTGTAAACTAAGTGAGAGAAAACGATGTTTTTGCAACGCTTATAAGTTGCGTGGGCAGGAAGGAGCCTCCCTTCCAGGACCTGAACCAACCATGTACCCGCACCAATCTTTTTCAGCTGATGAAGACTTTTGACTGCGGACAGTATCTCCGCCTCTCTCTCACTTTCTCTCTCTCTCTCTCTCTTAGCTTTTGACGCACTGCAACAACCAACTGAAAAAAATAGTGAGGAAGAGTGTTAAGTAATGGCATATGTGTGTCTTGCTCTTAATGCCAGCGCTTAGTTGAGGGGGGGGGGGGGAAGAGGGGGCAAATGCTCTGTCTCGCATGCATTGCCATCTAATGTCAGTTCGTCTTGGTTTTCGATAGAGAAAAGTTTAAATACATAGTGGTATTGGCTACTGGTAATCTGAACTTGGAAAACAATTGTGACATATTATTCGAAAGTGTTTTATGATTTTTTACAAATACTACGACCGAGGGCATACATTATGCCGATATTTTTTTCGTTACGGTTTTTTTTTTTTTAGTTTATAAACTTTGAAATTTATATTGTTAAAATATGGAATCCAGAAAACGTAGTCAGATATGGAATTGTTTTTCTGAGATTTCACCTGGACAAGCTAAATGTGATCTATGTAAGGGAATTTTTTCATATAAGGGTGGATCAACTGGTAATTTAACTAGGCATCTCAAAGTAAAACACGTGGGTGTTAATTATTCAACTGAAAAACGATCCAAGATTTGCACTGAAGATTTGTCTGAAATACATGCGTGTGTGAAACAGACAGAATCAACATCAACACAAGCTGTATTAAACACAAACAAGCCATCAACATCTGTATCACATCCATCGGTGATTACTGAGAACATCTCGCAACCATCAACAACAAGAATTATACCAAGCGGAGAGAGGGTATCACAGACAAAGTTACATAACTATATTCAAAAACCAATTCCTATTCACAAAAGCAAGACATTTGATGAACAGTTGGTAAAATTGATTGTGAAAGACTATCACCCGTTTAGTATTGTTGAAAGTGAAGAATTTAAGAAGTTTGTGAACATTCTGAATCCAGGTTATTCACTCCCAAGTAGGAAGACTGTGTCTACAAGTTTGATACCACAACTCTACAACAAAACTGCAGAAGTTGTAAGAGAAGATTTAAGTAATGCTTCAGCAGTAGCAATTACTACAGACAGCTGGACTTCGATAACGAATCAGAGTTATTTAGCTCTGACAGCTCATTTCATCAATGATCAGTGTGAACTTAAGTCATATCTGTTAGACTGCTTTGAGTATGAAGAAAGGCACACGGCTGAAAACATTGCAGGAGAACTAAGACGAGTCGTGAGTGAGTGGGATATTTTTAACAAAGTATGTGCTGTCATTACAGACAATGCTTCGAACATGACTGCAGCCATTCGTTTGTGTAAATGGCGACATATTCCATGTTTTGCACATTCAGTTAACCTGATTGTTCAGGCTGGAATACAAGAAATACGCGATGTGCAGATGAAAGTAAAATCCATTGTTGAATTTTTTAAGAGAAGTCCACAGGCCACAGCGAAACTTCTCGTTTCACAAAAACAAATGGGACTTCCGGAGCATAAGCTTATTCAAGACGTGGTTACACGATGGAACTCTACGTTCGATATGTTTACACGTTTTATCGAGTTAAAAGAAGCAATAATTTCAACACTGTCTCTGTTAAACTCTCAAATTCAGCAACTGACACAAGACGAGTGGGATATTCTACAGAATGCTTGTGAAATACTTAAAGTATTTAAGGAAGTTACAGTTGAAATGAGTAGCGAGAAGGCAGTGACGGTTTCCAAAGTGATACTTCTTCGACAGGCAATGATGCGACATGTCGCAAAAATGAAAAGGAAAAACTTACCCGACAAAATTAAGAACATGGTAATCAAGTTAGAGGAGCAACTTTTTAAGAGACTGGCATCAAACATAGAAGATAATATAATATTATCAGAAGCAACTCTTCTTGACCCACGTTTCAAAAAGCAGGGGTTTCAAGATGATAATTCCTTCAATTCTGCCTATCAGAGAATTGTCACCAAAGCCAGTGAATGTAGTAACTCTCAGTTGGAAGAAATTTCAACAATGCAAGACTTAAGTGAAACTAAAGTTGCGTCTAGTTTGTTGTGGGACGACTTTGATTCTAAAGTGGAAAATTTAACACAAAATATAATTCCTAGAGCAGCTGGGATCATAGAACTCGACAGGTATCTTCAAGAGCCGCTAATTCGAAGACATGAAAATCCGCTTCAGTGGTGGAAGCATAAAAAGCACTCCTACCCCAGACTTTTTGAAATTATGAAGAGAAGACTGTGCGTCGTGGCAACGTCCGTTCCGTGTGAAAGAGTTTTTTCCAAGAGTGGTCAAGTAGTATCTGAGAGGCGAAACAGGCTTAAATCTAAAAATGTTACGAAAGTGATTTTTCTTAACTTTAATTTGTAATCGCACTATAGCTAGTATTTGAACATTGCTTTTCGTAGCCAGTGAATCACAGTTGCGTATATGAAACAAGATTTGTATTTTATTACTTTTTAAGTTACAAATATTAATATATAGGCTATTTACACTTTAGTGACAGTAAAGTGTTTACTGTAGACCAACACATTTAGTGAAAAAATGACAACAATTTAATACTTCTACTGCCCTTCCGTATGAAGAGAGACGATAATGAAGTACATTAATTAACCCAAAAATGGTAAGTGTGAACATTTGTAGTTACTTTCCCTGTTATTTTTAATTCATACTGTTTTTTTAGTTTTTTATTTCCATATTTGTGTACCGTAAACTGGGCCAACTTTAACCCACTTTTTTCAATTTTTCAAATTTGATGCTTCTGATCTTTTGCATTAATAAAGTAAAATTTTCCAAAACATTTTTGGTGTAGAGGTGAAAGTTTTGGGAACAAGTAGTTATGTCGGTTTGTAGTTTTATAAAATTTTATTGTTTTTAACAAATTATTGTTTCGGTGGGTTAAAGTTGTCCCATTGTAGGACATCTTTAGCCCAATATCATTTTTACCGCAGTAGTGAGTGTATTTTTATTAGAGGGTTAATGTTGTTCAAATGGGTTTGTGGGACAATGTTATTTACAGTTATACCTAGAATATAAGACCAAATAAATCACCAAAAACATTTTTTTAAACATTTTATTAGGAAAAAACTTATTATCTAAAGACAGAATACAAAAACCACAGTAAAATATTTATTATTTTTAATATATTGGTACCTTATATTGATAACTAATGCAAACATATATCCAAGCACACTTGTGAGACACCATTAAAAATTATTAGGCAACATATAGTAAATGTAAAAACATTTTTACATAGGTTAGTCAGAAAAACTCTTTATGAAATGAAAGTGTTTAGTTGAGGGACAGAAAAATATCCCCTCCTTATTGGCACAGGCTCACGTATTTTCATTATTATGTCATCAAAATCATAAATCATTATGTCCTCTTTACTATTGACTGGCCATCTCCAAAATTTCATAGTTTTTTCCATGCACATCACCTTAACTTTCTTAATTCTACTGTTATCTTCTATGGGGAAACCAACAATGCTGCCAGGATAGAGTTCTCCATTGTATTTGACTGCAACATAGTCACACTCACTTAGTTCTTCCTTCCATGATTCATTTTTGTGTGGAGTTAGGCACTCAGAATCGGAATTTTGGTTTTCAGATTCCAGATCGTCACTTGTGGAATCAGAAATGTCAAAACTGGATCCCTCGTCAGATGAGGTAGAATCGTCTTTCCTCGGCCTTCCCCTCTTATCCTTTTGTTTAGGTTCTGAGACGACTTGTGTACCGGTATCCATGTCTGTTGGAGTGATTCCTTTACCAGGTTCAACGTTTACAAGTTTTCTCTTCTTTCGAATCGAAGGTGTGGCCTTTGATCTCTTACTGATTACTGTTTCGAGGAATGCTTCACTGACAATCTCAACATTCACAGAAACTTCAGCACCTGGCAATCGTTTCAAAACTTTGGTGGCATCAAGAGGATGAATGCCACAACTTTTGAAACCTGAGACTAAATTTTGCCCCTTGTCTTGAACAGAGACTCCCACAAGTTTATTCAGCAATCTAGGGAATACATCCTTCGGTAGAGTTTTGAAACGCTCTCCGCTAGGAGTTTTACGCCATTCATGTAGAATTTTCCTCCATTCTGCCTTCAGTGGATGAAAGAATGCCACATCAAGTGGCTGTGTCAGATGGGTGGAGTGTGGGGGCAGGCAAACAAAGACAATGTCATTTTCTTGGCAGGCTGCAATGACTTCCTTGCTAATGTGAGATGCTAAGTTGTCTCCTATCAGTAACTTTTTTCCTTCTTGTCTTTTGAGTCTAGGGAGCACAAGATGGAAAAACCAGTCTTCAAATGATCCTGAGTCAAACCATCCACTCTTCGACCTATTAAATCGTGCACCTTTCGGATCCCCTTCCATCCATGTGTCCCATAACTTTTCTGCCTTATAAACAACATAGACAGGCAGAAGTTCCCCTTTTGCATTTCCACAAAACATAACTGATGTAGACGTTTTGGAAGAATCCATTACTTGCTCAACATGTTTCATTCCGCGCCTTGATAAAACTTTTCTGCTTCCTGGGTCGTCAGTCAGGTTGGATTCATCGTAATTCCACATATTTTCAGGTGGAATGCCTTCGACACTTTTCTCCAGATTTAAAAAATATTTAAGTAATGTCTCCTTATCTACACCAGCCCGGTCTCGCTTAATGTTTGAGGATATGCGGCAAGTTAACTCGGGGTGACGTTCCAGAAAGTGCCGTCCCCAGTCATAACCTGGTAGGTTGTCACGGAACTCACAAACATTTCGACCCATTTTGTCTAAATAAAGTTTTACAACACATCTTAAAGCATATTCTGTGATGGGAAAACCAAAATCACATAAAATCGTAGTATGTTCAACAAGTGTTTCTTCCTCTTCTTCGGTTAGTATTGGCTGCCTACCTGGTTTTTTAGTGTGCACACCTTTCAGTTTGTTTTTTATTGTGCTGCAGGAGATGTTCCAAAACTTCTCTGCTGCCCTCTGAGAAAGTCTACCTTCCCTAATATCTTCCAAACACTTCTGTAAAGTATCTTCTGTGTAGTCCTGATATCTTCGACTCCCTATCTTTCTTCTACTTCCCTTTCTCACTGTTCTCATAGTGCTGCCTGTTTGATTCCCTGAAACATATAAACAAGTGAAAAATATCTAGCATAGTTTGGCCTCAATGTAATATAAAGTTTTCTGAAACATTAAAACATTAAGAATGACAATGAAGTTAATTTTTTTTCAATGGTGCAACTTTAACCCGGGACAAAGTTGTCCAAACTAACCTCTAAATTGACATTTGCTATTACTATAAGCAAAGTTGAAAAAAATTTGTACAATTAAGCTGATATTGAAATGTTCCTGTAAGGACATATGCATAAATAGATTAATTTTACACTTACCAGATTTTTCAGACTAAAATCAAATTATGCACACCACAAAGTTGTGCACTAAATAATTCTTCATGAAACAGCTGGTTCTTTTGTAACAGTGATACCACCACAACTGATGTGGTACAAAAATTCCCTACCTACATATTCTAAACAGTAACATAATAGGAACTATGTCTAACTAATGTTCGACATGTTATTTTGAAAAACATTTCTAAAACAATATAATTCATCTTTTTTCTCTGTGTGGGACAAAGTTGACCTGAAGGGCCAAAGTTGTCCCAGTTTACGGTATGTGAATGTGAAAAAGCAATTTTAAACCACTACATTTTCAGGTATAGATACTTTTCATGTTACCCTATTTTATTTGATCAGTTATCGTTTGCTCTTGTAAACATGCGCACGCTGTGATTACTAATTCTTCAGACTCCTGACGTCATGAATCATTTCACGAACGAATCAGACCGGGCGCGTGGCCGGTTCTCTCATCTCGTTCTCTCGTTCTCTCCGCATTTTCGTTCTTCCGAATCTTTCAAGGTACCGGCTCTCAAAGAGCCGGTTGGTTCTCTCGTTCTCTCCGCATTTTCGTTCTACCGAATCTTTCAAGGTACCGGCTCTCAAAGAGCCGGTTCTTTACATCGCGAACGAATCGCAAGATTTCGTTCTCTCAAAGATTCGTTCTTTTTGAACGAATCGTTAACGAACGACCCATCACTATTGGGCAGTTGCCTTCCGACGCCGGGACGGTTGCACAGCGCCCATCGCGCCAAAACCAGCATTTAGGCGACATGGCGTAAGAGCATCCGAAGTAATGACTTTTGTATTCGCAATCCAGCCGCGTCACGGCGATCTACAGTAAATTTAATTTTTTTAGCGTCTATTCATAGTTTATCCATCACGAACTTTGACTTATTAATATATGTAGTTGCATTCCTGTTTAAGAACTGTTGATCGTGTACTTTTGCCATTTCATATTCAATTTCAGTCATAATATAAATTTAGTTGCAACTTTTCAGTGCTGCAGTGGTTCGCTGCGGCCTTAGTTTTTGTCAGTGCCGGACTCATGATAGAACTTCTACACGCGTTTGCCGCCTAACCTGTTCGCGCGCGACGTCTTTGTGTTAAACCGACTGTGTAGAGACGGTCTGACAACAGACTCGAGCAGGGTTGGACCAGTGTATAAAACCTTAATAAAGTGCAGTGTCTTTTCAGTCAGTTTCCTTTTATTTCAAGGCGTCCTGGGTGGCCTGAACAGCCCAGGTAGTTCACTTGGACGACACACGCCTACCTGCAGCCCCCCCCCCCCCCCCCCGAGATCATTTTCAATTCAATATTTATTCTAAACTTAATCAGGCAGCGGGAGTGGCGTCAATAAAATAATAAAGTTATGTGTTTTAACACTTGTGTAAAAATTCCTGGTTTTGAAAATGTCGGTTTAACTACTTTGAAACCCACTCTTTGCCCCTGGCCAATGTACTTTGATCCTGTCTACTAAGTAATAAATCAGTTAGCATGCATATATCATTTCTACAATTGGCCAAAAACTTTCCATGGCAACGACAGGGGACAAGTTCATTATATTAACAACATTATGTCCCTATTGAGACAGAATTTAAATGATAGTAGTACTTAATTTTTTCCTGTAAAGCATTTCAAACAGGACTGAAAAAATTTCCAAGGCAATTATTTATAATTTTATCACAATGTTAACAACTGGAGAATATATCTTATTTCTTTAAGCATTCTGTAATCTATGGTATTGTTTTAAGACTGCATTATCAGTTGACAAACACTCAAACGTATTTGTTCTTTCACATACCGGTACAAATCTTTTCTATATAGTAAAAACCTTTGCTCTGTTGATCTTGACTTATTCAATTGTTAATTATAATTAATTAAAAACCGTTACACTTGTAAAAATATTTTATTTTAAACTTTCTCTATACAGTTTAAGATACAAATATTATGTTATCAAGGATAAGCAAACACATCATTTGAAAGTCTATATTCACTATACTTATCGACAGTGGTAACTCTTAGTGAATGCAATTTCTGACATGTAATCTTATAATAATCTTCATGAACAAACTGACTGAGTTCAATTTCACGAAGAGTTGGAGAGAAACATTTAACATTCTGAAAGAAAATTCCACTAATACTTTCACAAGAACCTATTCGAAGTGTTTCCAGTTTGGAGCAACTCAACAGTTTTACAACATCTCTGTCAGTCAACCATGTATTATTACTTGCATCAATTAACTTTAAATGTACACACTTAACAATGTGATGAACAACATTAGATGTCAATTTACAACATGCACGTAAAATTAATGTATCTACCAACGGGCATCTCCAAAAATCTGTAAGAGAAAGATCTGTCAAACTTGTATAAGATACACATAAATGTTGTAGTTTGGGACAATGTACATTTAAACTGCTGATTCCAGTGTCTGAAATGTTACTACGACTCACATCTAATGACTGAAGATTTGGACACCTTTCAAATACCTGATGTAGAAATTCAGTTTCTAATGTCTTCACACCACTTACGCAGAGAACTTCTAGTTGTGGCCATGAATTTTGAACAAATAACAGTGTCAGAGAACTTGGCACCAGTGGAAAATTTATCAGTGCCAATTCTAAGATACTAGGCATTTTCCCAAAATTTGCTAAATTAAGCAATTCACATTGTCCTTCCTTAGTTGAAAACTTCAAAGTTTTCAGTTTGTAACACTGAACAAAACTGTCAGACAGCAATGCTTGTTGAAAACCAAACACTGCTTTAAACTCCAAATACTTAAGGACATGTTTTGCAACTTCCAGAATGCGGGTAATTTTATTCATGTCATTAACACATACTGTAAGTTTAAGTGCTTCCAAAGAATGACAACATCTGACAATATTGCAAATGTATTCTGCAGAAATATCATCAAGAATCGGGTGATTGGTCAACGACAAGTGTTTCAATTTTGGGGCACTCCACAAAGCACGCATTAGATCGTGATTATTTTCAGAAACATTTAAGCTAAGAGAGTTAAGACTGCTCGATACATGAAGTAAACTAATCATTTGTTCTACTGAGTAGAGTGCGCCGTCCCCAAGTAACACACTTTCGACTTCTGGGAACATCTGGCAAATTAAAATGAGAATTTTATCAACCAACACATAATTTTCATCTGTCATAGATTTGAGGTCTAAAAGGTAAAGTCTCGGAAGTTTCTTCAAATAGGAAACTACATCCTCAACAGTTTTATCCTTGGTTGGTCTGTATGTCTTATTCTTCCACAACAGAATGTCCTGTGATGCATTCTTCCATTTCTGGCATATGCTTGGAATAGTATGCACCAAATCATCTACACTGAGATACTCAAACACAATACAGAGCACTTCTGATGGAAGACTGTTGACAGAAGCCATTTTGTCCAGATGTTACCTGAAAACACAATATCTTAGATTTCATGACAATGTTACTTGAATAAAACTTTCTGGAGAATCATCTATTTCTATGGTCTTAAATGAATAAATCGGTTGTTATGTCATGGAGACTATTTTGCCAAGCTAGCTGATGAATATCAGTTTTTAACAATTTAACAAAATGGAAATCAATTCAAATGAGATTCTTATTTTTTTAACTAACGAAACTGAAACACAGAAATTAAAATTACAATTTCTTGCAATTTTTTGTCCTAAATTAACATTTTTTTCCCAGCAAAGATGCACGGGCTGTAATTGGTATGTGTAGGATTTTCCATTGTTGACGTGACGTCTAATAAATCGATGAACGCTGGCTGCATGCACGAAAAATTGTCCGACTACAGATGTCCCACTACGGATGTGTCCTGTTTACGCATGCGTGACATCTCTCTGGTATGTTGCGGACGGTACAGAGAACTTGGCCGGCACGTGGCGGCGTACTCGAGGTTATTGTTGTGCACCGCGCCACGGGAGTATATTCGCAAGGAAATGGTGTTCTTACAAGTACGTATGAATTTAATAACTAGTGTAAATCAGTATATTTAAACAGTGTTGTATAAGTATTGTTTTAGCTGTGCAACTAAATATTTATTGCTGGTATGATACTTTTCACGCTTTAGTTTGACATTGGTAATTATTTGTCATGAGTTATTATTTGATCAACTAAATCACACACCGTATTATAGTTATGAGCCCACAAGGGTGTAAATATTTCGAATCCAACAGAGAATATGCTAGTTAAAAGAAATTCAAACAAATATTGTGCGTGGAATGTTATCAATTTATAACATCTGAAACAATTGTTACCAATATGGCCTCGTGGCTGTACGGTTAGCAACGCTAACTACCAATTGATAGGTTGACGGATCAAATCCCGGCAGCAGAATTTTTTTTTTTTGTACTTGTAAAAATAAATACAGCGCGCACGACACTTCAAAAGTAATAAATATATTTGAATTAATAAATACAAATAAAAGTAAATTTATTAATTAAATTGTAGATTTCATTTCACTCCTCCTTTGTATCCATACAAAATAGTGATAATTCAATAAAAATGATTCAATTTTATTCATAAAAGTATGCAGAGGTAGATTTTATCATACAAAATAGAGAAAAATTTTAAAAAAATTTCTTCCTCAAAGATTATAATATTTTTAATGCCTAAATGGTTTGGTTACAAAAACCTATTACGGCTCAGTCTCAGGCCGAATATGATATTTCATTTTCTTCTGGATCAATCATTTCATCAATGTTTTCGTCCGTAAACCGACTTTACAGACAACCAATTTTTTTTAAGTTGTACATAAGCTTTACACAATAACACCTGAAGAGGATAGTGAGCTCCTAGTAGCTTGAGTAATAACACAGTGCTGGGGTGCTGCAAAATATACTCCACAAGTGATTATGGTCACTGAAAACCTCTGATTTGGTTTGAAAAAAATCACACCTTAAGCAGCCCCTAGTGAGGATGGATGATAAGATTGACGCTTGCTGGTGCTTTTAGCACGCTCATCTCCTCTACGTATTAGGTTCTTGTCATGCATAAGAGAACTATGAAATCTGAGCTGTAATCATAACACAAGATGGAGAAATTAAGATAAAGGTGTAATGAAAGGCCCTTGGGTGCTTTCAAGCATTCCATGCCTAAAAATTATTCTTAAAAAACACGTTTTAGCACTTTCCACTCTCCGAAAAATACAGTTTAAAAACAAAATTCGGAAACACATTTAACCATCCACACTCAGAGTATTGTTAAATGCTTTTCATAAACAAACACTACTCTATATCTTCAGCAGTATTCAAATCGCTTGGTTTCTTCTAAAGCTCTGCACACTGTATGTCAGACCAGGTAACTGGCCCCGTAATAGTAATGTCTTGCATTTTTAAATTTGAAAAGCAAAATAATGTCTTGCATTTTTAAGTTTGAAAAGCAAAAGATACTCCAACATGTTACTTTATAGGGGTTTACGAACCAATTAAGATTTTTAAATATGCAATTAATATAAAATTTGCTTATATCAGACCAAAATTGAAATTGCATCTATAATAATACGAGAGACAGTTTGCCTATCATTTATATAGCACGAAGAGGTAAGGCCTAGAGCTGTGAAATGTGGTACATAGATTCCAGGATGAATGGTGGGGGATGAAGGGGGGGGGGGGGGGGGAAGCACATATGCACTTGAAAGCTATTCTTTCAAAATTCATTTTTTCTTATTTAGAAATTTTTAAAATAGTCACTACTCAATGTGAAGAATAGGCTAATACATGTACTGCTTAATGTTAATTAATAAAGTAATTTATCAGACAACTGTCAAACTCTTTGCAGATTTTATTTTGCTGTGTTTGTTACAATTTTAGGAATATTATTTGCAGCACATTTTACTTTTGCATTTTATTCCTTTCTTTAGTGTAATCTTTCAGTTCTGCCAGCAGACTTCCAGAACAAAGAATGGGTACATCAGTTAGTAAATTTTAAATAAATAAAAATATTACAGTACATAAATATATGGGAAAAGAATATATTTACGTAATGATTAGTATATATTATTATATTATCCAACAGCATAAGACTCCTTATACAAAAACATGGAATTGGCATTCTTTTATTGATAGTTTATTCACACCAGTTTGGAATTCAATTGAATTGAATAGACTATTACGCTCGCAATTAGGCTTTCACCCGGTGGCAAGGAGTCTTCCCATTTCGATCACTGCCAACCCCCCCCCCCCCCCCCCCCCCCCCCGGCGTTTTCTTCAGATCCTTTGCATCTTTCACCCCTAGTATCCCTTCTTCCAAGCCATTCAACTCCCTTCCTGTCACGCCAAAAATTGTTTAGTAGTCCACTTTGCCAATAAAACTTTCACATAAAATGTTGCACATTAGCTTTCAAAAGTCACTTTTGAATACACTAATTATTTGCTGTAAACAATAATTCTTTCAGATATCATCAAATTCAAATAGAAAATACACATTACTGATAAAACCAAACTGATTATTAAAAGAAATAAACTTTTCAATCCATTTTTAAACTAGTAACAAACTGCATTAGCTGTAGAGGATTTTTCAATGAAATCATAATAGTAAGGATAGAAGAATTTAGATTTTTTGAAAAATTGCATTCTAAAGTTAACATTTTTCTATTAGTATCTTTGATATAGTTGGAAGGATGGATATTGGTCTATGATTTCCTGGATCTGTTTTAATTCCCTGCTTATAAATTGGTATTAGTCTAGCAATTTTACATTGTTCTGGGAATTTTCCCACAGAAAAGGACTGGTTGATTAAGTTGGCGATAACAGAGTTTAGTGTTCCTTGTAACTTTATGAGTATGATTTTGGTAAATCCATATTTTGTTTAGATATTTTTTTTTTTAAATTAATTGTGTTTGCCTAACTCACTTACTGTTACTGGATTAAAAAAAAATAGGGTTCACAAAATTTTTAGTTGTTTAAACTGTTAGTTGGTGGAGAAACTGGTTTTGGTAACTTACCTGCTAGGTTTTTACCTACATTTGAAAAAAACATACAAACTCACCAACTACTTTGTCACAACCCAAGGTAATGCACTCCCAACTTATTAAATTGTTTAAATAACAATTTATTACGTGTTACGTGTACTGATATCATTTATTAACAGCTTTTTATTCCTTTTAAAAAGTATTCCTATTTATTATATAATCATAATATACATTATTTCAAGCTTTTCAAGCCTTTCTGATGATTTGACTACTTTATAGTGAAGAAATCCCTTAAGTCTTGTTTAACTTGTCTGGTTGTTTTAACCCGTCTTGTTTTTACATGCTTTCATGTTTTTTTTTAAGAATTGCTGCTTTTTGCTTTGTTTGAAATGGCATGTTACATAATTTTCTTTTGCATTTATTTTCCTCACCATGATTCTCTGCCTACAGGTAAGCTGATCCAATACTTGGCCTGTTGCATAATAATTAGAGACAGAGAATTTGTAGCAGTGAGAATAGATTTTGGAGTGTCGGGCAGCTTTTGCTATGCGTCCATATTGGCTGGTAATTTGCAAAGATATTTATTTTTGTGATTGGTTAAAAATTATGTCATCAGAATATGTAATTTTTTTTCCTTGTCATAATTTTGCCAGTAAACACCTCACTTTGAGGTCAAAAATTGTATCCTGCTAAGGTTTTCTAAGGGATGTGCTGTGATTGGCGAGAGGCAGTGCAACTGCGATTTCCTCCAAGCGGTACGCAGATGTACGTAGCCTCAGGCAGTCTTTGTCTCGACGAAGTAGGTACCAAAAAATTCGTGGTCGGGTGAGGGGTCATAAAAGCAGATGATTATGTAGTTGAGGAGAGAATTTCACGACTGTGGTTCGGGCGCTACCGCAGATAATCATTTTTTTTTCCTTTCCTTTTTGGAACTGTAATCTAAAAGTTTTTGACCACAGTCGTCGGTACAAGCCCAATACAAGAATCAAGTGAACTCTATTTTTGTTCCGAAGGATGGAGCCCTAAGGCTGTACCGTGAGTTGAAGTGCAACCTGTGACCGTGTATTTGGTCAAGAGACGTTTAATGTTTAAATTAGACATTGAGATAGCACATTAGAGCTGTAGCAAACCGTATGTATTCGTTACTGAGTAACGGGTGCGGCATCTAGTAACGAGTAACGAAACGTTACACACGAATGCATTTCGTTACTCGCATCTTTCGTATGTTTCACGCATGCGCGCGCGTATTCGTTACAAATAACGATGTTTGTTTATTAATAAAAGTATGATTTGGAAATTCGTCGTCCAAGTTTTTTTACTATTTATTAAAGGTATTGTGTGTGTAGACAAAGTTTTAGATTCGAACAGAAACAACGTAAGAAAGTATTTTTTACAAATTATAAATATGTATGTTTTTGTTTTTTATAATCGCGTATTTTCACGGTTTATGTTCTTATCTTAAAAGATATATTATAATAAAGCCGCTCTAATGAGAGTTAATTGTTTCTTGGTTAACAAAAGCTGTTAATTATCAAATATTTTTAATTGTTTATATTCGATTTATTTTTATTTACGCGACGTCATACTGTACGCGTACGAAATACGACTCGATTCGATGCTATGTACCATGTCATGCGGTATCAGAAGTAACGAGTAACGATACGAAAGTAACGAGTACTAATTGTTATAGTAACGAATACATACGGGTACACATTTTTTCGTTACTTTTACACCTCTTTAGCACATAACCACATAACCTTACCTATTGTCAATTGTTACCTTGTAGACATAAGTCATAGACAGGCTACTGCTGGGTGCAGGCAAACTCGGACTAAACAAATCACAGGATTCCTTCCAAATCAGCTTCAAACTCAGGGAACCAAATGAGATTTTAGTAAGAAGAAGAAAAACTTCAGGAAAACTCGCCTATGTATCGATTGTTTGGAGGACTACAAAGAAGAACCTTTAAGAACATTCTACATATTATAGTATCCGATTATCACTTTCTTCCCAGACAAGTGAGAGGCAAAGTTGAAAAATAGGGGGAGAAATTTAGGGTATATAAGATGGGGATTTGGGCAATTAAAATAATAAATAGTTAGGCTACCAAATGTAGCGACAAAGAGAGTCGTACTGCATTGAACCTACCCTCTGCCCTCGCATTCAGTGAAAGTAAACACCGATCGAGCTGGGATGCCGATACGAGTGGCATGCTGCTTGCTGCCGGGCATGGCAGGCCTGTGGTGCATCGCGACGATATCATTTAAAATGAGTGGTAGAAGTCGTGATACATGTTTGCCCGGATTGTCAGTGCAAATAAACACCAATCGAGCTGGGGTGCCGATACGAGTGGAATGCTGCTTTCAGATGGGTAGCACTGCCGCAGGGCATGGCTACTTAAAATTTTGAATATTTAAAACAATAATATGAGTGCTCTGTTCCCATTCGCCTGTTACTTTATATGTTGGCAGTTCTACCACTCTATTTAAGTATGCAGATATTAAGGTACTAAGGGCGCGGTTACACGGGAGTCTGAACTACTTCAGGTGAACATGTTCAGCTGTTGAGTGCGGTTACACGCAGTCTGAACATGTTTAGTTTGAGGCCATTTCTCATTTAACTTAAACAGGTTGGCAAAGTAGTTCAGATCGACATATCTTCTACATTAGCCTCTGATTGGCTGTTTAGAATATAAACAGTCTTTTGCATAAATTCAAGATGGAAAGTGTTTCTGGCACAAGTTTGAGTAATATTTTACCGAATGCAACAAAAAAAAATCAACAGATAATTTTATATATATATATATATATATATATATATATATATATATATATATATATATAAATTGATCCTGACCTTAACTTTCTTAAAACTGAGATAGGTACTCTCGCTCAAAAAATAATAAAAAAATAAGTTTAAAAATTTTACTGTGCATGTTGTTTGAATTCCCGATTTGTAAAAAAAATATTGAGCAATATGAAAACACATTCCATTTCTGCTGATAATGCTGTATAAACAAGTGAGAAAATCCCGCGTTTTCTGGGTACAATTACACAAATAGAGAACAACAACACAGTCATTCGTTGACAGTAGACAATCGGTTTTAGAGCTAAACACACTTTTCAGCAACTACCCTGTAACCGTAACCGTACACTTTCGCGTTTGTAAACGTGTTTACTTAAACATGTTCACCTGAAGTAGTTCAGGGTCCCGTGTAACCGCGCCCTAAATAAAGTAATATAATATGTTAGGCTAAGAGAGAAAAATTAAAAATAATAAAAACAAAAACAATAAAATAAAATACCAAAAATATAATAGTTTAATTCATATTAAGTTATTAGCTTTAAAATATCTCAAATAATGTAGCCTACGCTCCACACTAGCAGAGTGTACACATAGTGAAATATGTTCTGTTTGTGTATCTTTAGTAAGTAAGGTGTTCTTATTTTCTTCTTTTAGTTTAGGTGCTAATGGAAGCGGAGTGGGTGGCCTGGTGTGGCCAGCCACCACCAGGGGTGCTTGCGTCACT
This sequence comes from Bacillus rossius redtenbacheri, assembly GCF_032445375.1. Classification (NCBI taxonomy): domain Eukaryota; kingdom Metazoa; phylum Arthropoda; class Insecta; order Phasmatodea; family Bacillidae; genus Bacillus; species Bacillus rossius. The sequence continues at coordinate 26,490,759 of NC_086334.1, forward strand.
GGTCAGAAGATTCAGAACTGCAGAACAACAAACAATGCGGACAATTAAGTCAAAGCGCCCAAACCCCGCATGGTAGACTCTTTCTGCTCTGACCAACTCTTCTTCCTGAACCATCCTTCTTTCTCCTGTATTTAATATGCCTGAAATTAATGCATGAAATTTGGCATCCTGCATGAAAGTGCCCAGGATTTTATCTGTGTCTATGCAGGTTTTACCTTGGCCCAACTTATCTAGTAGTTTAGTCTAGAGTTAAGAGTGAGGGGAGTTAGACATGGCGCCAATCGCTGCTATAGCTGGCCAATCCCCTCCTAAGCACACAATACATGCGACCCTCTCCCAGCATGGCTAATCCCAGCATGACTAGGCATATAGGCTTTGGCCTGAGAGGCACTTAGGTCCCTCCCTAACCCGGATCCCTCCCAAATACACTTAGTTTTAGTTAGATTAGGAATAAAATAGCTGAACTCGCCATGGATCGCGCGCGAGAGAAAGAAAGACACACACACCACAGAGAGAGAGAGAGAGAGTGTGTGTGTGTTTGTGTGTGTGTGCATGTTATTGGAGAGCTATGTATTGAAGTTAGTATTTTCGTAATGGCCAGTATATTATTTTCTAAGTGTATTTTCTAATGTTTGTTGTATTCTTGCTGGATCATGTGGATTTTTCTGAAGTTGTATGTACGATGCACTTTTTTGAGTTAGTGTTTGTACTGGGATGCTCGTGATGCCAGATTCAGTGCCTTCTACTCTTGGCGGCCATATTTATTTCAGATAGATTTCCTTAGTTCTCCAAGACCTAAAATGACCTCAATTTTCCAAGTATATAAGGTTTGTTTTCAGGATATTTGTTTCGAATAACCCCCATATCCTCAGGAAGGTTATGTAACAAAGTAAATATACTAGTATAAAAAATGTAATAAAGTAACTTTTGAGACTTTTTCCCTTGTACCTGAATCAAAGGTATATATATAATATATATACATACATATATACATACACACATATATTTTGTATGTATTTATATGACTGGTTATGGAGAGAGTTTTGACGTAACTTTTCCTTTGTATATAGTAATTATTTGACGACAATCGTCATACCCTCCCAGATGCAGAGGCCGTACCTGTCCACCGACGTGGTCCTGAAGGAGTTTTGTCCCCCCAGTGCACCATCTGTGAAGTTCTACGGTCAGGGACGCACCCGCGTGCGCCCTAGCATGCCAGTGGGCTTCTTTTTGTGTTATAAATAATTATGCTTTTTATGTATTTTAAAATGGTCATGAGCCTCAACAATTGTGTATATTATGTAATCGTAACTAATTAATTCTTGTGTAAATTTGCTTTTTAATTAATTACTCGCTAAAGTTGTGTTGATAATTCTGTGATTTTCTCAAGTGCTTATGCCGTGCTAGTAATGTAATCGCAGCCTGGCGCGTCGCGGGGCGGGCCACTTCCACGCCGGCCGATTTCTCCCCTCCCCTCCCCCGCGGCCCGCGGGCCTCGGTCCACTGGCGGGAGGGAGAGCGCAGTGGTGTTCTGGGCACGCTAGAGGGCAGACGTGCACGCCGCTCCGCGCTGCTCGTGAGGCGCGTTTTGTCATCTCGCAGTCCGCCGACAGTGAAACGTCACGGGTCGTCTCTGCAGCTGAGCTGCAGACGTTGTATCGCTGGCTGTATTGAGTTTTACGAGTTTTACCGGAACGTCACCAGCCGAACGTCATAGGCCGTGTACGCGCATCTACGGACCGCCGAACCTCTCAGTCAGTACGAATCTCTTACGTGACGGACCACGCACGCGCTGTGCATCATAACAGGACAATCGTAACCGGGACGATAGTTACGGGATTATCTTCCCAGTTTGTGTCGGGACGTATTAAAAGGACGAGACTTTCATCCGGGAGTCCGGGTCGTTGTGGGGAGGGCACTCATTCCGCGACGTGTCCGTCAGGCTGCGGCCGGCTCTCTATGCGACAGTAAAAGGGGCTCGTGGAACGGACAACACCGAGTTATCCTTGGAACTGCCTACCATTCTTCCTTCTCACCTAACAATTCCCTTCAGGTCCCGTATTTCCCGGTCCCGGCCACGTTGGCCTGGACCCAGACCTCACCGACGAGAGCTGCACGGGCAAGACAGAGCAATTACGCAAACGGGGAACCAGGGACCTAAAGCAGAGGGACGTCATATTCTTCAAAAAGTTTGTCTCTTACAAAGCCTATTGTGGTGTGGATTGCAATGCCAAGCCTCGTCGGTTTCTTTCCCTTCAAATACATGTGCTTTATCCCATGCATTCTTGTTTAAACCAGCATGAAGGTGATAGCAGTAGGCCCAGCTTTCAACACGGGACTTATACTCATGTTCAAAGTACAGTCCAAATTGTTCTGTATCTGGGTCTTCTTTTAGCTGTTTTAAAATGCTTTTTCATCTGTCTCTTCCAATAGCATTCTCAGAATTTTGTATGCTTATTTCTGCTTTTCGTGCCCTTTAATCTTTGACAGATTGATCCTCTATGCTCTGTCCACATGCCATGTACACCCCACGCCTCATGGTCAGACATGAACAAAGAATTACATATTAATCAAAAATATCTCCTGGTGGATGATAGATTAATTAGCATGTGGCCATTGGGTCAGAGCCAGGTCGATTGGAGCCAGGCGCGGAGCCGAGGAAAATGGATTATTAAAACTTAACTTTTGTAACTACATCAGCGATACACAAAGATCATTAGGACTCTGCAGTGCGCGAATGCATCCGGCCTCGGGCGAAGGGTGAGATCCAACTGATCGAGGCCCCTAATGGCGACCGGTTACTAGGGGTCGTCTTCGCGCACAAAATGTGTATAGAATGGTAATTGTGCTACTAGACTATATTTGGAAACATAGTCGCACATGTTTATTAATAAATTTATAATTAATATTAAACAATGTTTTATAATGCATCTGTTGTTGCTTTAACATATTAAATCACACCACCATTATCGATAGTCGCAGGTGACGAGTATCGAATCACTGGCGGTGGCACTCATTCGTATTGTCGCACTTTCCTCCACAGTCGTTCGAATCGCGCACTTCCGCACATGCCCCGAAGGAATGGCAATGGGACATACTGGTTTGTGCAGCCGAGGGAGCACAGACGGGTGTTGTCAAATTCTTAACAATTATATAGTTTTTCAGTAACATCACAGTCAGCCAGAGGGTGGCCATGCATGCATTACTGCAGGGATACTGTGTGAAACCACTTATTGTCCAGCTGATGGTCTGCGCCATCAGGGGCGAAGCCAGGGGGGGTGTTTTGGGTGTCCAAACACCCCCCGAAATATTAAAGACGGGACACAAATTTATGTTATTTAAATCCAATGTTTTAATTACGAAAGTGCTTAAATAGCACCAATTTACCCCTAGTACGGGGGCAAGGTGTAAGTAAACACCCCCCGAAAAGAAATCCTGGCTACGCTCCTGGCGCCATGTTTGTGGTACACCCAAAACATTGGGTAAAGTTTAGAATTCGCATTGTGTAAACAGTTTTCAAAAAACTGTATTTTATGACAGGGACTGTCTTTAGTAACAGAAGTCCTGGTTCATACTTATTAACTATCATCAAGCACATTCAAACTCAATTTCCGCAATAGAAAATTACTTCAGCTACATCACAGCATTCCATTAACTGTTGATTCCTAACTCCATTATCACAACTTACATCACTTGTTATCTAAAAATATCTTGCCAGTTTCTTGCTATCATCTGCTACTTTCGTTGTGCTCAGGACTGAAATGCTAGTGTTGTGAGTACACTTTCGAGTGTTTATGTGCCAGGAACATGTACAGAATTTTATTGGTAAAAAAGAGGGGGGGGGGGGGGTGAGAATCACCTGACCAGCTGTTTTAATTTGAATTTATTTCCTTTTGTTGGTGGTATTGATTTTTTTTTTTTTTTTTTTTTATTACGATTTCTAGGGGGTGCACCCCTCATCACACACTCAAAATACGCCCCTGTTAATGTGCTTTTCGATAATCGTAATTCCGAGCGCTCAGAACACTACACTGGCCGACCCATGAGCACATGGGCTCTCCGAGCATTGTTCGTTTGTTTGTAATGTGCTCCTATAGTAAGACCGGAACTTAATTGTCCTTTTAAAAACTGTAGGTTTTATGCAATAAATTATTTGAGTCGAATCCAATACTGAAAAAAGTCCAAATTTATTACTTTGTTATTTCTTGAGGAATACAACGATCAACCATTTTGACAACAGCAGGGGGATCACGAACAAGAGCCAGTAATTTTTCCAGTTTATTAATCTCTAACTGACGTGGTTCCACAGTTGGACCTTTCTTAGAAGGTTTTTCTTCTTTCCTGAGATTTGGAGAGAGCTTCAGACTTGTTACTCCACCCCTGTAAAAATAACACACATACTATATTTCATTAAAAATTATATGGTTGAACTAAATTTAGAAGGATAAAATTATATATATATATATATAGTAATTAGTAGAATGGTGAACTAAGTTTAAGAAATATTTACTATTTCTTAAAACCATTATTGATCGAATTTAGAATTTCTTAGCTAGAAGTTTTGATTTTTAAAGCGTTTTTGGTGAATAAGTTTATGACTACTGATGTGATTTGTTTTAACGTAAAAGTTAAACAATTAACTTGAAACACAAATTTATTGTTAGAGAATTTTTCATAAATTGCTCACCATGACTTAAGTGTAAGCTGTCAATTTCCATAACATTTAAGATAATGTAAAATGTCTAAAAATTATGGGCAAAATTAGGGGCATTGCTATTCAAGTTATTGACACTTTTATAACTGTTAAGTACCTACATGCTTATTTAAAATTCTAAATTCAGCAATTGGTGCCATTGGTACAATCAAAGCTAGTTGGAGACAAATGCGATTGGAACAAGTTGGAGCGATTTACGACACTGTAGCCAATTGGAAGCAATAGAGCAATTGAAGCTTGTTGGAATCAGATTCTATTCGAACCAGTTGGAGCAATTGGAGCCAAATACGATTGCCGTCACCTGGGTTCTCGTGTTCGAGACTCGGCGGTGTTCCTAGCGGGAAGGCTGTTCTGTTGCGGGGAAACGTGTCCGGGAGGGCGCCAGGCTAACGCGGTGGTTAGCCACGAGGTGGGTCATGAGGTCCGAAAGCCCCTGCGTGGCCCACTAGAAACGGCGGTGGTGGTGATGATGGTGTTAGGGATCCCTAATGCTTGTTGCCCCACTGGCCCTAACTAGGTTGGTGAGGTTCAGAAATAACGTTTACGGTCTTGCTCTGTCATTTACACGTCGCGCACAGAGTGTGCGGAGTGGACGTTTAATTACGATGACAAATTACACTGCACTTACAATCACACGAATTCCCTAACATAAAGTACATAGTCAATTACACACGAGGTGCTCTGACGCGCCGTCACTAACGTTATGCCCTCACGCCAGTTGCAGTTAAGGGAGAGTGTTTGATTAGAGTCGGCTAATCCCGTAATTGGTAAACGGCGACGCGCGGGCCCACCTGTGTGGACCGCGGCTCCCTATTAAATTAAGAACACGTCTACGATTGGATGTAGCCAGTGCCTGTGCACTTGGCGATTAATTAAAAGTCTGTGGTGGCGGGAGTCGGCCCGTACCATACATTGCACGGCCCCACATAATGCGTTGTGTGGGGCGTGTTAAGTTGACGCGGCTGGGTTAGGCCCTACACCGGAAAAGGACCGAGTGCACACGGGGAGTATTTAAAAAAGGTTCCGGGTTCTGACAATAATTACCAGATTGAAGTTCGATGGTGACAAAGAGAGGATGGCTCCCCGTGGGACGTGCGTCCGTCCCGGTCCGTGAGTCGCGCTGTACTGGCGTCTGGCCCTGGCGCGAGGGGAGGGGTGAGCTCCCTGTCGCGCCAGAGTTTCTAAAGTTCCGTTATTCATAAAAATTTATATTAATAACTAAATTTAAGTGGCTCTAAATTCATACAATAAAACTTAATGATTAACTTAATATATATATGTTTTAGAAATGACATTTAATAAATTTGTATAAAATAAGTTTGAATTATTAGAGTCACACTGGAGACTGTTTGTTGCTTGATAACTACTCCAGTGGCGAATGATAAATGCTAATTTGGGCGGTTTGAGTTACATCACATATTACACTATTGAATTTAGGCTGAAGGCCGCAAGGGTTGCACTCACAGCTGTTTTAGTAGAAAACTACACGTGAGTGACCCGGGCACTCCTACGTCGCACTTGTGTAGCACGGTGTTATTAATTCAAAGTGGCGGGTTCATTAAAGTTTAGTGAATTTACTGTGTAAATGCCTTGGTTTGTCTTGCCAATTAATGAAGGGCGTTGAAATACCTAAGTTCCGAGGCGCTCGCCTGACTCGGGTGGGCCATGGCTAGGGGCGCGTTCCGTTAGCGGGGTTGGATACTGGCGGTTGCAGGTCGGGCTTTAGGGTGGCCTTCGGCTGGATGACGTCACGATTGAAGCAATTGGAGGAATTTAGAACAATGTATTTAATATCATTGAGTAATATTCATAATTTTGTATATAGTTTTGTCCCTGTAAATCATAGATTTTTGTCTAAATGCTTTTAATACAGCTTATAGGCTAGTATTCGTTAAACACATCAGGTTATGCCCAAGCTGTATGCCTGTTAGTTCGAGACTCTTGTGCTATGTGCTCGACATTGATTATGTATTGCTAAAGGAAAACCAAATATTGATAAGAAGGCCCCCCCCCCCCCCAAAAAAAAAAGACACCCACCCATCAGGAGGACTACCTGCAGGGTATACAGGAACTGAAGGCATGCGATCATTTGACAAGGAGTCGTTAGCCTCGCATTAACAATTTTAAGAAACACTACATACCAAATTTCATACAGCTATGGGCGAAATAGACTAGTTTTATACCATTGTTAATCGAAATATTTAAAATTGTGAAAATCTTCACTGAGCTACTTAAGAGTGCCTGTATTAATAGTTATTAACGATGAAGAATGTTTAAGTTCCGCTTCTGTTGTTTTTATTTTATTTAACTACAGAACACTCACTTCATTAAAAAAAATTGGCTAGATGATAAAGAAGTGCAATTCAAACAATACTATGTGAAGTCAATAACCCACCTGTCATCGCCCACAATAAGCACTGGCTCTTTGTAATTGAAAGCTAATCGTGTGAGCTGATTTTTCTTTTTAGATACAATGTTCTGTATGCAAATAGCTCTATATTTGTTAATATTTAGATCAAAAACATGTGTTTTGCCATCAGAAGTGACAGCACCAAACACTGTGCTTGAAAATGGCGACCAGCCCACGTCACACACTGGAGATCCCAGGTCGAAAATAAATAGAGGATCCCTGAAACAATAACAAAAATTAACAATAATAAATGGAAAAATATACAACATATGTTAATCCATTGAGAATGATGATACTTATTATAATAATAATAATGTTGCATTGAGACAATTATTAATAAAATCAATATTTTACCTAAAATCAACCTTTCTGCATTGACAAAGGATCTAATCGAGGACAGTAATCGTTCGAATCAATTATTATATACCTAATTTTTTTTATGAAAAAAAAAAAAATTGTCAAAACATCGACGAAATGGTGGGTGGCATGACGACCTGGCAATAAATACTACTGCACTCTAGTAAGCAAATATTCTAGAAGACATAGCAAAATGGTGGATCCAAACTGGCTGTCATTGGTAGTAGTGTTGAATGGTTAGTCTGCTGGTAGCCTCTGTTAAAAAGGACTCGATGTATTTTTTTCCCCTCACCAGGTTCAAACTCCATATCCGTGATGTAAGTGCGATTTTTAAAATTAAAATTTCATTAAAATTATATTTAAATAGTTTGATTTTTTTTCCCATTTTTTTTTGAATAATAAAATCATATTTTCAATATGGTGGACGTGACATTATTATTCCAATGGTGGAATCAAACATGCCAAAAATTATAGAAAACAAAATGGTGGATGTGACGTCATAATTAAAAATGGCGGAATCCAATATGGTAAGTGTGACGTCATTATTAAAAATGGAGGTGATGGCATTATTCTAGGTCAAGGTCATGACTTCAGATGCTTAGGGCAGCTTGTCCATCGGGGAATTTAAGCCTCTTTAAGGACTTTTCAAGCCAGTGAAAATATTGGGAAAATAAAATAGGAAATTTTGTCTGAAAGGAAAAATGTTTCCCTGGAAAAGGGATTTTTTTGTTCAGATTGTTTGGAGATTTTTTGGGGCGGAATGTTTTTCTTAAAAACTGGAAATTTTTATTTATCATTTTGGAGAATTTTGGGTCAATTTTGGCAAATGCTGAGTCAATATGGGCAAATTTTGGGCATTTTTTAAGGTCACAGTCATCCAAGATGGCCATCGTTACGTCACAATCCAAGATGGCGGACCGGCACCATCATATCATTCCTATTCCTAGCATCGAACCGGCCAACCTATACTACTAGTGTTCACTTCCAATTCGCGATGTTTTAAGGATTGTGGGTGCCGTAGTTCCTATTGGTTCAACAGGAAGGCATAAATCACTCACTATTAAATTAAGATACTGAAGCAGTTGGATCAATTTTTAGTTCATTGAATTGCTAATTTTAGTTCTAAGCACAGAAGTGGTTTGCTGTGTAACTTGTAAATACGTAATATATTTAGGAACTTACACATATATTTTGAAAGTTTTAATATATTTTGAAATCTATGCCCGTTACTTATCTACTTATATCAAAAATTAAAATGCCGTGTCAATAAGAATAGATTTTAATGTCGTGAGACCAAAATGTATGTGGTAATGTAAACAGGTTTAATGTATGCCAATATTTTCATTTGCTTTTAACTCATTTTCAGGTAACGTAGTACCTACTATACGATACTGATCAACATTCAAGAAATAAAAAAAATGGAATTGGGTTATTTAAGAAAAAAAAATTAGATTTAAAAGGTAAAAAATCACAAGGTTGCAACAATAGAACTTGGGAGGCATATTTCAATACGGGATATAATTTTAATCAGAAAAAAATGTTACTATTCAAATAAAAAAAACCGTAACAGATATTCTTGAACCGTTTCAGAGATAAAACTTTTTAAAATTTTGCCGAAAATTCCGAGGGAGAAAGGTGCCTTAGGTGCCATATATTGGTTTATTAATTTTATCTTAATTTTAACGTAACGTATGTGAAACACTTAAACATCTTACACCATGAAGGTAATTTTTTTCTTTCCCTGCCTGAATCAATATGGACCGCACCTACTATAAAAACTCATCTAATCACTAGAATGTTTTCAGATGAAATTACTTAATATAATGCCGTGCTCACGTATGTATATTCATGATTCCTCTTATAAGAACACACTAATATATCCTCATTCAACAAAAAATTTAATTAAGAAAAATAACTTATTTGTGTGTATAGTAGGCTATACAAAAAAAAAGGAGTAGAACCAAAAAGTGTTTATTTATACTTACCTTCGATCCTCTTCCCATATCTTAACCCTCCAGTCAGAACTGCTTGAGACGAATATGCTAGGATAAAACAAGTTGTAAGCAATTCTTGTTATAGGCATATGGTGTGCTTTGTAAATATCCAGAAACATTGATGAATATGCTGTACTGCACTTGAAAATATAGCCTTCTTCCGAACCAACCAAAAATATTTCTCGTTTTGATGGATGAAATGCTATCGTCGTACCACAAGCTGAAACATAATTTTTACATAATAATTAACGTTATATTTAGGGTCTTCTTTGGTGATATGTTAAAATAGTATTTCCTTTACTATAAAATAGATAATCAATGAAACCCATTCTCTCTATCTATATGTCTGCAGTCTGCACAGGAAGCTACAGACTGATAACAACCACAAATATTAGTAACATAATTTGTGGCTAAGTATTGAAACCCGCCTTCCGACCAAATAGGAAGGGAGGTCCCGTTTCCGACTCCCCCTGGGTAACTACAAATAAAAAAAAGGGAAATCTCAAATACGTAATAAGCTCTAAAAAATCTACCCAAGTGGTCGAGCAAAAAATAGGACTATATTCACACAAATCAAAGGCTAGTCTTTGGCAAAAAATAATGAAAAAGCAGAGTAATACTAAGCAGACTTTTAATAAAGACAACTTCATTGCAAAACTTCATATAACATTGTAAGTAAACGGGAATAGCAGTTACTGGCTTGTAATATAACATTTATATTCGTGGAAATATAAAGATAAAAAAATCATCACGCATTATAAGTCAGCGCTGCAAACAAAATGAAAAACCTACTGATATATATATATATATATATATATCTATATCTATATATATATCTTAATATATATAAATCTCGTGTCACAATGTTTGTCCTCAATGGACTCCTAAACCATTTAACCGATTTCGATGAAAATTGGCATTTAGGTGTAATATTTTCCAACTTGAGAGATAGGATAGTTTTTATTTCGATTAATGGTCTTAATCTTATAATTTTAGAGTTTTCTAATGTGATTTATGTATGAGTTGGCAGAAAATCACCACGGCAACGGCTGTAGCATTGTTGATGCTTCATTCGTCTCCATGGCAACGACTATTTCATTGTTAGTGTAATCATCACTCATTAAATACAGACCACCAATTTTTAGATATATACAGGTAAATAACTATACACTGGTAGAACAAAGTCGGTCGGGATTTGAAAGTGATATAAATTATTCAAATTAAGAAGACAATTACTAACTACATCTGATTTTTAAAAAGGTCCCCTTCACCAAGTCAACTGATTTCGATGAAAATGGGCATTTATGTGTAATTTTTTCCAACTTGAGAGATAGGATAGTTTTTATTTCGATCAATGGTCTTAAAAATTTATTATTAATAATAAACTGATCATCAATGTTGATTGGTGTTTAAGCCCGGGAAACAGTGGGTACTTCGTCTCCATGACAACGTTGCGTGCTCGAGAGTCGGGAAACCATCGGTGCTATTCGTTTTTTCTTCGGTACATTACAAAGCATTGTATTAAATTTTTGTCAAAATTAATTAATTTTCATTTTATTTCATTTATTATAACTGTAAATAAGAGATTTGGTCTCATTTCCCCCCCCCCCCCCAATTAATACAACCGTGCGAAGCCGGATCGGGCAGCTAGTATATATATATATATATATATATATATATATATATATATATATATATATATATATATATATATATATATACTGGTGGCCGGATTTAAATGTTTGCACACGTGAATAAACAGTTTCTCGTCTTCCTGGTTGTACACGATCAGCTGTTTGCCCTGACCTTCACGAAATATTGACAGTACAGTCAAAAGCGCCGGGTGTTGCCACACTATACGCCGGGGGGCGTTACTCAAAATGTTTAGTTCCGCGGGCGAAAAGAGAATCCAAAATCAAAGTTTAAATTACAAATAATCTTGACGTAAAGTCATACAAAATTGCGGCTGCACTCAAAGTTACTCAACGTCATACTAGGGAGCGTAGACTCGTTATATTTTCAGCATATCAAACAAGTAAGTCTAATCAGCACAAGCCAACTGTAATCGTGCTTCATAGATGAGAGCCCTTTCCAAATATATGCTTCTTGCGAAAATTATTTTCTTGTCCCAAATCCGGAAAACAAATACTACGAGTCGCCTCTTTTCCTTATCGTAGTTCTTGATAGCGTGGCAGCTCATTATGCACCCGTGCAAGGCACGGCCCCATGTTTGCTGATCCCGACATGGACTGCCCGGTGCAGAGTCGAAGCGGTTTCGCTTGTCTCGCGGCGGAGCTCCTCAACACGTCCCCGCGCGGCGACTTGCAGTCCCACACACCCGTCGCGCTCAGTTCACACTAATGCTCGTTGGTGCACACCTCCGCCGGCACTCAGGCGCTGGTGACGTCAGCCGCAAAGCGAAGTTACCGCTCCCGGTAGCCGGCCATAGAAACAAAATCGATAGGTATATATAATATTTACGAAACTAGAAAGAAACCAAACAAAGAATAACCAATAAAAGAAATAATCACAATAAATAAATAATTTTAAAAAAATACAGCAACTGACTTTTACAGATTAAAAGGGTAATTTAAAATGAAAATAAATCCATAAAATCAATAAAGCCAAAATAAAATAATATAAATGTGGCCTGGTGGCCACAGTATGAATAGTTATGAATAAGTAATTAAAGTTTGCTTGAATCACACATTATAGATTTTACCAAGACATAGTTGGAACACAAGTTCTTAGTAAGTACCTACACTAATCAGTAATAAATAGTTATTAGATTGCCTAAAAATCATTTTATATGATTTTATTTTAAATGTCAAAACAAGAGAGACCTAAACATGTTGATTTTGATAAGCTCAGTTATTAAGTGGTAAAGAGATGAAAGAAAGATTAGTCTAAATTGAATAAACTTTAATTTAAACTTCCGGCCGAATAATAGGATCAATAAAAAATAAGCGTTTCATGCATGCAAAAATAAATTTGTTTCCATTACAACCCTTACGTTAAAATTTAACTGCATAATATTTAATAAGCATCTAAGTAAAATGATTCGAATTATGGTTGCCACCATCGAAAACTGTGCATTCAAGTTTTAATGGCTAAAAGTTACATCAGATTCCCTTTCCCTCACCTGTCATGGGAATGGAAGAACCGTCAGGACCAGCGATCTCTTCCAACAAGGACAGCGCAATGACAACTGTACGAGCGAGTTCATTCTGCATCAACACCCAGTTGTAAACATGGCCATCTTCTGATACAGAAAAAAAGTTCAGCTCCCCATCTGGCATGTCTCTGCCCCATTTCACCTACGTCAGAGGTACAGTTGCAAATATTAAGCGTTTTACAATAAAATTGCAGCTGATGAAGCTTCAAAACTAAAAAAAAGTTTTTTTTATTTGTATAATACAATGGCCGAAAATTAATGCCCAACATCATATTCTGTTAACAATTAGTCATGAAGTTATGCAAATATGCTAAATTTGTCATACAGTTCAGCATTACCTGCAGGAAATTCAGAGCAGCAACCACATAAATATGTAAGTTGTGTGCATTGTTAAAAACATATAATTTCAAAAAGGCAAATCGTTAAATGATTTTAAATTATTTAAATTGAAAAAAAAATATGTTTTAGTTACAAAAAATTATATTTACAAAAATTTCTTAGTTTTATTCTAAAAAAAAATTCATTGTTTGTATATTTTTAAGCGAGGGCAGTATAGAGTCCCTCTAATCTGGCACTGCTCATCCGGACATCCTGCTGGTTCTGTTTTGTCAATCCTGCATCATTTAGTTGGATAAAAACTTAGCTCTATGTATACAGTAGTATTAAAACTAAAATTAATCTGTAGGAAAAAAAAGTTGTATTCATAAAAAAAAAACATAGACTTATATAGTTTACCTATCTAAAACTTGTATTATACACATTTTTAAGGGTAGTTCCGTTTAATCCGGACTTCCGGTGATCCGAACAGGGACAGGATTAGCAATCTTCACTTCAATTTAAAAAAAAAAAAAAAAAAGCTGACCTCCGTAGCACTGTCGAATGCACACTTGTGGATTCGAGTCGAATTGCGATTGTTGAAATTGTTCAGACACTCGTTTGAAATATTCCAATAAGAACAGTTTGTATTTCTGACGATCATAATTTCCATGCCTTGGAAGTTCAGCCACCCAGGGCCGGTGCAAGGTAAATTGGCGCCCTAGGCGAAAATCCTTTGCCCCCCCCCCCCCCCCCTTCCCCGGCCCAACCAGGCCGGACACCACAAAAAAAAATTTCCTTGCCCCAAAATACATCACGTAAGCCTAAGATTTTGTCAACAATCAAATGTAAGCAGGCTTGTGTTTTATTTTTTTACTTATTACAAATCATAAACAGGTCACCGTGGACTTTAAATAATTACTTATATCAATATAAACATTCCAAACTGTTACAAAAATCCATTTTCATCTAGTTTCAATAATCGTTAAACATATTATATCAGCTGTTGTGTGTCGTGCTGCGCCGACCCCAGCTACTTGGCGCCCTAGGCGGTTGCCTAGTTCGCCTGTATGGACGCGCCGGCCCTGGAGCCACCACCAGACTGGAGGAACGCATGAAGTCCCACACGTGTTGAAAGGAGAGCTCACCTCCCAGATGATGCCCGCGTGCTTGTTGGCGACAGAGTTGCTCTCGTGTTGAGGCTCCCTGTCCGCCACGTGGACGTCGTACACCGCGACGTTGCCGTCGTATCGTCCTATGACCATCAGGTACGAGCACTTGGGATGCACGTCCACGCACATCACCCCGCACTCCGTGTCGCACACGTACTCCGGGTAGGACGGGTTCTTCAGCGTGAACAGGCAAACTCCCCCTTCTGGCACTTGCTTCGTGAAGTCAACTGGAAAAAAAACAAAAAAGTGAATGAGTCTTTCTTTTCTCACCAGAGATGTGTGAAACATCTTACCTCGGCACCGAGCGGATTCATGTGTTATCGTGCTGCAAACACATTTGTAATGCGAAACTTATTTACCGTAGAATTCTTTAAAATAATCCCGAGCGTGATGACTAACTACATTTCTCGAATCACGCGTTGTTTCCGCTCCCTCCGCTAGAATTCGCTGCCGGAGCAGCTACGTCATTAAACGAATCATTCCAGTTTCAGAGCGAAAGGTTAAACTTTATAATAAAACGGCTCCGGTAAAAAGCGAAAAAGGCTTGAAAAAAATACTAAACACCTGCTTTGTACCTGATTTTCGGCAAGTAATTTTATTAAAATACTGCCCATCATAATAAAAATAAATTATACAGTTAATACTATAACGTTTACCCTTACACTTATATTATTGACATTATTTCAACACATTAATTTAAAGACTATTAATGTTAAAAACAAAACACACATTTTCCCCCTGTAAGTTAAGTTTTTTTTTATCGAACACTTGTGCAATTATTAGATATACATATTTTACGTACAGCTTCCAAAGGCAGCAGCAAAACAGTCATGAAACTGCGGGTTCCAACACAAGTAGGTCACGTTATTTTTCTTGGTTTTTTCATAAGAGAATTTCCATAAAGGTAGAAGTGTCCCTTCGTCTTCTCGGTACTGGTCAGCAGGATCTTCCCAGTATTTGTAATCTAAAGGATAACAAAAAGTTAAAAGTACCATTAAAAAATCTAACATATAAAACTTTGCATGTCTTGTTCAGAGAGACAGAAAAACAATACAACCAACTTTTTAAAACTTCAGATAAAACATTACAATAAAATTAATAAGTATTTTTTTATTTATTGGCCTTATAAAACTCACATTTATCTACTGGCTGGCTAATTTTCGGGGCCTGGGGGGGGGGGGGGGTGAGGAAGGGGGTAGTGCTGGGAAGGGAGAGCTACAAGCTAAACTATGCCTAAAATTAAATTTATTGTATTATTTCTATATTTTAATTAGCAAACAAAAATCCATTTTTGTATATTAGATATTATAAATTAATTGTAAGTGGGAGTCTGTTACTCCAAAATGATTCCGGGAGTGTTGTTGTTTTTTTTTTTTTCTGATTACATGAAGAAAATATAATAAATAGCATGCGCGCTCTTTTTTACGTAGTACTTACGTCACGAGCAGCTGCTATGCCGCGTCCTTGTCTATCGCACTGAATAGTGTGTGCAATGTTTCTCTGTCGCCAGGGGCATACCCAGGGGGGGGGGGGGTTAGGTGTTCAACCCCCCCCCCCCCCTTAGCACGAAATCTTTAATTAATTTCTTATTCATCACTCAAACAAATTTCATATTAAAATTAATAAAATTTTTACCATTACAATATTTAAATTTAAGAACCGAAAACTGCTAAAATAGCACTATTTTACACCTTAAAATCCAAATTTTCCCGGCTTTAATAGGGGGGGGGGGGGGGGGGTCATGCTTCTTAACACCCCCATACACAAATCCTGGCTACGCCACTGTCTGTCGCGCACTGTTTTTAAATGTGACAACCGCGAGTCTTGACCGAATATACTTAGGCAACCTAAAAAACACCGTGTTCATAATAAAATTATAAAATAAGCACTACCTTTTTGGGATACAACTGTAACCTAACTCGCTCACCGTATTCCAGAACATATCAAAAAAAAAAATCCCTGTTAGGTAACGAAAAAGCAATTGTTTTAATAAACTGTGCCCTGCACGAGGCTAGAAAAACTGATGTCAATGCATTCTAGAGAACGTTTGACAACCATCGATACATTTGATAATCATAATATCCTACAGATAGCGCACTAACGTGCGAATTTAAATATTCTGAAGTACTTTTGAAATTGCGATTATTTCTTGTAATGATCATTAAAGTGTACAAAATGTATTGCAGAATATTTTCGCTATCATAAAGTTTCATTTGGCACACCAATACACTTGGTGCGTCCCCCGATGATCATAAAAATCATAAAAATGACAATATACGAGTTAATGGCACCAGATGCGATTCAGCCGTTTGGACGAAATCAACGAAAAAATGATCTCTGCACATTCGCGTAATTTTGGCAACATTTTGTGTCTTACACTATTAGTTGCTAGGGACTATAGTTACCTAAAGAAATTTCGTCGTAAGTGTTTTGGTTGACCATTCTTTCAAGAACTTTGGCAGACAACAGCATACGGTTAATGAGATCTACTGCCTTGTCCTTCTTCTTTGTTTCATCTTTCTTACTCAACACTGCCTTCTCTTTCTTTTCCTTCTCCTTGTCCTTCTCTTGGCTCTCGTAGTCTTCTTGGTATGCATCGAAAATTATCCACTGGGCAACACACTCAGCAAACATATTTCTAGGTGGTGGGATGGTTTGCGTTTTGACATTCTAAAAACAGAAAAATTGTGTTATTTCGTCAGTCTGAACGAATGTCACAATTTTGATGTCATTATTTGTCAAGATGGTTGTACACTCATGAAGCTCTGAAGCAAGGGCGTTCTAATGACTAAGCCAACAAAATAGTGTCTTGATTAATCGTTGAGCATCAGACATCTAACTGGTCATTCATAACAGGGCAAAACATGACCCCCTGCCAGAAACCAGTACCTATACGTTGGGAGTGAACGATTACAGGCATATCTTCAAGGCAGTTTGACAAGTGGGAATTTAGAATTTCGTCGTTATGGTTACTAGCTGAAACTTCTCTTTGCCTAGTACAGTAAGATAAGAATTAATAAAAAAAAATGTGCGTGGAGTCCACGCAAGACAGGAGTGAAACTTTTTGCTTATTCGGTAAAGATAGAGATAAATTATTAGTATTTTTTATTGAAAAAGAGATAACAATTTAGAATAATAAAGAAGCGGGTATGATCAAAAAAAAAAAAAAGCATTTTCCCGCGCACAGTACTCTCTCATCCGTTCACTGGCACTGTTGACGCCTCTTTTGGCGGTTTATTCCCACAGTGTCTTTTATAATACCTTATCTGCTTCTTCCATTTTTTTTTAGGTTGATGTTAAATCACGATATCCAGCTCAATAAAATGAAAGAACAAAAAAAAAATCCGATCAAACATAAAATATTACTTATAAATATATCTCACAAGTCCTTTTACATTTCAAAACACAGTGTTCACATAACAAAAATTAATTACACTTGTAAAGCTAACGTCTTTAATATACGTATTTGTTACATTTTTAATCACATTGTTCACATACAAATTAAAGATATTTATAAAGTTGATTTCACAAATCAACATTTTTTTTTTCCACGCGAATAAATAAAATACAAGAATTAATATGATAGGGACAATCGTTAGACGTTACGGAAAATGAGGAGTAGACAAACACAAGAAGCGTTACGAGAATTTCATAGCGTCATTGCTACGTCATTTCTACCTCTCCCTAGCCGTCTCCCCTTCTGGCCGTTCCAACTAGTATATAACATACTATGCTACGTACCTATCTCCCCCCCTTTTTTTTATGTATTCCCATTTGACAGCTAGTGCATGCGTTGGATTGGCGTCGCCGCTGACGCAATCTTCTCTTCTACCAGTTCCCTCACCATTCCCCTCGTGCGATTGGAATTTTCGTAACGCTCGAAAATTGTAACCCCCTCAGCAAAGAAGTTTCACTTCAAAAAACTTTGTATGAATCTAAGTAAAGTTGTATAAAGTCATATTCACCATCTCTTCAAGGCCGTACAAGTGTAGCAGAGACTACAATCTTCCAAGCTTCTGAAGTGCTTTAAATATTACATTTTAATAAAAAAAGAAATAAGCTGCAACGACGACGTGTGCCGGATTCTGCTAGTATTTTATAAATTTAGTTTCTTGGGCAAAATTTACAGTTTCAACTGCGGGGAAACTTACCATGATTTCATTTTATTTTGAATTTACCACAGTGTGGTAGAGTGAAGCACAGAGTTACATTTCATATTTTAAAAATATATATATTTTTTAAGTCACCTAAAAGTGATAATGTTATAAGAATCAAAAAATTAAGATAAAAGCACCAATGACTTTAGAGCAAATGAATTTAAGATAAACAATTTTAGTAAAAATTGCTTTTTGGATTAATGCATTTTTAACTAATTTAAACTAACTATTTAAGAAAGTGTAACGTTACGACAGCTGGAATGGTCAACGTAAGAAGAATTAATAGGATGGATTACTTCAGCTTAACGTCTAGCTGACATTGAGGCCGTTAGAGATGATGAAAGGTGACGAGATGGTAATGGAGCATTGTTGAAATGAATGGGTGGAGGAAATCGGCGTAACTCGAGAAAAAAAAAAAAAAAAAAACAGTCGATGCATAGCAACGTCCATCACACTTCTGACTTGTGAAAAATATGTGCTAGACCCAACTGGGAATGCCGCCAGGGATCAAGCCAGGATTGCCTTCGTGAGAGGCGAGTGATGTGACCTCTCAACCGACCACTGTGACCATTGGCAGTCTTAAAGCCCCTTAGAACTTAAAATAAAATAATAATAATAATAATAATCTACTCCAGCCCGCAACTGAACTTTGAAGTCTGTTAATTTATTTTGTTCAAATCAAGTTCTTTACATTTTTTAGTTCTGCTGAACGGCGTGTAATTTTTTTTTTAACTTTGGTACTCTTAAAAATCAAATGGAATTTTTTTATAATGATTTTTTTAAGACCTAATAAACTCTTAAAATTAGCCTTTAAGAGGCTGTTATTATTTTTCCACAATTTAGGACTCGGGAGGGGGAGAGAGTGGTGTATTCCACACAACCCCAAACCCTCCAGTATTCTAAGCTGGGCCCGCCACTGACCGACTCACCCTGGAGGGGTAGTTGCAGGTGAGCGTGGCCCGCTCGCAGAAGTTGAACTGGTTGGTGAGCTTCTTGTGGCCCGGCACGGCGGCCAGCGCGTCGCCCGTGCTGTCGTGGCGCGCCGCGTCGTCCTCCCCGCCTTCCTCCGCCTCGGCCTCCTCCTGCGGGGCGTCCTTCTCGCCCGCCTCCCCCTCGCCGGTCCCCGCCGGCTCCGGCTCGGCCGCCCCCGGGGTCTCTGCACACGCGGCCACTCTGCTCCCCGGTCCACCCCAGCGCCGCGTCGTCCTCCCCGCCTTCCTCCGCCTCGGCCTCCTCCTGCGGGGCGTCCTTCTCGCCCGCCTCCCCCTCGCCGGTCCCCGCCGGCTCCGGCTCGGCCGCCCCCGGGGTCTCTGCACACGCGGCCACTCTGCTCCCCGGTCCACCCCAGCGCCGCGTCGTCCTCCCCGCCTTCCTCCGCCTCGGCCTCCTCCTGCGGGGCGTCCTTCTCGCCCGCCTCCCCCTCGCCGGTCCCCGCCGGCTCCGGCTCGGCCGCCCCCGGGGTCTCTGCACACGCGGCCACTCTGCTCCCCGGTCCACCCCAGCGCCGCGTCGTCCTCCCCGCCTTCCTCCGCCTCGGCCTCCTCCTGCGGGGCGTCCTTCTCGCCCGCCTCCCCCTCGCCGGTCCCCGCCGGCTCCGGCTCGGCCGCCCCCGGGGTCTGCACACGCGGCCACTCTGCTCTCCGGTCCACCCCAGCGCCGCGTCGTCCTCCCCGCCTTCCTCCGCCTCGGCCTCCTCCTGCGGGGCGTCCTTCTCGCCCGCCTCCCCCTCGCCGGTCCCCGCCGGCTCCGGCTCGGCCGCCCCCGGGGTCTCTGCACACGCGGCCACTCTGCTCTCCGGTCCACCCCAGCGCCGCGTCGTCCTCCCCGCCTTCCTCCGCCTCGGCCTCCTCCTGCGGGGCGTCCTTCTCGCCCGCCTCCCCCTCGCCGGTCCCCGCCGGCTCCGGCTCGGCCGCCCCCGGGGTCTCTGCACACGCGGCCACTCTGCTCCCCGGTCCACCCCAGCGCCGCGTCGTCCTCCCCGCCTTCCTCCGCCTCGGCCTCCTCCTGCGGGGCGTCCTTCTCGCCCGCCTCCCCCTCGCCGGTCCCCGCCGGCTCCGGCTCGGCCGCCCCCGGGGTCACTGCACACGCGGCCACTCTGCTCTCCGGTCCACCCCAGCGCCGCGTCGTCCTCCCCGCCTTCCTCCGCCTCGGCCTCCTCCTGCGGGGCGTCCTTCTCGCCCGCCTCCCCCTCGCCGGTCCCCGCCGGCTCCGGCTCGGCCGCCCCCGGGGTCTCTGCACACGCGGCCACTCTGCTCTCCGGTCCACCCCAGCGCCGCGTCGTCCTCCCCGCCTTCCTCCGCCTCGGCCTCCTCCTGCGGGGCGTCCTTCTCGCCCGCCTCCCCCTCGCCGGTCCCCGCCGGCTCCGGCTCGGCCGCCCCCGGGGTCTCTGCACACGCGGCCACTCTGCTCCCCGGTCCACCCCAGCGCTGGCGGTGCTGGCGGTTCTAGGAGGGGGTTAGGGAAAGTGGGAGTTCGGTGCCCACACCCGGAAAACCTGAAAAATAAACTCTTAAAAGAGTATTTTGAACTTAGATTTTAACGATCGTTTTCCTAAATTATCTTAAGATTTTTTGATTCAGCCAAACGTTTTTGACGTGACAACGTCTAATAAATCGATGCACGCAGGCTGCACGCACGAAAAAGGACGTCTCATTGTCCGGTTACGCTCATTGTACGCTTGCGCCGCATCTATCTCTCTTCCACTCGATTGGAACAACCATCGTTTTGACTTTTTCGAAGCACATTAAACTTGAAACACTCCCATTCGTTTCCTACTTTTCCTATCATCGTCCTATCCTTAACAGAATAACACAGATTGGAAGAAGTTAAATAGCAAACATGCATACAAGTTATAGTTAAAATAATCTGTTTAAGTAATAAAAATATTTGAATTAATGAGTGCAAATAAAAGTAAATTTATCAATTAAATTGTAGATTTCATTTCACTCATTCTTTGTATCCATACAAAATAGTGATAATTCAATAAAAATGATTCAATTTTATTCATAAAAGTATGCAATCATTTCATCAATGTTTTTTATGACGTCACGTTAAACTATCTTCCGTAAACCGACTTTACAGACAACCAATTTTTTTTTTTGATTTGAATAAATTATATGCAAATTTAACAATGAACAGGGGTCTGCAAGTAATGAATGGCAGGCGTTTCAGTAGATGAGCCCTTCTAGCTGCGGAGCCTTGGGCGGTTGCAGAGGGCTTGCCCGACCCCAGAGCCAGCCCTGCACATGGCTGCCGTATGAGCACCTGTGGGATTGCGTTAACGTGTGAGGTTTTTACGTCACTAAGCTTTGCACGGAGGGTTGCGGTGGTGGGCCTTTCAGAGTTACGGCAGGCACTGAAACAACTTGACTACCAACACAGTGCTCGTGAACTGGGGTCCAGCACACGAACCTCGCCGCACGAGTGTGATGAGCTAGCGATAGCTTCTGCCGAGGGGACCATCGGAACTGCGGGCCAACGGTAATGGCGTGAGCCTTGTGACCAGGGACCCTTGGTGGATGAGTGGAAGTCCTGGTTAGATTCTTGGCGGGTTCAACCTGGATTTTCCTCAAGTGGGAAGCGTAGTGGACTTTGCTTTGAGACGGTGAGTTTTCTATGAGTTCTCCCGTTTTCCCCCCCGTCTATTAATTTCAACACTCCTTTAGCAAACTCGTCACTTTTCACATTCTCTGATGAACCCGATGTCAATGGGACATTAACGTTCAATTCTTCCAACACACGTAGGTCAGTAAAATATGGGGTTGGGGTCAAAAACAAGCAGAAGCCAATTGATAATTAACAATCAGTTAAGTATATGTAGGAATGTCGAGTATAGTCTGGTGGGAAAATATACTGTCAAATTACAGGGTATCTATTTTACAATTCCGAACATTGTAGTGCAGTAAGGAGAGGATTATCTAAGTTAATATAGTGAAATGATAGGTTATCTATTTGTGATCTCCGAACAGGGTGGTAAAGTCAGAAGAGGAAGGTTTCTAACTGATGGTTGTGGGTAGTGGAGCAGGGGAGATATTGTCTCTTAAAAAATATCTATGTGGAATGATAGATCATGTTAATCAATTTGAGGTACGGATGTGCCTCGAACACTTAAACATTCGAGTCACTGTGACAACCGACATGCACCTAGTACATTAACAGCTTGTAAAAAATAAATTATATCAGTTCTGGTTCAAACACCAAACCCATGATTTAAGAGATCGACATCCTGACCAACCAATAAAACATTTGGACAGAAGGTAGGTGAAGGGAGCTGATAAATCCCTCATGAACTGGATAAAAATTGTCTAAGCACCATTGTTAGCCCTCCACTCCTCTCACCCTCCCCTCCCTCCCCATTCACTATCTTCCATAATATCATAGCAGGAATTACCCTCCCTATCCCACTCTTTCCTCCCTCACTACTCCCCCTATTAAACCTTAGGGACAGAGGCGCAAATCTATAGGATTCGCAAGTGAGGGAGGGGGGCCGTGAACTGAGAGTCTTGCACGTAGGATTAACCGACAAGTCATCTCTGGATACTATGCTTGTATGTTGTATACTGCCCATGTGTTGGCCTATATGAATGCAATAAGCAGAAAACTTAAAAATATAAAAAAAATTTTCCGTAAGATATAGTTTTGATTTCAAATCCGTTTCACAGTGACGCTTTTGCAAGTCCATGTAGACCCCCCCCCCCCCCCCCCCCCCCCACACACACACAGTGAGGTGCTTCTTAAATTCAGGGGGATCGAGCCCCTGATTATACGCCCCCCGGCTATGTCCATGCCATATAGCAACAGCTTCCCCTGTTCTATGTAGGACTGCAATGGTTTTTAGAGGCAGGTAAGGAAGATTACATCTACCCTTCCACTCATTTCCCACCTTTTCTGGATAACTAACCATTATGATTATTGGAGCACTAACTTTCTGTGGTCTCAGCAGCAGTTTCTCTCCTCCCCTCCCACCCTATGGGAGGTGGGAGAAATTTTGTAATAAGCTAGTGGGATAAGACCACACGATCAAACTTTCACCTTGGTTTTCTACATCTTCAGAGTCTGGGTAGCTGCTCTGAGAACTTGGGATGTATTCCTCAAGGTGAGCGATTTTTTAACCTAATACTTTTTTTGTCGTGTTCTGGTATGCTTAATGCATTGCTCGCCAATGTTTTCCTACTTACAATTTGTTTAATTCCCTTCACCATCCCGCTTCTAGCAACTATAAACATGATATATCTAACACTACTATATTCCTGCCAATCAACCTACCCTACCCCTCTTTCCTCGCTTCATCCCTCGTTATTTAATAATCATTTTTATGCCTTACATAAATATCTTCCTCTTTCGAATGATTTATAGTTCATGTTCCCCCCTTCCCTGTGCATGCAAGTTCATTTACTTGGTCGCTATCTTATATTTGAACTTTTTGAGCACTTAATTATTTTTCATCTCGTCTCCCCGCTTGTATTAATTACCCACACATCATATCTAGCACTAATATATCCCATACCCCTCTCCACAGAACGTTTTCTTGTTCACATAATGAGTAACTTACCCTACCAGCAAAGCTGATGGTCAAATGAATGTGAGTAATACTGAACTAGCGTAATCTAGCAGCTATTTTGGAAATACATTCCGAGTGTGTCCCACCTAAACAATACTGTTTAATTAATCAGTAATTCTGTACAAATATAATACTCAATTACTCGGGACAACTGTTTTTTTCTTGCAGCATATAGGTAGAAATAAGCACTAGAGTGGAAGGAAAAACAGAAGCTAGATGTTAATATTATATTGCACATCCACAATGACATTGAAAAGCTGCATGGAAAGCGTACCTGGAAATGAACCACCTTCCGCATTCAACTGTTGTTTCGCTTCTTCTGAATCTTTATGCAAACACACTCCTTCTACGTGCAGTAACACGATTTCGTGCGTTGACGGTACAACTGGAACGAAACTACCTTCCTTGAAGCTGTATTGAACCATATTGTCTTGGAGATGAGGATTGTTAGCTGTGAGGACACGTTGGATTTCTTCATTCAGTTCCTAAAAAATAAATAAAAGCAAACATCAAGAATAATTTAATTACAAACGTCAATATTTTACCTTCATTTCATATTTTTGAAGTGACAATTCACAAATGACATGAGATGTGTTTGAAATTAGTGCAGTTATTTTAATTTATGGTAAGAGGTGTCTGTGCTGTTTATTTTATGTAATGAATTAGCAGTTTCTGTTGTAGGGTAAAGTTGGAGAATTCCGATTACTTAAGCAAAATTGCCTATAAAAAGAAAATTTGTTACAGCAAGGAGGTGCATAACAAAATATATACTGCGATATATTTTGTCATCGCTTCTGGATATTAACAATAAAGAAACTACTGTAGGTTTGAAAAAAAAATCTGTTTTTATCAGAACCTAATAAGTTTGGTCTAAATCTAAATTAACCTGGCAAGTGGGTAATTACAATCAGTAATATTAATCAAATAATTTTAAATATTTCGGACACACAGCTGTTGCTTTAATAATTATAATAACACAAATAACTGTGTAGCACACTATGCAATCAAATGGAATAATTTTGTTTGTTCGCAACAAAACAAATTGTCCAGAAAAATTAAAAATTATAAAATATAGACAATATCTAAATTATAGCTGATAAATTCAAATAGTTAATAAGTGATGTTTATCTCTGACAATAGTCAAAAACATATTGTCGGGTCCATCAATACCAGTGCACTCTGCATGAGCCCTTTTTGCACATACACCAAAGTTCACTGTCATGTCATTCATCTTTAAAAAGAATGCAAAAATCTTTGGTATTGCTAATTGTTATTTCTATGGCGTCACAACAGTTATCGGTGTGGCGTCAGGCGCAGGCGGGTGCCTACCGACGCGACCCGCCTATCCCTGCAGCATGGCGGGGTTCAACCTGAGCCGCACGCCACCACGTAGAGCCCGCTCAAAGCTGCTCCAGCGATTACAGACCGCGCAAACGTCCAACCCCAAGAAACAACCCGCGCACAAGAAGGTGCGCAAGTGAGCGAGAGCGCAAGTATGCTGCATTATTTCTACCTTTCTCTCTATCGGTTTCCCCACCACGTACCTAACTATTCCCCTCCTCTCTTAGTTCTCCCACCACATACCTAGATATTTCCCCTCATGCGATCGGAATTTTCGATCGCTCGAAAATTGTTACCCCCTCAGCAAAGAAGTTTCACTTCAAAATTTGTTTGATAATTTATCATTTATTGATTATCACCTACACAAGATAAATGTTCACAACTATTTAATCCTTCAAGTCTGTTGGCACCATCCAGAGTCCACCTTTACAAAAAATTTGTCGGAAGTAAATATTGCATTTGACCTGGCTGTAACCCTCCACGCTTCGCGCCGTGGACTTTCCAGACTTTCCAGACTTTCCACGGCTAGTAGTCTGATTTCCGTGCAAGTAAACCGCGATCCTACCTACGACATACCTTACATATCAGGTTTGTCTCTTTCACAGTCTGGACCATGGCAGTACAACTCGGACCGAGGTCTATATCGGAGAACTCGCGTGAACATACCCTCGCGACCGCATGGGACGATGTTCACACAATTTCTGGTTCTTATAATTTCGTTATATATGTAAAAAAAAATTAAGAACCTACCTACTTACATGTTGTTCAATGTTACTCAATTAATTTATTATTATTTTTCTTTTGTTTCCTTTAAATGTTCTTGGTTTTATAGTTCAAGTTTAATTTAATTTTGAACATATTTTATTTTGTTTTAATATTTCGAAAATTTTGGTTTTTCTTTGCCAGGTTTTCGCTCCTATTAGATTATAAAAATATACGTTACTCTTGCTTCATTTAAAAACTAAGGGCAAAAATAGCCCTATTTTAACGTTTTGTTTCTTCTTGTTTTTCTGCGTCTAGTTTTTACTTACTCTTCGTATTTACCTGCCTAATAAAGCAAAACTTTTTTTAAGCAATACGTTTAAAAACTAGTAAATACAAACAAAAGAATTTTAGAATTTTAGAAATACGCCTGCCCTAACTACAAGACCGAATAGTCAGCCTATTGACACGCACTGTGCCAGATTATTAAAACTACCGCACATTTGTTGGATGCGTGTGTTCGTTACCAGCTCGCTGAGGTCCTCTTGGTCCTGCGGCTTGAGTATTTGCTTCGCTCTCAGCCACGTCTCCCCCTCGTCGGCGGACAGCGTCACCTCGGGGTTGTCGGCTCGGCTGAGCCCGTGCAGCCTGGCCAGGCTCGCCTTCTGCTTCAGCAGCTTCGGTCCTGACTGGGGGGAAACAACCCCTCAGCAGGTGCGTGCCCTGGGGGGCAGGGCCGCAACAACTAAATTTTTATAAAGAATCGCCGATTGAAGCGGGGGGTCCGGGGGTCCTTCCCCCGGGAAAATTTGTATTTCAAGGTGGAAAATGGTGCTATTTAAGCAGTTTTATTATCAAAAAATTGATTACACAGCACTTTCTTTGCCCCCGTTTGCCCCCACTTCAAGGTTTAAGAGGGGGGGGGGGGCAAAATACCCTTCCCCCCCCTGTTATTGCGCCCCTGGTGAGGGGCAAGTATTGGAGACGCAGCCCTCTTCCTCCCTCCGGAAATACTAAAATCTAGTCTTTCGAGGATGAAGTTAGTGTTTAAGAACTGTAGTGAGTTTCTAATGTTATAAAGTTAGTTTGAGTGTAATGTAGTTAGTGTTAGTTTTGAATGTAATATAATCAATGTTAGTTTCGATTAGAAGTTTAAGCTAGGCCATACGTTCAAACTAAGAGCACTAATATAAATAAGTAATTATTTTGGTTTTTTAATTAGTGAAAAAGGTACAAAGATATGGCTGCTGAAGTGGTTAGTTTTGAGGATATCAAGAAGCTAAGATATCCACTAGCATCTGTAACCCCTACCAACAAAAGGAAATAATTTGAAAGCAAACAGCAATCAAATAGGTTCATTTTCTTTCTTTCTCTCTCTCTCTCTCTCTCTCTCTCTCTCCCCCCCCCCCAAACAGAAACCGCCGATCCATCACCGAAATAAATTTCCGCGCACGCTTTTATTTCTATATAATTATAATTCTATCAATATTTATACATTTTTAATGTTTTCTCATTAGCTTAGATAAGTTTGGGTAACGTTTAAAAAAAATATTTCATTTTCAAAAATTTTTAGTTGAAAAATGTATGTTTTGTTTATTTCGCTGCAGTGATTAAGACTATTGAAAGGTCTTCATTAAAATAGAGAATCTACTAGAGATTAGATTCTAAGAATTTAAAAAAAAATAAGTGTATTTAGGGGTCCGCCAAGTCAGAGATGTATCTGTGTTAGTGAGGCGGGATGATAAGCGCAAAGCTCGCTGGTACTTATAGCGCGGCATCACCTCTAAGCGCAAGGCTCTGAACTGGTGTGCAGTCTTCTCGTCGTGCATAGAGGATATTTGAGTGGTAGCCATAACATTGGATGGCGGAGAAATGAAGATAAAAGTGTAATGCAAGTCCCTTGGGTATTTTCAAGAATCTGTACTATGAAAACACGTGTTGAATATTCAGTTTAAAAACAAAATACGGAGACAGAACTTCTCGTCCGCCCTCAGCTTATTATTATTATTATTATTATTATTTATTTTTTGTGAAAAGACACCACTCTGATATCTTGAACAGTTTTCAAATCGCGTGGTATTTTCTGAAGCTCTGCTTACCGAACGTATGTGTGCCCATGTAGACGGGAGCTTTAATCCGTGACATTATTTAAAAATTATTATCAGCCCATCTACGGGGACTTCATATGAATTTGTTCCAGACCTTTCTTAAACATATTATCCCTAGTACGTATTTTACCTCACAGCTAGAGTTAATAGCTTAAATTGTTTTATTTCTTTCTTTCGTATAAGCACTTTCTTGAACATATTTTTTTTTGTCTAATACAAATGCTTCTATTTAGTGAGGCTTCGTGTTATGAATAAATATTGTAGACTTAACAGCCGTGGCGTTTTTGAATGCTCTCTTTGGGCAAGTAAGTGTAGAACAAACTTATGAATACGTGAGTGTAATCGCTATTTTAGAGGCAATATACAGTAAATAAAAAAATCTTATACATAGCGGCATGAGTTACTATCGTAGTTCTTTTCCCCAAAGAACTAAGATCTTTTCGAGAAAAATTCTGACATGAAGTCAAACGAAACAAATTACTTTTTCTAATAATAATAGCTCTAAACAGTCGTACAGTCATTTACTCATAGGTAGGTATGTCGGGCAACCAATGAAGTTCTATCATTTAGTGTTTCGTTACATGGTATCACTATAATGAGCCTGTTATATCATAAACGTGCTTATTCTAAGAGTTTGCACTAAAACACCTCCATGAAAACAAATAATTAGCATGATTGAAGCAACTGATTTTTGTTTGTGTAGGTAGCCTTCATCTGCCCAGAAGGCACAGGGTTAAAATTCTCAACAAAGACGAAACAGGAATTTTGTTTTATTCTACAGTTTATATTTTGCTTTGATAAAAAAAATTCGTTTTAAAGTGTGAATTATTTTTCATAAATTTCGTCGCTTGAAAATAAAGTTTTTTTTATGTGGTCATGTACCCATGTGAGATATTGTTTTAGAGAGTTTAGTTGATACCATGTCTAGACGAATAATGACAAGGTCGCAATTTCTCGCTTTTTTTTTTTCCCACGCTTGTTCAATACTAGCAAACCAAGATCTTCTAAATAAAAATCGATGCTTTTCACACCCCGTGTTGTTGGTCATTACCACTGTATTTGTCGAAAGGAAGAAAGGGACTTTCCGAGATCCGAGCAAACTGTATAATTCCGTTTTATGTTAGGAATACGCAGTTTATCTCGTCTCAGTAAATTATTAGCTATATTCCTACGCACTCATTTATCTACAGCTTAGCTGATCTTTCATTATTATACAGTTGATCGTGTCTGTGCATGCAATACTGCAACATATTTAATACTGTAACTATTCAATCAATATCTCGATATAAAAAGTCAGAAGGTTGTTTTCATTTTAATATCAAGTATCGGCGTCAGACGCAGCTTGTAAAACTTTTATTTAAGTTTTAAATGGTTTTCCACAAATAGGCCTAGCCGAAGAATTATCCTAGATTTTAATAACTTATGAATCACTGATGTATTGGGTAGGCTCTCATAAATTACGATTCGTATTGGATATTGGGCGTGAACTATCACCGGTCGTTTGGAATGGATTTGAGAAACAAAGCGACCATATTACTCAGTGTGTCTATTTTTGGAAGTTGAGCAAGAAAGAGGCTAGCAACGGAGGAGTTCACTTGCATGCAGGACCCCAGAAGTTACTGATTTAAGAATAGGCACAACAGTTGCATACTCACCGCGGTGGTAGGTTTGCTTGGAAGTGGTGATGTTTTCTTTGTTCCGGGCATTCTCTCACTTGTACTTTCGCACAGGAAAAAAAAAAAGCAAACTTAATTAAAGACAGCAGTTTTTATTTTTTGCTGCTGTTAACGCTGAAGTTCTCTGCATGCACTTGTTTATTTCTGCAGCCGCGAGTACGTTGCCGAGGTAACGAATCGATTCTTGGTACCACACAGTTTCAGCAATCTACCAGTTGGGATATAGGTACCTACTGCAATTCTCTGAATGAATGGATGAATGAATCGACGAAGGCTTGACGGATCGTCGACATGGGGTGGTTTGAGACATTGAATGGTGACGGGACTATAACGGAGCGCAATTAGAATT
The DNA here is from genome assembly GCF_032445375.1 of Bacillus rossius redtenbacheri. Classification (NCBI taxonomy): domain Eukaryota; kingdom Metazoa; phylum Arthropoda; class Insecta; order Phasmatodea; family Bacillidae; genus Bacillus; species Bacillus rossius. Next base: position 26,520,789 of record NC_086334.1, read on the forward strand.
ATTCGGAGGGGGAAACGGCAGTACTCCGAGAATAAGTGCTTGTATGATAAAGCCTACAGAGCAGTTCATGCACTTAAAGGGGTCCGCCTATTTGGCATGAAATTGCGCTGTAGTGTTTTGCAATAGCTACGTTTCCCCCCCCCCCCCCCCCTGTAAAATACCAAACGTATTCCTAATTAATTTCCGCAGTAAAAGTGAGACGGGGGGGGGGGGGGGGGGGGGGGGGGGGGGGAGAGATTCGGCGCGTATGCATAACCAACATGTGCGTTAGAAATGAAACTTCAGAGTAGGGAAAAAGGATTTTCGCACGGTACACAAATATTTAAAACACATAAAAAAGTATACTAGCATACAGGCGTGTGTACAGAGTAGTGTGAAATAGAGAAGTCTGGTATAATGTTATTCTTATGGGACTACGGCTTGATGACTTGTTGGCTTGCCAACCATGAGGATTCGGCTGTATTCGGGTGTGTTCGACTCTAGATGCCTAAGATAGGGACCTAGGCCGGCGGCCATCTTTGATGACGCCACATCCGCCATCTTGGAATATGCTATTTTAAAAATTCATAATCAAGCTATAAATAATTATTAATTTACTGATTGATTAAATTGAATTCCGTCATTGGTTCGATACTTGCTCGATGCAAAAAAGGTTATTTTCAGGCAAAAAAACTCATAAAAAAAGATTCATTAATTTATTATTTACCAGCCTCCAATTGATTCAATCGATTCCTATCCTTGATTAGATCCTTGGTAAATGGATACATGTTTATTTAAATAAACACTTATTTAATTAAACATGGCAAAAAATCCTAAAAGAGGCTTAAATTCCTCATCCACTAGCCGTCAGTAAGCTGCCGATGCCATCTTGGGAATTCATAATTATTACCATTCGACAAAAAGGAAGCGCATTTGGAAGCACACTCGGCAACAAGGACTACGATGGTGGAATGATCATATAGTTTCACTCGTCTGATACTATCCTTGATAACTCAATGGCATCTTTATCATCTTGAACGACGAACTCGATGGAATGTGTACCATCAACGTCGGGAACCCTGCTGGCAATAACGGCGGCGGCGCAGATCCCAGATATGACTACTACACGTCTACAAACTGTCTTTTTTTCTCATTTACTGTTGATTTGTTTTGTATTTTAGTTTTTGTTTGTATCTTTGAGCATATTTGTTTGTATATATGTATGTCGACTAAATTGGCCCATCGGGGTTACAATTTAAATAAAAAAATTAACAAATATTTCTTTGAAATCTACCAAACAAATTGGTACGTGGCCACCATGCACGTTACAATTGAAACTTACTGATAAGAGGGATAGAAAATTTTTTAGGGTAGGTACCCTTCATAATTTAAGAAACACGTAATAATGCAGTAACCTTTATTTACTAGCATCCGTCAATGGAATATAATAATAAATTAATGGGTTTATGATAGCTAAAATATGACTCACAACCATTTTGGAAATTTCTATACAAACTGTTACAATTCTAATGCTAACACCAGATCTAACCTCAGAGTTGACTGTTTGGAATTATGAGTTGAACAGTATGCAAAAGTATACAAAAGTATGTGAATGTATGCAAACATATGCAAATGTAAACATTTATAAAAGAATTGTTAAGTAGAAAAAATCATGCACAGCTGCTGCCATCTGTAACCAGCTGTAAAGATGTTTCAGTTTTAAAACCTTTTTGAAGTGAAACTATTTTATAGCCGGTAGAGTAATATTAGAACGGAAGTGAGAAGGTAACAGAGTTAAAATGAGTGACATATGTAACAAATACTGCTCAATGGTATTGGGTTTAAAAATAAAAGGTTTTGAATTGAATTATGTTTACAGCCAGTTACAGATGGCAGCAGCAGGGCAATATTTTGTATACTTTCCAATGCTTTTTGAATAGCCTGTACACACACACACATCTGAGAGTAACACGTGTACACATGAATAATTCTTGCATGTATGTATAATGATAACTGAAGGATGACTGTTTTAAAAGAGTGACTGCATATTTTTTTTTCCCGCACCTGTAAATAAATGTGGGTAGGACACGACGCTAATATTGATGATGCACGTGGCAAAGAAAACGACAACCTATCATTGCCCATGCATCCCATTATGACAAAAGGAATCTGTGCAGGCCATTCACCAACTTGCCAGTGTGACATACACAGGCCTCCCTATTCCAAACAGTTTTGCAGCCAGCCATTAGTCCTTCGTTGTAGAGGCACTGTGCGTTTGTGGTGTTTTTATCAGAAAAGGATTAGGTTAATATAATTTGTTGCATTCAGTAAAATCTTATCATGTATGCATTTAATTTTACGTAGCTTATTGTTTGTCAGATTTAGGCTTAAATTGTTATGTGATAACAACTATGCATCAGGCTGGCCTTGATGTCAAAAAGAGCAGGCATTCTGTCACTTCCACTGTGAAATATGATGTACAGCGATACAAGTCAGGCCAGCGGTGTTCAGACATTGCATGTGCGCTTCCTTCGTTGTAGAGGCACTGTGCGTTTGTGGTGTTTTTATCAGAAAAGGATTAGGTTAATATAATTTGTTGCATTCAGTAAAATCTTATCATGTATGCATTTAATTTTACGTAGCTTATTGTTTGTCAGATTTAGGCTTAAATTGTTATGTGATAACAACTATGCATCAGGCTGGCCTTGATGTCAAAAAGAGCAGGCATTCTGTCACTTCCACTGTGAAATATGATGTACAGCGATACAAGTCAGGCCAGCGGTGTTCAGACATTGCATGTGCGCTTCACTTGCTAAAATCTGCAGAAACCATCTGCAAGAATGCTGACAATTTTTACAGTATAAAAAAAGTGTGCGTGGAGTCCACACACGACAGAAGTGAAACCTCTTGTTTATTTTTCATATTAGGTATAGGAAACCTAATTCTCTTTGGATGAGGTCACAGTTAAAAATAATTTGTGAAAATAGATAAATTCAGAAATTTAAACACCTACATAGTTGAAAAAGACTAAATCATTTATCTCTACAGAAGCTATTAAATAAATTACTTTAACTCCTACAATACTCTGGAACTTTTATTTTACCACGTTTGAGAACATTAGTGACAAAAAAAAAATTGTTTAGATTTTGAATGTGTAAATATGCTGCTTTTATTTAAAAAAAAAGAAGTTTAATGGGTGGAATTAATGTTTCTTTAGAAACTTAAATGTCTGTGTTTTTGCTTATACATTATTTTATTTCCGAATCTCGAGTTTGACCCATCACTATTAGAGACGTATGAGGAGTGAAACGATGAGATGACGTGGCAATAGAATATGTTTCAACAATGAACAAGAGAAAAGGAAGAGAAAGGGGGAGGAAATAAAAGAACCCTTTGAAAAACCCATTGGTTTACTGCAAGGTCCACCAACTTACAAAATAACCAGGCATGACCCCACCAAGTGCTGAACCTAAATCACCTTGGTGGAATTATGAGTTACCACTGTGGTCGCCAGTACTACAACGGGAAAGTTAATGAATTGTAAATGTCCAAATACATAGAAAAAACTCTTTTATAGCCCATACTAACATACACTTGTACAATGAGAAAATGACAAATTGAAACAGCCTACATTAATTATTGTACATTTTAATAAATACAAACTTTCATTAATGGTAGTCAACTAACCATTAATCTATTGAACATTGTATAATATACATATATGGTTTATTTCTCAAAAAGTTATAACACCTATCATTAAAATTAATATAAAAAATTAAGACAAAATAATTTACACTGAACTTATATACATATAAACAATAAAAACTCAGCAAAGCAGGAACCACTGTAAACACATTCTTCTTAGTTAATTTATGCAGCAATAACATAAGAAATATATTATTTTATGAATTAAAAGTTACTTCATATCCTTTCAATTGACTAACATTTGATATTGAACTACTTTTGTGGTACCAGTACCACTAGGCAATACAGAATAGAAAAAAAATTACTAAATATTAAGTATAGAACTCCACAGTGTACTTTACAACACAAAAGTATATATATATATAAACTAAAAATAATTTAATTTTTATGACAATCAAATAATATAAAATGAGGTATAAAAATGCATGGAAAAATACAATCACTTGAGTTAAAACATCTTTTGACTTATGTCGAAAGATATAATCGGTGATAATCATTGGCCCCGAAAGCTGCATTACACTTAGGACACTTTCGTTGTCTGGTCTCATACCGAGTTCGCAAACAATCCCAACAAAAAACATGAAAACATTTGCTAAGAACAGCATCTTTACGTTTCACTTTACATGAGGGACATGTGAGCGTCTCTTTATATTCCCTGATCTCCTCTAACATCACTTCATCTAAAGTACCAGCCATTTCAATCTTCTTCATACGTTCTGTCCTGCGTCGCAGCTGAGCTATTTCCTCCTGTAAGGACACAGAAAAGATTTAAGTTTTGTACTTCAAAGGAAAAATTCCTGCACAAATAGAGAATGTTGAATAAAACTACCACCAAATTAAGACATCAATAACTACATAAAATTTTCCTCATTTAACACTTTTGAAATGCAGGTTAATAATTTATTCTGGTAAATAGACTTGTTTCAAAATACTTCTCCCAAAATATTTATTTTTCAATATGTATTTGACTTCATACTGTGTATATCTATACACTATACATTTTTTTTTTTTTGAAAAATAGTGAATGATTATTTGCCCAAAATAATAAGATGTAACTAAACAACTAACACGTATGGTAAATCCCATACACTATACATTCAGTATCCAAAAAAACTTTGTGCAAAATTGGTTAGGAATATGTTATTTACCACATAGGCACCCTCACACAAAGATAGCCAGAAGTATGTCAACCAACTGTATATCTAATATATGAGTGACCTTTGCGCTGTTCACTCTGAAAATGTTTTATAGAACATGCTCATGAATTCACTGCAATTAAATTGCAGTCACACCGCAGAACATCACGACTTTTATGAAAAATTGCTTCCCATGCATACCATATTCACCTGCGTAATTTTCACTACCCCATAATTTCCATTCCCATGTTATATTACTGAACAGTAGCACTAGCTAAAAAAAAAAAAAAAAAAAAAAAAAAAATTGTGAGCATATGTATGAAACATGCCAACTTTACCTGAAGTCTCTTAGTTTTATATGCCTCTGCTTCTAATGCACTAGTCTTCTCAGCAACAACTTGCTGAGCTTCCTTCATTTGGGCATGATATTTCTCTGCAGACATTGAAGCGGAATTAAAAAGTCAATACATCATTGGAACATGCCTTCATAGATTGTGAGTGGATATTCACACATGTAGTATTAAACATGTGAAATTATGACATTATCAGTATTTCAAAGTCAAAATTCTATAAAAAATATTGTTACCGAGAACATTTTCTGAATTTTAGTTAATTGGAAGAATTTTTTTTCTTTCTGAAAAGTTATATTTCATTTAGAAGTATTTCCATTTAAATTAGCTGAAATAGGTCAGAGTTGAGATAAGATAGGCCTGGTCACCCTGCTATCATGGGTCCTGAGGGTGGTCAGCTAGTTTTTTTGTTTGTGAGCGGCCAGTTATGAAATTACGTGCCAGTCAGTGTGCAAGCCACCCGCAAGCAAAAAGAGAGAGGGCAGGTGTTATGCAGAACCACAGGACTGCGTAATAAAGCGAGGCCAAGGTGGTTGGAAAACTACTGAGTTCAAAAGGTTACAGGAGGTAATGAGGGAGTGGCGATGGTTTGTTCGAATCGAAGGCTTGGTGATCAGCCAGCTGATGGAGGTGTTTAGACTGAGACAAGCCATCATGGGATAGCTTCGCCAGTTTTCACAGTCATCTTTTGGTTTGATTAAACGTACGTAGCTAAGGTAATTTAATACGGGCTGAACTGAATTTACAATCGGTTAGTTACTAATTAATTAAAGCAAAAGGTTCAAGTTAAAATCTAGAGGGACGAGTGCTAATTTGTATGAGTATAATAAATCATAATTTAGAGTGAGGGCTATTAATTTGAAAAATAACAGTAATCACTGAAATAACAACACCAAATAACAGTAATCACTGAATTAATAACACAGTGCTTAAATTAAAAAAGAAGTTAAACTTGTTTGACAGCTAGAAGGGCAGTTACTGCCCCTACTTTAACTTGAGAATTACGTTGATTAATTAAGGTTTTATTGTAACATAAATTAGAAAAATTATTAATGTAAAGAGTAATTAATGTAATGAAATAAATACTGGTTCTGCAGTTTATAATATTTACTTCAATCAGCATAATATTACAAATTATGTATTAGTAAACTAAACTAAACAAAAAAAATTCACATTGCAAAGGTTAAGTCTAAGATGCATGTTAGTAAATAAGTTTTTATTGATGTAACTGTTACGGTTTGGTGAATAAAATTTGATTACACTACCCCTATGTCTTAAAATTGTGCATTCCGAACACCTTAGTGTTTATTGGTGTTTTCTCAGAAGACGGAAGTCAAATCAGGGGTTGTCAGCAGGACGACTGTGTGGCAGAGATAAGAGCCAGGACAAGGGTCACCACATTCTTCCTCAGTGAGGGAGTGGCAATTTCTGGCCAAAACAAATTAAGGCTCTAGCTCTTAGTTTTTAAGAGTAATGAGTTTCAAAAATAACGGACCCCACATGCTCTTACTAGAATATCTCAAGGCAGTTCAAGGTCAGGAACTAAAAATCGTACATATCATGTTCTCATGGCAGGCCAATTTCACTGCATACATTATTTAAAAATCGACTGGAAGGGCAGGTACTGTCCCTATTTTAGTTTGAGAGTTACGTTAATTGTTTTATCAAAGTTTTATCATAACGTAAATTAGAAAAAAATATTAATTAATGTAAAGAGTAAGTTATTAAATAAATAATGGTCATGCAGAAAGAATTATTTAGTTTTATTTCTTATGTTAAAGTTTATTTCTAGTAATTTAAAGTAAGGAAGTTCATTAAGAACCTGAAATTACCCAGTTATCTCTATTTTATAGTTTTGCGAGTTTGTTCCCCCAAATAAGTGTTTGATTTACAAGCATCTGGTTCCTCTCTTACCAGCTTGACCAATGAGTCAAGGAAATAAAGTGTGATGGAGGTTTTATTAGTTTTTCTGGTGAGTTTTGGTTCACAGACAAAATTAAATAATTTACATCCAAAGTAGAACATTAGAAGTAGCCCCAATCCCCTAATTATAATTCATCACCATTATCAATCTCACTCTAATATTTTTAGGCACCTAACAATATTTTAAGAAGCACAGTACAGATCAACATCTATCCTGAATTAATGAACTCTTGAATTACTTGAGTAGTTTTTAAATTGTAGTTTTTTCAAAACATAACAAATGAAATTAAATGCTACCACCTTAGCAAGTCACAACACCAGAATTAGTACAATGGAAGCAGGTTCAGTAGATTAAAGAAAACAATGGCACATGGCCTACCTAAATGAAGCTTCAAGTCTGCAGCAGACTGAGCACTTTCAATGGCCTTGCGTTTGTGCATTTCCATCGCTTGTTGCCGGATGGCCAGCTCCTTTTCCACAGTTGCCAGAGAGTTCTGAAGGATTCGTTCTTTCTCTTCCAGCTTGCGCACAACTATATTGGTCGCCTCTACCTGAGTTGTCAGTGTTGCCACCTGCAACACGTAAATATCAGTTTTTGACTGCTTCGAACACACAAACCAATAACAATTACATCAGAAAATGCATCAGACCACTCTCAAACCAACCACAATCTTCAGTTGAGTACACTTTTCTCATATGTAGAGGTTAAGATTATTTGATCAAAAATTTTGAACTGTGATATTTTTTAAAATTCAGGTCTTATACATCTGGAGAAGGATGTATTAAATTTTGGAAAATAATAATAATAAATATTTAATAACTTGAATCTTTCATTTGAAATTTCCATACTTTTATCCCAAGTCTTGACAGAAGAATAAGTGTTAGTATCCAAGATTCAAACCCAACCCAACCCATCGGTAGTTATACTGTAAGGTTGTTAAGTTAGGTTACTGGTGAATTTTTTTACCTTTCCCTACATTTGTGTTATAACAAAATGAGGTGATCGTGGCAAATGCCAGTTGCTGATATTATACTAACCTACAGCAAAATAATTAATTTTTCAAGCTTATTTTAACATGTGGCAAATGAAACAAACTGCACTTCATTTCAATGTCGCAGCAAAGCCTAAGCTTTAGTCAAACATGATGATCTGTAAATTTCTACTATATGAAACAAGTTCTAATTACTAGGGAAACACAGGAAATTTTGTTTTTAAAAAAGTCAACACCTTTTCTAAAATTTACTTCTTTTTTCAGGACCTAAGTGACTTCAACCCAGGAGCCATACTGCAGATCCCACATATTTCAGCTATCAAAGCTAAAATTTTTTTTTATAGAGTTCTTGGGACTTCCTAATTTTTGATTATGATTCTGCTCTTAATTTTAAGACAAATTTTAATTTGTTGAATAATGAAGACAGTAACTGTAAGATTTTCGATCATTAAACATTGAAAAAAGTGAAAATATTATTTTTAACTGATTACATGCAGGTTTAAATCATTTTACAATATTAAATACCAAGCATTAAAAATTATGCAGTTTGTTTTATGTCCCCTAGCTGTAGGTTAATTATCAGCAGACTCTTGTCACTATTTGGAGAATGCATTCAAAAGGAGGAATTAACTTACAGAGTAAAATGAATAAACACACAGTCTAATTTATTAGCATTTATATCAAGATGGAACATGAATGTTTTGTGAAACTATCTAATATGCATACAAATGAATACTCATGCATAGCTATTGTGAAATGTATTTCAGCAGTAACACAAATTAGGATTTAACAACTAGAAAAGTGGCAACCAACTCATGGCCAGTGGACCATTTTTGGTCCGCCAAGGTTTCGGCAGAGGCCCGCTACACCAGCAGGAAATACCTACTTAACTGCTAAATGGAAGCCAAACAAGATAGTACAATAAATACTCTTTTATCCGGCATGTTCGAGACCATGGGAATGCCACATTAGCCATTTCACAGGATATCGAACGCCAATATAGTGTTACGATAAATAGTTATCACAGAAAAATTATTACAGTTGTAATACGCTTCTCTATAGCAAAAAAGAATAATGCCAAGAAGTAGTTAAAAACAGTGGCCACAAAAGCCTATGATCGAGATTTAAATCTCTTTATGTGGAGAAGATAGTTGCCGATTCCAGATAACTGGAAAAAACTGAGCTTCTACTAAGCAGAATCCTGATTGGCCAGATCATCATCCAATCACGGCCACTTGCAGCGACCAATTACAGCCCAGCTGTAACTGGCTCTATATAAATACTCTGGCATAAGACCAGACCTTCAGCTTTTCATCACCCTTGAGAATGGCTGCAATATGACAAGCAGAATGTTTTCATCAGACATGTTCCAGACAAAAAAAATGCTGCTCTATGATAAAAATAAACACACACAAACATTACTGTTAAAAAATATATATACACTTGTCATGTGTCAGCCAACAAAATCCTGAAATAGGACGAAAAAATTAGAATGTGCGAAGTTCCATCAGTGCCAAATTACAGAATATGCTAAACTTAATAATGCGGGATCAGAGAGAGCAGACTGTACGTTATTGTAAAATTTCAATTCGCGAATTACATTTTCCAAATCTGCTATACATGCGCTATGATTTTGATGATATAATGTCAAGAAGCAATAATGTTCCACCATGGACAAAAAATAAATCATGAAATCAGGGGGAAAGTAGAGGGAGGGGCTCGTTGGTACTGGTAATACCATACAATATCCAAACTGGCCCGCTGGATTTCATAATTTTCGTAATTGGCCCTCTCTGGCCTCTGAACCAGAGCAATAAATTTCACTTACTTGCTCTTTCAGCACATCCTTCTCTTCCCTTGCTAGTTTATGTAACTGGTTGGATTTAATACGTTCTGTCATCAACTTAAAATTTGCATCATCTTTCTCTCGAAGTTGTTGGATAAGTCTTGAATTTTGTTCCTGCATGTCTTCAAATGCTTGACCAGTCACTTCCATTTCGTTCAGCAGTGCCTCTTCCTCCTGAAAACATTCACTATGAAACATCTGAAACCTCAGTTTGAAACATAACATAAGTCTTTGCTTTGCCACAGAACAAAAAACAATTCAAAATGTTCTGCTAACCATATAACCTTCTCTAACTATATGTAAATGGATAACTTATTCATGTAGACTTCTGAAACTTGCTAACATATTTTTAATATAATAAAGATTACATCTGATGCAAGAGTTGCTGGTATAATGTTGAAATTATGGTATGTATGTTAAATTTGTTGGGAAAGAAAACCATAATTTAACAGTTATAATCAGCTAAAGAATTAATGTCAAAATATTTCACTTTGTCACCCAAAAAACTACAATGTGTAAAGTGTACTGGACTCAGAAGAAAATAAAATTAACGCTGGAAAAAACTTAAGACACTGTAAAAAAACACACCTTGTTTTCATCAGTAGTTATATAATTTAAAACATAATTTAAATAAGTACATGGTGCTGAAAAAATTATGTTAATGTTTGAATGCCACACAAAAACTTACATGAGCAATCTTACCACAGGGTCATGTCTCATGTGACTATAAATAAGCATTTATTCAAAGAAACCCAAATTAATTATTAAAATCCTGAAATTCTCTTAAATGAGTGTTTCATTTTATGACACTCCAAGTTCTATGTTTTTTACTTAGTCAACACATGACCATATTTTATTTCATTCACATGAACTGCTTATTTTACCTACTAGGTGCACTAAAGTCTTTAAAGAACTGCATGAAAATTCCACTTTCCATTAATGAAATAAAATATAATTTTATTTAACTGGTTGATACACTAGTGAAGTGATAACCAACCATGCATATACAATCAGCAAGTAGCCAAAAATTAGCAATGAATAATGCCACATCTCAGCTTAAAATGTACGTTAATAATTTTGGGTTCCAAGTAAAATAACCCACAGAAGTAACTATACTAAAACACTCTAAAGATTTATTTCAATGAGAATTAATCAACATTAAATTATTATTATTATTATTATTATACAATGTTAGTGAGAATAATTACTTTCAGGGCAGTAAAAAATTAACCTTTTTCTTACACAATAAATTACATCACTATAGTAGGCAAGACACCTTGTGTGAAAAAAATTATATTACTATTAAAAAACAACCATAGAAGGCAAGGGACACTTGTGTGAAAAAAATACTTTATTATTAAAGAGCAATTAGCTATTTTTTCGTAAGTTTTATTAAAGTGGACCTCACTCACTTATCCCTACTATTAAAGGACATAACTGCTCTGAAGCATCAATGAACTCCCTCACAGTAAATGTGGTTAAACCTAATTTAATTAACATCTAGATGAAATTAAGACAAAAATGTAGCCACAATAATGGCTAATACACTACTTACAAAAATAAATTCAAGATTGAAAAATACTGTAAGTGGTATTCCACTCACACTTGCAATTACAAAAAAATATACCATACCTTAATCTGCACATCATAAACTAACTCTACTCACTTAATGATCAAAACATACATATTTAAACTTAGTGAATTTCATAGTGCTGGGGGTGAACACTTAAGAACAGTTACACATATAATTGAATAATGCTTATAACATCATCTTTCCTCAATCCCATGAAAGAAAATAATTCTACAGATATAAATTGTGTATGTTCCTTTGATTTTAATAATAAATTAAATGTAAGACAGAAATTCCTTACAAACTACAATCAATTCAAAATGGTACCTAAAACATACATAGCTGAAAAATCAACAAAAAGCCAATTTTTTTCTTTTTTTACAAAAACATAGAAACAAAGCTTGTGTGACACAAAACGTACATGCATTTGTATTTAAACTTCTTTCAGGTACTCATAGTTTAGGTCAATTGTTGATTATCCGCGAGCAGATCATCCACTTTGCAACTTATCTGCGGCACTTACAGCAGAACCATAGAATAAGCTTACTTGATTCCAAAGAAATTCCAGCAAAAAAATGAAACAGACATGAAAATTTATTAAAAAAGCATTTGGTAACAGCAAAAAATATAGCTACCTTTAATAGAAATTCCCCAGAATATAAAACACAATATATAAGAAAATCAGTTAAACATTGCAGTCACGGTTGTTCAAAATGGGGGCACAATGCACTAATCTGTTCTACACTCGTCCCTTTTATTCCCTTCCTACTGGTGGTGACCTGCTGTTAGACAGTAACTTACTGGATACTTCTCTCTCCATTTCTAAATGCAGCACTACCAGAGTTGCAGACAACGGCACTGAATGCTCAAAATTCATTGGCGCATAACACATTAAGTATGATGGACCTTTTATTTTTTAACCTGAGGTCTTATATGCTCTTTACTTATGTGTGTGTCTTATTTGCACAAAAAATCTATCTAAAGAAAGTAACATATATATATATATATATATATATATATATAAAAAATATTATTATTTACTGTATGAAGACACAGAAAAAGAACTTTGTGCACAGCACATCACTAAAATTTAAACTATTCTGCACTAGAGACTAAAAAAAGAGACATTTTTGCAGTTATGAGACATTAAATATTCCAGTCTGTGGTAAAATTTGTATCAGAAGTCATAACACATTATTTAATGTTTCACTAAGAAAATAAATTTTCTTGCAACATGCCTCTGAAAAAGGATTCTGCGCCGACTGCTTTCTAATATATAGGTGAGATTCATTATTTACGCTTTCTTTTGGCCACAATAAGAGGTTAGTTAGTATTAACCCTGCTATGGTTTGGGAGATGTCTACCTACTGAAATCAACTCCATGTAAATAAAAATTTAGTTAAAATTTGTGTTTGAAGACAATGAAAATCAACCTTGGACATAAACTTTGCTAAACCTTAATTGTCACTCAAGTGTTATGTTTTCTGAGTAAAAATTTAACTATAAAATAATTATATTTTCTTGCAAATAGCAACCGAAAATAGACTTCACACTGGCTGCTTAATAAAGTTTGGCATGACTATGTCAATGCTTCCCTTAATGAGAGAGGTTATATTACATTCCATTCCAAAATTTTAATTTGTTCAGAAGATAACCTGTAATTAAATAAATTGAAGTTTCATTAACATATCGTCCAATGTTTTCATAAGACGCAACAAAATGACCATAAAATATTAAAAACATGAGTTCAAATGCTTTAAAAGTCTACATTAACAGCTTCAGTGCTGTTTGTCCATGAATTTAGGTTATTCGTAGCATTGCTCCCCTTAATCAGAACAGATAATCAGAAGTTTACTGTATAGAAAAAAGTAGTGAATAAAAATTCAATACTGCAAGAGCAAAATAAAAATTATTTTTTGTAAACATATATTTCTTGAAAAACACTAGCAAAAATCAAACACTTCTGAGATAGAGAAGTTAAACTCTACACATGGTTTCTTTCCTTTCTAAAATACTGTAACTACAAAAGTATGTTTCATTTAAAACAAAGTACAGTTCTTAAAAATTTATTACTCTACTTATTGTTATGAAGACACAAAATAAAATGTACTACATTGCTGAAAAAAGTTATCTTTAATGAGTACGAAGGATTATTTTCAGAGTAAACATGGTAATTAATGAAATAAAAAAAAAGAGTTGAATCCAAGCACAATTTATATGGAATTATTTTTAACACACTTTAATACATTTATGTATAATTAATGAATAGTTCTAAACACAGCATGTTATTGAAATTATTTGTTTACAATTTAATTCTTAGCCTTTCAATAATTATGACTGGAAACAACTTTCTTGCTAGTCTAAAGTAACCTGGGGGTTAAGAGCCTTGCACGAGTCCACCATTAAATAATATTTAATCAATTATATGGCAATAACTTAATTTAAAAGTACACCTACATCTATTTTAAATTACTAGTACTTTGTTTTTAGGCATGTACATGAATCAAAAAGGTCAAACCAATCACACTTTATAAACTTACTAAAAACAATATTAAGAATGCAGCATTAGTAACACTTAAGTGGCAATGTATCTACCTGGAAATCAGTTATAATTTTATTTATATATTATTATTATGTTTAAATTTTATAAGCATTTTTCATCATAGTTCTTGTAAATCATGGTTCATACCCTCTTGTGGAATCAAAAATAAGGAGTTTTAAAGACCTCTTTACTTCATCCCCTTCATAAATATCAAGAGGTAAAAAACTGTTTGTAATATCACACATAGCTTAACAATACTAATAATAATGATAAATAATTAATGCACAATAATTATTTTTTAGTTAGTTAAATTCTTACAGTTAAGCCCCTATTGTCCAGAGATATCTCCAGAACACATATCTAATCCAAGCATGGTGTCCATCTGAAATTTGTAGCCCTAATATTTAATTTTCTCACTTATTACATTTACTTTATAAGATAAAAATAAGGCAGTAAATCACACATTTTGAGTTTAAAAATTTAAAAAAAAAAATTCAAAAGGTTTTTTATTTATAAAATCTAATAACATGGCCTGAAAATTGCCCACTGTCCTGAGCATGTGCAAAGCATTGTTTGCTGCCAAGTCGGAAACAAAAGAACATTCTTAATTTATCTATTACTTGTACTCTATCAATTTTTATTAAGGAGTTTTTAAGGATTCTTAGTGAAATTTAAGGACTTTAAAGGGCCCTTATTCAATTAAAGACAAATTAATGACTTTAAAGATACTAAGGAAGCATACAAAGCCTGTAAATAAAAATTAACATTTTTACCTATGTAAATAGTGGCTATGTTTAAATTTCTTAAGTACTTAAACATGTAAGTAGAAATATGTTATAAGTGAATGAGTATTTTAAGGCAGATTATAATAAATTTAAAATTATCTCATTTATAAGAAATTTAAAACTTTAATATGCCATGTAATTAGTGATGAATTATATATGTTATATTAATGAATTTTATAATTTTATACTGTTACATATAAACTTTTTTAAGTTCATAGTATGTATTTTGTAGAATTTTTGAATCTGCAGTTTGTTTATCAATCATTATGCTTGAAGATGGTGACCACAGAACTAATAAATTTAAGTATATAAACAATTGCTCAGAAGTTAGCTATAAATTTGTAAAAACCAAAACCTTTTAACTACCAGTACTTACGACACTGAATCTGAGTGTAAAAACATTAATGAAACTAGAAGGCCTTAGAAAAATTATTACATGTATACTGAAGACAAGCCTTACGAGACTGAATGCGAAATTTAAACAGATGTCCTGATAAAAGAAAATACTACTAAAATATACTGGCATGAAATAATATAAGACATTTAAGTTTACTTTAATTTTTCAATGTACTTATTTTTCTTCTAAACATACAATAACATATCTCTTAAAAAAAAAAGCTATCATTTCAAAAATAAAATTTTAATTAATTAAATTAAAAAATGATTAAATTTTAAATAAATTGGATCATTGAAAACAAAAATTGAGAGAAGATTTACCTCATTTTATGCAGCAGTCATATTTTAGAATATCTTGCACCAATCATTTGACAATCTGTTAATTAAATGTGATTTTATGGAATGGTTTGACAATTTATGAGTAAAACGATAGACAATCATCCAGAGAGCTCAAAATAAGATGAAAGGGGATGGAGGGAACATGGATTTTGAATTGGCTTGATGTCTGACATTTATAGAGAGTAAAGACAATTGTTTTTACAGTTTAGTTATTTATTTCACTTGTGATGAACAATTTTAGAAAACTTTGCTGCAGTTAAAATGAAACCCCAGAAAAGGAAAGCAAGCAAAAATTAGTGAAATTATGATTGAAGCACCTGACAAGAATAGGCTTTATGGTTAATAGGAACATGTGATGTTTAATGATGAAATTATAATACTTTAACAAACAGGTGTAACTGTAAACATTTTTACCAACATCAAAATTATATAAAAACAATTACCGTGGCTTTATTTTAAAACAAATCTAGGATCATATGTCATTGTGGATGTCATGTACATGTATATGACATTCAGTGTAAACCAACATGAGAATGTTTTAAATCAATATTCCCTATTGCAGGAATCATTCAAAGACTGCTATTGCTGTGGCATTGTACAAAGGTGTAATGGAAGAAGCCAACTAAGTCTAGTGTTTCACAGTTTTTCAAGCAACTGAGGTACAATTTACTGATGAAACAGTAATATTTCAATATTAGCATCTGCTAACTAACTGGCATAAGATTCAGTGTGCTGTCGCAGAAGTAACCATGCACGCTGATGGACCAAGTACCCATGCTTTCATCGACACACTGAGTGTTTTTAAACGGACTTCCCTTTAGTTCATCACGTCAGTTTTCACAGGTCGATGGAAAACCAGTAATCACATAATTGAACTTAAATAACCATTTTTAATTTTAAAAATTGTATGAAAACACTAAATAGCTGAAAATTCATAATCATGCAATTTTTACGTAGTTGCACGCAAATAACTTTTGTTGACTACAGAATAAACATGGGTACATGTTTTGCGTGTTTCAATTATTAAATAATGAATGCTATTTATACCTTTTAAAAAATGCCCAGAAAAACCAGTCTGGAAAATTTCAATTTGAAATAATTTTAGAGTATTTTCGTGATAGTACATAATTCCCAGTAGGTGTCAATTTTTACAACTTTGAATCTACTTTACATATTTAATGTGTACTTTGGAAATGACTACATTATTTTTATTATAAAATTACCAAAACAAATTTTTTGTAAATTTTTTAATATGCTTTTATTATGATGCATAACCATGCACTGAAACCATTAAACTAACTATAGAACTATATATAGATCTAACTATAGAATTGTAGAAGAAATGACAGTACATGAGGAGCTGATAAGCGAATAACCAGAAAAATTACCATTCAAGAGTTTCGACAGGTTCACACTGACATGAATAATGGCAACGGGTTGTTGGAGCTGTTGAACATGTGTCAAACACTGTTTGATTTCAGCCTGTGAACTGATCAGTTGGGTAAGATATAATCATACCCTTTCAAATGCATAACAAATGGTATGGTCAGAAATGTAGGTCACTACTTGTATAATGTTACCAGATTTTTGTTGTATGTGCCGATAAAGTGCAGACCATTACACAGTATAAAATAGTTTCTTTGAAGGTTGCTTCACATTCTAACGAGATAAAGAAGTAACCATCATTCTGAAGTTGAACTTAATGTACATTTGACACTTCATTTTTTCCATTCAAATTCAGAGCAACTTCCCTCCCAAATAGAGGTGGCCATAATTTGGTAGAGGTCACATTGAAAATATTATTTATTCTTATATTATATAGTGAAAAGTAAACTAAAAATTGTACATAAGCAATAGGTCCCTGCGATCACTCTATGACATTTATATGCTACTGAGATTCACAGGTTGATGAATGTAGTGTATCACTGAAAAAAATGGCCATCTGGCCTCGTCTGTTATGAATGATAAATACCTACCTGATTTGCATTGCTTTTTCAAAGTCACTCTGACTCAACCTAAAAGAGGCAAATAATCAGTAATGTTCTTTAAGAAAAACTAAAACTTATGTGCTAAGAATTTGCAAATTAACTAATAGTTGAAATTTGAAATCTATAAAAGAATTTTTACCCATTCTGCAAAGTAGAAGAAAAAAAAACATTAAAACACAAAACACACAAATGTTTCTTACACAAAACTACTTAATTTACAAGATACATAAATTTTAGTCAATACAATCAAGCAATTAACCTCATGAGACCACTATTAGAAAATAAATACATGTTTCTGATATACTATAGAGAAAAAAACCAGACCAAATTAGTTACGTTAGAAAATATAATTTGTAAAATAATAGAGTGAGTAAGAGAATGTTTATTTTAGTAACCACCAGTAACCAATATTAGTACTATTATGTTAAGTTATAAGTTGGAGGAGGCTAGCATTATAACTGTGATAGTAACAAATTTTTTATTATTGCATATACTAGAATAATGTAACTAGAAAAGTTCATAAATTTTACAATTTATGTCAGGCCAGGCACACAAAAGTAAATGTGAACACTACACACATCAAAATTAAATTTGTTAATAAGGTGTGCGTAGGTTAAAACATCAATCTACACTGTTAAACCATTTCCCATGCTTGGATTAGATTGAACTACATTATACTTGCATAACTTCATTTAGAGCACTGTATTTAAAATGAATAGTGTTTTTCATCAAGAACTATTCAAACCAGTGCTTACCACAAAATGAAAAATTAAGAATATAGTAAAATAAAGAATACAAATTTAAACAAATCATGCAGTTTCAGCACTGAAAATATCAGACTAGGAACTACTTAGGTAATCTGAGTAAAACACATGCGAAAGATCGCAATCATCCTTAAAAAATGGATAGAGCATTTAAAGACAACTTGTAAATGTCTGGAGGAAAACATTCTCCACAAGTAATAAAATATTTAATTGATAAAAAAATTTGGTAGGCATTGAAATACAAAAGGGGTAAATATGTAGTTTAGTGGTATTTGCGAAAAAAAAATGTTAAAAATTCGAAAATACTTTTATTCTATGCTCTGACCTCCTCTTTTCATTAAACCCGGCAGAGATAAGAAATTCCAAATACTTACGGAGATATCGAATTTTATAATTTTCATAGTTGGGCGATATTTGTTAAAAAATTTTTTAAATTCCGAAAATACTTTTACTCTATTCTCTTTAACTTCCTCTTTTCATTAAACCCGGCGGAGATAAGAAATTCCAAATACTTTAGGAGATATAGAATTTTTTTAATTTACATCACAATACCTGTGCATTCATGCGGCATTCACAATTGTTTCTTGTTTACGAGTATGAATTTTTTTTTTTTCGCGACGTAGGTGAACGACTACATTTTCTACAAATGGCAAAGGAATTTTACCCGCCTCTAACTTAGGTGAGTTTTTAACGTTTCAAATTTTAATGTTTTATTTGTTATTTGGATATTGTTGCGCAAGTAATAAGTAAAAAAAAATTACGTGAGTTCCTACTGTTCATCCTTTGTCCCGGTTTGTTTGGTCAGGTCAGATACATTATAAATACTTTAAAACTAAACAACCATTAAAATTAATTCACATTATTTTTAATGTCCCGCTTGGTTTGAAAGTATTTATAATGTAACTGACCTGACATAATCTACCATTTTAATTAATTAGGCATTCACGAACACATGGCAAAATAAAAAAATGGCCACGGTCAAATGATTGCACAGGTCTTGTATAGCAAAATAAGAATGGCAATATCTCCTAAAGTATTTGGAATTTCTTATCTCCGCCGGGTTTAATGAAAAGAGGAAGTTAAAGAGCATAGAATAAAAGTATTTTCGGATTTTTAACATTAATTTTTCAGAAATACTGCTAAACTACATATTTACCACAAAAGGTTATTATCTACGAAATAGAATAATATTTTTAATGAAAACTAAAAACTTCCACCCTTTTGTTTGCTAATACAAACCATATTGAAATGTAATTCTTGCCTTATGCGAATACAGGCGAGTCACTGTTTGATTCAGTCCTATCACTGAAGGAAATATTTCTTTAATGAATAACTTCAATAGTTTTATATTTACTTAGTCAGGTGGGCTAATATTATTTTGAATAATTTTTAATTTGCATTGTGAACAAAAATAATTTTACTTTTATTTGATTATTATTATTATTGTGTATTTATGTGACAGACAGTCTAACAGACACACCACAATTCTTACGATTTGCCCAACACACAGAGCTACCAATAATATTAGATATAAAAAAAATTATTTGCTTATTAATTTCATATTTATGCACCTAAAAATTCATTGAAGACATACGTCTTGAACTTCGCCACGTAATACCGACCTGACAACAGCGCCGGCCATTTATCCTGAATGTAAATCAGAGCGAAAATCACTATAGCGTGCCAACATGCTGTAGCCACTACATCTTATTTAATCTGAGCTCTGCTAAGTAGTTACAGTATTCTGTTCCTGTGTAGAAAAGATAGCGGCAAAAGTGTTGTTTCACATTATGTCTACTGGCTGGACACATCTTAGTTAGGCAGACATTGACCTTAATAGTCACAAGGCGGGGTGGCCTTAAATAGATCTCATCGCTGTGTGACAATAAGACATGGTAAAAGTCTGCATTTGTTTAAGAAGAAATAAATAATAAAAAAAAAATGATATGAAACATTTACATTACAACTAAACAACTAAAACTCAATAATTTACAATGGAACTATTTACCACTAACCATTACCAACTTACCATTTCCATCACTTATATAAATTCATAATAATGATTTTGAAATATCACTAAATGATAAAAATCATATTTTAAAAAAAAATTAAGACAATTTTAAGTACCAGAGACATTACAACTTTATAATAAACAAGCTACATAATAAACGACTAAAAATGATATATTGAGAATGTACTATACATCTATACTATACAAAATCTCACAAGTCCTTCACGCTCCAAACTTTTTTGCCACTCACTGCACCTATCTGCCGCATGCGTCTCACTTATGGAGCACAATGGTGTAGTAATTAAGACACTAGCATTGCATTCCAGAGAACACAGGGTTCCGATTCTGTTCCAGCTATCCTGAAATCACTCCAGGCAAATATTGGGATGGGTCCACCGCTGATAGCTTCCACAACACCCTTGATCTGTCTTAGTGAGCTACCATCTGTAACAACTTTGCTGCCAACAAGATGTTAAGACAAAAAGTTTCACTTCTATTAGAACTACTGAAAATTACTTCTTTTAAGAGTTGCCAACCTTCTGAAGTGACTATCAGTATTGCTGATGAAAAATTTAAGGGAAGGGGGCTGAGGGGGGAAAGAGGATGAATAAATGAATCCTAACATCTCGTTGACATCGGGATCATCAGAGACCATGAAGCGCTGAAAGGTGATAAGATCCAAACAACGTACTGACAGAATGAAACAAGAAAACCCACCAGCAACTTCCATCTCTTGCGACCCTGCCAATAATCGTAACTGGATAACCTTGGAGGGAGGCCTGCGATTGACCACTCAACCAGCGAGGACAGAAGAGGAGAGGGGGAGAGGAAAGAAAGGTTAAAGTAGTTGTAGGAAGGAGTGGAAAGCAGATGAGTGTAAACAATTTTTACTATGCTGATATTGTTACTACATTCAACATCTGAAAGTAGCAAGGTTACAATTTTCTTCACTGACAAACATGAAAACAAATATAAGCATTCAGTATGCTTTTAACCGTATCTGAAACTGCTGATTCAGTCTGACATTTATCTCAGAATCACGCACATTCTTAGCATGATCTCCTGCAGAGTGCGGAAGCTTGTGATAAATCAAAGTAATGTCTGTAACAACTCTCTGGTCATCTTTTGCTAAAAATAATATGATTTGATTTCAACTGACTTATATGCCCATATTCAACATGTTTCTATTTGTAGTTCATGTGGCAACAACAGTCATAAATACAAGCAACTAAATGTGAGACACAAAATGGTTTTCAAAATGGCTATTCTTATGAATGCCTTCTTCTATACTGCCCTTTTAAAATCAATTGCTATTGAACTTTTCCTGCTACATTAAAAAAAATCATCACTCAAAATATTAGACATGGACACTATGCAAACAGTTAACAGTGACCCTACAAACCATCAACACCAAACAGTTTTGCACCTTGATAACTGCATCATGTTGCCATCTATAAGCCTGTAATTTATAACATGAACTTTAATAGTTTACGTGCATGAACTAACGCATGTTTTCCGGTACTTTTTCCACATTACTGCTAAAGTATTAAAAAAAAAAATGTAATTGTTTGAATTAAAAAGTTAGTAGCTTACCTTCCAAATAAGGGTAGTTTCAGCATAAAACAACCATAGGAAATATGTAAAATTAATAGCAGTTAGCTTCAATCTTTCTAATGCCATTTTAAAAGTTACTGAAGTTATGTCATTAAACATTTATTTCAAACATTGTTTTACATTATGTTAACTAAGCCTAACTTGACGAATGGTGTTCTCATTCAAATGTTTAGTTAAAATATTTGTTAAGTTGTGTTGGTTGGCTTAGTGGCATAAGTGTGAACTATCCAATTTTAGAAATGCATGTCACTCAACTAAATACTTAAGAACTATACATTTGCAAATGTACTTTGTAGACTGTAAAGAAGACGAAGTGCGACTCTCAAAATTAATTTCACATGAATGGTATTACATCCATTATGATTTAGTATTTTGATAGAATTATAATGGAGAGTGGTCTAATATTAGAGCGTAAACTAGTATTTGTAAGCTGTCTTATATTTGGGCTTTGTCTTTCTTTTGGGAGATGTCTTACATTCAGAAGTTGTCTTACATTCAAGAATAGTCTTACATTCATTAATAATCTTAAATTTGATAGAAGACTTACATTCTAGAAAAGTGTTACATTTGAGAAAATTCTTACATTAGAAAATATTCTTACAATAGAGAATAAATAGTCTTAAACTAAAGAATAGTCTTATATTAGAGAATAGTTTTAAACTAAAGAATAGTCTTACATTCGAAAATAGATTTTCATCCATGAGTTGCCTTTTATTTTGGGAGTTGGTTTACAATCAGGAGTAGACTTACGTTCAGGAGCAGTTTTATATTCAGTAATAGCCTTATAATATTCAGGAAAAGTTAGTATTATATTCAGGAATCATCATATTTAAGATTATACTATTTGGGTTTATATTAAATTTTAATGATTTTAGTGCTAAACATTTAAGAATTGAATTTTATTGTTTATAATTTTTGAAGCTGTATTAAGTTTTTTGGAACATTGTAGATTTAATAACTATGGTTATTATGTTCACATGCAACACTGCATAATAAAAACAAATTTTTCAGGGTGGGAAAATGTGTAGCAAGTATAAGCAAAGCAAGCATAGATGAAAAACCATTTTTTATTCCTTACCATGAAACAGTAATTTTTTCATGCAAAAAACCAAATGTATAACCAAAAGTATTAAATATAATAGGTATAAACATTTTTAAAATGGCCAAAAAAATTTCTATTTTACTTTATAACAAAGTAAAATATGGATACTCTAATTTGATTTACAAATCAAAAAAATTACTTTGATAATCAGGAATATGCTAGAAATAATTTTTTTTCTTCAAATCCAAACATTTTTGTGGACTATAGCTGATGACAAATTACCATAAAGAAGTGTACATACAAATATTTGCATTATTACATCTTGTTAGATCAAATAAAAGCAATAATAATATCAAGCAGAGTAAGGCTGAATATTATATACACATATATACAGGAGCGCAAATCTGTAGAATTCGCAAGGGGCCCCTGCGTATCCTGAGAGTTTTGTATGTGGGTTTTACCAGACACAAGTCATCTCTATGTAGGGTGCTTGTATGTTGTATACTGCCCCTCACATTGATTAGCCTATATCATACATGCAGCCCCCCCCCCCCCCCCCTGATTTATGCCAACCATGCATGCATGCATACATTGGTGAGAAATACTGTGCAAAGTGTTGCATCCCCTCCATTGCTATCCTATTAAATATTCTATTTTGAAAGAAATATTAGTTTTTTACCTTTAATATAATAAACCTGTAGTTTGAGGGGCCTGCCTACCCGAGAATACATACAGTATGCAGAGGTTCAGATAAAACCATGCAATATGAAAACTATTCAAAATATCAGTGTGGTGTCTTAACGAAAAGCATTTAACAATAAGCTGAGGGTGGATGAGAAGTTCTGTTTCAATATTTTGTTTTTAACTGTATTTTCATAAGAGTAAAATTAGCTAAAATGCCTGAATTCAGAATAATTTTTAAGCACGAACAACTAAGTATGACATTCTTGAAAGCACTCAAGGGACTTGCATTGCACCTTAACTTAATTTCTCCACCATACAATGCACTACAAGACGACTGCACGCTAGTCCAGAGTCTTGCGCTTAGAAATGATACCGTGCTAGAAGCACCTGCGAGCATCACACTTTATCATCCCGCCTCACTAACACAGATACACCTCTGACTAGGTGGGACCATGAAAAACAAAAAAAAATATTTAATCATCCCCAATAAACAGCTTTCAACGATGCACTATATACACACAATGGTCATGCCCCTTTAAATTGTCAAACCTGGTTGTTATGTATTTATCTTGTAAAGATGTGACCCAGGGACACTAACTGTTAGACAAATTAATTTATGATTCAAAAAAATAAAACAATTATGTAGTATGAACAAAAATCACAGTCACATATACTCAATTCTTCCAAGTATAAATTGATAATGTTTTTTTTTTAAATAAAAATAAGCCATATTTTCAAGAAGCGTCACTATGGGCTCAGTGACATAAGGATACTTCTTCAATCCTGGTTTTAAATAGTGCATTATAGTACGTACTTGCAAGTAAAACTTAAACCTATTGAAGCTGGGTATAAAATACAAATATGACACCAGGGAAAGAAAAATAAAAGCTGTATTTATGTATTCTCTATTTCATCTTTAAGTATTTTCACCCAAATCATAACCACGAAAAAATACCAAATTATTTATCGAAAAACCTTTTTTCTGTGTGTGGTCACAGAATATTCAGTTAATGTTTAATGTTGAGTTATACATTTTTTGAGAAAATTCAGGATGTCCTATTAATGTTAAATGCATTTCAATTTTTTTGAAGGAAAAAAAAAGAAGGAAAAAATACATTAATATGTTTTCTGGTGAAAACATATTTTGTATTCCATCTCCTATAAACATATAAGAGAGCGTTCAAACTAAATGGACCATAATTTAGGGCATGTACTTGCTGGTTAATGCACAAAACAGTCTCGAAGTGTTGTGGACAAGAAATACTTGTGAGCACAGGGGAACACACAAGTCTTGACTGAATCCAGACATAAACACCTGGGCTGGCATTCTTCGGACCACCTCTCTGACCTAACATTCTTCCACAATGATCAGATAATTTTAAAAAATTGTTCCTGTACTTAAGTACGTGCATTAGAAGTTATACTTACTTGGCACAGTAAAAAACTAACTTTAATTTTGCATGCAAATAATTAATAGATATAAAATAATAAAAGAACTAGTAAGATTTTATAAATACGCTTGGTAAGGTATAAATTCAATGAAATAAAAAAATTAAACAAATACTCAGTAGGTATTCAATTTTAATATTAACATAATTATAAAATTATTTAATTTAGTAACATAATCAAGATAAATTTTAATTGATAATGAAAAAAAAAAAATGCTGAATATTTGTTCTAATTTATTAATTTTAATTATTTATTAAATAAAAATGTAATAATTTATAATCCAGGAGAATACTACACTTTCCACAGACACTCCCTGCCAGCAACAATGGAAGCTTACCGGCAACCTGACATCATTATACATATGAGAACATAACCTCACTTATATAAACACCCTTGAAAAAGTTTATAAACACAATTTCTAACACTAATAATATTCACAATAAATAAATGTTGTTAATGATATGGTTCAGTATTCAATAACAATCGCACATAAACAATTTTTATTTGTATGTAGCCTTTTTTGTATGTTGCCTTTTTTTGGTATGTATGTAACCTTTTTTTCATCCTGTGAAAATTTCCTTGCATGATGCGAGCGCATCGTAAAAATTCACTCTTATAATTTTTCCATAATGTGCCCAAAGAAGTATAACTTCAATAATAATAATAATAATAATAATTTGAAAACACAATTTTTTTCTTATTTTTATATCAAATATATACTATTTTTATAACATAAATTTAAGAAATCAAGTTTAAAATTATCCATCATAACAAATTTTTATATTCCAACCACTTTGGACTTGGACATAAGCGTTAAAATATTTTATTTTTTATTTCTATGCTTAATGTGTACTTGATACAAAATATTGCTCGTGCAATACTGCTAGGGAACAACACAATTCAGTTTTCTAGAGGTACACTTGAACTAAACATACACCATTACAGAATAATCAATAGAGCTCAACTACAGGGTGGCCACTCTTCTGGGATAATAAAATTCCTGGTTTTTTCCAGGTTTTTTCAAGGGTTGTTTTTATCAATATTTGCATACAATTTGTATTTTTGTTACACAAAGCACACACAATATGATGTTTTATTGGCGTTAAACAATAGACAACTTAACTATAGGCTTAAAAATTAAATCAATGAACTTGCTTAAAACAAAAACTACCACCAACAAAAAAATTTATAATCTCACGTCACAAAAATTACTTGACACCAAACGCACGTGTTTTGCCCCTCTTGCGTGGCTGGCTAATGTTGTTCTTCCCATCCATGCTACCGATATTGATTTGAACATTATACAAATTGCAAATAGCGTTTGTCCTGCACTTTGGATCTTTCTCCACCCATTCAAACTCTTCCGTATATTTGTCATTGTATGTGGTGACCGAACTCGTTGACATTTTGATAGTCTGCGCCAATTACACGTAAGATTAAAAAATTCAAAACAACGTCCCGCACAACTAAACTTTTAAAAAAACTCGAGAAAAGTATCCGTGATACCGTGACGCAACAACATGAGCGCAAAGTAAAAACAAATATACATACAAAACTAGTGCTACCAACATGCCGTGCGAGAAATTACTACCACCCTACAACAACACTTTCAGCCAAAATGCTGTTGCTTTTGAATACAGAAACATAATAAGTATGGAAGTCTGAATTGTTAACGGTTTCTTACGCACTACAAAAGTTTTTAAATGCAAAATGAACAAATTAACTTTCACAAAATATAGCTCACGAGCATACTGTCGTGCTTCGACGGGTGGTGAACGTGCTCATTTAACAGCCGTATGTTATTGCGATCGTTACTTCATAAAAAAAATTCCCGGTTCTAATAAAAATTCCTGGTTGATTCCAGGTATTCCTGGTTTTTTTTAAAGAAATCCTGGCTATTTCCTGTATTTCCCGATTTCCCGGTTGGCTGGCCACCCTGAACTACTAAAAATTCAAATGCCAAGAAATTTAAGCTTTATACGTATAACCAAAAATAATACACTTGTCTGTATAACATTCAAATTTGATTACCTGTACTGTTTTAGCTTCAACAAAAACTCATATATTTAATCAATTTGCAAACTATAAATACAAAATTATTTAATTTTTAACAAAAAATTAATTTTAATTTAAAACATATTTAAGACGCCCTAGTAATTAAATGCTTAATAACTCACACCAAAACATACAAAAATTGTCTAAAGTGATTGTAAAAAATCATTAATATGTTAGTGCTAGGACAAAATTTCTTGAATACTGTGCATGCCTCAAAAAAGCAAATCTTATGATTTTTATGTGTTAAAAAAATTAAAAACAAACATGAGTAAACCCAACACAACCAACCACTCCAATTGCTGTACAGTCAAAAATAAAGATCAAACATTTAACTCAAACTATTTTAGTTAAAGAAATACCTGAAGAGTATGTCACAGAGGAAAGATGATGCATAAGCAACCGAATGAAAGCCGCGACCCCCAATACCATGATGTATGGCAGGCTATGAGCAGTAACAACTTACAAACGGTCTCATGAGGTTAAAGTTGCTCTGTGAAGTCCAACTGCCATCTACCTGTTTCTGGGACGCCACCTGTTTCTGAAGCTGGTAAGCCTGCTCTTCAAGCTGCTTGATTTTACGCATTGCATCTTCATCACAAAGTTTTTTGCGCTCTTCGCGTTTGTTGTCCTGGCAAATAAACATTAACTATAAATTAAGTATACACTAAAAACACACAACACACCAAAAAAATACAAACAGGCTACTGAAGTACAGAGAGCGTGATGGTTCTGGGACACTGTAAACAAACGAGCACCATCTTTGTTCTGGCAGTGTGGGACCACATGGCGAGGTGGGCTTTTCACCACATGGTTGGCACAAAGCGAGGGTTGTTGTCCTCGTCTTCTTGTGACGTCACAGGCGGCCATCTTAGTTAATTTTTCCGAAGCTAGTGCAGGGTTATTTTTAAGAATAAAAATCTTTTTTTGAGGCCTGGTTATTACCCATAGCTCGAAATTAGTTGTTTTTTGACCCTCTGACTCTTCCCCCCCCTTCCCCCCAACACCACATTAACACTAAGGTCTTAAGTTATCAAAATATTATATTGTCAGAGGTTCTTTATATGTATGCAAAATTTCAAAACATTTGGACATCAAAAAGTGGATAAAAATTGAATGGAATGATTTTATTACATAGTCCATTCATACATACACACAGGTGAAGCTAATAAAAGTGTGGTACAAATAGAGTACCTGTATTCATAATCACAGATTATCTGTTACATATAAAAAGCAGGCATATGTATACCAGTATGTTGCAAAAAACAAAGCCAAACTTCCGAATAAATTTTTTTGGTTTTATACATGTTTTAAACCAATTTTAATTTTTAATTTTTTGTGAATGAGTACCACTTGCTATGCAGTAAAATAACATGGAAAACACACTTAAAAAACATGAACTACTACACAAAACACAGTTAATCTGTTATGGTACTCCTTTACGGACAGCTACAATACCTAATAAATCTAAATTTCTGTACGATATTAAAGTAACTACAGTAGAACCCCGATTTAACGAAGTGCTACGGTTACCGAAAATGTTTACTCTAAATCGATGTTTCGTTAAATCCGATTTACCGATTTTCAATGACCCCCGCACTCATAATCGCGTACCTACGTTTCCATATCGTAGACAGGGTCGACGCTGATATCTTGTGCTGCCGTGCTATCTCAGACTTCGTCAACTTTCCATCTTCAACGTTTTTGATCTCGCTCGTACGGCCCCCCGGTTCGTACGTACACCTCGGTCGTACATACAGATTTTTAGAAACCGTGAAAAATGAGGCATAAAAAAAAGTTTAAAAATATGTAAAGTGTAAGAAATACGTTAAAGTTTATTAAAATACAGTCGCAACCTGCAGCGTTTATAACAAAAACGAGCTACATACACATTGCGTCACAGTAAAAAATTTAAAAAAAAAGGCCTCAAATTGATGGAAATTTACCGTCCATAGCGCGCCGTACGCGGAGAAAGGTCATTACTCGGTCAGCTGCTGTTACGGCGCGGCGTGGCCGCCGGCTGACTCTCTTTGTTCGCTCAGCTGCGCAGCACTTATAAAAAACGTATTCCAAAAACTAAACACCGCGCACAAAGCTCTTACTGAGAATATAGAGCTGTAGCAAACCGTATGTATTCGGTACTGAGTAACGGGTGCGCCATCTAGTAACGAGTAACGAAACGTTACACACTGCTGAATCTCGTTACTCGCATTTTTCGTATGTTTTACGCATGCGCGCGCATATTCGATGAATTTGCGTTACAAAGAACGATGTTTGTTTATTAAGTAAAGTATAATTTGGAAATTCGCCGTCAAAGTTTTTTACTGTTTATTAAAGGTATTGTGTGTGTAAACAAAGTTTGAGATTGGAACAGAAACAACGTAAGAAAGTATTGTTTACAAATTAGAAATATGTATGTTTTTGTTTTTTATTATCGCGTATTTTCAGGTTTTTTTGTTATTATCATTTTAAAAGAGATAATATAAAAAAGCTGCATTAATGAGATTTAATTGTATCTTGGTTAACAAAAACTGTTAATTATCAAATATTGTTAATTGTTTATATTCTATTTATTATTGTTTACGCGACGTCATAATGAACGCGTACGCAATACCCAATACGACTCGATTCGTTGGTGCAACATAACATAGCTTTTTAATGCGGTTTCAGAAGTAACGAGTAACGTAACGATACGATAGTAACGAGTACTAATTGTTATAGTAACGAATACATACGGGTACACTTTTTTTCGTTACTTTTACACATCTAGAGAATAATGATAATGGCGTATTGGTGTGACGTGGTCACAAGTTGAAAAAACCTGGAGGATGGGAAAGGGAATATTTGGAAACGTGTGATTATTGGCTAGCACTGTTACTATGCGGGCGTATTTGGAAGAAAAACGTGATCAGTCAAGCCAAGGAAGAAGAAGGGGGAAGGGGATGCGGACAAAGAAACCCTTCATGACGTCATGTGTCGCGGACAGTCTATCTATCCAGGCGCGCGCAATGGCACGCACCTACGCAATTCAGTTACAGCGCCCGGAGTTTTTAAGCAATTTGAACAATTTTTTTAATTTTTTCGTATTTGGACAGATGATGCAAAGGCACATATTAATATATAGTACCTCCATTCTATTACTGACACCACAGAGTGTATTTTTTAATAAGATTCCATTACTATTTACTTGCATTTTTTGGAAATCTATATTATTATTTTAATAAATTGGTGATTTTTGTTGGTTCCTGAAAACCTTTACGTTAAATAGCTGTTTTCGTTAAATCCGTGTTCGCAAAATCGGGGTTCTACTGTATTTCAAATAAATAATTTAAAAGTGTACAGTTGAATATCAAATTATTCAATTCAAATTCAAAATTTTTTAATTCGCACAGACCTTACACTCGTTTAATTTTTAACAGCAAGCACACACATTATGAATAAACATTATCACATATTGACAAAACTAAATATTTGAAAAGAAAATACAGAGATAATTAATATATGAGTAACAAGTATAATTTATTTTAACATAGTCTTAAAACCATAGAAAATGCATACTGTATGATTTAATATATATTTAAAAAAAACTAATAAACTGTTTTCAAGGTTCATGGTTTCTCAAAATTATCTCCAACAAATGCTGGAAAGATCCTATAATAGAGACCATGGCCAAATTCTTCTCCAAAAACACTGATTTGTGCTGTTGTGTAGTACAGTTTATAAAGAACTCACAGTTTACACGACTATAAGATTGAAATAAAATTTCCCTTTGTGCACTCACCCATAAAATATCAGAGACACAGAGAAACTGCTGAAAGAAGGTCCTACCTGCAACTTTTTCAACTGCTGGCGAATGTCGTCCAGCTCGGCTCTAGTCTTTTTTTCAGCTGCCATGAGCTGCACTTTGTCGCGCTGTTCCTTGCTCACGCCCTTGTACATGTCCAGCAACAGCTTCATCTCTTTCTGGTCATTCAGGGCTTTCCTAGTGGCACAAATATCCATTGTCAGGGCACTTACCAGAAACCTTTGAGTACTCGAAATTCGAGTTTCAAATCTAATAATAGTGTAATAGTTGACTCGAGCTCGTTGCTTTAAAAAACTTGAAATTCAAGCATTTTTTCTTGTTCTGTACCTTTAAATAATAATGACGTTTTTTCGTTATTTCGGAATAAAAGAATTTTGAAAAGTGAAATTTTAGTTTCTAAAAATACCATATCTACACATGACATAAAATTTTCCATTCCTTCAATTTTACTAAACAATTTAAGGACACTGCAATCAGTAAGGCAAACAAGGCAAATTCATCAAGATGCACAGTTGTTAGTAACACCAAGGATTTCATCAACATACAAAATTAAACATTAATTAAATGAAGTAGTTAAGTTTTTTTTCACCCTTTTCTTAAGCTTCTACAAACTTTTTTTCAGTCACAAATTATTTACGCCTACCAACCCAACACTAAGAGGAAGATGTATTCATTACTTATAGTTATAGTAATACTTACTTAAGTTGTGCTCTAAGATCACGGACAAGTTCAGATTCAACTGCTTTAGCTTCCTTCGCACGATGTTGCTCCTTGTGATCTTTCTCAGTTTTTACATCTTTTTTGACATCCTTTTCTTTTTTAACATCTTTTTCTTTCTTCACATTTGGTGACTGCAGCTGTTTATCCTTGTCACCTTCTTTGTCACCTTCATCCCCCTATGTACAAATACAAATCAAACATAGCCCACATTTATGAAAGTGATAAATACTTTAATAACCCCAATGTTTTTTTTCCCTTAAGAGCCCACTAATAAGCAAATAAAATAAATTTGAGTATCTACAATGGTTAACAGTTCTACCAATGGTTTAATAACATGTGTTATACCTATGTTTTTTCTTAATTTCCATGTAGACAAAGTATGATGATGAAGAGAATCTGTAAAAGCTAACTGAATAAATACTAGTTAGTATAAGACTATGAACAGTCTTCATGAACAATGAACAAACGAAAATATAACTCTCTTATTATAAGCATATTCAAAAATGTAAATTTAAAATTAAAACACTTTTCCCTTTGCACGCTTCAAATACCTGGTAGAACAATTTCAAGATTTTTTTAAGCACCATCAAATAATATTTTTTACAACTTTTTTAATTATATAATATGAAACAGACCTACTATCCTCAGGATCATGTTGATTTTTTTTGTTAGAAAGCTAAGCGAACTGAAATGTCACCATTTGTATCTCATTCGATTTAATTCTGTCACATGCAAGCACACTCATTTACCAAAAATACACGAACTGCCGCTAACTTATATAAAAACACACATTGTTTAGAAACGACTCGTGCGCCGACTATTGTAAAATGGTTGTACTTATTCAGAAACCTTCGCAGGTGTGTGCCGCATAACAACTTATCAAAGTTGCATCGTAATTGAAGGAAAGGTTTAGGAACCCCTACGGGACAAACAAACATACATACATACATACACACACACACACACACATATATGTATGTGTGTATAAATGTATATATACATACACACATATATGTGTGTGTTTGTCTATATATATTTATATATAAAGTGGTTCATCAAAAACCAAAAACAAGTTAGCATAAGGCTGTTGGAAATTAAAGTTTTGTGACTTCAGCATCGTTACTGTTTTAGGGACTTTCGTGACCTGCAAAATCGCTAATCCAGCACTGTCGCTGGCTGGCCCGAACGTGCCGGATTAAAGAGCAGGAGACGTGAGGGGAACTGTCAAATGCGCACCTCCGTCTCCTCCTCGCCGCCCTCCTTGCTGGGGCCGGCACCCTGCTCCTCCTTGACCTGGGCGGGGCCCGGGGCGGACCCCCCCGCATCCTCCTCCTTGCACGGCGACTCCGACGACGAGCCCTCCTTGCCCTCCTGCGAGGACTGCTGCCCCAGCTTGGTCGCCAGGTCCTCCAGCTCCTTCTTCAGCTACCGTCACACACGTCACACACCATCACCTCAGCATCCCTACTTCTGTACGTGCCGTTTCAATACGTACTGTAATTACAATTATTTATTAACATAACAAAAACATTAACCCTGCAGACAAACAATATTTACAAAAAACCAGAAAAAAACACTCCACAGGATCACGCATACAGAATTAGTCCTTAGTCGACAGAACTATAGATTGTGAAGCCTTCAGCATAAAACTGCTGGCATTCTCACATTTTTTGGTTATGGTGCAGTTTTATTTAACAGATGTATAGATGGATAGAAAACAAACAATAGTTACAAAAATGACATTGTATGCTGACATTTTTCATTTTTTTCTTGCAATATTTGAACCCAAATTTTCTATATGTATCTCTATGTGAGTTTTTATGGGCATCAATTTCAAAGTATTCCAAGTTTTTTGACGTGAATTGATTCTTAGTATTTTTGAAAAAGTGAAAAATTTGTGTTTATACAAAAGCTAAAATTTAAAATAAATTTTGCATTATCGCAAATGTAATAAATTAATGTCCCTACTAATGTAATAACATTAATACATAAAGTAAAATATACATAATACCAAACTTAAACTAGCTAAACTAGTAAATAAATACTTTCTCTATGGAAAGCAATACGGTAAACTACTTGTTTCACAATTATATTTTTAAAGATGGTAGGCGGGACTTCACTGAAAAAATAGCAGCAAAGAGAGAGAGGAAGTGGGAGGGACTCTGCAACAACTCCATAGTACTAGAGAAGCTCTCGGAAATACAAAACGATAAATAAACCAGTATCCATGTGTTCAATCAAAGAAATACAATTTATGTCATGTTATTTATAATGCAATAGGTTGATTTAATTACTGAACAAGTCTTCAAACCAAAATGCAAAATGAACCTAAATTTCTTGAAAAAAAAAAAAAAAACCACAACACTTTTAAGACAAAATAACTTTCCCTTTTCCAAATCTAAGTCTTCAGAACTCCCTTTTCTTAATACATATCTTTTTTAAATTGTAATATTTGAGCTTATAGTTGCTGTACTCAAGTTTTCTTTATTTCAAATGGAATACTGCCGGATTCATGTAACATACATATTAAGTCTCTCATTTTACAGCTTCAGTAAGACTGATTATTAAATACAAGTACATATTTAAGCTCATTGCATTATTATTTTTTTTTTTATTTAAATTTGTAACATGGCCACCAACAGCTGGGAACATTTTAGGTGGGCATGACATAAAAAAAAATGTTCAAAGGACATTGTAGTCCCTACAGGCATGCAAGCACCAGACCCATGTAGGCACTAAGAGCAGGTAGGCACCACCTACAAGGACAGAACTCCAACAGGTAGGCCCTACTAGCAGATAGCCAACTGACACTTGCAGGCACTGCATACTTGCAGGGACTATAACACACAAGACAACACAAAGACCAATACAATTCACAATAAGACAAAACTAGAACAGGCAAACAGATATATAAATATGAAACAAAATGATATACTAAAATAACAAGAATTTTACAATGAACATAAGTATTGGAACAGCAAGTTTAATGATTACTAAGCGAATACCATCTAATACAAAAATTGTGGTAAGAAATTAAAAAAAAAAAAGTTTTATATTTTCTACTAAACAAAGCCTAATTGCAATTTATTAATTAAGTAAACAAATGGCTATTTTATGCAGAATAAAGTGAGTGGGTCTTTCAAAATTATGCAATCAAACTGAACAGAAAAGGTAAGCGATTGTTACCTTAGGTATTTCAGTATTTGCTTCCTTGTACTTCCTCTTGTACCGATGCACCTCCCCTTTGAGCTGCTGGTTGTGGTTCTGCAGAGAGGTGATCAGGTGCCTCATCTCTCTGTTGATGGGGCCTGTCTGCTCGTTGGCAGCCAAGTTCTGCTCAAACTCAATGCGCAGCATCTCGTACTCTTTGCGCAACTGGGCCAGGATGTCTTCCAACTGGATTACCTCTGACCGCAGTTTCTTTTGCGCTATGAGCTCTTCACTCTGCCGGCAAATTAAAAGAGCCTGTGCATTTCCCTTCCAACTTCTAGATGCTATATCATAATCAACAGGTAAAATCTTTAAAATAAAGAAAATAAATATAAAATGGACGGCATAAGTAAAACTTCTTGCTTATGATATTATATTAGGAAACATAATTCTCTTTGGCTAAGGTCACAGATAAAATATATATAAAATTATGAGTGTGCTAAATTATGCTATTGCGCATGTATGTAAGTGTGCAAGTACATAAGTTTGCAAGTGTGCAAGTATGTAAATGTGCATGTGTGAAATTATGTTAAGTATGCAAGTATGCTGCATCATTTGTACCTCTCCTCTGCTTCTCTTCCGGTTTCCCCACTACATACCTAACTATTCCCTTCATGCGATCAGAATTTTTATATCGCTCAAAAATTGTAGCCCCCTCAGCAAAGAAGATTCACTTCAAAAATCATCTTAAAATAAAGCCATAATCAAATATTCCCTAGGGGTCCTCATAGCCAAGATCTTGTGGCAAGGGTCATGAGCTTGATCCCAACACCCCAGCATGACTCAAATATAGAAGCATTGAGTTGGCACCCCAGTGCCTCCAAGACCACTATATTCCTAGTGACCCCTCACCCTAAGCCTAACACAGAATCAATAAACAGGAACAAATACTTGGAAAAAAAAATCACATACACAAAATAAACTTAAGACAGTTCTAGTGCAGTTAATTCAAAAGAATATACATACTATAAAACTGTGTACACAAATGAAAAACTTCTATTTCCAAAATAAGTAACACGTGCCAAAGTGCTTCGCTCAAGTGATTGACAGAAAATTACCACCAGCCAAGCACAGCCATTCATTCTAACATGATGGATTGTAAGAGAGGCTTTAACCCTTTTAGTGCCAAAGTCCGATAAATTGGCCTTGCCTTGTTGTGCGAGAATTGCCAGGGCCGAAAAATCGGCCCGATTTTTTTTCCGTTTTCAAGACAGGTTTTTGTTACTAGCAGCGCATTCTACCTTTCTCTAATGAAGTGTCCTACTATCTAGTTCCTTTTTCTGGTAACAGGTAGCGTATGTGCCCTACTATTTAGTTCTTTTTTCTCACAACAGAGAGTATGAGTGTCATACTGCTGGACATCGCACAGCGTAAGAAACCGCGTTTTGCTGCATTTTTTATTCTAAAGAAACACTTTTCCTTTTGAAAAAAAATTGTTTCTTTTGTAAATTCTTTATTTTAATTATTTTATAAATATCATAAAACTTTTTTCCAGAAATTTCTACAAATGTTTTTTTTTCAAAGTTATGACAACAATGGTTCATTTATGTAAACGATATATGTAACTACCAGTTTCGTGGATATTACGAATTGCGTAGGATTTTTTACCGTTGGTTATTCTGCGTTGAAAATTATTATTGTAGTAGTCATAGTAAACACGTTTTCCCGCATATTTCTCAGTGGAAAGTGATGTTACTCTGTTTCAAACTAATACTACCGCGAAACTTTGTGCGATCAAGGCTTCTGTTTTCGTTTTCATAATAATGTCTCGGAAAAGAAGTTACATTGCGGGTAAAGATGACAAAGACATGCTCGACTATTTTTATTCGCTCGATAGTGATATTTGTGAAAGTGATACAACAAGCGACAACGATACAAGTACTGATGAGGAAGAGCATTTACCATCTACTTCAAACACACCGAGACTTACTCCTGTGGCTGCGGATAATTATATTCCAGCCGGTGCATCACTTCGTACGAATTCAGGCGATAGTTCAAGTGATTCGTCCGATGAAAATGAACAGACTGACGTAAATAATATAATCTGGTCTTCTTGTGAAAACTTTTCACCACCAAAACACAACATACCCCAGTTTTTAGAAAATGCTGGACCAAAACATTTACCCCCTCGAAACTCGAAGCCCATACATAGCATATTTCCAGCTAATGTTTACTTTTTCCTTACTACAGCTTCTTGTAAAGGAAACCAATAGATATGCTCAGCAGTTTTTATCACAGAACAAGGGTAAATTAGGTACAGGTTCAAGAGCTATTTCTTGGAAAAAAACTTCAGTTGTTGAAATGAAAGCATTTGTAGCATGTATAATAAATATGGGCCTCATAAAAATGCCTACACTTTACTCATATTGGTCTACTGTTCCTTCTCGCAGCATGCCATGGTTTCAAAAAATGTTTTCTCGCAATAGATTTCAACTACTTCTAAAATTTTTCCACCTATCGGATAACAAAAACCTTGGTCTACCAGGCGAATCAAACTATGATCCAGAAGGAAAATTCAAGCCAATTATTGACCACGCAAATAATGTTTTCAAGCACCACTTCACTCCATACCAAATGCTGAGCATTGATGAAAGTTTGGTCGGAACAAAGAGCCATACTTCATTACTTCAATACCTTCCCAACAAACACCACCATAGATGGGGAATAAAATTTTGGATGCTATGTGATAGTACTGTCAATTACTGCATGGGATTTTATGTATACCGTGGTGCTAAAGATCAATTAGATAAGACTAGCATAAAACTATATGGTCTTGGGTACACTGTGATAATGAAGCTATTATCAGGTGTGAATTTACTACGAAAAGGTTATCACATTTTTGTTGATAATTTTTTTACAAGTGTACCAGTTGCACAGAAACTCTATTCTGAAGGGACTTACCTTACTGGCACTGTTAGGCGGAACATGAAGCATCTACCAGCCGAATTACACAGGCAAAATAAATTTCAGGTTGGGGAGAAAAGGTATTTCAAAAGTAATGAACTGCTGTTATTGGCATATCGCGAAAAGAAATCTCAAACAAAACCAGTAATTTTACTATCAACAAATGGAAAAACAGAAGATGTTCAGTGTACTAAAAAACGGCACGGACTAGAGAGAGTGCGTGAAAAACCAGAAATCATTCACAAATACAATAAATACATGGGTGGTATAGACACAAGTGATATGATGCTGTATTGTTATCTCGACGAAAGAAGGTCATTGAAATACTGGAAAAAAGTATGTTTCAATATATTTGGCCGTATGGTACTCAACAGTTATATTTTGTACAAAATGAATACAGATGGTAACATTCTGACAAGATATGAGTTCGTCTCTGCTGTAGTGGACAGTCTCGGGAAAGAGTGGCTAGAACAGCAACACCAACAACCTGGTGACACTAACGAAAGTGTGGCGTCATCAGGAATTCTGAAACTGCCATTGAAGAAAGAAAAAGAATGTTGTGTTTGCAGTGTATCGAGTAAACGTCAGGGAGGAAAAAGAAAGCGTTCAAGGACAGTTTGTGCAAAATGCCATAAAGGATTGCATGGTGTTTGTTTTAGTAAACACAGCTGCTAGGACCAGTGAATATGTATTTGACTATAGTTGTGATGGATTTATCGTTGTTGTTATCATGAACTACCAATTAATTTTATATTTTTAATTGAAAAAAATGTGATAATGCAAAATGCTGATCAAACCAAGACAATATTTTTCTTCTAAAATTTGAAAGTCAGTTTCACCTAAATTTGTATAAAGACATACAATAGCAATGCATAATTTTTTAATTAAATCGTTTACTTTTTAAATACATTAATAACAGACTTATAATTATTAAAAAATTATAAGGATTCAAAATACACTATATAGTTGGAGTTCCGCTAAGAAAAAAATTTAATTTGTATTGTACACAGTTAGAAAAGCAATTTTTTTTTTCAAAAAATTATTATTAGAATAAATATTGGAAAAAATTACATTACTATTATACTATCATATAGAAAAACAATTAAATATTTAAAAAAACATTCAAACCAAAGAATATTACTGTCAAAACTACTCCCTATCCACATTATAATCCATAAAAAAAATTTAATAATTATTTTTTTTTAATTTAAAAAACAACAAAAATAAAATAAGATGAAAATTTTTATGTTTAAACATGAGAAGTGACAGAAGAAAACATTTATCTATAAACAGAAAAAAATTTCATAGTTATAACAGTAAAGGTTAAAAAGTTATTAAAATTAAACTCTAGAGATGCAATTTAGTTAAAAATGACCTGGCACTATTAGCACTACCATCCTAGCAGAGGCTGGCACTAAGAGGGTTAAATTAATGGGCTCCTAACATACCTCCATCATTTCAATATGCCTGAGATGTGCATTCTTGCTGGTCTGAAGTTGCTGACGAGCTTCATCCAACTGAGTTTTCAGCTGCATGGACTCATTGTACAGCACAGAAAACTGAGATTGTAAGCATTTATATTCAGTTGTTTCCACAATAACTGATTCTGGAAGCTGGCGGATCTATGGAGACAAAAAAATCGCAAAGAAGCACTTCCTTAATGAACTTCAATTACAATCAATAAAATCCTGTGATTTTTATAAAACATACACACAGTATAATCTTTTTAAGTATATCACAAATACATGCGTATATAATTATGTTGCTTTACGAGCAAGAGCTAAGATTTCAAACCACGATATCTACAAATGGTGCATAATTAGGTAATTGTTGAAAACTGATCACTATTTGTCCATAAAAATGGTTTTATTTTTTTTCACATTTTGTTTTTAAGGTTAGAAATTTAAGTTTTATTTCGCTGTTATAAACTTTTGTGTGGTTTCACATTCTAAAGTAATTTATAATGGTTTGAAAAGTATAAATACATTAATTGATAGATTAAATTATCACATAAGTTAGCACCGAATTAAATCATTATTAATTTTCTTGTATACACAGTTACCTATTTTCGCTGTTAAATGTTTGTGAAAACATAGATGTGAATATTTCTAGTACGGTACTGTGAGGTGGACTGCAGCTTACCCCCATGCCCTGATAAAATGGCAGTTAAGCCACTTTTTTCCAACTTTGATAGCAGTATTGTCTACAGCCAGGGGGCTGTTATTGGCTAGGAACTACTTTCTTGCGCCCTGATCCACTTAGTTTTTAGCTTGAAACTTTTGCGTGTGAACTAACTTGTAGGACGTCAATAATAGTGGTTAAACATTTTCTGAAATTAGACTTTGTTAGAATAAGTGAGCTTGCTAAACAGTGGTGAAGTCAATTTCCCTCATTTGGCGTGTGGCGGAGGGATACGGACTGCCAGCGGAAGGGAGGACGGAGGAGGAAGAAGGTCAAGATGGAGGAGGGGACGCTGTGAGAAAACGGGGGTGTAAGGTGCACAGGGGAGGAGGAAGGAAGCGAGACTGAAAAAGGACTGGATCAACGTGTTGCGAGTTGGTTGAGTGGAAGTGATGCGACAAACTCTTGTGTAGCCATTTTTCGGTAACCACTGAACCGCTGGAAAATCCCTTTGGTTGGGGAGTTGTGCAACAACCAATGGCGCCCGAACAAACGTGAGTCGGGGGTGGAAAACGTTACAGTACCTATTGTTTCGTTAAATAATGAAAACAGTTGTTGCTTCAGTTATAAACAAAATTAATTAGCTTTGAAAGATTTGTGCAATGGGAGTGCATGACTTGATGTAAGTTTTTGGACATACGCCATTGCTAAGAACTTTTTTGTTGAAGAAAAAATAAAAAATAAAAAATAAAGAAAATAAAGAAATAAATAAATAAATTTTGTTGACCATAATCCTGTTACGGAATATTTTGTGGTGTTTATATCCTTGTTGACAACAGCAATTTTTTTGCTTAATTTTGTTTTGTTTTTTTGTCTTTTTAGGGTTTTATTTATTTATTTTTTATTTTTTAGTTTTTCTTCAACAGAAAAAGTTCTTAGCAATGGTGTATGTCCAAAAACTTACATCAAGTCAAAATTAATTAGATATTAATAAATAATATTTATTTAAAAATAATATGAATATTTCTATTTATTTCACAAAAGATCTTTCCTCAGAAAGACAAGAAAAGGTATGAATGCCTCGTGTTGGACAGTTTTAATTCAGGTGCGACACTGCTCAGCCACCGGGAGGAACCCGGGGACGGCGGCACAGTGGGGAGGGGGGAGGGGGGAGGGGGAGGGGGAGGGGGAGGAGGAAGAAGAGGAGGAGGGGAAGGAGGAGGTGGATGAGGATGAGGAGGAGGAGGAGGTGGAGGAGGAGGAGGAGGAGGTGGAGGTGGAGGTGGAGGGCCGCGGTCACTCACGTCCATCTTGAGCTTCTCGACCTCCTTGAGGGCATCGCGGTGCTGCTGGTGCAGCTTGTCCAGCTCCTGCAGCCTGTTGTTGGACATCTCCCTCAGCTCCTCTAGCTCCTTCTGCAGGTCCTCCAGCTGCTCGGGTTCACATGCGTTACACAATAAGTTATTTTCTACAGCTAAGTAGGTGAGATGCATGGGTCCTACAGAACTCTCAAATGTTAGATGAGCTATTAAGTGGTAAATAAATAAATGAATTTTTTATTATGTTCTATTTGTATAAACACTTTGATAAAATTTGGTTGTTTCTGTAAAAGTATAACTCTGAAAATATTCCGGTTTTGCAGAGAATTTTCCAGAAAAATTTTACCAAAATTACTTTTCCAGAAAACTTATATCTCTACACTCAAGTAACATCTTAAATTTTTGGCATTTTGATGTAATAGGCAATATTGCTAATACACTTAGAAAATAAATCAGTGCCATCAAAATTTAACATTATGTGTAAAAAAAGTTAACGAAAAGACAAAATTACCTTCTTCTGAGATACACTTGAAGTTACCACAGGTTTCACAACAGTCTTATCCTCTCCATGAATCTGCTGGTAAGTTTTAAGTTTTTCAATAGCCTCAGCCAGATGGTTTTCCAGTTTGTCATTTCGAGACTGAACCTTCAGTAACTCATACTGCAGATCATCTATCTGATTCCTGAGCTCTGCTATTTCTGTTTCCCTGCCAGCAAGCTTGTCTTGATATTCCGCCATCTGGAAAACAGTGGAGTAACACACATTTTTACAGACATACAATGCCATTAACACATTTTTATTGTTTTACAAAGTAAAATGTGTAGATGAATATTAAGAATTATAAATTTTTATTAATGCTGTTTACATATGAACCAAAAAATAACTAATTTTTATCTGCAAAAGTTAGCCCACTTAAGTATATCTTAAACACTTAACCATGTTTACAAATTGATAATTTCATTCCAACATAAATTTTTTGCAACAAGTATACATTCACTATTTCTCTTTTCACTGACAAAAATTTTACAATTTAATCTAATTAAGTTGTAACCACTGTATAATTAACATCACCATACTCCATTACTGGCTGGGACATCACTTCACTATTCACATGACTTATAAAAGCAATGCAAAAGGTAAAATATAAAAAGGATTCTCTTAATATATCGTGATCACTAGAGAAACACAACTTACGTCTAGATCAGCGAAAACCAATTTTTTTCGGTCAGGGAACCCTATGATCAAATTTTCTTTAGGTGGAATACCCCAAATTCTTCAAAGAAAGTTATTTGACAATAATTGTGCCTGCTTTATAAGACATTCGTTCCAAATCAATGAACCTCTGTGACCCTGCCACGGAACCCCAGGGTTCCATGGAACACCTTTTGGGAACAGCTGGTCTACATTATACAAAAAGTTAAATAATTATACATACAATTCTGTTTGATTTTATTATCATTAAAGCTCGGACCAAAAAAGGCATAATGTGAGCATTGGGAATG
This sequence comes from Bacillus rossius redtenbacheri, assembly GCF_032445375.1. Lineage (NCBI taxonomy): Eukaryota > Metazoa > Arthropoda > Insecta > Phasmatodea > Bacillidae > Bacillus > Bacillus rossius. The sequence goes on from NC_086334.1 coordinate 26,563,538, forward strand.
TTTAAATGATAAATTTCGCTTGATTAATTAATTTATTTCTTATATTGCACTAAAGTTTAATATAAATATTGTTCGATGACATCTGAACTTCTGCACCGGTCGTATACTGACTACATGTCAATACAGAACCATAGGTGATGCTATTTCTGCCCCATCCAGTCATCAAATCTGGAGTCTTCATCAATGAGATAGGTGAATTAGTAAATTTTTCAGCTACCGAAGGAGGTGCAGTCTTCTGACGATCGCTCTAGAACAGTTCCTAACAGCCTCGCACGCCTGTATGCACCCAGTTATCCTGTCCAGTTCTACGACTGTGAGCCGCCGGAACGATCTGTAGTAATGTGTATGTGAATGACCTGTCTTCAACTAGTTTAACATTTATATATTTTTTTATTCCCAATACCTACAGGATATCAGATACCCTCACACTAGGACACACGACTGGGTAGTATAACATTTTCCATTAACTCATAACATCATAGTCTTAAACTCAATGTTATATATTCTTTTGTCAATTGTTATCATTTTACATCAACCTTTTAAATTAAATTAAATATTGATTCTTGTGAAATTTTAACAAGCTATGTTTTATTCAGTAGCTAAAATAATAATAATAATAATAATAGAACTCTTATCAAATTTTCAAGGGGGTATAAGAAAAAAAACATTATAAGCAAGAAAATGTTATGAGCAGCACTTGTCAGTGTTTGAATTTTTTATCAATGGACTCATCAAGCTGTATAAACAAATTGAAAGTTAAAACCACTGATGGGTACACTCAATGCTCAGATTTGCTTTACCAAGCAAACAATTTTTCAATATCGTGGTGCTTCCAGCTTTTATTTTATTTATCTTTAAAGAGACACTGCCAAATTGTCTCACAATTTGTGATGACGACGTTTAGAGTGGGAATGCCTATTTACAATTTCTTCATCAAGGGAAAATAAGTAATTTTGGGATTAAAATCTACAAATAAAATAAATGAAACTTTATTAGCAATAGAAAAATTGTTTTTTTTTTTTTTTTTTTTTTTTTTGCTATCACAGAATATTTGGCAAACTAAAATATTGTAGTACTACGTATGTACATCTGAAAACACACTAGAATGGCAAGAAATGGATGGATTTTTTTTCCCAAGTTAAGGGTGCCAAAACACAACTGCGAACCATATTTATCTTCGATATATTGAAAGCACAGCATTAGCCAGCACTAAAATGTACCACTAGTGTTCTGCCACACTTAAATTTAGTTTTTGCATACTAGGCCAGTAGCGTTAAACACAAAAATCACCCAATTCGGAAATAATTCCTACAAAAGGTTTTTTTGCGTTAATGGCTTCATTTATGGTCCAATATGACTCTCCTATGTTTTCCCCCTCGGGGGAGTTGTGGAAAAGTGGTGGGGGGTGAAAATGTACCCCCAAAAGGGATACTTTTGCAGTTTTTCACTTGTATCTCCTGAACTTAACAAAATTTTGAAAAAGTACCTTTTATAAAACTTTTAGAGCATTAAATTCTGTGTAGAATAAAACCAGGGAAAAATTTTTTTGGACCACCCGTTGCTAAATTACAAAAGGTGAAAATCGTATCAATTTGTTAATTTTACGAATAATTTTCGTTTTAATATCAGTTTTTCTTAAATATCTTCGAATTAACCTTTTTATCAAACAGTTATTTTACATAACATTTTTTAAGAATTAAATTTTGCGTCTAATGGGATCAAGAGCGAATTTTTCAGCCAACGCGTTACCAAACTACAGCAGGTTAACGTTGGACAAGTTTTCAACAATAGCAGAAATGGTTGGTTTCAACTACACTTGAAGCAAACACATAAAGGCATGAATTCGATTGATAACAATCTAACAACAGTCACGGCACTAACTGCCAAACAAACAAGAATTCCTACACGGTATCAACCGCCGAAATAAAAATCCCTGCTCACAACTCGACCTTAACACTAGCACCAATTTGGCTCTTGCAAATGTCATCCTTACGAAAATGAGGGGTAATGAGGACTCAGAAGAACCTTCCCATTCAAAGACTCCCTTGGAAGAACTTAATCACGAATATTTGAAGCAGCTGTTCACTGAGAAACTAGAAGAACTGGAGGATAATGGTCCCACTGCCAATCTACTTCAAAATTACCACCCTCATGAAGCAGTTCATACAGGCAGAGAGGACTGGTGACTGGGAGCTGCATATGAGTACTGTGAAGAAGTTGTTGCCCTATTTCCATGCAAGTGGGCATTTTTTGTATGCTAAGTCAGCGCAGATCTATCTGCAAGACATGATGGACCTACAAGAGAAACTATCTCAAAAAGAGTATGAGAGGTTTGTGCTGAATGGATGGTTTACAATCAGAAGATCTGATAAATTTTAGAGTGGGATTTGGTCTGACATAACCATTGAGCAGACCCTCATGCGCTCATTAAAAAGTAGTGGAGGGCTTAGTCATGGTCATGGTGTTTCAGATAGTACTCTCAGCAGATGGGCAGTCACCATGCCAATAGTTACAACAGTGGCACAACAGGTCGAGGATTTTAGCGGGGTTTCATTCACCACCTCAGAGCAGCATATTGATGCCAGAGATGCTAGAGTCCAGTGTGATAATGGAGATGTACGGAAGTTTGTGGAGTGGTTTCAACCTCACGATCCTTTTCCAGCAAGCGACTTCATGATGTCCATCAGTACAGGTGTCATGGGAGATGAATCAATAAACTGTCACAGAGCCTTTGAAATTGGGAATTCGTCAATGCTTACCTTGGTGGGACAAAACTTTGACCAAATCAAGTTTGTCAGAAAGAATCGTGTCATGAACATTAAAATTTCAAGTCAAAGTTTACCATTCATGGGGAGGATGTACCAGTCAATCCTGAGACAATATTTCACTGTATCGCACTCCTCAAGAAATCTGATGAAGAGCTAAGGGAATTCTTCCAATACGAGCTGGCACCATATCCCCTGTCTCTATTCGATGAGGTTGGAATGAGGATGGCACCTAAGTCTGTACTTTATGACCTTTTTTGATCCTGTAGGAGAAGTTAACCTCGATGGAGCGGCTCACGTCATTGATGGAGGATTTTTATTACACCGAGTGGTATGGAAGAATGGCGATGCCTTTCAATGTATTATCAACAAGTATGTTGATTACTTGAAACGCCACTACAACATGCGTACCAAAAGCATCAAATCTGCAGAGTGGCTCCACAGAATAAAGAGGCACATTGCTCCTGAGGTCATCTTCACAAAGTCAATGGTGGTGACGACGACCCAGGAGCAATTTCTTTCAAATGACAGGAACAAGGAAGCAAGCGCGTGAGGATGCAGACCACATGATCGTCACCACAGCCATCGAAGTTGCCCATAGTCATGAGAAGGTTGCTCTAGTCGGTGAGGATACGGATTTGTTGGTCATCCTCACTGCTTTAGCTACACCATCGGCTAACATTTATTACCTCAAACCAGGAAGAGGAACAACACCACAAAAAATATTCACCCACCAGAGTTGTAAACTTGCCGACGACCTGAAAAAGGTCCTCATTTTCCTCCACGTCATTAGTGGTTGCGACACCACTTCATTTTACAAGCTGGGCAAGAAGAAAATAGTGAAACATGTGGCTAATAATGAGCACCTTTTAGAGAACATCAAACCCTTCTTTGATCACTTTTCACAACCTCAAGCAATTGCAGAAGCTGGGCAATGATTTTTGACCACCCTCTATGGCGGTAGAACAGAGGACAATCTGGACAAGGTGCGGTTTGACCTGTTTGCCAAATCCCTCATAAAATCTAAATTAAATTTGGCTTCCCTATCACCACCCACGGAAGCAGCTCGCCAACATTGCTTCAGAACCTACCTCCAAGTTCAAATGTGGTTAGGGAACCAGATGGATCCGTTCCAGTGGGGATGGCAGCAGTCCAACTTTGGACTTGCCCCTGTTCTTACCTCCAAGGAACCAGCTCCATAGTCGCTTCTGATGAAGATTTCTTGCAAGTGCAGCAAAGGGTGTGCAGGTGCTTGCGGCTGCAGGAAGGCAGGTTTGAAATGTTTGATAATATGTGCCAGTTGCAAGTGGACCTCATGCACAAACGCCCTCCAACTGGTAGAATTATTGGAAGATGCCGAAGAAGATGTGTATGGAGACCTCGACATTTTGACTGACAATGAATCAGAAGTGTCAGACATCGACCAAAATGTTGAGCCCAGTAGTCCAACGGCAGAGAAACGTCGAAGACTTTAATTTAATTTCAGCACGTCTATTATTTAAATCTTATATTCACCCATTATGTATATATGTTTTAATTTAGTGACATATTTTCATGTTAATATAAATAAACTAATTTTGTATAGTATATTACTGTTATCCTGTTTGTGACCAAATTCTGTACCTGAAGTTAAAACAACCATTGTAATTAATGTTGACAGTTGGGCAAATTGGCTAATTTTTCTTTTTTAATAAGACATCGTCTATAACCTGTAGTTAAAACCAACCATTTACACTGATCTTGAAAATTGGTCAAAGTTTCAGCTGCTGTAGTTTGGTAACGAATTTTCCAAAAAAGTTGTTCTTGGTACCATTCAACGCAGAAATTAATGCTCTATAACTCTTATGAAATGTACTTTTCAAATATTTTGTTTAGTGTGGGAGATAAAAGCAAAAAACCGTAAAAACACCCCTTTTGGGGGTACATTTTCACCCCCCACCACTTTTCCACAACTCCCCCGAGGGGGAAAACTTAGGAGAGTCATATTGGGTCACAAATGAAGCCATTGAAACAAAAAAACCTTTTGTAGGAATTATTTCCGAATTGGATGTTTAACGCTACTGGCCTATACATCCTCTTTGTACAACCAAATCTATGGTAATATGTATAACAGTGATTGTAAAAAAAAGTATGTAGTGTGTAAAGTACACCTTTTAACATGTTAAACTTCACAGATGGTAACAGTGTTTGAATAATTGTGATTCAAAACATTTTTTTTGCAATAATTTAATTTTAGAAAGAAAATGTTATAAGCAGGAAATGTACCATTTGTGAAATGTTATACTCAGAAAAATGGGGAAAATGTCAGGACATACAAAAAATTGTAATAAACAGGAACATTATTACAGGGTTCTACTGTAATAGCACCAGCCATTATGGATTTATTCTGTCTTCTTTAGATTTGTCATAAAATAAGTATCACCCACTTCAACATTAAATTAGTTAAATGGAGTGAAAACTATTAAAATACAAACAAAACTTGTCCTCTTCAAAACTATACAAAAATAAATAAATATTTATATTCTAAATACCAAAGAAAAACTGGAAAAATGGTATCAGCTACTACAATACGTTAAAATGTTACACACTTTTTTTAAAAAGATGAAAATAGATGTCACACTAGAAATAAAAAATAAATTACATAGAAAGGAGCAATCTTTGAGCAACAATTCAATGTTTAAAATTTATCTTTAACTGCAACACACTTACCAAAAACACTCATAATACACTATGTTCTCATTTTATTTACCTTTAATGAAATTGTGTGGTATTTCTCATGCAGCGATGTATTAAGAGCTTGAAGATTTCTATTTTCAGCCTGGACTTCAATATTTGTTTGCCTGACTGTTTCATCAAGATTTGGTGCTTCATCTGAAAAATTAATAGTTGAACACATTTAACACAAAAATTATTTCAGATTAGACAACAACAACAAAAAAAGACTAAATATGTACCTATACTAGTCTTCCAGCTATGGGTTGTAATTTTATATTTATATAGTAAAAGTAATTTTTTTTAATGAAGTACGAAAAATCAACAGAAGGCATTACTCAATTTGAAGTTTATTTTGATAACTGCTGATGTGAATTATTTCCATTTTACAGTTTGAACTCAATTAAAAACAGCTGATGGGAAGTCGAGGCCATCTCTAATTACAATGAAACCTTTAATCCGGCAGAAAATTTCCCCTCCTCCTGTTTTGAGCCGGTTACGCACTTTAATGAACATGAATTTTAAATTCTTAATCACCACCAATCTTCAGTGGAGTCATTGCAAAATTCTTTACAAAATTACCTACTTAAACAATAAATAATTAACAAACTCTTAATGATACCCTACATATTTATGTAAAAATTATGCCACATTTATATAAAGCCATTTACAATCCTTGGAAAATACTTCTTTCTAACTTCCTGTTTACACAGGTATAATAAGCCTGTAACATCTTAACAATTAGATGCACACAATTTGCACAGTAATAGGGTTCTGTAGTGAGAAATGGACCGTAAAAATTGAAATCTATCAACAAGCTGTTTTAAAACCTTCTTTACTGAGAGCCTAAAACTTAAAAAAAGTTTTTAAAAAAACCATGAAAATATCAGAATTTTTTATTTTAATCTTTACACATTACTATACTTTTCATTTTTTTTATTTGACTGCTGATTATTTTAGATGAGGGTCAGGTATTATGTACTTCATTCCCCTTGATAAATGAATTCAGTGGAAGATGTTACTACAAAATTAAATACATGCTTCAACACAATGCAATTTCATTCATTACATTACATTACAGTAAAAAATTTTCATCAAAAGGATGATAAGTTGTAACATAGATTAAAATTTTTATTTTTAATTATTTGTGTCACAATGCTTATTCAAAATATGCAATAAAAAAAAATCATTCCAAAATATCAAAACGTGTGTGTGTATAGATATAAAGACTTATTGTGAAATATGCTTTCTGCAACCAATTCTAATAAGAATGGAACAAAACTGAACCAAACCATAACTATGCAACAAAATAAAACAATAAAAGTAATACCCAACATGCTACAACATTACAAAAAAAGAAACTTAAAACTAAAATGAAAAACAAAAAAAAAAAGCAAGCATACACTGATCACAAGACGGGAGAAGATTCCAATAACCTCCATCTAGTTCCCCTTTCAAGGCCAGGGTGATCTTCTCGTTCCTCTGCATGAGCCTGTCGAACGCTTGAATCACTTTGGCCACAGCTCGCTTGGACACTTGTACACGGTTGGCCAACTTCTCGTCCAGCTCCTCCTTGTCCCAGGTCGACAGCTGCATGAGGAACGATGTTGTCGCCTCGTTTTCATCTGCGGGCGAACAAACGCAGAGTTGCTGGTGCACACAGCACACGTGAGCTCGTTCCCAGCCACTCGGTCCCCACATTATGACTCTAGACCAGTGATGGCGAACTGGCAGCCTGTGACATTTTGTACGGCCCGCCTGAAGAATATTTTGAAAAAAAGTATACAGCTACTGGAAGACATCTGTCCATGCGAGTCCCCTCCTACCTGCTTGACTTAAGTTTATCACGGACTAGTTTGTGGCCGGGCGACAACAGTACAGCCCGGTGGCATACTAGTGGTCCTAAAAACATTTGGTTTTTGTTCTTGAGCAACAACAGCAAACATTAGAGAACAATATGGGACACGGAAGCATTTATTAGCTACAACATATAAGTGTGTGTTCTTGTTTTGTATCAAATCAGTTAGATTAATTTCGTTAAGTGTATGCACATATATATAATAACAGTAAGCATCACTTCACAATATTTAACAAACACACAGAATATTTACATTTAATACACATGTTCACTCCAATGGATAACTTTCCCGTACCACTGTGATCATGCTTTACCCTCAATAGCCTTCTACACAACTGAATTTGTAGCGGATATTTTTATAACAGCTGATAGCATAGCCTTACCTGCGTGAGCATCTCTTCCCCCCTCGGGTTTCCCCCGTTCAGGCATGCACAAACATCTGCCGGTAACAGTACTATCAGCATTATAAGTTAACTGTTGTGTAAACTGTGTGTCACAGATGATTTGATTTTTTCTTATGAAACTGATGGGTTTTCAACTACACATGATTCTGCATGATTATATTACAGACAGTGTTTAAGACAAAGTAACAGAGCCAAGGAATTTTCACCTCTCCCAAGGTGAGCCAGGTTCTAATACAATCAAAGTCAAATCCCGATTTTTCGCAAGTGGGAAACACGGCTGATGCAGCAGTGAGCTGCCAGGGAATTTTCTTTTAGTACTCCCATTAGTAAAACCCCTTGCAATCGGTCACTCTATCATAGCATCTCATGTTGCATCAAAAAAGAAACTGATCATTTGAACATCTGTTAAAACAATCTGCAACATTATAGAAAAATTAAGTCTATGAACCGCATTTTAGAATAAGATAAAAAAAAATTATTACAATTTTGGTAATGTACGTACTTCTATTTTCCGATTCGTCAGCCGTCTCTGCATCAAACCGCTGCAACAACACTCTTATATCCTCATTGAGCTGGTTCCAGTAGCGATTGACAACATTGAGCACAGCATCGTCCTGCGTCTGTCGCTTCTCCAGTTGCTCTATTCTTGTCCGCAGTTCCGCTTCAATACGCTGCCGTTGTTCTAAACGCTGAGTTGAGTAGGAAAAAAAACTCCACTTAAATACAACATTAGGCATATGTGTGTATGTAAGCTATAGAGAAACTAAGAGCGGAAGGGGGTAGCGAGGTCCTGAATTACAAGGGAATATTAAATTCTATTGAGAGTATTATTGCAGTTGTAATTATGAAAAAAAAAATTCAATGATAAACACCAATTATTATTTCACAGAAGAAACTATCTATATATGTCAAGTTACTATTAATAACAAGACATTACATTAAATTATGTGCTATGCTCATACAGATCCAAAGTTGTAATATTAAATTGTACAAAAAAACTCTGTTGGCAAGAACATTGAAACCAAGATAGTGAATTTCAGTTATATCTTCTTTAAAGTAAAAATTGAATATTAATAGATGATGCTCTTAATGAGAAACATAAAATATATCTCAAAATTTCCCTTTCCAAAGCACAATGTTACAGATACATTTTTAAAAGAATTTATCATAAAGTTGAGTCTAAAACTGTTATACTCTATGGCATATATCTGGCAACGAGCACACCAAAACAAGGACAGCATTAATATATGATATTTTACATTGGAAAGAGAGGGTAAATATCCATTAAAATGCACACTGCAAACTAAGGTTGACAACCCACAAGTTCCTTACATGCTAGCCAGCCAAGAACAGGCAGGCCAGTGAAGGTGAGGTAAGGTATCACTGCTTGTGTGATAAAACAACTACGAAGTCATTCTCTGGCCACTGTGACTTCTGCTAACAAACTTATAACATTGTTCCTTAAAAAAATATATTAAGTGTCTATTACTTTTGAGAACGTTTTCAGAGTAAAAAAAAAAAAAACACACTAAATATTTATTTTATAACCATGCAAGGTGAGTTCAATAAATAATGCAACCAATTTTTCCTAACACAACGATACAGTACAACATATTCTAACCTGCTGAGGGAAGTGTTAGCTTCAAAACATGCTGATACAGAGAGAAGGGGGGAGGGGAAATGTTAAGATTCAAAACACATTCAGTCTGTCACCTCCAAGCTGCCGGAGTCCGGACGTGCGGCCCAGTGAACCCCGCTTTGATTTAATGTGAGACAACGCGATGGATCTTTTTTGGAGCAAAATTACACTATATAATTTTGTGTTGACTTAAGAAGTCCGCCACCTAAATGTTTCCATTAATTCAGCAGGCCTTTGGGAGTGATTGCTTGTCCAAATCACAAGTTTTCCGATGACAAAAGTCATTCAAGGAGAGCAGAGAGGAGATCGCCGACAAACCCTGACCATCAACCTCCCTAATTGACGAAAACGTAATGCGATTGCATGATTGTTTGAATTCAGACCGACGGTTGAGCCTTCAACTGATAGCACAAATTCTAACCATGACGAAAACAATCATTTATCACATTGTAACCAAAAATTTTAACATGAAAAAGGTGTGCACCAAACTGGTCCCAAAAGTCACAGATGAACAAAAGGATATGTGAGTGCTCCAGTGCCAAGGACTCTTGGAAATGTGTGGAAGTGATCCTGAGTTGAACTGGAGTTCAGACTGGCACCCCAGTGTTGCCCCGTCCAAAGAAGTTATGCATGAACAAGTCCAGGATCAAAACGATGCTCATTGTCTTCTTTGACATAAAGAGGCATTGTCCACCACATATTCTTACCTACACGGACCACTGTGAATTTAGTTTTCTCTACTTGGAAATGCTAAAAAGACTGAAAATGAGGGTTGCGCACTGCCAAAGCAACATCAAGAATGCATGGAAACTTCATCATGACAACGCGTCAAGCCAAAACACCTTCATTGGCGACAATTTCTTCGTCAGGACCCCACATCCAATTGGTGCCCCAGTCTCTCTACAGACCTGACTTGTCTCCCCCAGCCTTTTTTTTTGTTTCCTCACTTAAAAGGAATCCTGATAAGGAAACAATGGGACACAATTGAAGACATCCAGGCTCATGTTACATCAGCTCTAAAGGACATTCCGGAGAGATCTTCCAGGCCTGGAAACACCACTCCAGAACTGTATCGAGGCAGGAGGGTGTTATATTGAAGAGTTTTGAATAATTGTACGAATATGTTCAATAAATGATTTCTTAAGAAATTTGTCACACCCTGTATTTTAATGTTGGAATAAGACAATTAAAAACAGATAACATAAGTTTTAAATAATATTTAATAACAGCTTTAATTGAATAATTTAGAAATACTTAAGCCACATTTATTGGAATTTTACATGAAAGAGGTCATAAGTGATACATTTTCTCAAACCTGCTCTGCACAATTCAATTAATAATTTAAGTTTTGTGTTACAAATTTAATTAATTCAGCCTAAAACCTTGCTAAACAGTTAACATTTAATTTAAGTTATAATTATTTTGGACGCACATTTTTCTTTTCTTTCTTTCTTTCCCCAAAGTAAAAATGTCAACAGTTGCAGTCTCACGTACTTTAAGATCAATATTTGGTTGAATACATTTTACTGAGTAAATACCCATTATTTGAAATGAAAAAAATATATATATTTGTAAAACCTAACTATGAACAAGTCGAACAGCGAAAGGTCTTTAATCAAGCATTTTAGAGTTCAGCACATTCTGCATCAATTGAGCTGCTCAAGTTCAAATTTTTTTCAAGATGGATTCTGGCTGTTGCCCTTGGCCGCATTACTGCACTGCAGGTTTTTTTTAGTTCGCTCAGAGTTTATTGTTACAGCCCGTTTTCATTTCACTACAGTGTTTCCTGTTTTATAGCAGGTCACATTTCACGGGTATACAGTTAAACCTTGTCTATTCCGACTAAGACCAAACACAATCTGGACAATAAAAAATTCATATAATCTAGGTAATAAGCAAAACAAAATCCTTAAATAAGGAGACTTGGATACCACTTGTTAAGATAAAAAAACTAAGCTTTGTAGAAAAAATACATAGTATATGCCTACATGTGCTATACTGTTTGGAAAACATTAAAAAATATAAAAATAACTCTTCACATCAATTGTTATCAAAAAATTTGTCCACTTTCTTCTGTTTCAAATATGTATAGCGTTTGAATGAAGCACTGTGATGTAAATGCTTTATCATTAATATTTCAGCTGGAGCAGTGTCAGGCTGACGCTCCAAGTACGCTGTGATGTTTGTCAGTAGATAAAAAAGGTTTTATAGTATTTCCACGACTTTTTTTTAAATAAGACCAATGCTCATCTACATATTTTTTCCTACAGAGCAGCTTATTAGGTACAACTTATTTCAATTGGTATCGTTTTTTCTCTGGTATTCCAGATAAAAATTTACTAATGCATCTCGCTAATCCAACAAAATCAATAATGCTGGAAATGGTCCCCAATCAGTAGCATAGCTAGGATTTAGTATGGGGGGGAAGGGGTTAAGAAGCATGCCCCCCCCCCCTTCCCTATTAAAGCGGGGGGGGGGGGGGGGGGGGGGGGGGGGGGGTCCGGAAAAAATTTGGATTAAGGTAAGTGCACCGGTACTCGTCACTGCTCCAATGGTTGTCACTAGCAACTTCAAATGTAAATAATAGAGAAGTAGCTCAATATATCGCCAATTTAAATATTAACAAAAATTTGGTCGACTTTCTAGCTGAAATTACCACAATAGTTTTCGGAACAAACCCTATTTTCAATCAAAAAAAGTCTGTGCATCAAAAGTTTGTAGAGCAGTGAAGATAAATAAGGGAATTCCTATACTAAAACACTGAGGTAAGTGCACATTTTTACTTCTAATCCTGTAATTTCATGTTTATTCGTGATGTTTTGTGCTGAATGTGTTGGTTAAATGTTCTTGAAGAGGTGAAAGTGTTTATTTAAAAAAATTTGTTTTCTTTGTACTATTTAGTTAGGGTGACGAAAACTGGATCAATAAAAACCTTGTATTGCTAGTGTTCGTCATACCTGACGAGCACTGGTACATTTAATATTTTATTTAAAGTTGTGCTAAGTTACACCCTAGAGTTCTTAAATAATATTGGTTCTTTGTTGTTGATAGGCAAATTACATTATTATGATCAGATCCAGTAGTCGTCACCTATGACGACTTCCGATGCATGTGTATGATGACTTCTGGGTCAGAAATTACTTTACTTTATTGATTGCAGAAATTGTGTAGGCATTGTTGTTTACATTAATTTAGGGGTCATTCGATATATATTTTGACATTAATAAGTAAATTAAACATTATAATGTGTCTCATTCTTTAATTACAGGGCAAAATGCCAAAACGGAAAATACTGTTGTATGAAGAGTCAGCCATGGAAACTGCTCTTAAAGATGTAGCGAATGGTATGAGTATAAAAAGAGCAGCAGAAAAAAATAGTGTGCCAAGAAACAGATTGTCCGATAAACACAAAGGCAAATCGCCCTTGGGTAGGAAGATGGGCCCCGATTCATTTTTAAATTTTACTTCTGATACCGCATAACATGCTATGATCTAATTGCCTTGTCCACGTCCACTCAAAATCATAAATCATGCTCGAAGCTCGACAATACAAAAAAAAAAGGAATAAAAAGGGTTGGGTTTTGGCAGAACTGATCTATTCCTGGAAACAATTAGCTTTAGCTTGAAGAGTTACATGACACCATGTCGTTGTCTCAATTCTATACATACACAGCGATCATTACACTTTTGGAAGCCCAGTCAACACCTGCTTATAATTATAGTAGAACCCTGTTATAATGTTCCTGCATATAATGTTTTACTGCTTATAATATCACATTTTTAAAGTCCCAATATTTCCCCCATAAGGACAATGTATTTATTTCCTGTATATAACGTTCATAAATAGTGTAATTTCCTGCTTATAATGTTTGCTTTCTAACATTCAATAAATGGGGAAAAAATGTTTTAAAACCAAATTATTCCAACACTTAGATAAAAAGTTTCCTTTATGTATGTTTACAATCACTGCCATACAATACATGAAGTTTGTTAAAATACAATTTTATGCAACATACTGAAGGTACACAATGTTCATAGTTACGTGTCAGTTGGTCAACTCTTCTCTTCCTTGCCATTCCAGTGGGTATTCAGATGCACGTACTGTAGGGCCGCGACGTCTTGGCGTGTCGTTTTGCGGGGAAGCGGGGAAGAGTAAATGAGAGGGGAAGCAGCTGCGCGCGCACATCAGCCGCTATGCGGTTCATAGCAAAAACATCAGGCGCCACGCTCTCAGTCTGAAGTGATCAATGGAGCCCGACGAAGGACGTTCAAGATACAATAAAGTAATACATAGTGGGGAGAGGGAAATTATAAGTAGTGTAATCCAGTGTTGTGATGAAGAAGCTGCCAACAAATGTCTGCTAGTACCTCTAACAAATGCAATCGAAAGAGCTGCGCGATACACAGGTATAAGCCAAAGATCAGATTCACGCATCCGAAAACACAACAGAGAGACGCCAAATAAAAAACAAACAACAACATTATAAGTTTTTCAACGCATTCCCCGTAATTTCACCCGCGGTTTGTTTGTTTTGCATTTGGCAATTTTCCAAACTTTCTGCACCGCTTGTTAGAATATTTTTTATCTACAAGTGTAGCCGATATTGCTACACATTATATTGCATTATATTACATGATATTATATTACATTATATACATTATATATTGCATTATATATTTTATGATATATATTAATGTATATTATATTAATATATTATTTATTTACAATTTATATGTTTATATTTACATATATATATCACTCCTTTATTTGACCGTTAAACAGCCTCTCATGTTTAATTATTCATTTCAAGCCAAAAAAAAAAACTGGGAAACGTTTGTTGTCAGTTGATGACTTTGATAGAAGAGTGATCAGAGACACTAGCCACGAATTTTATGCAGTAAAAAAACGACAAGGAAACTACTGCCAGTTTTGAAAGAAAAAATCGGATGGAGTTAGGGAAAGACATCGCTGCGTAAAATACTCAAAGAAATGGGTTTTGTATGGAGAAGAAGCCGAAATAAGCGAATGCTTCTTCTCGAAAGATCTGACGTTGTTGCTTGGCGATAACAGTAGCTGACTCAGATGAAACAGTGCAGGGAGGCTGGGAAGAATATATTTGACATGGATGAATCCTGGGTTGACACTAATTTAACCTTTCAGAAATGTTGGTAAAAGAAAGGTGACGTTGAAGGTGTAGGTAATGGCAACAGGAAATGCAGCGCACAGACTGATAGTTTTAAGCGTTGGTTCTAGGCAGGGCTTCCTTCCTGGAGCCTCTCTTGTTTATAAAGCAAGCACAACAACATGAGACTATAAAATACGCGAGGATGGTTTGTTATAAATATGGTTTTCAGACCCCTCGAAATTACTAAAATGGTTCTTTCAGAGTGCTGTTATGGAAAAAATACCAACCCGTGTGCATAAAAGTGGTAAGGTTCTTGAAGTGCGTGAAAGTGTCATGTCGATCGTCTTCACATTTCAGCCAAACCAAATGGAAAAGTAAGCATCAGCGAGGGAGTTACATGCAAGTCTTAATTAATTGTGTTTCCTACAGCAACCCACAATTACAAATTTAGTTCTTAACTTTAAAGAATTGTATAGCTATGTTTAACTATGTTTAACTAAGCTGCCCAGTCGAGCAAATGGTGCACTACCTTTAAATAATAAATTACCGTAAAGCATTATCGCATCTTTGTATCATTAAGATCTGCGCTGTGTTGCACCGTACGTGAGATTGTTCTCGACCAATGTTTTCGGAACGGCATGGAGACTTCCAGGCCGTTGTTATCTGCGGAGCAGACAAGGAGGGACGTGTCGATTACAAGGTCGCTGAGCTCTAGGGAGTCGACCCGCCAAGACGTCGCGGCCCTATTATACATAGTCCTACAATATTTAAGTTGCCAACCATTGAGCGAGGGCATAACTAAAAGTGTTTTCTATTGCTTACAAATAATTTTTTTTCCCCAAAATTAAACAGGAGTAGACGTTCTCACTCTTAATGTTGTCGTCATGAATCGTGAGACAATTTTACAAAAAAATGTGGCAGTGTATCTTTAAAGACAAACAAAATTTAACCAGGGAACAAGACGAAGTTGAAAAATTGTTGGCTTGTTTCAGAAAATTCATGTATCAAGTATACTAATTTTGGTTTTAACATTAAAGTTGTTTACATAGCTTGGTGAGTCCATTGGTACAAAGCTCGAACATTGTTAAGTGCTAAATTGAGATTTCCTGCTTATAATGTTTTTTTCTTGTGCTCCCTTGAAAAACATTATAACAGGGTTCTACTGTACCGAGCAGGTTAAATACAGTAGGTGTAAGATATTTGAAAGCTTGGGACCCGTCACGGCGTCACAACCTTATAGCTTCTGCTCGTGACAGGGGTTGGGGAAGGGCAGGAGAATCTGTAGGGCTCGCTTACTCTTCCCCTCCAGTGCAGTAGCCGGTGATAGCAGTAAGACACCCAGGCTTTTAGCTAACCTGCTTTCAGATAAGAAAAATAATTGTGGCTAAGGGATGGGGGGGGGTTAGAACCCCTAACCCCCCCCCCTCCTGGCTACGCCCCTGTCCCCAATGATCAAAATTAAAGACCTTCACTATTAGCACAAGTAGTGAACTGTAAGTATTTAAGATAAATACCTGTGCAAGCTTCTTGTTCTGAAACTGCAGAACTTTCATGTCCATTTCTTCCAAGGTTGAGATGGGACCTATCCTAACTGGCTCAAACTGAACTTTCTTGATGGGCGGCTGACCGCTCGTGCCAGCATCGTTGTCTGCTGGCCGCTTCGACATTGTTGTTGTCTTCTGGACGTCAGGGGTTTGTCCTACCTGGAACTGCAATGCTGTAAATATTCATAGCCATCATGTGGATTCAGTATTGCCAGTAGTCTAGTTTTTTATCAAGTGATGTTATAAAATTTACGAATTACATTTGTGATCCTATCCCTTTCTTTATGTTTTCAACACAAGATATCAAACCATAACAACTGCGGTGCATGCATGACATGAAAAATTACCTATGTATCACTGACCGAAGCTAGTATTGTATAAAAATGTTTTTGAATTTGGTAAATATTTACTTGGGCGGTATTTCCGAAAAAAAATGTTAAAAATTCGAAAATACCTTTATTTTATGCTCTTCAACTTCCTCTTTTCATTAAAATCGGCGGAGATTAGAAATTCCAAATACTTTAGGAGATATAGAATTTTTAAATTTCTTCATATGTAGTTGAGCGGTATTTGCAAAAAAAAATGTTAAAAATCCAAAAATACCTTTATTATATGCTCTTCAAATTCCTCTTTTCATTAAAAGCGGCGGAGATTAGAAATTCCAAATACTTTAGGAGATATCGAATTTTTAAATTTCAGCACAAAACCAGCGCATTCCTGTGGCGTGCGTGCACCATTGTTTCTTGTTTACGTACGAGTATCTATTTTTTTTATTGGATAATGATGTCACGTGATTGTTCGTGATAGGCCAGAATTCAAATGAACTAATACGTGATTATTTAGTTCAATTATTGTTTAAAACGGTGTTTAATTACCGCCTCCAACTTAGGTGAGTTTTTAACGTTTCTAATTTTAAAGTCTTATTTGTTATTTTAATATTGTTGCGCAAGTAATAAGTAACAAAAAAATTTACGTGAGTTGTTACTGTACATCCTTTGTTACGGGTTTGTTAGGTAAGGTCAGTTACATTATAAATAATTTAAAACTAAAGAATAATTAAAATTAATTCACATTATTTTTAATATCACCTTAGTTTGAAAGTATTTATAATGTAACTGACCTGACCTAATTGACCATTTTAGTTTACTGTTCACCGTTTGTCCGGGTTTGTTTGGTCAGGTCAGTTACATTATAAATATTTTAAAACTAAACAGCCATTAAAATTAATTCACAAAATTATTTTTAATGTCGGCTTAGTTTGAAAGTATTAATAATGTAACTGACCTGACCTAATCAACCATTTTATTAATTACGCATTCACGATTCACGTATTCACGAACACACGGCAAAATAACAAAAATGGTGCCGCTCGAATGGTTCCACAGGTCTTGTATTGCAAAATTAAAAAATTCGATATCTCCTAAAGTATTTGGAATTTCTTATCTCCGCCGCTTTTAATGAAAAAGGAAGTTGAAGAGCATATGATAAAGGTATTTTCGGATTTTTAACATATATTTTCGCAAATACCGCTCAACTACATATGATGAAATTTAAAAATTCGATATCTCCTAAAGTATTTGGAATTTATTACCTCCGCCACTTTTAATGAAAAGAGGAAGTTGAAGAGCATAAAATAAAGGTATTTTCGGATTTTTAACATTTTTTTTCGGAAATACCGCCCAAGTAAATATTTACCTTGAATTTGATTTAATATTTTATAAATAAGTGATGATACTGTAAAAGCATCCTTGCAAAATTCTAAGTAGGTATTTTCTTACCCGGGAAAGATTTGCGTGTTTCATCTAGTCTCATTTGCACCATGTTTAATACAAATATGTAATCATTATCAATCGGGTAAACAATTGTGCCAACTGTGAGAGAATATAATAATTTATTGATTGTAATGATAAAGGGAGAATTATTAATGTAATAAGAACTGAAAGACACAATGTTTGTTTTAATAGTTTTTTTTCTTGCATAACAAATTTTATTGTTTAGTACTGAAAATTGTTAGACTCAGTCAAAATTTAACTTCAGACATAAAGTTATATGCTACGCTTAAAAGAAGCCAAGTTTAAGGGAAAATAAGATAAAAAAAGGTTAGGATTCAAAAAAAATGTTTTTGATAAAATTGTGCATAAAAGATGTCCATGTTGTGATTTAATTGACTTACGTACAAGAGAAATTAGAGAATCGTCGACCCACATTAAAAATACTTGAAAATAGTGTGATTATGTTAGTATTGCTACATAAAAAAACTGCAAAATTGTGTGAATAGTTTGTTAGGTCAGGATAGCTACATCTTAAATTAGTAATTCCTAAGCTACCATTCAAATATTTTACAATATTTTAAATGTAGATATCTATACTAACTTAAACCATACACAATGTTTTAAAGAATTATATAATGTAGCTTACCTAACCTAATCGTCGATTCTCAATATTTTTCCAAAACATACATACATGTACCCACACGGGAAAGCGAAAAAATGGCGAAGGCTAAGTAAATGCACAGGTATTGTAATGTAATCTATAAACGGTGATTTCTCAAAAACCTGTCAGTATTTTTAAAAAAAAACTGTTAGAGGAAATAGAGGAATTTCTTGGTGTTAAAAAAATTATTTCCTGAATTTTATTATTTTATTTTAGGAAAAGACATGACACAAGAATTTTACCAAATCTTTCAACACACTAAATTAAAACTACAACCATCATGTACAAGATCAATATGAACAAGATCATCTCATTAGGATCAAGTGAAAAACATAGATATGTGCTATAAAACAATTACTATGCGATATTAATCAAAAACATGATTATCAGATTTTAACATTTTATGTTTCGGATGCGCCCCTACTCTAGGAGCGCATACAACATAAATGACGTATTAATAACATGTTTAAAATAAAAATAAATGTTGCTAACCTAACCTAATAAAACTTTCAATCTAGTTATTATTAGCCTTGTTTTCCAGAAGACAATCATCATACGAGATTATTCTCACCTCATTAATTATTCGTATATACTCAGTATAGACATTGCGTAAATAAACTGACACGTACCGACTGGTAAACAATATTTAACATATGAATCAATTTTGAGAAACAATTATAAGAAATGAAATAATATGCTTCATTTGTAAACTAATATGGTAAAACAACGTACACACATTATAATTAGTTGTTCTTATTAATTTACTTCGATATTCATTATTTCGGTACACCTGAAAATCAATATTTATTTTTAAAAAACCTCACCTTAGTACGCAATCACGACAGATAAGATGCATTGTTTAATTTAATCTAAGTACCTCACTAAACGCATCAAAACATTTAAAAACACCATTGTGAAATATGATACATAAAATTAACGTCAAAGGACGGTCCCATTACAACATAGATAACGACAGTAAATATTACAAAGAACACGTAGTGAGAATAATAAAATAGAGTATTAGCATAAAGATTTTAATAAAACATGGCCGGTAAATAATTTAGAAATATTTCTACCGCTAAGATTATGCCCTGCGAAGTTATTATTTTTTATTAATATTTTTTTACGTATATACATCTTATCTCTCTGTGTATGGCATGTGGTAGGAGAAAGGGCACGTTTATACGAAACACCAAACTACTTCAAATGAACATGTTTAAGTGAAAAATACCTGGGCACTTCGCCCAGTCTCTTATTTATTTATTTATTTGTAAAATCGTGGTTTTCTCAGGGAAGACACCTATTTAGGTAAACTTGAAGAGCAAAACGTTCATTCAAATCGTTAGAGGGGTTTTCGAGATACGAGAGATGTAGTTTTTTTTATTTATAAAAAATATATCTACTATGTATGAATTCATTTATAAGAGCGATTTAAAGTTTAATGTTTAATACTGTGATCGGAATAGGTAGAATTTACCTACTAGAGTTTACCTATAACTTTATCTATTGCAATAACTAGTTTTAATATATATAGATATAATATATAATAGATTTATAATGTCCAATCTGTAGCAGAAATAACCGTAGGTTTGTTTGACTCGAGGTCTCTCGTGCTCCTCGGGAGTTGAAAGAGTTGGGAGCAAGTTGACCTGAGGGCGAAAAGAGTCGGTAACTTTTAATACACGAAGAAAACGCGATTTGTTGTAAAACAATGATGGCGGAAAATATAGCAGACATCGTGAGAAAATTGTTTGGAATGAAGATTCATCTGAAGATGAAGTAGCTATTGATTTACCATATATTGGACTACAAATTATGAGAGAGCTTGATAAAGTTTAAAAAAAATATATATAATTATTGCTTTTTGACTTTAAACCGCCTGTGGTATGCATAAGCTAACCTTTACTAGGAAACTATTGCAAATCTTTTGATTGTTAAATAAAGGACGCCGAATAAGTTATATTGTAATGTTTTTCCGCTTCAATGTCGTCATCTATTAAAATATTACCGTCATCACCAAATGTAGCTTGATAACATATTGACTCCATCGTCAAAGTCGCGCCAAAACATCCAGCAGACGACTTGCCCTCGCAACTCTTCCTCGAGAGGAGGAGCATCGAGAGCATGACCTGAGTGACCTGAGAGCAACTTGCCCCCGCGAGTAAAACGACCATCCGCCAAACTGCTTCCGGAAAAGGGCGCCCCGAGAGTTGACAGGTCAAAAAGAGACCTCGAGTCAAACAAACCTAGTAACTGCCATCGTTGCTCTATGTGTCTTATAGTCTTTGATGTGTCTGTACCCTATGATATGGGCGTGTGTATATATATATATATATTTTTTTTAACTTATATTAATCTATGAATTATACTAGTGGCTAAATTAAAAGCTAGATATAAAAGTTTTTGCATTGTGAGTTTTAAATTAGTACATGTGAGAATGGCTGAAAAATGTTCTATAGAAAGCTTAGAATCCTGCCTGGAAAAATTTATTCCTTCGGACACACTGGAATGTAAAGAAATTAAGAGAATTCTTTATGGAAAGAATTTGCAGGAACTGGAAATATCCTCGGAAGCACGTAATACCGCATGCATTAATAATTTTGATTTGCAAGGTTATAAATTTAACGCCCAAATAGAACAGCTGCGAAAACCAAGAATAGTCAGAGTTGGACTTATTCAAAATAGCATAGTTTTGCCCACCTCAGCACCAGTTCAAGACCAAATGAATGCTTTGCACGCTCGTATAAGCAAAATAATCGAGTCTGCTGCAAGCTTAGATGTTAATATTTTATGCTTGCAGGAGTCGTGGCCAATGCCATTTGTATTTTGTACACGAGAAAAATTCCCATGGTGTGAGTTTGCTGAATCAGCAGAAGTTGGTCCTTCAGTATCATTTTTACAGAAAATTGCTGCTTGTTACAATATGGTAATAATATCTCCTATTCTTGAACGTGATGAAGATCATGGTGAAGTTTTATGGAATACTGCAGTTGTCATATCTAATTCTGGCAAAGTCCTTGGAAAGCATAGAAAAAATCATATACCACGAGTAGGCGACTTCAATGAGTCTACATACTACTTGGAAGGCAATACAGGACACCCAGTATTTGAAACGCAGTTTGGCAGAATTGCAGTTAATATTTGCTACGGCCGTCATCACCCGCAGAATTGGCTGATGTTTGGGATCAATGGTGCAGAGATAGTGTTCAATCCATGTGCAACTGTAGGTGAACTTAGTGAACCACTGTGGTACGTTGAAGCTCGAAATGCTGCAATTGCCAATAGCTACTTCACTTGTGCCATAAATCGTGTTGGCACAGAAGTATATCCAAATGGTTTCACATCAGGAGATGGTAAACCAGAACATAAGGACTTTGGTCATTTTTATGGTTCAAGCTATGTTGCTGCACCAGATGGGAGTCGCACGCCTGGCCTGTCTCGTGTCAAGGATGGCCTACTCGTTGCTGAACTTGACTTGAATCTGTGTAGGCAAGTCAAAGATTATTGGGGCTTCCGAATGACACAGCGTTTAGATTTGTATGCCGAGTTGTTGACAAATGCAGTGAAGTCTGACTATAAACCACTTATAATAAAGGAATGAATTCAATTGGCACTATAAATGTATTTGGTAATGACACACTAAGAGTAATATCGTACATTATCAACGCATATACCTGAAAAATAAGGTATCTCTGGAAATGGTGGTTTTTAACCTACTATTTTATTGTCCAAAACAGCATTTTTTAATTCCCAATAAATTATGAAATATGCTGACCTAACAACCAACATTTAGCATTTCACAGTATTTAAAGTGTTATTTAATTAACCAACTTCACTCTCGAAATGTTGACATATACGTGCAGACAGAAATTAAGAATTTTCCATTTAGTGAAATCAAAGAATTATCATGGTGGAAATAAGATTCGAACCTATCTATAATACACTAAGAAAACTTCAAGTGATTAATGATTCCAATAGTGTAATTAGGACTGAAACATTTCCATGCACTTTATCAAACTAAACAGAACTATTTGAGAATATTTGATATTTTTGGTAAAGTGTTGTGGTTTGGCAAGCCACTCTCTCTTGTATGAACAAAATGAACTCAATGTCACATTATTCCTTGTAGGTTGCCTGATAAAAATTCATCCATGTACTTTATGTGCACAAATTGCTAAGTGTTTGTTGTAAAATTAATATGTTTATAATTCCTGAATGGAATGGGCTTAAGTGAGAGGGGCAAGGGACCTCGGCGGAAAGTTAAAGGTATGGGAGAGAATTGTGACTATTACACTCACAATTGTCCTTTCACCCAGTGGCAAGAAGTAGAAGCGGTGACTTGTCAATTGCAGGTGTCAGAACATTAAATTCACTTGGAAGAAGACCCGAAGCGCTATGTCCACTAAGCTGTTCATTTACAATGATCCTACTGCTAACAATCTAAAATTTTCAAACTGAGCATTTTAATTGCTCTTTTTATAGGTTTAATTGAAAAGCTTATCAGGAAGTTGAATTTCAGGAATACGGAAATAAACGTGGTGGGGAAATGTTGAAACCACTAACAGGGGAAGCCTACAACTCACGCAGTTTCGGTTCCCTACCACGTTCGTGCAATTTCGGATTTCTCTCAAAAATTGAAATTAAAAAAATCGAAGGGTCGGGTCGGGTCGGGTCGGGTCGGGTCGGGCCGGGCCGGGCCGGGCCGGGTCGGGTCGGGTCGGGTCGGGTCGGGTCAGGTCAGGTCAGTCACAACATACTTGTTTTCATTGGAAACTTCTGATTTAGCGGCTGTAGTGGCGTTAATACCAAAACACAAAACTTCTGAAATCTTCGGAAATTCTTGCAGGGAACCGAAACTACGAGAGTTGTAGGCTTCCCCCACTAACAGGGGTCGAACATAAACACCTAAAATTTTCGGAAATGCATAACAACAAATATAAGGATATTTTTTGTGAAAGCTTACTAATATAATTGTAATGGTCACTTGAAGTTCTACTTCATACTGAAAGTTGTTTGCCATGTAAAAATCTTTTTCCATCAATTTTGCTTGTAGTCAATATTCTGACAAAATCCAAAATACCTGCACACATCTCAAGATGCTTTAAAGCATTGTGCAGAAATGTTGATCTGGTGTAGTGTTTATATAAATAAATAACAAAAAATGTTTTTAATTGTGAGGGTTCTTGTGTGTTTATATCACCTATTGTGAAATATGTGTTTGCCAAATAACCTAGTCATTTTGAATATGTATGTGGAATTCGGTGCTATAAGGTGCTTGTCAATGTGTATTTTGCTATATTTTACATTTATAAAATGGTGAATTTCGTTAAAATGTGATGGCTGTATAGTATGCAAAAAATATATATTAATTTGAATACAGATTTTTTTATTCCTTTTTAAATTCCCACAAGATCCAGGTTACATCAAATCTATCACCATTGAATGTTTAGGTTGTCTTCAGCATCACAAGTGTCACTCTACAGGTGCATTTACACTTAGGCAACATTTTGTGGCCATGTTGCATGTTGAAAAGGCAACATTTTTCCAATTGTTTCTACGAGAATCGTTTTCACTGTTGTCGCTAATGGCAGGTGACATGTTTCTTACCTGTGTACACTGCTTTCTACAAATGCATGCTGTCATTCATCAAAATGGAAGAAACTATAACAGCTGCTGCATTTTTGTTTTTGAATGCTGCTGCTGTTAAGTAAAAAGGGAAAAACAGAGAGTGCATAGATAAAGCCAGTCTTTTTCCCTTGAACTGCTCCATGTTGCCTCCACATCGCCTACTTCCCAACCAGGGCGGGAAGATGGTGACAAGTGGCAGGCAACAGGAGAGACTGAAAGAGTGACACGTTCAACACTGTCGTTTGCATCGTGCGATATCTGTTGAACCAGTGTAAACACTCAGGGCTTAGCAACAATGTGGCATTCTACACACTGCCAAAATGTTGCCTCCGTAGAAAATGTGCATTAAAAAGTTAAGTGCTGCTCTTGAAAAATCTTGATCATGTTAAGGTAAATAATTTAGACATTTGTGTGATGTCAATTGCAGTTTCTGGAACCAAATACTTACCCCTTCTATTTTAACGAAGGTTTGTAAGAAACAATTTCCAAATGAAACACTTGCTTAGCAATGTTTGAAAAAGTTCAATGCCTTTAGTTTCCAGGAATAATTTTGGTGCAACTAACGTAATTTTGTTTAATGTTTGATGCTAAGCAAAGATAAATATTGGAATCCATTGAACAAAGTGCTTAAATTTTGACAGTGCTAATGAATTCATTAAAAATAAGCTTAATTGTGCTATAATGAAAGACCATGAATTATGTAAGCTCAGCTCTAATCCACAATTATGCAAGTTAAGCAAATGCACCTGGCTAATCAGCACTTAAGTTTAATTCTATGGCAGCATGCAGTTAACTTTGTCACCATGTGTTATGCTTTGCTCATAACACACTAGCACATCAACTTGCTGCTGAATCAGGGTGTCCACAGGTCACAAAAAAAAGTCCCAAAAACAATAATGGTGCTGGAAGACCAGCATCCTTTAGTTAGAATGCATTTTGAAGCCCACTTTCATTTTACAATTGCACAATAAATATAAATACTTGGAAACTGTTCACTTAATTTAGTAATGATCTATGAAGATATTTTAGCTTAAAATAAAACAAAATTGCATGTTTCAGTAACTAGTAGATGCATTTCTAAGGATGGGCCAGTCAAATCCTAAAAAACCATCAAATTCTTAGTATTCAAATGATTCAATGTTCGAAGAAAAAGATTCAAAGAATGATATTGGAATCAGCAGAATCACAGCTCTCTGCTACCCCAATTAAAAATTACAGTTTGCAAATCACAATTTTTTGATAATGTGTTAGCTTGATTGAATTCAATGTCGTATTTAGTGTGGCGGGCCATGGGTTGGTTGGCCACCACTGGTGTAGCTAAAGAAACATGTCAACATAGCTGGAGCTGGATCAATGTTTAGGAATGAATAAGGTTTGGGGAATGGCCTTGTGTAGATTAAAAAAAAAATTAAATCTTGACTAACATCAAGAATAAAACTTGATGGTGCAGTTAAGTACATGGTCTGGATACTTCTCTTAAAAATTGGAAAAAAGAAAAAAAAAAGAATAAACAACATGTAACTGCAGAATACTTTGTTTTTTTTCTAATGTTGAGTAGTTTCTAGAAGGAAAAAAAAAACACCAATTTATATCAACTTCATATTTAATTATGTACAACTAAGATCACATTGCATACTTCATACAATAGGCCTGCTGGATCTTCACAATTGGAATTACTACCTTCAATATAACAGACTGCTTTCTGTTAGCAGCCACAGACTGCTATTAAAACATTTTCTTTCAGTGCATGTTCAAAAATACAATTTTCATTTTAATTAAACGTATTAGTTAGTTAAACAGGTTCACTGATATGCTAATGGGGAAAATATTTTAATCCGACAAATGTTTCCCTTCCTATTGTTAACGAAAAACAAATTCCATTTTCATTTGCCGTTGTTTGGCAATCATTTACAAACTATGATAGAAGCCTAGTTTTAATAATGAAGAAACTACAATTTCATACAAAAAACTGATTTTTAAAAGAAAATAACCTATTCTATACTAGAACAATAAAGTTAAATAAGTAATACAAAAGTAACAATAAAAAAGATACACTTCAAAATACCATACGCCACTACTTTTCAAATACTGCTCACCTAATGGCTTGTTATACAAGAGAGAAAAAGTAAAGAAACTAAAAGCCGTTCTGTTTTTATGTTAATGTCTAACTTCTAGTATGGCTACTATGTTCATACCATGTACATATGTATCATTTTGATCACTTCATGCATACAGTACAGTAAAAAAATATTTTAGGAATATACGAAAATGCTGGAAGCAAGCTCAGTCCATCAGCTTTGAAAAAAAAATGTTTGTTCACGCTGGCTGGAGACTTTTTTTTAGGAAAGGCAGTGCTGATGTAACATTCTCCATTGCAGGCACACACGATGTGTGGTGCTTCCGTCAGTTCTGCTTAAAAGCCAGCAGTTTGTCAAAATTGGTCACCCCAACCCCGGGCTATCACCACTGCTTCATCCACTGCT
Organism: Bacillus rossius redtenbacheri; assembly: GCF_032445375.1. Classification (NCBI taxonomy): domain Eukaryota; kingdom Metazoa; phylum Arthropoda; class Insecta; order Phasmatodea; family Bacillidae; genus Bacillus; species Bacillus rossius. Next base: position 26,590,130 of record NC_086334.1, read on the forward strand.
TCATGTATTCACTTTTTTAATATAGCAGTGTCACACTAACCAGGACTAGATTAGAGCGGGACCTGAACGGATGATCTCAGAAAGTCAGGATGAAACGTAATTATAAAGTTTTATAAAAATATTTCTTTTCCTCATAAATTCGACCTTTCCTACAGCTTGATTTTAGTTTTAATACTACTGTATATGCAGAACTAAATTTTTAACCTACAAACTGATGTAGGATTAACAAAACAAACTTAAGTTTTATTTTCTTTTTTAAATCCTGTCCTGATCAATAGACGTCCGTACGAGCGTGGTCCGGATTAGCGGGACTCTACTGCACACAGGTTCCCAGCTAGACGGTTCCGTTGATGGTGTGCTTGTGCGCGAGGCCCGTGGAGCCGTTGTGCATGCCGCCCAGGCCTGCCAGCGGGGCGTTGGCGTTCAGGTCGGGCGCTGCGATGGGGACCGACGACGCGCAGTGGAAGTTGGCCTCCTCCAGGTCTCGCTGGAGCCTGGCCAGGGGCGGGCACTGCACCACCACCGACTGGATGCTGTGCAGTGTCTGCAGCACACGGAACCCACCACCTTGCAGATCCGTCGCTCAATTGACGACAAAATTTAGGACCTTTTCCCGGATATTAAGGTGGTGTCTGAAACCTGCATGTGTTGGGATTTGCTGACATTTTTTTGTGATTGGTTTTACATTGCATCGCATGAGCACCCTTGCTTTTTAACGCCTAAAGAGCTCACATATTAATTTTTCATAAATCATAAGTAGCGTCCCAAACACTGACGGTGGACCAGGTCCTGTGATCGGACGTATTGAAGGAATTTTGAGTCTGGCTTCCACATGCGTCATGTCACGGCCCTGATAACTAGTCTTCACCGCGTCCAAAGTGTCCTTCCACGCGGTGGCGTCAGATGCAAGACTGACAATGTTATCAGTAATAGCCCGTGTTTTAGTGATCTTTCCGAGTATGGGCAGACAGTTAATAAGAATCAGAAGAACTTTACTATCCCTGTACTCTCACACTTAAGTTTTCCTAAACACCTCAATGACATACATTAACTATAGCCTAGTTCCCTTTACTTTCATACCAACTTCATGACTACACCATCCCTGAAAACACCCTATAGTGGGTTTAAGAACAACATGTGACCCCCATGCCAACAAAGCAGAGCCTCGAGCGAGCAGTTGCCAAGGTCACCTCGAGCGCGGCGTCGATGGCCTCGTACTGCCGCCGGACCTCCATCTCCGCCTGGTGCCAGTTCTCAGTCAGCATCTGCTTGCTGGCAGACAGCCGCTGGCCCAACTCCCTCAGCTCCTGGTCCTTGGCCTGCAGCCTCTCCTTGAGTGCCGGGATCTGCAACGTTACTGCGACGTTGCAGGGTCCGCACAGACGCAACACGAAGTCTCGAGCTCTGGGGGGGTTGACTGTAATACTCGAGGGACCTCCGTTGGTGGGATTAGAGATATCTATGTGATTCCTTTTACTATATGCACTACCGACGAGTGAATATTTACCATGTGCATCACAGACGAGTGAATGTTTACCATGTGCATCACAGACGAGTGAATGTTTACCATGTGCATCACAGACGAGTGAATATTTAGCATGTGCATTAAGGACGAGTGAATATTTACCATGTGAATCACAGACGAGTGAATATTTACCATGTGCATCACAGACGAGTGAATATTTACCATGTGCATCACAGACGAGTGAATATTTACCATGTGCATCACAGACGAGTGAATATTTACCATGTGCATCACAGACGAGTGAATATTTACCATGTGCATCACAGACGAGTGAATCTTTACCATGTGCATTAAGGATGAGTGAATCTTTACCATGTGCATTAAGGACGAGTGAATATTTAGCATGTGCATTAAGGACGAGTGAATATTTAGCATGTGCATTAAGGACGAGTGAATATTTAGCATGTGCATTAAGGACGAGTGAATATTTAGCATGTGCATTAAGGACGAGTGAATATTTAGCATGTGCATTAAGGACGAGTGAATATTTAGCATGTGCATTAAGGACGAGTGAATATTTAGCATGTGCATTAAGGATGAGTGAATATTTAGCATGTGCATTAAGGGGGAGAGAATCATAAACCTATTATTGTACTGCACTAGCTTCAGCACCAAAGCCCCTCAAGTTGTGAAATTAGTATCATATTTTACCCATCAAGCTACACGGTCGCCAGCAGAAGCACAGTTTGCAGCGCTGTTAGTGAGATGATGAACTACAAACTAGTCTGAGAAGTTTCACTTTTAATGGGTGTGGTGGCTATGCAACTAAGTCTTTTTTAGAATGCTGGAAAATAGTAAAAAAAATATTTTAAGTGAATCAAAATTTAAAAATAAGGCAAAATGGAAAAAAGGAATACAGTCAAACCAAAATTTTCAATTAAGGAATCATTTTTTTAATTGTCTCGAAGATGTGTTGGATTGGCCCGTACCTCATCCTTAGCAGTGATGATCCTGGCAAGCACGTCGGGAGAAGGCAGCTCCCCTGTTCTCTGCCACAGCTCCAGCGCGCTCTCCGCTTCCTGCTCGCGCTGGCGCAGTTGAAGCTCAGCGTTCTGCTGCGTCGACTTCATCTTGTTGATGTCCTGACTCAGGCTCTGCCCCACGACAAGCACTCGTCACCCCCTCGTCCCCATGTTCACCAGTCAGCAAACATTCTACCAAGAACGGTTACTGCATCAGTGGTGCAGCTAGAACTTAGCTTTTTATTTGCAGCAGATAATGAAGGGGATGATATTTACTTTTCAAACAGAAAAATCCAACAATTTCTGCTCAGTATCTTCTTCCAAATGCTTTTTCTTTACAGTTATTTTAACATAAAGTGGCATTAATAAATGAAAGGCTTTTATATACACTTAATATTTTTATTTGATAAAATTTTTTTTATGGCCTTTTGGAGTAAAGTAACTAGGTATTACATAAAATCTCCCTTTTGCAATACCACCAACTGTAGCATTACACACACTGGTTAATCACAACTTAAACCCGGCTCTGAACTTAAGTGTTATGTCTGACATGAGAGATCTGACAGTATAAGAGAGATGAACTGCAAATGCAACTAAAGAAATATATTTTTATGAGCAATTAATCTCTTTAGGAACGAAATCCGCAAATTTTCCAAATATAAACATCCACAAAACACAACAAAGATTTAATATTACAGAAAAATAAATCACAATTTACAGTTCTTGATCACTAGGCAACACAGCGTACTTACTAATCGAGATCACTACTAAAAAAAATTTAATCAGAATGACTGATCGAATATTTTTTAAAAATGAGTCACTTTTCTCACATAGGATTACTGAAACATCAAATCATCTCGATAGAAAAATGTCCTCTGAATAAAAAATGCATCTTCTTAAACTCCAAATTTCACCTCAATTTTAGAAAGATGCAAGTGCAAGGTCCATTTCAGTGACTTTTGGCAGAAAGTCTGTAGTTTTAATGATTTACTTCATATTGCATAGCTTAGTAAGTGGCTTTAAATGAGTAAATCAAAGTATTCATCACACAAGTATTAACAACTGAATAGAGTAAAGTGGTTTGAAGGAAGATGATCCTTTAAGAATTTAGAGCATACCCCAGAAATAAACACAGAAGAATTCTGAGTTAGTACAAAAGGTCAGGCAAAACAGCTCTGACACTTGGTTAAGTCCTGCTGAAATGAATTAAGTAGGTACAAACAATATGTGGCAGTTTTTGCTCAAACTGCTACGAATTTTAACATTCTGCTTTCAAGTGAAAGTTAACTCGCTGACCTACTTTTCCTGTTTTGATCCAACTATAATTGGATTATGATTAGGTCTCCACCAGATTGATTTTTTTTTTTTTTTATAGATAAATGACTTCCAATTAAAGGTACAAGTTCCAACTAATCTGAACACTTTTTTCAAGTGTTTTCTTATAGTTATTGAGACAGTTTTACTACAGGCTTTAGTCTAGTCTAATTGCATGGAGTGACAGATTTTGAAAAACCATGCTCATCTCTCATTCCCTGCCGTTAAAAAATTTTTTTGGTTAATACTTGATGAAATTTTGCAAAATTGATACTATTCAAGACAAGAGGAAAATTACTGTTGTCTACATCTTCAGATACTATAAACAGACAAACTATGAAGTCATAATAACCCAGGAATTTTAGTGTTTTACCTGAAAAAAAATAATGTAGTTTTGAAATTTGGTACAGACGTTCCATCTGTCAGATGCCGGCTTCATACCTTTTTAAGGCAATAAGGGCGTAAGTGCCGAAATATGCATATCACGACTGTTGCGAGAAAAATATTAATTCTAATATATCAAAATTTGGTCAAAATTTAAAGTTAAGGGCTCTTAGTCCTTAATCATTCGTTTTTATTACTTTATACACCGCAAAAATTAACTTATAACCTAATTTATACTCAACTAATGGAAGTAAAATGTATCACTGCTCTATACAATCACCAGTTACATCAAATCCACCACTGATAGGCAAACATATATCTTTATAAAAGTTTTCCGTTATTTTATTAGCTTTAAATTGGTGGGTGAAACATGTGTATGCGATAATAATTGACTGACATATTAAGGATTACAAGAAACTACTGCACAACAATGGGTTTTTGAGCAATTTAGCATTTTACCAGAAATAATAATAATGTAGGTTTTAAATTTGGCACAAACGTTCCTTTGGGTGTTAAAAATTGATCCTAAAAGTCCCCATCTCCCAGATGCCGGTTTCATACTTTTTTAAGGCAATAAGGGCGTAAGTGCTGAAATATGCATATTACGACTGTTGCGCGAAAAATATTCATTCAGTTGTATCGTAACTTGTATAAGTTGTGAAGTAAAAGGCACTTAGTTATTTAACATATATTATTGTTGCATAATACATAGCAAAAAATGAAACCTGATCTAAAATCAATTAATGGAAGTACACAATAAAAAAATTAACCAGTGCATTAAAGGTCCACTTCATCAGAACCATCATTAATAACATTAGTGCATGTTGCCCTTCGACATTTGGCACACATAATACCACACTGCAGTCCAGCCCGCACACACTCGCATTTGTAGCTGCATTCACTTTTACAGTTACATGATATCAAATTCAGGAGCTGTTCTGGAGCTGGAGGAAGGGATGTTGTTATAGGAACAAGTGTGCCACTCACACTTTTCCATCCCCACTCAACAGGATCTAATGAATGGCCCAGCCACTCTTGCACCTGTAGGTAAACCCGAAGAGAATGCTGTTCACACGCGGCACTGGTTAGTGGAAGACAGCTAGCTGGAAAGAAGCACTAACAGGCATCTTTGCTATCTTGCAGGTATACATATATACTCTCATTTCATCCAAAGTGGAATAGTTATCTTGTCCCTGATACATTGCAATTGCAAACTTATCTCCAGCTGCAATAACGATCTTCTTGTCCGCATGTGGACATGTAAAAACATGTACTGTTCTCCGAATGGAAATATCGTTCTTGATGATGTTCCATGCTTGCTTCTTTCCCTTACCGAAGAAAGCACTGGTTGTATCTGATCGCAAGGATGTCTGTATCAGTAGCTATTACTTTTACACAACAGCTTGTTGAATACTGAAGAGCAATAGCTGCTATAGTGGTATCAGCATCTCCTGAGCACTGAATGGCGTGATGACCTGAAGCTCGAAAATAAGTTACTAATAATTTGATGAGCCCATTTTTGTTATGGCCATTCCTCAGAAAGTCCATTTGCGTCGATGTACCACATTGTTAGCAGCTATTGAAATATCGGTGGAAGACCTCCCTGCAGAACGCCGCCTTCGCTCTCTCTTTAGTGGTCAACTTGGGACAAATGTAACATAAGCCTCACATATTTGACCAAATGTAGCAGGTCTTGGCCACACAAGCACATGCAAGAGGTATCCTCCATCGATAACTACTTTGCAGTCTACACTAATGCTCTCATTGGTTACCTCACACGATTTTAAGATCTTTGCAAGCGATGATTTTGCTGTTTTCCTCATTGAAATTTAGTCAAATAGAGCTGGTGGTTTTGGAGCCAACTCATATTTGAAATATTTCGTGAAGTCACTCTCATTCTTCATTACACAAATGATACGCATGAAAAGTTGCTGCGGGTTCACTGGAATTACATCTTCTCTCACGTTCAAAACCCTTGACATAATGGCGAGGGGTTTTACCTTGTAGATACAATTTATATTCACATCACTTAAGTTACCTCCTATCATGTGGTTGATGGCTTTTGTTCCTATGGCAGTAGCCTGGTCACAATGTTCTTATCTGCAACGACACCTGTGCAAATGGACTGAAGAGCCTCTGATGTCTGGAAAGGTGGATGAGCACTGAACCAGTCTATAAGTTTTTTAACATCTCTGTCATCTCTTGACCTCCGGCTGTCTCGCAATTCGACATGTTGCTCTGAAAACAAAAATACACATGATATTCGTTAATGAAATACTTTAACAGTGAATTCGATACATAGAGCATTTTCAAAAAGTTTTAAAAGACTTATACGTCACCTGAAGAAGTGTTACTGACGCCACACAGTTTCTCCAGTGCATCACAAAGCTTCAGCTTCAGCTTCAATTGCAATAGGATAAAATATGTAAAATACAAGTTAACTTAGAATATTGCTGTTTTATGCAGTTTGTGCTTGTGTAGAGCAGCAAACTAACTTCCAATATTATTATAAATAAGTTTTAATTTTTTGCGGTGTATAAAGTAATAAAAACGAATGATTAAGGACTAAGGGCCCTTAACTTTAAAATTTTGACCAAATTTTGATATATTAGAATGAATATTTTTCTCGCAACAGTCGTGGTATGCATATTTCGGCACTTACGCCCTCATTGCCTTAAAAAAGTATGAAGCTGGCATCTGAGAGATGGGGACTTTTTAGGATCAATTTTTAACACCCAAATTTCAAAACTACATTATTTTTTTTAGGTTTGCTCGATTTTCCCCCTAAAATGCCTGGGCTATAAACGTTGTGTACTTATCCTCAAACTTTGCAATAAAAATTTCTAAATATACAAAAAATAAAAAAGAATTTGACTGTTTTTTTTGTTTTCCAACCTAACTGAACTAAGTAAACTTTTGCAGGAATTGACCCTCCGACCAAAACTAGTGTAAAAACTGCCATCCGCCCCTGGGGCGAGACCGGGGGAATGCCTCAAGGAGCTTGCCTCGACCAGCTGGCGGTGCGCGTGCAGCTGGGCGCGCGTCTCCTCCAGGTCCAGGACCCGCAGCTGCAGCTGCTGCCTGGCCTCCTGCAGCTCCCCGCGCAGCCGCGCGCCGAGGTCCTCCCAGCCGCGCGCCGCCTCCTGCTCCCGCCGCGCCCGCTCCGCCAGCTGCGTCCTGCCGCGACAACACCCGCCTCGCACTCGCGCTCCACTGGGGCATTCAACGCATACCTCAATGTTCATTCCCAAACAATTGAGAGAACACATACATTCAAAACATCTTCTCAGCCATAAGCAGGGGCATAGCCAGGGGATGGGGGGGGGGGGGGGGAGTTGGTTTAGGGGTTCTAACCACCCCCCTCCTTTAGCACAAAATCTTTTAATTAATTTCTTATTCATCACTCAAACAAATTTCATATTAAAATTAATAAAATTTTTACCATTACAATATTTAAATTTGAGAATTGAAAACTGCTAAAATAGCACTTATTTTACACCTTAAAAACCAAATTTTCCCGGGGGAGGACCCCCAAGCCCACCCCGCTTTAATACGTAGGGGGGGGGGGAGGGGGGGGCATGCTTCTTAACAACCCCCACACACAAATCCTGGCTAAGCCATTGGCCATAAGAACACACCATATTTATCTGAACACGATCCTAGCTGACTTTAGCAATCTCAAATCTAGTGAGCATATAATTGCAAACATTAAGAAAAAGAAAAGCAACACTGATAGATACATTTAATATTTATAATAAGAATTATTTTAAAAAAAGTTAAAATTTACAATGGTAAAAAAAAAAATACTGTACTGTGAATAAAAGAATCTATATTAATAAAACTGTTCAGAAGTTTCTCAAGTTAATTAAAAAGAATATTAGATTTACAAGTCAGGAAAACGTCTCTAAAGGGTTAAATTGTAATTTTTTTTTGTTTAGGTAAACTGCAAAACTATTTAAAATTATTATGTAATTAGGAAAACTTTGTAGGTAGGTACGTATTAATTATTTTTTTTTAATTTATGAATATGATACAGCAAAGTCATAGGTCCAGTTCATACTTAAGTTTTCTTTGAAATTACTGCATCACTTTTAATTAGATCAAAAACAAAAAAGACACAAAATATTAGATAATAAATTCAATATCTAAATAATTTAATAACTTCTAATAAGATTAGAAGTGGTTATTGTTATGACTACGTCCTAGTTTTATGGTGATTAGGAAAGAGGCCGGCATATCTTCAGGTCAATAATAGTAAAACAAAAAAAACTTTGAGAAGCATGAAAAGATTTTTAAATGGTATACACATTTAAATATCTTATAAAACTGTAGAGCATGTTAGTAAAACCCTTTGAACTGAAATTCCTCTCTCTGGGTCATTAGTCATCAGGGTCATTCGAGTCTTATGATATGTAATACGAGAATTTGAGAACGGAAGATTAATAGAATGAATGAGTAGGAAAACGGGAGCGTCCAAAGATCACACATCAGCTCACTGCAAGAACCACCACATTTCCCACTTGCAAAAGAATGGGATTCGTTCCTGCCGAGAACGAAACCCGGACAGCCTCGGGTCCGAAACAGAAACCCTGTTGGCTTCGTAATGGGTAAACACAACCCAGAGAGCAGTAAAACACTACACGGTGTGTAATTTCTGTTCTCGATCAGGCCATCTGGAAAGGGCACGCATCAACAAAAAGCACAGTACCCAACAGGGGTGCAACAACTAAATTTCCAAAAGGAGGGGGGGGGGGGTGACAATATACCTTTTTATAAAGAATCATCGATCCCCCCTATACAAGTTGGGGGGGGGGGGGGGGTCCGGGGGGGTTCCTCCCCCGGGAAAATTTGTATTTCAAGGTGGAAAATGGTGCTATTTAAGCAGTTTTTATCATCTAAAAATTGATTACACAGCGCTTTCTTTGCCCCAGTTTGCCACCACTTCAAGGTTTCAGAGGGGGGGGGGGGGGAAATACCCTTGCCTCCCCCCCCCTTGTTGTTACGCCCCTGGTACCCAAGCTAGGGATGAATGAATAAAACCAAAAAGTGACCAGAACAGTGGCAGTTGCGACGTCGTGGTCGAGGGAGACTCGTCCGAAGAGGAGCGAAGAGGAGCGAAGAGGAGCGAGGAGGAGCGAGGAGGAGCGAGGAGGAGCGAGGAGGAGCGAAGAGGAGCGAAGAGGAGCGAAGAGGAGCGAAGAGGAGCGAAGAGGAGCGAGGAGCGCACACCGCACCTCTCGTCGCGGAGCTCCTCGACGCAGGAGTCGCTCTCCAGCTGGACGATGCGCAGCACCTTGAGCAGCTTGGTGACCAAGTTGTCGACGTCGATGACCTGGTCCACCAGCGTGAGGGTGGGCAGGAAGTCCTCGGCGGGGGAGAGCAGCCCCGCGCCCGGGACCCCGCGCTCGCCGCCGCCCCGCTCGCACCGCTGCCGGCTCGCGATGGCCCGGGAGAGGTTGTGCAGCGACTCCCGGTCCGCCAGTCCCAGGCCGGGGCCGCCCTCCTCCTCCGCCTCCTCCTCCTCGCTCGCCGCAGCGCACGGGTCCCTCTCCAGCTCCAGCAGGTCGTCTCCGTCGGGGCTGGAGTCTGCCCCACGCACCACGCACCGCCGTCAGCGTCACTTCTCCTCCCGGCATTCACGAGCTTACCAGCTTTCCCAGGTTCAAGCCTTTTTTAAATACAGAAACTTTTCTCTGAATGGACCAAAAAACATTTGGAGAACTTTTTTTTTTGGATGGAGATGACTTTGGCAACCATATCTTCATTTTTAACATCAATTTGACATTAGTAGATATATTTTTTTGTATAAAGATAGTACAGTAAAGGCTGCTCAGCGGTACATTCGGGACTACAGCTGTCTGTGCAAGACTATAATTATTTTGCCTGGTCTTTGAACAAAAATATAGTTTTGACAGGAATAAAAAAAATTAAATAGAGTACAATTATATTAAAACCAATAAACATGGTACATACTGAAATGAAAACCAAAAGTCACGATATACGAGTTAAATAAAAATGTGGGCAACGCAGTGATACGACCAGGTCGACAAATGCCTGAACCAATCAAAAAATAAAAATTGAACATGGGCGGTTTTATCGGTGCCAGATTACAGTGTGTTAAACCAAAGAATGCTGAATTCAAAAGTGCCAACTGTATTACGTTCTAGGTTATAGTGAAATTTTGAAACCTTCTACAGCTGATTCTGACTTAAGTTTAGAGGATTTATTTTGCAATATGTTTGTGAAGGCATCCAAGTGAAATTGTCGACGCAGCATACAAGTCGCTGTCCTCAATCCGACGCAGAGAACCACAGCCTTGCATTGCATTGGCTCGCACCGTGTTCCAGCTTCATGCTGAGTAGTAGTTTTGTGCAGCGATTTCAGTAGAGTTCAGAGTTTATGTAGCCAGCTCCGTGGATAGTTGTAACGAGCTATTAATTAATAGTTACGTGGAGCTAAGAGACTAGCGAGAGTAGAGTCCAGCCGGTCACCAGGCACACCCAGGCGTGTGCCGGGTACTCATCATCTAGGTCCTAGGTTCGAATCCCTGCCAGAGTGTGAGCTCCCAGCGACCCGTCCATGCACAAAGCAGAACAGAGCGACTAGAATAAACGGCCTAACTGAACCTCGCGTGCGAAAATCAAACTCGCAGCCCAATCCAATCCAAAACCCCTCCCATTCTTGTGGAAAATCTGGGTGTGTCAGAACCAGAGTTCAGCAATTACAAATGAAATGGTACCGTTACAATGTTACGTATGCCAAGTTTTAGTATTTTTATAAATTTGTGCCCAATATTAGAGTCAAGTGCAACTCTAAAATAATTAAACAAAAAAATTTAAATGACGTTAAATATTTTACAACAAAACTGGCAAAAATATAAAACCATAAAATACTGGCTTTAGGTATAGCATTTTGTTGTGCTTACTAGTATGCAAGCATGCGTGGGTGTTCATTTATCTGAAAATGTATAAAAAGGGAGATAAAGTCTCCTACTTAAGATGTACCTACATTAAATGGCTTTGTGAATGGGAGCAGTGGCTGCCCTGGACTTTAAAGGGTCTCGGGCAATTTTCTTTTCGAGGCCCCAATATTTTGGAGAAGGGCTTTCCTGTGGAGCCTGGTAGGATGGGGGGAAGGTATGGAATAGCATGCAGAGAAAAATAAAATCTTTAAAACAGTTAATAAGCCAACATAGAACTCAAATTCTGACAATAGTTTTTTGCTAATTTATCTTAAGAAATTTTGATAATGCAGGTGCATTGGCAATGAAAGGGCTGTTAGTGGCCGGGCCCATGGGCTTGCTCTGCCCTGGAGCCGCCCCTGACTGTAGGCTAGTTACGTGGGGTCACACAAAATAACAAATAGAAATCTACCATTACAATACTACAACATGATAAACAAAAAAAAAAATGTTACTTTACCTGTCTGAGTTGGAATAGAAGATTCTTGTTCTCTATTGTTGGGGCACACGAGTAATTTATCTGTGAATGAAGACTGAATGGCACTTATCACGGCAGTAACGAAGGAGCTGCCTCTCTTGGGAGACAACAGCTGATGTGAGGAACACTTTGGTTCCGAAGTCCTAGAGCTGGACGACTTCTCCGGACTTGCTTCCACACTACTATTGCTCTTACTATACGCTTCATTGTGAAAGATCACATCCTGAAACGAAACAAAAATTTCATTCACAGATAATACAAAATTAATATGCATTTGTGTGTGTGTAACAGAATATTTTTTCAATGTAAACCATTAACTATCAGCTTTATTCCATCAGTGAACCAGGCAGCAAGTCCAATAAAAATGGACCTCGTAAATGTTACTGCTTCGTACTCCCCGCAACTATATTCATGAATATGCTGACACAATTTACAATCTTAGCATATAAGTCCATTACTGCCGAAGAGTAAATTGTCTTGATGGTTTCTTAAAAATATTGGAATGTGCGAGACTGAATATCTTTAAAATTTTATAGCTGTTCTCAAATTAGAGACCATCTTACAAATGTGAATTGTGTTTTTATTATCTGAACTTCCTGAAAATAAAATCTTAGTTCCATTTTAGATGTACCTATTGCATGTTGGAAGCAATATCATTAAAGCATTAAGTTGAATCTGAAATAATTGTGTTTTGTCATTTGTATATACAACACATGGTAGCCTACACAACACTCTTTAGGTACCAACTTGCAAAAAAAAAAATACGTAGTTAAAACTAATAGTCTGAAGACGGCTCTACAGGAAACAGCAATTTTGACAGAAATCAACTAATTACGTGCATGTAGTGGTAGATATAAGAACTGCCATACCTAAAGAATCTTCTAGCTGTCACATACAAAAAGTAGTAAAAAAAACCATTAGGCATACATATCCATTTTCAATCTGCCTCATCTCTACTGAAATGAATGAGTATATAAGTAATTGATGTCTTCTGTATATTAAGGTAATAATTAAAAATTATTTTCCTGTGAAGCATGTACTACATACACATTTCTATCAGGCCAGGAGCGTACGCAGGGGGGTTGATAGGGTGCATTTTTACCTCCCACCCTCCATTTTTTTTTAAAAATCTATCATTTACACCAAATAAAGTAAAGTGGTTCTATCATCATATTACAAAATATGTAATAATGGTTAAAATTTTTAAGAACAGGTGAACTTCAAAAATACATAGTGTTGCGAATGCAGACAGGGACGCAACGCGTGCCAGATTCCGAGCTGGCTGGCAGCCCTGCACATCCACTGAATTAAAGCATGGCATGTGTGCCTGGCCGGATTACAAAGGTCCTCGCTACCCTCTTCTGCCCTTTCAAATAATCTCAAAATCCAAATGGGCCATGGACCATGGAGAAACCAACCCCTCCCCCTTCTCTGCCCCACAATTCCGGGCCACCCCTCTGACAGCCTTGATTAGCAAGTTGGTAATTCAGCAATGCTTTCACTGCGTGCATGTGCATGGCGTGATTGTGTGCTTAGACTCAAATTGATTCATACTTATTTCACAGTTTATTAGGTACCATCCTTCCAACATAGTTTACCTACTTATTCATAGTCTAGTAGACAGTGACACATTTAAAGAAAGAGCCAACAGCATTAAATCAGTGCACATAGCTCTAAACATGAATGTGATTTTATGCAAAACATTACACACAGTAAAATTGTGCAACTACGCAATCATGGATAGGAAAACATGCAAAATTATATTAAAAAATACATTTTGGTATTCATGTAAGTATGTTTTGTACACAAAGTGTTATAATTATAAAAGAAATACACAGTAATAGTACCGAAAATAAAGACCAAAAGAGCCACAAACCCAAGAAAAATATTGTTAATAGTCGACTATGCTTAATGACATACCAAATGTTTGCCACCGTAAATCTTTTACATTGCACAGAAAACATGCAGTTAAGTCCTTATAACAGCATCTTACAACCATCCATTAAATGTTTCCCGTAAATGTAGTTTCTACCATAAACATACGGAAATAATCGAGAAATGTTATTCTACACAATTATGTAAAATATATTTCAAAGTTGATTACTAAACGTAATAAAATTCGATAAAGTTATCGATTATGTTTTTTTTAATCAGTTCTGGATATAAAATTATGACTTGCATACAAATGAATAGTCCACCATGTAAATCATCTTCATAAAAGTTTTTGCTTATTTATTAAGCCTTAATGCTGTATAATTATAAAAAGTCTAGCATAATTAGTATAATCACTAAAGAAGCCTAGGTGCCGGAGTGTGTGCAATACTGTGACGGTGCTTCAGGCTGTGCGACGTGTGTTACACGTGACCTTCATGGCCAAGGTTTGAATTTAGTTATTTATTTTGTTTAGGAAATGCTGCAAATACGTTGAGTGATTTAGTTGAGTTTAATTAACCCAAATAAGGTAACATTTCAATCACTTTTCTCATGTAAAGGATTTTTTTTATGGCTCCATAACATTACAATTAACTCATATTTTAGTAAATCAACAGGTACCCCTTCAATCCAAGTTTAAAAACTATTTATGTAAATATCGATAAAAAAAACTCGGGTAGGCTTTCCTCCTCATTAATTATTTATTTATAATTTGGCTGGCAGTCTGTCTGTAATGAGAAAACTGGCTCACTAATTAGGTTTTAAGTCGGATACTCTAGGAATCGAACAAGTCGCATTTCTGATGAAGCATATCATAGGTATGAGAATATGTTTTCAGTATGTAAATTATCCCAGAAAAATAGCTACATTTAAGATTAAATACCATGATTTAAAAAACTATTAAATTAATGCATATATTAATCAACAAATAGGCAAAATCTGAAAGTTACTGACTCACAATATCACTTTAGTTAGTTGATTTGTATTCTACCTAAGCTATGTGGTCATTAGAAAACCAACACTAGTAGTTCAAATAGGGTCAATGAACTGACATCGACCCAAGTGTCTCCTCGGCTCCTTCAGGCCGTTATGCCTTGTCAACGTCCTCCCTGGCGATACGAGTGCACCATCTGGGTAGTGCGACGGTCAGGGACGCACCCGCGTGCGCCCTAGCCTGCCAGTGGGCTTCTTTTAGTGTGTAAATAAGTATGGTTTTTATGTATTTTTAAACGATCACGGGCCTCAATAATTGTGGATATTTTGTAATCATAACTAATTAACTGATGTGTAAATTCGCTTTTTGATTAATGTCTCGCTAAGTTGTGTAAATAATCCTGTAATTTCTCCCAAGTGTTTCGCAGTGCTAGTAATGTAATCGCAACCTGGCGCGTCGCGGGGTGGGGCCTCTCCCACACCGGCCGATTTCTCCTCCCCTCCTCCGCGGCCTGCGGGCCTCGGCCCGCTGGTGGGCGGGGAAGGGCAGTGGTGTTCAGGGCGCGATCAGAGACAGACGTGCACGCCGCTCCGCGCTGCACGCGAGGCGCGTCTTCTGAGCTCGTGGTCCGACGGCAGGATAACTTCACGGGTTGTCGCGGCAGCTGAGCTGCATCCGCCGAGTCGCTCACCCTGTTGAGTTTTACGAGTTACGTCACCAGTCGAACGTCCTAGAACGCGTAAGCGCAGTCACGAACCGCCGAACCTTCGCCGTCAGTACGAGACTTTTTACGTAACGGACAGCACACGTGTTGCGCATCTTTGCAGAGCAACCTTAATTGGGGACATTGTTACGTGGGAAAATTTCCAGTTTGTGTCGGGACGTGTTAACGGACGGGACGGTCTTCCGGGAGTCCGGGTCGTCGCGGGAAGGACGCTCGTTCCGCGACGGGCCCGCCAGGCTGCGGCAGGCTCTCAAAACGACAATAAAAGGGGCTCGTGGAACTGTTAACACCGAGTTATCCTTGGAACTGCCTACCATTCTTCCTCCTCACCTCACTCTCCCTCCAGGTCCCGTATTTCCCGGTCCCGGCCACGTTGGCCTGGACCCACACCTCACCGACGAGAGCAGTACGGGCACAACAGGACAATTACGTAGACGGGGAATCAGAGATCTAAAGCCGAGGGACGTCAGAACATATTTATTTATAATTATAAGGAAACCTTGTTATTCTGATGTGATGTGATACAAATCAACTATGCTTTACCATCTACCTATAATACTTAATTGAAGCAATTTTCTAGTGATTTATGACCTTTTTTAGTCAGATCATTTGTTTCCTCGAATTAAAATTCCCCAACTGAAACAACTAGCCCCTGGTACAGTATACACTAACACTTCGACAACTCTAGCGAACCAATTGATTATTGTAGATTTAACAAATATACAATTTTAAAGCTTAATAATTAAGCAACAAATATTGCTTCAGTGATAATCATAACAGGTCTTTCATGTTTATGTAATATAAATTTTCATTTCCTGTGAATTTGAATAAAATCTTTTTTCCTAATATTATTGCATATATAGTAAAACATATATGGATACATTTTTGATTATTTTAGTTTGGTTTACTAAAGCTCTTCTATAATAATTATGTTTACGGAATGCATTATTATGATATGCTGCAAGAAGCATTTATTTAGAATTTGATGCAGGTGTTTCTTGTGACGTAAAAGGTTTGGAGGTTAACTTTTTAAATTGTTACTATAAAATGACGCAATAAGTACACAACACTGCTATGCTTGGAATGCTCTACCGATTCAATAGTTTATGCTAGTCTCTTGAAAAATATGTCAATTTGAAGCTTAATAATTATCTTAAAAAATTTTAGTCAAGTGGTTATTATGTCGAATCCTTTATTTTTATGTGAATCTTGTTATTTCCTTGCCTGAGATAAAAAAAAATTATTTAAATTACTTAATTGATTTATATCTTACCTTTAATATTAACATTAATGGAACATTTATCAACATAAATA
Source organism: Bacillus rossius redtenbacheri (assembly GCF_032445375.1). Lineage (NCBI taxonomy): Eukaryota > Metazoa > Arthropoda > Insecta > Phasmatodea > Bacillidae > Bacillus > Bacillus rossius. The sequence continues at coordinate 26,606,658 of NC_086334.1, forward strand.
TGTACAATAGTATTTCAAGAAGACTATGTTGAAAACTGAGTATATGGGAAGCATTTTAATGGACTACTGTAAGTGGCTGTCATGTTGGACTTAACTGTATATTATCGGTGATGCGCACAAGGTCTACTGACAAATTTTATTTTCTGGGCTATGAAATATGTTTTTTCTTTTTTTGCTAGAATGAGCACACAGTTATTCTAAAATTAACTGCAGACAACTTTCTTGTGTGCTCATTTCTATACATAATTTCTTGGCTAAAAATTTAGAAATTTACAGATAAAAAAAATTAACTGTGCATACCCGACTTCCAAAGCCAAGCAGAAATCCTACTTTAAATGCTGTGTAAAATACTAATTTAAAATAAATTAACTTATAATTTTGCTATTTAAAGATGTGGGGGTTATGAATAATCACACTCCATCTTATCAACAATGCAGATGTTTAAGTACTCGTTTAATTATACAACTACAAAAATACTTTACTCCTGGAATTCCTGCTGATCAATTGTATTTCCGTAAATTGAATTACAAACCATGTTCTCTTTTTCAATGTCAATTGTTACAAGATTCAAGGTCAGGTTTTACACTGCATGGCATCTTCCATAAAATAGCTACTAAGCCAAATAACTACCTCACCAATTGAGCAATAATAAAAAAATAAGGATTTACAAGGTAAATTTTTACTTCAAACTTTTACAATTAAAAAATATGCATAAGTAGAAAAATGGAAAACTTTTAAAGATTTGAAACAGATCATATTTAAAGGAAGTAAAGTAATTTAGTTAATTAAATACAGAATGATAGAAAATTTCTGGGTATAAAAGTAATGGGTAGCAGGAAATGTAACAAAAAAAATAATTTTTACTAAGGTACTTATGTCCCTAAATGTATACCTGCAAAGTTACACACGAAATACCTAGTGTACAAATTTGAACTTTGTGCTTTATCAGGGCACCATTCCACCACTAGCTGAGAGGACATGTGATAACAGCGCAGTGGCATTTTTATCACACTGCGGAAAGCAAGGAGATGAGGATGCAGATAGAGTTGTTATACGCACTAGCAACCAGCTACCTGGTGTACATCACCCTCCGTGGTATGCAGCTCTCAGTTTCAGGCAGTTGATTCAGCCGTAGGTGGTCCTACTCAACGCAGAGTGCGCTGAGAGAATCCTTGGTAAAAGTGCACCGCTCCCGCTGCAATTCCCTTCGCCTTCGCTCACACCATCAACGTGTTGGCCATCTCTGCCAGCCAAGTCTACAGCGAAGTTGTTCCGCAAACCTGCTTATCGCAGCACCACACTCCAACACTGTGGTAATCGCCCAGAGCCAGAACGCGTGAACGTGCCACCACCGACCCACCTCGTGTGCCGTGCGCCACACTGCTGGTTGCTCCTGCGTATAGCTAACTCAACACCTGCCCCTGGCTCAGAGCCTTCTTCCCGCGGAGCGCTCGAGCGTCACTGCAATGCGATTGCGTGTCCTCACGGCGGAGTGATGTCCTTATTCAATTCCAATTTGCATGCTTCTGTTCACACCTGTATCTTTGAAGGAATACGTTTTTTGGCATTCCCTGCCATCCTTTAAATTTATGCCTAGCAATGTCTGAGGATACAGTCTATATGTAAATTTTTTTTAGCACAATATTCCACAAGAAATTATTTCAAATGTACACAGAAGTAAATTCTAAAGAGTTTTTTTTTAAACAGTAAGAAGAAAGAGAAAGTACCTACCTAAGATTCTTTCACAACATTAAAGAAGCAAATACAGACTATGTACTAACAAATTACAAACACTAACACTACAGCAGACCATATTATTTGTACAGTAGCAAGAGTTAAAACAGCTAATATTAATGTGAAAAGGTGAGAGTATTTACATTATTTTACTCTATTATAATATTACCTACATATTTTGCAAATACCTAGTAACTATAATATGTTCTCATCTACTACCACATGGTTTACACTACTCACCAAACAGCAGGCTTCAATAAGGAACGCAATGAAAAGGGTACAGGAATTACATACTCTTGAGATTACAAATACTTCATGGCACACTGCAAATTTTTTCTACTCTAGTTACTTGAACTCACTCTAAACAAAACCAAATAGGTAACCATGAATGGATAAGAATTCTGCTTGGCTTTAACTATTATATGATGCACACACAGAGAGTTTTACCTGTACCTATGTGTTTTAAAAAAAGATTTTATATTATACTTCAAACTTACTTAAATAAAATATATAAGGTAAATACTGGATAACTGAGCATTTTAGCTAACAAAATATATTACAAAACTAAATAAAGGGATTATTTTTTTAAGTACGTAACTTAAATGCATCATGCTAAACTCATATCCTACAAAATAGGGATTTAACCACAAATAAATAACTGAAGCTTAAATTTACTAGTACTTATCTACTTCCTTAACCACAAAAACTTGAAACTGAGCTGAATATACAACGAATAAGGGCATCAAGTCTAATAAAAGTGGGGGAGGAAAAAATTTAATATGCCATAACTTACTACACAAGAGTGCAATATCTAAACACAAAATTTTATAAATTATGTATTATGTTAAAGTATACTGAACACTTAAAATTTATTTTTCCTTCGAAATTTCTCTAATTAATGCTTCATCTACATGCATGCATCTTGTCCATGTATCCTACGGTAAATACACCTGGGGCAGTTACTGTGTTTTATCGCATAAGGGTCGCACGCGCGTAATCGTCGCAACCATATTTTAGGCTGTCAAAATTGGGGTAAAAAAACTTCTCGCGTAAACGTCGCAATATGTTTTTGGTCCAGCTAGTAGATGCCGAGCGCTTTGTGTAGGTATCTTTTCCGTATAAAACAATGTATTTTAAAGTAGGAATCAAATATTTATTTGGTCATTACTCCTTGCTTAATAAATTAACGGAAAAATACGAATTTGTTTGATGTGTAAATTTTCTTATAAAGACGTTTTTAAACGTTATTTCCTTTATCTGATCGTCTGCGTCGCCGCAGTGTAGGTATAACCTAAAATTTAATTTCGGTCATTACCACTTAATAAATTGACGGAAAAATACGAAGTTGTTTGACGTGTAAATTTTCTTATAAAGACGTTTTTGAACGTTATTTCCTTTATCTGATTGTCTGTGTTGCCGCGGCGTACCGCTTATAAAAATGTAGCCAGCGCATTCATGTTTGGTTATGTTGCTTCCCGTATAGAGCGCGCGCACGTAGTTGAATATCGATATCTCGCCGAGTGCATACAAAGCGCGCTCTCTGTCAGGTGCCAAGTTAACTACATTTGATAGTCCGCATTCTTTCGTGGCAAGTGTGTACTACGACACGTTATTTCACGTCAGATTCAAGTGGCTTGCGTTCGCGTTAGAGTTTTAGTTTTTCTATTTAAAGTTGAAGAAAGGTTTTTGTTTAAGGAATTATTAATATAGATTGTTTGGCGTGCTCTTGTATACTCCACCTTTTTTTTTTAAATAAACGTACTTTCCATGAACGGGTTTTGTTTTTATGAATAACTTTACCTAAAAAAATGTTTATTTTTCCGCATATTCGTCGCAGCCCTACTTTTCAAACTTGATTTTAGAATAAAATGTGCGACAATTATACGAGAAAACACGATAGTTCAACAATTCAACTGCAACTACTCAAATCAGTGGCGGATCCTGAAGCGTGTGAAGGAAGGGGCTAATGTTGGGAAACTGATGTTTTTAATTAGTTTTTCCCCTCGCTTAATCGTTTTTCCTGGTACGGAAATGGGAAGGAAAAGGGCTTCAGCCCCTGCACTCGGATCCACCAAGGACCGGCGTCGTGGCAGGAACACGGGAAGGAGGCGCGCGGCGATGGAAGGAGCACAGTTACCTCCAGGTCCTTGTCGGAGATGTCGTAGGAGGCGACGAGCTGGTCGACGAGGCTCTCGAGCCGCGAGCCGAGCCCCGAGAGGGCGACGGCGGCCCCCGACACGGCGGCGCCCTGCTGCAGCAGTAGGTCGCGGCTGCGTCTCTCCAGGCTGCCGAGGCGGGCCTGCAGCGCCAGGTTCTCCTGCCTGGCGCACCACACCCGGCTCCATTGGCCCAAACTAACCAGGGGCCCGCCTAGTGCTAACGAGGCGGAACGATAAGTGGGACGCCTGACACTGCTTCTAACGCAGTATCGCCTCCAAGTTCAAGGCGGTATGAGATCCGAGTCGTAACACTCAACATAATATGGCAGAGAAATAAACACAAAGGTGTAATGCAAGTCCTTTCGAGTGCTTTCAAGAGTCTGTACCAGGTGTTAAATGGGTAAAAATAATTTTGAAAAACTCATGTTTTAGCGATTTTAACTCTTCAAAAAATAGTTTACAAATAAAATACAAAAACAAAACTACTCTTACACCCTCGGCATATTTTTAAAAGCTTTTCGTAAACAGACCCCAATCGGCTATCTTGAGCAGTTTTCAAATTGTGTGATTTTTTTCTAATGCTCTGCATGCCGTATGTGTGCCCGGGTAAGCGGACCTTTAGTAAAATTTTTTTATAATTTTTTTACATAATATGTGTATCCCTAAATGTACATCATAAATACTAATTGTACAAATAAATAATCTACAATATAATTTTCCAGATTCACACACAGCTTATATATCTGTGATTTAATATATACAACTAATTTATCAAGTTGTCCCTTATTTACATGAGCAGGATGAAAGATTAGATAACCTTGGTATTCTTGTAAAGAATTGTTGTTACCGTCATAAGATGTAACTTCACAGCTCCCAGGGAACATACTACCCTCACATCTACCTTTTGAAAAAATTCCTTGTCAGAAGGGGTGGACGAGTATAATATTCTTAATATTGGACTTAAATTTAAGATAAATTCTGCTTTGAGCTTCGGAACAACTCAAATTTTTGGTAGTTAAAGTAAAAATGACATTTGTACTAGAGTGTTACATGCATGCTTCGATGGAAAAAAAAAGTGTAACAAAAAGTATAAATTATTTCTAATAGTGTGTTTAAGATAAGAATGTGTGTGCTGAAGTAATTACAGATGTGCTAGATTATTTCATAAACACCAAAATCCTTTTTATTCTTACATTTTTATGTACTTTTATTTACTTTCATAGTTATGCTTATTTTTGTAACTATCTGTTAGGTACAACTGCAAGTAGAAAAAAAATAATTTGAAATTTTATTCAACTGCAATATTTTGCAATTTGTTCAAATGCTTGATATTCACTTTGAAATGAGATACCCAGGTTTCCTCAGTCCTCCATTGTTAGTACGTATCATTCTTCCACAAATATAGACTAAGAGGCCAAGATAACACTGTATTAAGTTGTGGTCTTATCTACACTCAGATCCCCCTCAGCTGATTAGGTGAGGCTAGACCTCAGCTGAGTGAGATCTGAGTGTAGATAAGACCACATCTTAATGCAGTGTCTGCTTTTCCAATTAGACTTTCAAGTTAATAAGATATAGTGGTGTTTAAATTCAAGCAAATGTGTACATGTGGTTTAAACATTATATGGTTAATGCACACATCTTTCATTCGGCCACTACACTAACAATCCTTTTTCCCTCCACAGATGTCTTGATACCAAACTCTCATAAAATAATTACAATAGCAATATTTATGTTTTAAGTTGCTTTTAAAATACAAATATATGCTAGTCACACCAATATTTTTCTGAGGTTACTGCACGAATAAAACTTGTAAAAAAGTACATCAACAAAAAAGTCTCATTGAAATTATTTTCTGACCAACAGTAGCATACCAAAAAAAGATTATTTCTTAGTTCTTTTTCTCCAGGTGAATGTAAAACCATTTAAGAAAATCCCACTAAGATTTCCTGTGTAGTACATTTTAAAACATTTAGCATTGGACCCATAAATACATAGAATTATACCATTTTAATAAGTTCTCCCTGTTAATAAGTTTATAATTTCTGAGAAGGTATCTTGTTAATTTTCTTAACAGAATTGTACTGTATTAATACAATTTATACTATAATAAATTATTTGAGTTGAAAAACAAACCCTGTTTATCCATCCACTGTTACTATACTTGTATGTCACTAATCTAGCATTGTTTGCATGTGCGTCTCGTGTTTCTTCACTAACCTGAAATTTCTATAGTAACCATTATTTGATACATGTACAGTTGGCATTTGCAAGAAAAATCAGAAACAGAAACTTTAAAAAAGCTTTGGCAAAATGAGAAAACTACATTTTCAAATTAGCATTATACGCAAAGTATTTATTTCAACGAAATCTGAAAGTGTTAAGTTTTTTGAAGGAAATTTCTAAATTCAAAGTTGTTTTTTTCTAAACATCTCTTGAAGTAGATTTGATTACTACATACATACTTTACCTTCTTTGCTCACTTATACGGACAAGATGTTTGCACTCTTCTTGCTGTTGCTCGAGATCATTCTTCCGTTGCTGTACTAGCTGCTTTTGGTGGGTAATCTGAAAATTAGAAAAGCTGTACGGATCTCTCTTTCTCTCTCTGTATCTCTTTCTCTCCATTTCTGACAAAAAAAACTAACACGTATGTCATCACCAGGCCAAAACTACAATCGTTACCATCAATTTTTCAAATTTTACATTATGAGAATGTGACAGGCTTCCTGAAAAATTTCCAACAATTTATTTAATGTAATTAATATTTTTTAAAGCCTTCCTCTGTAAAATCTACAAGCAGTACTCTATTTTGAAGGATTAACTTGAATACTATCCAGATTTTTATACAGTTAACAAACACAAGTTCAAGATTCATAAAAAAGATTGTCTAATGTCAAAAAGGAACAAAATATTAAACACACTTAGACACTGTCATAATTTAAATGTATATAGTTTTATGTACTGTCCCTAGAAGTGATGTTACGACGGCCGGAAGTAAAATATCCAAGATACTAATCTGTGTACTTCTAGCATACTTCCTATTATAAATAAAAGTCACTATTTTGAAAAAAAATGTTTTATATTTTATATATTAAAGTATTTAAGACTCACAAGTATTTTCGCTTTATATTTTACTATTAGCAAATATGTAGAATGAAAAAATATTTAAATAATATTATAAGAAGTTTTAACAATATTGTGCACATACAAACAGCTAATAACTATGAACCAAAGATAGAATCATTAAGTAGGTTGTCAAATTCATGTATCAGTAATAAATAGGGAAAAAATTAGCAATTTCAGTTAGGCATTGTTTTGCAATGAAATCTATTTGTTTTAAAAACTGTGCGTTTGAATGGCTATTAATGTTTAAGAGGCCAAACTTCGTGCCCATCCGAATAGTTGTAGACACCACACAAGTAAAGTAGATACATAACAGCGTACTACAAGTCAGACACAGCCTTAGTTTCTGTTAAACATGACGACGTGGATTTCTGTAGGCACTCACCTCCACTTCCGCTTCGCGCAGAGCCTCCGAGAGTGTGGATTTCTCAGCTTGCAGGAAGTCCTGGAGCTCCATCGACTCAAAGTCATTCTCCTGTTGCTGCTGCAGCAGCATCTTCTGTGCTGCCAGACTCTTCTCCAAGTCCTGTAACACGACCAGTCACCAAGTCTAATTCTCACTATTCATGGATGGGAGTGTCTTTGAAGCTTGAGAGGAGGCCGTGATTTGTTTGAATTAAAATTTAAAAAAAATTGACATAAAGGAAAGGGTGAGATTGTGTGTTACTTATAATCCATACTAATTTATTAGAGGTAAACTGAATCAGAATTACAAGTTCCACACATGACATGCAATTTTGGTTATCTATTATTTTTTGTCATAAATATTGTTACAAACGCGACAAACTTGACGGCGATGAGTGCCAGGTTCGGAGCAGGCTGGCGGCCACATAAGTCACGCGCCGTCCACTGACTCAAGGCATGGCACGCGCGCCTGGTCGAATTACAAGGGTCCTCGCTACTGCCTCCCCCATCCTATCCCCGCGCATTGTCCCGCCTCGGGCTATTAACACCTTTAGTGGCCCGAGAATTCCGGACTTGCTTACAGAGGCCGCCGCTTGGAGTGGCACAAATAAGCGTCTCCAATCTCGATGTTTCGGGCGTCGGGTCGGCCCGGGATGACGCGACACGTCACAACCACTCTCGTCGGTTAGAGAATTGGGCCACAGGTTTTTTAGCAGCGACGCCGGCCTCCGCGGAAGTTCCGCAAGTGCCGGTCGAGTTCCGAGAGTTCGGAGAGTTCCACGAGTGAAGGTTAGTGCGACATCGGCAAAGGGCAAAGAGGGTAAGAGACCCCCCCCCCCCCCCCCTCAAGATCACTCCCTCTTAGCAGAGCTTGCAACCCCTGCACTACAAAAGTATCTTGCAGAACACTTAAAAAACCTACTGTGAGGGCAACAGGCTCCTACAAGCATCAACCCCATTACATCCACGTACACCCTTCCCTTGCTGGAGCACTTAAGACTGATTTAATCATTATCAATAATCATGTTTTCAGTGGTGGTCTTTATTCCTTTGTTTCTAATGACTCTGCGCAGCATTCCTGCATACAGGCAATGATGTAAAACTTACACTTAAAACACTGGTGAGTACAATGGTATTTGATAAAAATATTACATTTAACGTGCACGTATGGAAAACAAATTATGCATGGCATGGTACATTTATGGGTTTTTTTAAGGAAGGGAAAGAAAGGGGGGGGGGGGGGGTTGTTCACAATTTCTGACCTGAGTGAAGGAAAACCTAGACCCATCTGTTTTTTTTATCATTGCGATAGTTTATTTATTGCTATTTGAAATATTTTATAAATATCTTCTGCGAAATTTGTTTCAGACAAAACGAAAAATTTAAAGATAGCAATCGTGATAAATTTACAAAAAAAAAAAAACTCATTGATGACAAGGAAACGAAACAACTCGACATGTGAGACAGAGCCTTAACTATCGCATGGGGAATTCCAGCCATGCACTTAATCACCCCTCCCCCCATCCTCTTCAGCCCACACCAAAAAGTCTGAGTGGATTTTAATGTTCATTGTACACCTATGCAATGTTAAGTCCTTGCAAATAACACACAATTCCATAGAGTTCTATTTCAAGTATGCTCACCCTCTGAAGAGTCCTACAGCGAGCTTGCAGTTCATTAATTTCTCTCTGCTGTTTTACAATTATGTTGCTAGATGAAAGTATGTGATTCTCCAGTTCTTGTAAATAGTTACTTCTACTAAGCTCTGCAATAAAAAAAAATCACACTTTTTACAACCCATTTGTTCATATTTGTATACAAAGAATTATAAAAATGAAAAGAAACATTAAGTTTTTATTTTACACAATTAGCAAGAGGTTTAAAACAACAAAAGAAGTAGGCAATGCAAAAAAAAGTTGGAGTTTGATACAAATACTTTACACTTGTCATATGTGTAGGATATCTACCTTAACGATCACAATCCGTGAACCTCTACAATTATGTATATTTAATTTATTTGAAATTATTTACTAAGGAACAATACAAGTAGGAACACACCAAACAAATAATTGACCTTATATACAATTTTAGAACTGCATCAAATTTCTCTTAATTAAAAAATGGACTGTAAGGGAATTATTGTTTAGCCCATGAATAAGCATAGGTGTATGCAGAGGTGGGGATGAGGGGTATGGAATTCCTCGCTCACCCTAAATCATAAATCCTAAAAAAAAAAAAAAAAAATTTCATTCCCACCAAAAAAATTAAGAATTGGAAAGAGGAAGCAGGCAAAGAAGTTCATGCCCCCTCCCACCAAACCAAACTACCAAAATTTGGTGCATGCTCCTGTGAATGAATGCATTTTTAAAAAAATATGTGAGGAATTAAACTGGATGTACCTTCCAGATAAGTGAACTTGTTCAGGTAATGCACTATAAGCCAGCCATTTCAGCATTTCACATTTAACAAGTACCTACTGGGAACAAAATTATACAAATCTAGCAGTTGAATTTATTTTTTTCCCTCATTTTGAATACATTGATGCTTATTTTTAATTCTTAATAGTTGTTTACCAACAACCTTTCATTGCCTGACCATTTTTTAAACATAGTAGTATCTCATAAAATGGCCAATCCTACAATAAAAACAAAATTTCAAATAATCTCTAAATAACATGCTACAAACATTCACTCAGCCACGAATATAAATTATGCAGAAAAAAGTTATAGGTTGATAGTTCAGTTACATTCATTCTAAAACCTATTGAAAATGCTTAAGTGAAAAATAAAATTTTTAAACTAGAGAAAAGATAAATATTAATAATTCTACTAAAAAATAGAAAAGATTCTTCTAAAAAGCATTTAGAATTTGGCTTACCGGTACATGAACAGAAAAAGGTGTGCAACTGCTAAACTTTATATCATTACAGAACAAAATTAATTATGGGTACAACTCTTAAGCGAGGTTTAAAACCAGTTTATCTGAATGTACATTTGCTTTTAACTATGTGTTTACCTGCTGTGTAGTGGCTGCCTTTGACAGAACAGAGAACTACACCAAGCCTGTGCTCTATGTCCTCCAATCTTGCCTTCTCCCCAAGTCGCCCCTCTTTCTCCTCCGATAATTTCTCTTGCACAACGCCCAGCTCTCCTCCTTGACGCTGGAAGTCAAGTTCTAACTGGGCGTGAGTTTTCCCCAGCTCTTTCAGCCGAGATTCCAACCGCTCTATCTCTTCATCACGAAGATCAACCTAAAAACAAAACACTGATGAAATCAGGCCAATTATTTTCTTTTAACAATACCAAATGCCAAAGGATGAACATCTGCATTTTCTAACATTGGTGGCTATGACATTAACCGCCATTAAGAATGTCACCTGTTGAGATCAAATGCATGTTGTGCAGGAGTAAATAAACATCATGGTAGTCTTATTATTCAAGAGAATTTCTTATTACATCATCAAATCACAGGAATGCAACAAAGCTATTAACAGAAATAAGACTAGTTTTGCATTACTTAAGATTTCCACAAACTAAATTATACATGTCAAACGTGTACGGAAAATATTCAGGAAACAGCATTACTGCTAAAATATCATTAAAATCAATTTTAACATTGTATGTAAAACCAAAATATAAGTCGATAAATTTAGTAAAATTTAGTAAAAAATTAGCTGAAATTATTAATTAAAAAAAGTAGCTAAATCCACAAACAATTTTATTATTATCATAGAATCTTTAAAATTTTAGTATTTGAAAAAGCAATTAATAATATATTATTTACCCCTAAGCTGTTTGGGTTGAGCGACTTGGCACATAATGCCATAAATGTAAAAATGTTTCGACCCTAATGATTAGAGACCTGCAAAATTCGCGGGTTCAATGACCTCCAGGATAGACTCTACTACACTCTACACACTCGGGCAAATGCCACCTGTTCATTGGCTGCTGACTTGTGAGTTGTCTCGACTGAGTGTCTGTGATTCGACACTTCTTTGAGCGAGGGTCTCTTAATTGGCCCTCATTAATGTAGATTAACAGTGAACCAGTGGTAGAAGCAGCGCTAAGGTATAATTATTTGAATTGTAGCATATCACGAAATGACTCCGCGAATTTTGCAGGTAGTTCTTGAAGGCATGTCGGGTGCTAAGTGCTAACCCACCTGCACGTCCCGGTCGAGGGCCGGCTCGCGCAGCGGGGTGCGCTCCCTGATGCCGACCCCGGCCAGCGCCTGCTCCACGTCGCGGCCCGTCAGCGCCGTCTGCACGCCCGTCTCGTGGAAGATGCGGGTCCTCTGGTGCGAGCGGCGCCGCGGGTAGGGCGGCAGCGACCTCGCGGCGCCGCCCGCCACGTGCTGCCTGCGCAGGCTCGCCGCGCGGTTCAGGCTCGAGTCGCGGCTCACGGACAGGCCGCGCGCCGGCGGGTCGGGCGACTGGCGCCTCCCGCGGCGGGGGAGGGTCGCGTACTTGTCCAGCGCGCTGGACTTGCTCTCCATGGCGCCCGCGCCGCCGCTGCTGGTGGTGCTGGACACCGCGGGCCTCGCCGGCTGGCTCTCCACGCTCCCGCCGCGCGGCCTCGTCGGCGCCGGCCGCGACCTGGCGGTGGACGGCCAGCGCCCGTCGTCGCCCGCCGCCTGGGCCCTCCTCCTCGCGGCGGCCCCGCTGCTGTCGGCCGCGGCCTTGGGGACCGCGGCGCGGGTCACCGGGGCCCTGCTGCCCCCCGCAGACCTGGAGGGCGCGGGCGAGACCTTGTCGCGCCGGGTGGTCGCGCCCGCCGCGGTCCTGGGCGACACGCCCGGGGCGCGTGCCCTCGCCGCGGGGCCCTTGCCCGCCGCCGCCGGCTTCTGGGCGCCCGAGGGCTCCGCCCGCCTCTTGCCGCCGCCCGCGACGGACGAGCTCTCGCTGCCGGTGCCGTCCCCGCCGGCGGGGAGCACCAGCGTGGAGCTGGTGGGCACGTCCTCCGCATCCTCGCACGTCGAGTAGCTGATGAGGCTCGAGTCGCACGACTGCGCCGGCGTGGCGCTCGAGTCGTCCAAGCCACCGCAGCTGCTGGCGTAGCCGCCGCTGTTGACGCTCAGGCCCCTCCGGAAGGCCACGAAGGACTCCGGCCCGCCGTTCAGCTCGACCCCGCTGTCGCTGCCTTCCCCGCAGCCGCCGGGCGGTTCGCAGTCGCCCACGGAGACGCTGATGACGGTTCTGTCCCCGTCCGGCGCCTGGCCGCCCCCGCTGCCCGCTGCGTCCATCGGCGAGCTCGTCCGCGGCGTCACAAAGTCATCTGAAACAACACCGTCGAGCATGAGGGGGTGGTGCAGCAGCGACAGCTAGCTGCATTATGCTGGAGTCACAACAACGCATATCACGTTCGACATATACCTGTATCACGTCAGCGCGTCAAAAATGTCGGATGCCACAGCATTCATATTTCAAGGTACAATTAGTTTATATTTACACTCTCTGACAACCATTTATGGAAATATGTTGGTTTGTATAATTTTTTCTAGGGTAATATCGTTTTACGTCCATATATTTGTTAAACTGTCCTTATAAATTTCTCAAATATTTATTTTCGGCTTTTATGTGTTAATCCTGGTTCATAATAAAATGAAAATGATTTTACGAGTAGTTCCCAAAGTGTTATGTCATCCGTGATCCACAATTTTTTTTTAATTGTGAAGTTTCTTTACCTACAAGTCTGAAATACATCGATTCGTTTTCTTGCACATATGCTTAATTCACTTCCAGTTTGAACAACCCTCGTTAAGGCGCTTCCGGGCACAAGTACGTAGAAGTATTCTGACACGGCCTTAAATTCCAGATTACATGCGCGGTGTCGACCCAATGTGCAGTGTCTTTTAAGTATAGCAGGGTTTTGTACCCTATGACTAGAAGCGAAGGCCAACGCCATTGGGCAAGCTACTTGATAAATTGAGACTTTGGCAGGAGGTTTCAATTATAACTATTGATTTAACATCTTTGTCTCGCAAGCTTTGCGCCTTGGAATACACAGATTACACTCGTGCAATGAAATTCCACGCAGGCAAAAGCTCAAACAGATTTATAAGCCTTAAGACAGTGAAGTTTAAGGACAAAGAAAAAAAAAAATTTTCAGCTGGGCCTACAGGAGCATATACTTCGCGAAGTTCATATTTATGTACGTTGGGGAAATAAAAGTGCCAAAGTCCATTTTAACTAAATTTTTGCCGTTATGTGGATAAAATTGGATGTAACGCTAGAAAGTGACCCATGTGCCACACTTAACTACGGTCTGAAAGTTGTGCCTCCCCCCCCCCCCTACCCGTTTCCACAAACTCCAAATTTTGATCCTGTTCAATTGGCAAAAATGCTGTCATTGTCACAAACAGGTGGTGCTAAGAATGCCACGAGCGTTCGGCCACTCTTGGCTTCTCGCCCGAAGCTTGCTTTGGTTGAAAATATTTCATTGGAATATTTTTGTCCGGCGCAGTGTGTATTTACTTAGATATATCTACTATTCACGAACTATTAAAAAAAAAAAAATTGCAATGAGAACAGACACTTGCTAAGTGCGACGAGACACTGTAACCTCAAGAAGTGTCATACTCTAATGTTTCGTCATTGGAAACATTTGCGACCGTACTATTGCCCAGTAAGCCGTTCAATATTGGCAGTGACGGAACCAGAAGCTTGTGAAAAGGATGAAAAGGAGGTAGAGCAAGAAACCAATATATGTTCCCCCGATTTTTTTTTTCTGAAGAGAAAAAACCGCTTTACCCTATGTTAGCTGCGATCAAAAATAGCCCGCTTCCCCTTCATAACATTCCACACTGATCCGTCTCTGAGTGATGGGACACAAAATTGTGTCCGTACAGCTATATTGCGTGCGCACCCTATAATATACAAATCCCCCCCCCCCCCCCCCCCCAAGCACGGCACCAAAAAAAAAAAGGGGGGTGAGGGTGGACAGCCCTTTGGATGCTATGTTTGTGTTTGCTTCAATACTTAAATTCAAACATTAAACTTTTCTTTCATAAAAAGTTGTATGAAAATATTAAGGTTCATTATTCGAAACATCAATTTGCAATTATTCCATGACCAATCACCGACTTATTAATGTCATGTTTTGAAACTACAACAGACTTTCTTTGTACACTAGCCTCTCTCCAGAAGTCTACCAGGAGCTCGCTCCCGAAACCCCTATTTGCCCTCTTCGCTCTACATATAGTCTTGTCTTATATAACTCGTCTCTTGTAGGTTCTCAAAAGTAGTCCCAGTGATCTACGTATCATTCTGCCACTATCGCTTCGTCGACAGTGTTTTTTGTGAACTGTTCCTTACGGTTGTCTTGTACCCGAAAAACCAAAATCCGGTACCGTCGGGAGGGGCAAGAGTGAGGGAGAAATGAATTTAGGTTTTTTTTTGCTGGCAGTAAGAAAATTACAAGTCTATTAATAAAAGAATTCTCTGGATACCTTACAAGTTATGTGATACACGAAAAACACGTCTGTATTTAGTTTTTTTTTTTTAATTATTGAAATGTTGTACGTAACGTAATGGGGAAGGGGACCGGACAAAATGACTTCCCCCCCCCCCCCCTTGACAGGCTTTTTTGTTTCTCACGATGGACCTGCCAACATCGCGCGTTGCTTGGCAAGTGACAGTTGAGAAATGGGGTACCGCTGGTGCTACTTCTGATAACTGTCAAATCTGGTATGTTGCGTGACACCGACTGTACGCCCCTCGTCATCCAAGCGGAAGCAAACGCCCCACCCCACACACAGCCTTCCTCCACCCCCCCTCAGAGTCTTGATGGAGGGGGTCGGGAGCGGAGGTGCGCCTCGCGGCAACATTCGCCCGAGCGACCCCCGCGGGCCGAGCGAGGGGTCTTACTTGCCAATTACACCTCATGACATCGATTTTTGACGGTAGTTTCCATAGCAACTCCCCAGTGCGCGCCGAGTAAACACCTCTCCACGGGGGGGATAACGTTTCGGCGGTGTGCAAGGTCTGACGAGGCAACGCGGACGTGTGTGTGATGCAGAGCGCGTGAAGGGAAGCCGTAAAGTTCACTCACCCCCGATCAGTGTGCGCGCGCGCGTGTGCGTGTGAGAGATTCGAATCACGAACGCAGCATGATATGCAGCGGAAATTTTAAAAAAGAAAAAAACTTTCATATAATATTTAGCTGTATAGCAGCTTATTACTTTGTTTTAATTATCATTATACTGAATTAATAATCCGCTAATAAAATATATATTTTTCGATATTCCTGCAAAATAGCTAATTCGGCACGGCCGAGATTCCAAAAGTACAGGACTTTAGCCTACCATATTTATATCTATGACAACATACAGTATGTCTATAAAATATTGTTCCAGTTATAAATGTTTATAGTATCAACAGTAAGCGTTGTAGGGTTTCGGTTCAATATCACAATTAAAAAGCAACTCAAAATAAGTTTTAGATAAACGAGTTCTGCTTCGTTGTTTTCTCGCTTGCAGCGCCACCTACGCAAAATAGCGAATCCTGAGCGTAAATTGTTTTGTGTTCTGCAATTTGCCAAGATTGAATCTGTAATTTCAGTTCAAAGTTTCGTTTTAAAGTTTGATTGTCGACGTCCCTGACCGTTGGATTGGTCGTAATGGTCGAGACGACAGAGCTCTTTTTCGCTGGCCTCCACGTTCAACTGACATAAGGTCATGCGATTTTTTTTCTTCTTGTGGAGCTTTATAAAAGAACGTGTCTACGTTCCGCCACAACCTAATGATTTGCCAGAGTTGAAACGCATAATTTAGGAGGCTATTGCTTCCATTACTCCAAAGTTGTTAACCAAAGTGTGGGGAAAATTGGACTTCATTCTTTTGTGGACATCGTATATTATAATTGGATATCCTTGTAGCTCCTGAAACAACTCCCAGCCGCCACGTAACGTGTTGTTCGTTTCCCGATGGCGAAGGAGCCCACACAAAACCAGATCAACCCTATATGGGAAACATAATGCTAGTCCCACAAGGGATTGATTAGCGAGCAATAAAATTAGTGGATCTGATTATTTCCGGATCAGCTGTGCATGGAATATCATTGACGTGTAACATCTTAGCTCTCGGTATACGGCCTTTGGTAGAGGTAATTTCGTGGATGGAACGTAAATCGCATTGAACGGAAATGTGCTAACCACGGTGCTGCCACCTGTTACGGATTGCGCGAACCAAAGTTAACCTAGCTAAAGGGAAACATAGTATTAACTGCTTGATGAATTTTAACAAGATGGGCAGTATTTTAATAAAATTCCTTATCGAAAATGAGGTTCAAAGCTGGGGTTTAGTAAATTTTTTTCGGATCTTTTTAATTACATAGTTTAAAATTTCGGTCTGCCAATCAAATAATTCAATAGTCGACGTAGCTGCTCCGGCAGCGAAATCTAGCGTCAGGTGCGGAAACTGCGTTCAGAAATGCAGTAGAAAACACAATTTGCGTATATATCTCACGCTCGGCATTAATTTAAATAATTATACGTTAAATTTGGTGTTGTATTTTGCAACATGAGAACACATGAATTGCACGTTACCGAGGTTATATGTTATACATCTCTGGCGAGTACTGTTTGTAATAATTATGAATTATCGCCGCCGCGCTCCGACGGGAAGAAGATCCTCGCGCGGGTGTATTTATAGAGCGCGCTGGAATCCCTCCTGGCTCGCCGCCGCCTCATCGACTGGCAGTGGCTGCCCGCGGCGCGACGATGCACGTCCCTCCTTGTTTATATTTACACGAGCGGCGGTCCCGCCCGACCCTCCTTCCCTCCCTCCCTCCCACCCACCGCCACCCGGAGGTACCGGTGGCCCTCGACGACAGTGTGTCCACACCACGGCTCGTGCCTCCATTCTCCGTCCGCTCAGTGAGGCTCTCTGCGGCCTGCGAACCAACGGCGCTAGTAGTGGAACCTATTATTTTCAGTGTCTTGAATGGGCGTATCTTTTTAAAATTCGGGTTTAGTTTAAAACCGCAAGCTTCACTAATTGGACGAGACACGCCAATGCAAAGAATTGGAAGTTGCCAGACAGCAGAAACCACAAACACTTCGGATTTTTGTACCACCCGGTAGTTTTTTTTTTTGTGATGGGGCACCTGACGAGACATGTCTCGCACAACATAGTTTAATTTTCCCCTGTATGAGTCTCACTCGCAGAAACAAATAATACGGCAGAAGTGTGGGTTTGCATCTGAAATATATTTTTGTTCCCACATAGCTGGTGCGGTATGGCTTGCAGAATCAAAAGAGAAATCTACGTTAATTTCACCGATGGAATTAGAAATTGTCAGTAAACGGCATACTGTGTCGCAGTCTAACATCACCATCGCCTTATGATGGTTAGTAAGTATTAATTAGAATTAGAATCTCTGTCGTTAAAAACAGTTACTTTCATAAACATAAAGTCATTTCAAACTCAATGCAAACGTTTCACTTCAGCGAAGGTTTTGGGTGTCTAACTAATATGGCAAACAATTCTAAGGAAGAAAAAAAAGCTTCACACTTACCATGTAATCATGCATACGTGTGGAACCCCTGGTTTCACGAGAAAAGTTATTTTTGTTTCGTATTGAATGGAGATTTCGAACGTAATTAAAAAAAATTTTCACACGCGGCGCGCGCTGGGGAAACGGGAGCAGCGAACTCCCAACCTTGCGCCTGCCTCTCTCGGATGCCGAGATGCTTATCTGCGCTCCGTGCTGTTCTGTTCCTGCCTATGTCCTGTTTAATTAGAGCGGCCGGTGAAAACAAGCCACGCCCCTCCCGGCCCGTGCAGGCATGCCGTCGTTTCTCAGGCGCGCGTGGAACTTCCTCGGAGAGCAGCCTGCACGGCAGGTTTAGACGCGACACGTCCTCACTCTCTTTACCGAGGATCAAGTTTGAACCGTACCCAAAAAGGTCTAATTCGTCTTTCCTTAGGCGCGATCTCACACGCCGTCTCGATTATTTCATATTCCTTTAGATTTTAACACGATACCTCTTATTGAATTTGCTGTTTGCCCTGTCACAGATATTTACAACGAATATTAACCCAAGTATGTATGTGTATTGTACATGTATGTATTCAGTGGCGGATGCAGGATTTTGGTTTGGGAGGGGCTTGACCCAGCTGAGGCTAGGCTTTATCAAGGCAAACACTAAAACAAAAGTGGACCCAGGTGCTTTTGGAGCCCCTTAGCCCCCCCCCCCTTCTGGATCCGCTACTGTATGCATTGTTACGAACGCGGACAGGACCGCGACGCGAGCCCAAGTTCGGAGCTTGCTGGCGGCCCCGCACGGCCACTGACATGTGTGCCTGGCCGGATTACAAGGGTCCTCGCTACCACCCGCACCGCCCCCGCCTCAGGTCATTGGCAATGACCCTTTTGGCGGCCTGGGAATGATGCGGGTTTCCCGCCACCGCGCGGAGTGGCGCGAATTAACACCGTCTTTTCGGGCCCAAGGTGAAGCGACACCTCCAAGGGGCGGAGATGAAGAGATAGAGGGGAGATATCTTTTCTCCCTTAAATCAACCATCTGCTGACTATATTCCCGAAATAAATGAGCGAACAATGTTCAGTTCTCAAGAACAGCCAGTGGTCAAGCCACAAATCCTGGACGGAACTCCAGGACGTGTTTAATCAGCAAACTGCAGCTTAGGCAACGAAGAAGGAAAAAAAAAACCCCACTTCAAGTAAGGAGGGGGGGAAGTTTATGAGCATTCTTACGTCACTAGCTATTCCGAAGGTTTGGATACGGGTCTAGAAGGTGACTTTCAAATTACGTGCGGACGCTGCTACCCAGAGTCCTTGAGAAACACGCTTGTGATTCTGCAGCACTCTTCGGCCATTTAGAAACCCAATCAGTGACGATAGTCTCAAAGAGAAAACTGGGAAATTTAAACCAACGAACATGCATCGGCTGAAAAATAGTTGTTTTACAACAAAAAAAAATGCGCAGTGCGCATAAACATCGAAATATCCCAGAATACGATTTACGCAATAGGTACTATGGAAATAAATAAGTAGGAATAAAAGTGCCAGGAAAATAGCACTGAGTGCGGAAGAAATACTTGATTGTAAAATATTTCACTACTACTCGACCAAGATATCTGTGAATCTGGAAATTATGCTATTATTCTATCTCCATTCCCTACGGACCCCCCCCCCCCCTTACACACACGCTGCCCTTAAAGCGTTAAGAAGCCGGAATATACTGATAACCTTAACTTAATACAAAATTATTGTAGCCCCCCAGCACAGATATGGTCTACAAATATGTAAATTCACGTACAAGTCAGTTATTTTTACACTACAAAAATTATATTGATCACCACAAGTGAAAACACGTAAAAAAAGTAAAATGTATAAATCCCATCCCATCGTTTTAAGTTAAAATTATAAAGGTATTTTGTTTGTAATTTAATTAATGCTAGAACCAGAATAGCTACTTCAAAACATATATACTTATATATATATATTATATATATATATATTATATATATATTATATATATATATTATTCTTCAAGTTTATATATCCCTAGATCAGTACAAGAAGTGGGACGTGAGTTTAAACTTGCGTCCTCCAGCTTGGAATTCCACTAGGTTGTGCAAAAAAAAACTAACAACATTCACTCAAAACACTACCGGGAGCTTATCTTGAGTGAAGGCGACACGTACTGGACGATTAAGTATCGAATTCTTTCCTGTTTAGTTTTATCAACATCCACTTCACTAGATTTCAGTCCACCGGATAACTTGAGTCCTGGTGCAGCTAATTAAGATTTCCCAATCGCTCCGTAAGTTTCAAGCACAGACCTATGGCAATGCGATAAAAAAATATAATAATAAACTTTAAATGGTTTTGAGTTAGTTGTAACAAATTTCCCTTTAACGCAGTCACGCACGTGAGGATCACACAAGCCATCAGCGTGGATCCCAACGTCTTCAGGGGAACCACACATAACTTAGAAAGTCACAACTTAGAACTGTCATAACTTAGAAAACTTGGAAAAATCCAAGTAACTTAGAAACACACAACGCAGAACCACACAACTTAGAAACGTCATAACGTAGAAACGTCATAACGTAGAAACGTCATAACGTAGAAACGTCATAACGTAGAAACGTCATAACGTAGAAACGTCATAACGTAGAAACGTCATAACGTAGAAACGTCATAACGTAGAAACGTCATAACGTAGAAACGTCATAACGTAGAAACGTCATAACGTAGAAACGTCACAACTTAGAACTATCACAACTTAGAACTATCACAACTTAGAACTATCACAACTTAGAACTATCACAACTTAGAACTATCACAACTTAGAAACACACAACTTAGAAACACACAACTTAGAACTGTCATAACTTAGAAACACGCAACGCAGAACCACACAACTTAGAAACGTCATAACGTAGAAAGTCATAACTTATAACCGTCATAACTTGGAAAATTTTAAGTTGTGTGTTTCTAAGTTATGACAGCACCCCCGTCTTCAGCACAGCCCCGGGGCTTCAGCGCCGTTGCTTGGTCTGGTTGGTGTCCACGATTCCAGGCCCCGCCCATCTGGACACACACACACACACACACACACACACACACACGGTGCGCAGGGCTTCAGGAAAGTAGGGTCTGATTGCGAAAAGCTTTCAAGAATTCGCTGTCGTCCGCTAAGTAGTTCTTTTGTTTCCAGATGAAGTTTTTAAACTTTATTTTTACGAGAGTTAAAATAGCAAACAAAAAAAAAGTGTTTTCAGAGTAAATTTAGGGCATAAAACAAACTGTACAGATTCTTTAAAGCACTTAAGGGGCTTGCATCACACCTTTACCTTAGTTTCTCCGCCATTTGTTATGTATACCGCTCAAATTTCATAGTTGTCCTATGCACGACGAGAAGACTGCGCGCCAGTTCCACTTCCTTGCGCTTAGAGGCGATACCGCGTTATAAATACCAGCGAGCGTCGCGCTTATCATCACGCCTCACTAACATTAAGCACACTTCTGACTAGGCGGACCCCTTAACGGGGGTAGTCCTTGAATTATTTTGCTTCAATCAATATTTGTTTTTTTTTTTTTTTTTTGTATTTTTGCCGACGATTTAAATATAAATTATAATACAATAGTCCATGGTTACAAATGGTTTTAACAATTCATTAAGTGTAATTGTTTGGAGGAACTTAAGAAAAAGTTCATATTTCAGGCCTAGAGTAATTTGACATCATTCAATAGCGTAGTATGCAGTTTTGAATTAACAGTTTGTATGTATCATTGTTGTAAAACTATATATTTAGGATGAAATCCATAAACCCTAAAAATCTCTAGAATATATAGTATTTTGGAAAACCAAATGTTTTATTAATATATAATTATATACTAATATGAAGACTAACTACAAAAGAAACACACTATTAATTCAATACTTCATTCTACCTGATCTTTGTTCATGCTATGGTTGAAATAAAAATTGGCCTCAAGTTTCTCAAAACCAACAAACACGTATTAAACAGGTAACATCAGTTATACATAACTAACCATAGTTATAAAAATTAATTTCCATAAAAAAATAAACAAAAATAGGAAATTAGAGAGTTAAAATAATTCAGGAACTACCCCCTTTACGCCTACATGTTGAACATTTTTTGAAACCAATTTGGAAGATTAAAAATTGACTAATTTCTCATATGAAAATACGGCGATTTTGCAATATTTTGCATTTGAGTATTAAGTTCTCAACCCTTTCCACAAAAAGTGAATTAAATCCTCAACTAAGCAGATGAGAAGCGGATAATTTTTGAAAAAAGATACACCGATAATGCAATTTTTTAACACGCGTTTTCCTATTACCAGGTTAGAAGCAATTCCTAGGGTAGTTCCCAACCTTAAATCTCGGTTTCACGCGCCATGCATCTTATTTTTTCTTATTGCTATTATTTTGGAGGGATTTTCCTGTAAACTTATACAATAGCTCTCAAGCATTTTGTTTTTTGTCTCACATTTCCCCAACATATTCTTAATAAATGCAATCAAATAGCGGCAAAAAGTCACACAGCTATCACTAGCGCGACCTTTTATAACTCAAAAATTAAAGTTTACGCCCGTTCTATAATGACACGTAAACGGAGACGTATCTCTGGGAAGAGAGATTCTACAACGCGCAGACGGTTACGAAGCCGTACGTATTAGCTCGGCAATGCTGAGCTCTTCGTTTACGTTGCTCCGTGCGACCAACAGAAGCCGAATACTTGGCTGCGGTGTTAGCCATGTTTATGTTCTAAATACGTTAAAAATACAAGTACAAAAACAAGTACAAGAATATCAAGTGTTCTATTATTACTTTGTGTTTTATTTTTATTATATATTTAAATTCTGCTCGGGCTATGATCTCGAGAAAACACTTTTTTCCCCATTAAATTAATATTTCGTACCCTTGACAAACTAATTGTCTTCCACCTGTTACGTTTCCGTAAATTGTGGTAGCAGCAAACGCGACAGTGAAATATTCCGGGATATCCGTCTGCCTTCACGTGATCCGTCGTCAGTTTCCGTGCCATTGTAGAGCGGGCCTTAGTAAATATTTGACGGGGAAACTTGTGACGAAACAAATTCCAAAGAGCTATCGGAATGTTATCTGCAACAGTAGTGACCAGAAAATGGAACCGCCAACTGTGATGAGACTCGCGGCAAGCGACCACGGCCTGTAAAACACGCTCGATGAGCAGAGGGTTTTACCCACCGGTCGCTAACTCGGCGGGACGAAAATACTCGCGGCGACGAGTCATTTCTGCCCGTTCCAGTGGCCTCGCTGAACGCACTGTCGCCGCGAAGCCACGTTGTGAGAGGGGGGTAGGGGTTAGGGGGGGTCTGGTGCGGATTCGTGATCTCAGCCGGAGACCGCCTCCACGTAACAACCGACCAACGACCTCTGCAAGCGGAGCAGAAAAAGGCTTCGCGGCGGTCAGACATCGACGTCCGAGGGAGACCTAAGATGCACATAAAGTTCTGCCATTCCCGATTATACCCGAACAATTCACCTTCGGCCAACCTCGGGATTTGTTTTATTTTTGCGCAGGAAAAATGAATTCAAATATTAAAAGTAGTCAGTTGGGTTAGCTACATTAAAACACTTTAAAACACTATGGACGGTTAGTCAGGTTAGTATAGCTACATTAAAATAAACAGAGAAATATAAATATATATAAATAAACCCGAGGTTGGCCGAAGGTGAATTGTTCGGGTGTAATCGGGAATGGCAGAACTTTATGTGCATCTTAGGCTTCCCTCGACGCGATGCCCCGGTGCGAACGGTGAAAGCCGCGGGCAGCAGTCATTATAAGCAGATGAAGGACGAACCTAGGGAATTGCACGGACGAGTGGCGAGGCAGGAAAGACCCAGAACGATATCCTCGAGATATAAACAAAGAGTCCAGGAGCTAATGGTTGTTATAGGGCCCTTGTCCCCATTACTTCAAACCCCGGAAGTCCCACAGTTAACAAAAAAAAATTCTGAAGACTGTAAACGTTACAGTGACCATAACTGTCGAAAGTGATCTGCGCGCTTATTGCCAACTTGTAAGGTTTCCAATGAGGTCTGTTTAATTTTCATCATAACATCGGGATGAATTCGTGTATTAAAAACAAAAATGTCAGAACTCAACTGGTTTCCCTGGTTCCTAGCCCGCTGTTGCTCGCGGAGATGAGGGATGAGCCGTTGAGGGGGGGGGGGGGGGGCGGCATGGAATGAGGAGGGGGAAGAGGGCAGACCTGCGTGATGCAGGGGCACACTGCACATGGCCCTGGCTTCCAGCCAAGAATAGCGTCGGAGCGCGGCATATTCGCCGGCAACAACAGGACACGCGCATTCGCCGCGGCACTGCCAGCGGGGCTATCTTTCCCAGTCCTACCAATATACATTTGCAATGGTCTTTAGGCGCGTTATAAAAAAAAATTATGAGCGGAGTTTTAAGATGCGCGCGCATCATGCAACAAAATTTTCAAAGAATGAAAAAAAAAAAAAAACCTACACACAAACAATTATTAATGTGCTTTCAAATCTTGTACTTGTGTGATTAAATACTTGTCCATATCATTAAAAAAAAATATTTGTTAAAATTACTGAAGGAAATTATTGTGTTTACATACTTTTTCAAGTGAATTAAATACGGTCTTATGTAAAAATGGTTCAACCCACAAACATTTTCAACTGAGTAAATTGAGCTCAAATTTGAACACACGATAATCGGTATTGTGGCAGTGCGTTGAATATTTGGTCGCAAGATGGCATAGTAGCAAGGAATGTCGGTTAAAAATATTTAGCTCAATAATTAAAAGTGTCATTTTACCTACACAATTATTTCAATAACTTTTTTTTCCTTTTGTTGGTTAACTCATTTGTGCATAACACCATCCATTTATTATAAGCGATGTTATGTTCCCGTATGTATAACGACGTCAGGTTGCTTGTAAGCTTACGTCGTCGCTGGCAGGGAGTTTCTGTGGAAGCTTTAGTAGTCTCCTGGCCGTTTTCACGGGAGTGTTTGCAAGAGGTTACTTGCACAACTGCCTGGTCAGGTTACAACCGGAGTCAAAACCGAAACGTGAGTAAGAGGTCTGAGGCCGAAGTCACACTATGCGGTTGAACAGGAGCAGTTTCTACACTATGATTTCTTCCATATAATTTTATTACATGTTCGATTTTGATACCTGCTTTGTGTACTCTAAGAAAAGCAGACGAAAGAATATTCAACCATAACGGGCTGCGAAAGTTTTAGCCGCAGCAACAGAAAACAGTGCCATTGAAAAGAACCAAGGGCCCAGGTGGAAATAATAATGCACACATTTTCAAGCCCCCTATTAAAAAAAAAAAAAAACTGATCAAGTCTTTCAGTACTCGCCAGTGATGTCTAACATCCAAAATATCTGATCACAAATTGTGTATTAACAACGCTTGAAAAAATTGAATTTTACCATACATTATACGTATGTATAACGTATTAGAGAAGCCACGTGACAATGCATCGCGCTGTTCAAAACTTCTGTTCGCGGAACGAACGCTAACAGCTGTCTCTTCTCTCGCTTGTCAAACGCTACGGAAATGTTTGCGCTCTCCGACACGCTGCAGCACAAGCGCCGACTATAGGCCGCAGCGCGCGCTTATTCCTGCTTCTTGTTACACATTTCCGCCGCAGTCACGAAATTTCTCCTCCCAAATGCAGTATAACAAGAGCCAAGATTATTCACATCAAAAATCTGAAGACTGTAAACCTTACAGTGGCCATCGCATTGCTTGTAGGGTTTCCATCCTTATATGTAGGCATACAACAAATGGCAAAATGTGTGTAATATGAGAAACTAGGGATTCGTCCGTTAGCACGTGAAACAACATCCCTGCGATTTACATCCCTGCAATTTTTGTTGGGCTTTGTAACATTTAATAACCATGAGAGAGTGAAGAAAAGTATATCAATGCTACGTCTTTTTTCCACGCAGTGCATATCAAATTCACGCAAATTTCACAAAAATGTATATCATTGAACGAGAATCATTGCAGTTAGCACGCCGGTCGATTTCACCACGCCATGTTGTCTTCTCCATTTTGACAAGTTTCAACACGTGCAACACGGGATAAAAATTAATAAAAATTCCGTTTCTCATATTTAAAAGTAATGACTATTTGAGGGTGTTTTCATGTTGAAACTAAATAGAATAAAATACCTACTTTGTGTCTCAGATACAGCTTGGAAACCTTTTTTTCTTCAAAGGTTCTATTTAGCCGTTGAATATCAGGAAACTGGCACGGAGGACGGGCGGGACGCGACGGCGCCGTAGCCGCACAGCTGCTCGCGAGGAGGGGTGGCAGTGAGGGGTGTGGAGCAGGGAAGGGGTGACGTCGCCATGGCAACGCTGACGTGTCGCCGCGCCCCTGGCTGCCCCGGCCAGACGTCCCGTCGCCCGCCGCGTCGACGAGGCTCACGAAACACACGAGGGACAGGAAGTGACTGGGGGATTTCGTGACAAATCTTAAGATAACCAACACAGATTCAAATGCTTGAATAACCAGCGTCCGTACACAATATTCTTTTAAGCCGCTTTAAAACTAAAATGTTAGTTACGTTAAGTTTATTTATTTATTTATTTATTCAATTTTTGTTCTGTAGATCCCATATGGAGGTAAGGACTCCGGGATATAGAAAAAGTCCGTTACACAAAAGCAGTAGCGGATCCAGAAGGGGGGGGGGGGGGGGCTAAGGGGCTCAAGCCCCCTCCAAAAGCATCTGGGTCCACTATTGTTTTAGTGTTTGCCTTGATAAAGCCTAGCCTTAGCTGGGTCAAGCCCCTCCCAAACCAAAATCCTGGATCCGCCACTGCACAAAAGTCCAGCTTTTAAGTCCGTTTAAAAAAAATTCCAGCTTTTAATTCCCCTCCCCCCTCCCCCCAGGATAAAAGTTTTCGCACGTCTAGGTAATCATAACTAAAATGAGTGATTTAGTTAGAGAAATTTAAAAAAAAAATCTAAAATTGTGAAAAGAAAATTTTCACAAAAAAAAAATAATTCGAAGGTGCAGTTTCTTGAGCGAGAGGTGAACTTAGGATATATTCGGGACTGATCGCGGTTCTGTGAATCTTAGGGGCTCCATACACACTCAGTTTTTCATTCTCTTGCCTTTCCATTTTTTCCTTCGGTTGTCGGTTATCAGCAATATGAGACAAGTTTAACTGTTTCTTTGTTACCACTTCACGGATATCACAAGGTTTTAAAACTTATTACTGTAGTTCCCGAATTCCCTCAACTCGTTTAGGGATTTGTACGTCTATAAACTGAACTGAGGCCCTCTAAGGGATTTCCAGGTTACACGATAGCTTTTTTTTTTTTTTTTGCCATCTCCAGCTCTGCCAATATATGAACACGGAGATTACTTTATTCCTACATGTTCTTCTTTTACATTACAACTAATCTGAACACTTTTGAATTCTTGGTAAGGGTTTTATTTCAGTTAACAAGGCGTTAAATACTTGTACTAGTGTGTCTTCAGTTTGAACATGTGTAAGGAAGGCTGTGTTTGAGTATGTGTGAGTAGCTGTTGACATTAGTGACTAGGAATTCGGTCCCAAAATGCAAACTTCAGCTGTTCTGCATTACAGTGGAAAATATTAGATGGGACCTACTGTTAGCGACTATCGCGAACTAAATACCACAGCAAAGGAAAAATTTGAATATTTATCTCGTGTTCAAGTTCTTGACCGTCTTCCTTTAGTTTGTTTCTGCATGTTATAATTTTTAATCCCTTGAAGCTCATTATTTCGGGAATGTAATCCTGCCGGCTTTTTAGCTGCACCATAGAAAAAACCGCGCGTATTTACAATGGAGCCAAGAAAATGAAGACGTTAAAATCCGTTTGTACCATACTTGGTGGTCCCCTTGTAAGACTATTCGAAAAGGAATGTTCAATCTTTACCTTAGGACGTATGTGTTGCTGATTTCACCAGCAAAAACATATTATTAAAATGTCTTAAGTCGGAACATATAGTCTGTGCCATGCAACTTGTATCAAATTTGACACAGTTCTCACAAGTAGTACCAACGGTCTGCGTATCTTTCTGCTACTGTTGTTCTGCCAAAAGTGATTGTAAACAAACATCACATGTTGCTTTGCAAGCAACATTTGGGAATTGGGTAGCCCTGGTGCTTTTTTTTTTTTTTGAGAATTGTCAAAATTCGAGAAAATTTACACGATGAAACACTTTACCTGAATTGAAAGGGTGCGGTCCGGCATGCTGCTGGAAACAGACAAGTGTTATATTTGTGTCACAAACTGTCTTTGGACGATAAACCAGCGGCTTAATGATAAGATAACATGCATCGCCTCGGGATACTTTATCTTGACACATGCACTGGTTGTAAATAGTGGGCGAGTATCGACATCGTGGTTCGAAGGTGGGAGCTATGTACTTCTTAAGGGCAATTGGGACGCGAGATAAGATGTTATGCTGTTAACACCCGCCTCTGTAGTCTTTAATGGAACTAGTCTCAAGTTTGACAGTTTTCAGTAGTGGTGCTAATGCTGTACGTCCTATCGTGTCATTGTTGTGAATGGTAGACAAACCTCATGTGATCATTAAGTGTACGAAAACAAAATGTTTTGAAAAGTCACATTTAGGAAATCTGTACCCCTGGTGTTACTTTTGAGAACTTTCAAATTTAAGACAACTGAAATGAAACAGACTACATGGAGTTAATAATATTTAATACTGTAACAGCTGCGTATTTTGTTTTCTGTTCATGTTGCGTTCAACTTGGAATTAGGTACTTCAAGAGGTGGCTCTGTGTTAACTAGTTTTAAGCCGGTCGATATGGTAGGTACATTCGTAAATATACACCGAGTAGTCATGTCTTGCCTTCGACTTAAAGATGTTCCGAGTTTGATCCCAACGGGGTCAAACTCGTATTTTCGCAACTGGGAAAACGTGGCGGACGTTGCTGGGAACCAAATGTGTTCCCTCAGAGTATTTTTTATGCTCACACCAATATTTTCCGTCGCTGCCCATTCTTACAACCTTGCCCGTCGCCGTCTCCAATGACCCCGATGTCACCGAGGTGTTAAAAGCCCTAGTTCATTCATTTGGATGACTTAAGAGGGTAGTTTCCTAAATTATTTTGCATTTTTAATTCTGATAATCCAGCTGTGTTTTAAAAAGAACCACTAGCACAGACAAAATTTGTAGTTTACTACTTAAATAGGCTTTTGCATTAGCTTGGCTTGGGGGTTCTATTAACAAACGTGAAGATTTCACCAACGTTTCGGTCAACCTTGTAGTCACCATCTTCAGTGTAGCAGTTACAGGGCTCACAAGCCAAACAACTTCAGGCAATAGTTGGTAAAGCCTAGATCCTTATTAAATACGTGTTATTTAATAATTCAGAAACTTAAAGACCAATTTATATTTCAGTTCTAGCATGTATTGAAAGCATTAAATCTGTTCAATTCTGAATTAACTGTTTATACGTAGCCTTTGTTTTATTATCTTTTAAGCTATTATTCACACACAAAACAAAATTCTCTCCCAAAATGCTCAAAATCTAATGTTTGTATGCTTCCTGGAATCATAATGCAACTACCTTAGATTGAGCCAGAACAGCTTCGTAAATGTCATTCTTTGTAATGATATACGAAGAACATTTTTTTACTCGTGAAAACTAGAAACTTTATATGATTTATATGACAAAACAAATTGTCCCAACACAAAATGGCCCACGAACTTCCTTGGTCCATGCCTATAGCTGTGCACACAGGCATAGTGCTAAAACTGGACGTGTGCCTGAGCAAAGTGACTAACAAAGTGGAGCACTAAAATGAGCTTCCTTCGACGCAGTTGCGGCAAGCAGTCTTATCGTGTTTACTGCCCGGTGCTTGCATCCGCTGATACTAACACACCGATCTCTGCTCTGCCGTTGGCAGACCTGGTTGTTGTACGTTAGGTCGCGAAAATGAACCCTTCCAGTCGTGTGGTAGGATGCACACGGGTTGTATCTGCGTTAGTGAGGCGGGATGATAAGTGCAACACTCGCCGGTGCTTCAAGCGCGGTATCGCCTATAAGCGCAAGGCTCACTCACAACTACGGGATCTGAGTGGTAACCATGACATTATATGGCGGAGAAACTAAGATAAAGTTGTAATGCGAATCCCTTGAGTTCATTCAAGAATCTTTACCATGTGTTTCATGTCTAAAAATTATTCTGAAAACACTAGTTTTAACCATTTTCACTCTTCCAAAAATACAGTTTCAAACTGAAATACGGAAACAGAACTACTTATCCGTCCACAGTGTACGTATTCTTAAATGCTCTACGTAAACAGACACCACTCGGATATATTGAGCAGTTTTCATAACACGCGGTTTCTTCTGAAGCTCTGCACGCTGTATGTGCGCTCAGGTAGGCGGGGCACCTTGTAAAGTAAACAAGTTTAAATATTACATGATGCAATATTAGTTGTGGCCATATTAAAACCTCATTCGTAATTGCCTTTCATAAAATATATTAAAATCTCTTTTAAGATTAACCTATAATTTTTTTACAGTTTTTATATTAAAGAATATTCTCGCTGGTTGACTAACCGACAGAAGGAAGCATTACAAAAAAACTAATCTTGACAAAAAATAACACGTCGGCATACTCCGCTTGGAGCGTCAACTACTTGAAAAGGGAATTTCTTCCCAAAGCTTCAAGATATAACGGTACGGTAAGCTATTAACTAGAGTGTATTTTGGTCGAAGAAAAAGATGCATTGAAGTGAGGGGAGCTGTAGAAGGAAATGAGGTGTGTAATAGCCAGCCTCGACTTACCGAGCGAGCGAGCAAAGCGAAGCTGGGTGCGATTAATAGCTGTCTGTTAGAGCGGCTGTGACAAGCTGTCGCTCTACTGCTAGCGGCTGCGGTGACTTGGGAACCGCGCAAGTTCAGCTCATTTTGCCCAAAGCTAAGACTCTGCCATCTTTTTTTATTAACGTATTTCATAACTAGACCGAGTCTTCAAGATAATCATACCTATGGCATCAGGAACACCAGTTTAATCACCTAATCTGTATATTAGAAACTTAAATTTAAATGACTTGTTAAAACTACATGTAAATCAGGAGATAAAAACTCTACTTAAGTAGAGTAACATGTGTCCGAGAAAGGATTCTCAGCAACTGAGCCTTAAGACAATGAGGAAAAAAAACGCAGATATGAAATTTTAGGGGTTTTATCGATAAAATTTTTCTCATGACAAAACATCGTTCACGTCTTACGCTATTTAAAAAAAAAAATCGGATAAAGCGTGTTTTCACTGCAACATACGTACTTGCAGCTTACAAAAAAAGGTTTGCAATACTTTCAACCCGCAATTTACTGTTATACACGGAGCTATTGGTACATGTTGTCATTTTATTAGGCAAAATTGGTTTTATTGAATATACGAGAAAAAAATAAATTGCAAATTATGGTGTTTGTTAAGCCTTTTTTGGTTTAAGTTTCTAGTACAGTGAGCAAGTTTAGCTGCCTGCCAGGCGAAAGTGTGTATTTTAAAAGCTACAACAACCCCCCTCCCCTCCTAATTCCACACGACATCCACGAGAGAGAAAAAATTGAATACAAAAGATTCCTTCAGTCTGTATTTAAAACCTTTCAAAACATTTACCATCACCGACCATCCAAGCTGTTTACAAGTAGATAACAGAACGGCTGTACCGTTTAGTTGGTTTGCTTCTAATTGAACTACTTTAGGAAGGTGTTCTCAAAATAGTTATACACAACAGTTTATCTTCCACCACAAATTACAATTAACTATGTCTTGTCTTGACTTGTATCAATGCATCAACTTAGTAAACTGTTCTAATTTGTATCAGGACTAAATAAATAGGTACTATATTAATAAACTTAAAAAAAAACTATTTAATTAAATAAAAATGCACACACTGTACTGTTTGCAAAATTGTAATTTGAAACTAAGATTCATAATCAGCAGGATATATTTCCAGGTGGCAATTTCTTTAAATGTTAGGTTAGTGCACACACTATCCAGGACGCTGATTCTGAACATAACGTAAGAATTAAGAGTGACGGTCCGTAACCAAAAACAAGGCAGGAAAAGATGTAACATGGCCTAACGTATAACAGCAAATTTGGTAGTTGTCTCATCTTTGAGACATGAAAATAATTAAAAATATAATTGTGGTAGATAGTATCTTCCACCATTGAGAGTACGCGAAATACAGTGTTACTGCACAAAATTATGTTTAACATTCAGAGTTAAATATGTATAAACTACACTCGGCATGATATCTATTTTTTTATGGTCCTACACGCAAAACTGTCGTTTAAGTATAAACCACAAATTTGTTACTGCACAGCTTGCTTGCGCACTCTGGCTGTTCACTCTGGGCTCATTGGAACAATGTGTGTTCGGAAGCTGTTAATGTGACGGAAAAATGGGCCTACGACCACCGTTTGGCAGAGGAGAAATATAATTGACGACAGAATTTTACGTCACTCCAAAAGCCCGCGATCTGCTTGAGCGGCAAAGGCAAACTCCGTTCTAATCCATTTGTGTATATATTTAATTCTAGTTGTGAAAGGAGGGTAAAAATAGGACCTCCAGGGTCTACATCGGGCAAGAGGCGGCAACCACAGAATACCTCGAAAACCAAAGTATTAGAACAGGACGTCAACCAAAGTGCTCAGTTTCCGGAGCAGTTATCGCACTAGGTACAGGAAAACCTAGTTTGTCTGGCCCTCGTTGATCCGGATCAGATTTGAAGACATTTTATTTAATATCCACATAAAAAATTTCAAATGTATTCTACATCCATGAAAACAAACACGTTTAGCACAAGATAATGTATCTGGCCGCGTTTCATTCAACCGCCATACATTTTTGAAACAGAATAAAGTTACAAATTCTTTGTTAAAAAAAATGATGTGAATCGTTATTTGTATATATTTAAATGACTTGTGGACAATGTAGGGCATGCATAATATGTAATTGCGTTACAGAAATATTTTTATCCAAGTAAATGGTAGTCTGCTAAATAAGGATTTCGTTTTACTTATTACCCGTTTTAGATGGATTATCCAAATTTTAGATTGTCCGGATTACCTTCGGTCCCAATTAATCCGAATAGGTAAACGAGGTTTAACCTTTGAATATATATACTGTATAGAAGTCGCGAGTGGATAGGATTTACACTACGTTTTTCAGGAGCGTATGAGCAGCAGCTTGGGAACTTCACCGCTGCAGGGCGCTGCCGTAACGCCCTGTATTGTCTTGTTATTTACACGTTAGAGCGCAGCACTGTCGCCCGCTGTCATTCCCCCGCACCCCCCACCCAACATTCACTGCAGCTCAAGGTCGTTCAACGGGAGATTGTGCGTCACAAAACTGTAGGGATGAGAGGTGGGGTAGAGGGTGGGTGGAGGACAACGCATGTTTGAGGGAGGGTGGGGAAGGGGTGTTTGAAAGAGTTCGACACTTGTCCGCTAGGGACCACCACAAGTCGATGCCCTAGAGATGGTGGCGATTGCGGCGGTGAATTAACCAACTACCTCAAAACCGTATTAGAAATTTTAACCTGGGCTGGCGACTTCTATACGGTATATATATTCAAAGGGTTAACTGTACCTGGGGGCGTTAGAGGGCGCGGGAGGACGGCGTGACGGCAGCCCCGGGAGACGAGGCCCGGGGCGACCCCGGGGTGGGTTGGCGGTCGAAAATAGCGGCGGGGAGGGTTGCACGTGTCCGAGCCCGACGGCCTGGCCTCCAGGCGGGCGTCCCTGGACCGAGGCCAGCCCCCGCGGCACACGTGTGTCCCTGCCGCCGCCTCCCGGGTCACTCCCCCCTCCTCCTGACAGTCCCGTCCCCCCATCCCCCCGCGCACAGCGCCCTGCGCCCGTCGGCGCCGCTGGCATTCCGGTGCGAGCACATGTCTGACAGGTTAACCAAAAAAATTGGTTGTCTGCAAAGTCGGTTTACGGACGATAGTTTTAACGTGACGTCATAACAAAACACTGATGAAATGATTGCATACTTTTTATGAATAAAATTGAATAATTTTTTATTGAATTATCACTATTTTGTATGGATACAAAGAAGGAGTGAAATGAAATCAACAATTTAAATGATAAATTTTACTTTTATTTGCACTCATTAATTCAAACATGTTTATTACTTTAACGAAGAGATTATTTTAACTATAACTTTTATACATGTTTGCTATTTAACTTCTTCCAATCTGTGTTATTCTGTTAAGGATAGGACGATGATAAGAAAAGTAGGAAATGAATGGGAGTGTTTCAAGTTTAATGTGCCTCGAAAAAGTCAAATCGATGGTTGTTCCAATCGAGTGGAAGAGAGATAGATGCGGCGCAAGCGTACAATGAGCGTAACGGGACACATCGTAACGGGACAATGTGCGTTACGGGACACTTTTTCGTGCGTGCAGCCGGTGTTCATCGATTTATTAGATGTTGTCACGTCAAAAAAATAAAAGCTAGGTGCAACATCCAACCTAGGTAACGAGCAAATTTATATATAAACGTGTTGCAAATACACTTATAATACGAAACAAGGGCTTCGGACACGAAGTTTAACACTTTTTTTTTTTTTTTTTTTTGTTCCGAACGTAACAGATATATACGCAAATCGAGTTTTCAGCTACATTTCTTGAGCGAATCGCAAGTAGTTTCCAACACCCGCCGCTAGAATTCGCTGTCGGACCAACTACGTCGACTATCAAATCATTCCATTTGCAGACCTAAATTTTAAACTGTATAACGGAGGGAGGGAGGGAGGAGAGTAGCGACGACCCTTGCAATCCGGCCAGGCGCGCGTGGCATGCCTCACGTCAGTGGACCGCACGTGACACGGCGAGTGACGTCAGTGGCCGTGCAAGATCGCCAGCCAGCTCCGAACCTGGCATTGCGGTCTGGTCTCTCGCGTTCGCAACAATACGTTGGTCTAACCAAACATGCTAAGTAACAAAATTGATTTGTTACACTTAACAAAATACAGTTTAGTTGACAAAATAATTTTGTTGAGTTAAAAATATATCCTATTAAAAAAAAATATTGTTTGAATCAAAATATGTCTACTTCGCCATAAAAATGTATATATTGTTGGGGGAAAACAAACCTTTCTCTCAGTGTGTGTGGCCTCCCACGAAGCACAGAGGCAGGTAGAGCCTACCAACCGCGGGGGACTGCAGATTGAGGATGTATTCACAATTGAGGGGAGAGGGGCATTAACAGTAGGTCGTATGCACAAGATTGGACAGCCATGATCTTACCTACTGATGCACAAACACAGAACAGACGTGTGCATGGGAAGAGAGGTCGTGCTCGTAGAACGATTTTTTTTACGAAAGCATGTGGGAACAGCTACAGAGAGTAGATAGGGTGAAATTTTGTTGGAAGTTGGGAACTTTTTTTAATTTATTTATCATAAGTAGGTAAAAAATTATGAATACGTAAATTTTCTCAGAGAATTCTTCCTTTAAAAAATTATCGTTACAGCTATTTAGATATTTGATTCGTGATAAATGAGTACATAAATTACTAAAAACAATTTTTTTGGTTCTTTAATTTTGTTAACTACAATTCTGGTATACGTACACTATGACATAATAGCGTTTACGGGCTGTTGGATAGCTGTTGCGAAAAAATATTACTGACAATATTTGTTTACTAACTCTACAGATGTTATTTCCATCGTGAAATTATATTGTCTAAAATTAACACGTAGGAATTCAATTGTGAACATATTTCGCATAGGTCGTGTGACGGGTCGTGTGCATGGTCTGATATTCACTCGCTTATTATTTTTCGATCGTGAACCCAGATTAACATCACAGTTGGACTGCATCAGGGCCTTGTCACTGACAAGTCAGTCTGACTTGTCAGTCACTCCGATGAGCCCCAGCCCCCTAGCAGCCACGGTCGCTTTGTTTCTCTCGGCGGCCCTGTGTACGTCACACGGCAGTCCCGACTGAAAGACTGTCTGAGCAACAGAAGAGGTTGTGAATTTTTTTTTATGTGTAAACCAGCTTAGCTCTCGGTATACGCCATTTGATAAGAGTGACATTGTGAATGGAATGCAAGTAGCATGGAACGGAAATGTGTAACCAACGGTGCTGCAATCTGTGGCTGGTGGTAAGAACCAAAGTTCACAAAGCCTAAGGGAAACTTACTGTTTAGTTGATTTTAAGAAGACGGGACAGTATTTTAATAGAATTCCTTGTCAATCAGGTCAAAAGCCGGGGTTAAAGTGTTTTTTCAAGTGTTTCGCTTTTATTGGAGCCGTTTCATTACCAATTTAAACTTGCGCTCTGCAAACCGAATAATTCGCTGGTCGACACGTGGCTGCTTCAGAAGTGGATTTTAGCGGCGGGTGCGGAAACTGCGCGTGAATCGCGACAAGAAATGACGTCAAAAACAATATTTTCGTCAATTTATCACGCTAGGCGTGATGTTACAGAATCCCACGTTAAATTTCGGGTCCCGGGTTTCGTACCATAAGTTTATTTGCAGAACGAAATCACATGGATTTTCTAGTTACCGAGGTCAGATGTTTACACATCTCTGGCAAGTACTAAAAGACTATCACAATATTTTTGTTTTTTATTTTTTCCTATCCTAACTAAAAACCAAGTGTATTTGAGAGGGGTCAAGGTATAGGGAAAACTAAGAGTGTCTCATGCCGAAGCGTGCACGCCTAATCACGCATCGGTTAAGCCCACGCAGGATGGATAGCCTGCATCATGTGCTAGAACGCGATTGGCCAGATATGGCCAGCGATTAGTGACATGATAACTCCTCCATCTTAACTCTAGACTGTGAGGTAAAACCTTCGCAGATCGGGACATACAAAAAAAAGTGACCCAGAAATAAGAGTTGTTCGGGGAAGAAATATACTACTGTACAAGGGGTGGGAACTTGCATATTGGTGGATTTTTTCTTCTTCAGAGGGCGAAGTTCGTTATTTCCCACCCGGACATGTTTTCGGAGGCCCGAAGGCCAACGCACCCTCCTTCCACCCCTCCCAAATGTGCGCCCTTTAAGGGTAGATTGGGAGTCTGCTTACAGATCTGTATAGTCCAGAGCCCTGCCTTACTGAAGCTACCAGATCCAGAAAACATGTCCCCTCCACCACTACAGCACCCGCTGGACTAGAAGAGTGGCTTCACAGGAACCTGGAGACTGAAATCCCCAGGTGGAGCTACGTCCGGGTAAGGGTTCAAGTCAGCTGCTTCCACAGCCCAGCAGATCTAATTGCCATGCGATTTTTTTTTTTTAAACTTGTAATCTCCCTTCTCAACAGGATACGCATTTGAAAACGCAGTCACTGACCTGTGGAGTGTTGGTTCCCTGGCACCCGCCAATAAACAGGTAGCGCCGCTTCCTGCAGCGCGGCGCGCCACGGTTCGCGGAGTCCACGTACCGGCACGAACAACCGCCAGAAACTGTCTCATTGGCAAGTCAGCGGCTAGCCCGAGAGGGTTCCCGGCCACTTCCCCGTAGCGGCTGTCTCCACGACTAGCGAGCGCTAATTCATATCGACTCATTAGAGTTAAGCACTCATGCATCATTCAACTATTTTTTGCGCTTAAGATATTTATTAATATGTTTGCAGTTTTATTAAGTAACTAATTTCCGGCATGAGTTGCAATGCCTCATTTTTTTTAAATTTATACTTTTTTAAGCGCGTTATGAAAAAATTATGAGTCAAATTTTTAGATGCGCGCGCATCACTGTAACACAAAATTAACAGTTCAAGCTGCCCGCTAAACCGCTCATTAATCTCGAAAAAAACCTACCAATAAAATAGAAATAGAACCTCTATTAGTCGCGCATGTTGGCATGCTCGTCGCCTCTGATCACTGTTTTCATATTTATAATATTTATCCACATGTTTCTAGTTTATCCACATGTCTCATGTTGCAAATACACTTAAAATACAAAACTCGTTCACGAAAATTATTAACTTGTAGAATTCTTTAAAATAATGCCGAGCGTGACAAATATACGAAAATTGTGATTTCAACTACATTTCTGGACGCGAAATCACACAAGTTAACGAGGTTAGATCAACTAGGCGACTGGTATGAAGGACGAATGCCCAGTAGTGTATTGTGTTGAGTCTACTGGTGGGAGTGAGTCGAGCGACAAAGGTGCCTATTGGCCAGTAGCTACGTCAAGGATGACGTTCAGTCGCGACCAGTCTTTAATAGGTGAATTAGTTTCGTCTCAAATGATGAATAATGAAAAAAATAAGTACGATATGTTTTTTTAATGGTTTTTAAACAGCGGACATAAAATATACACTTAGAACAGATACTAAAAGGTATATAGATGTGAGGTAGAGAGAGATAGAGGGAGATATAGATAGATATGGAGAGGTAGATATATATAATTAGAGAGATAGCGATATGCAAAAAGGAACAGAGAATTAGAGAGATGCTTTGTATGTGTACCTGTTTCAAACAATTATAATTCGACTATACAATCATTCAATTTGCAGAGCTGAATTTTAAACTATACAAAGAAACGGCTCTGATATAAGAGACTTGAAAAAAAAAAATACTAAATCCCGCCTTTGGCACGGAATTCTCGACAAGGAATTTTATTAAAATACTGCCCATGTTGTTTAAAGTTCATCAAGCAGTTAGTATAAAGTTCGCATTTGGGTTTGTGAGCTTTGGATAGCGCCATCCGCCACGGACGGCAGCACCGTGGTCACACGTTTCGGTTCCACGCCGACTTACATTCCGTTTCGCGGCATTACTCCCACCGAGTTCCGTACATCGTCGAAACAAACACGTCAGTCAGTCTGTTGCCACCCGCGCCCGTGAAGCCGGAGTACCTGCGTGCTGGCTGGTGCGACGTCACCGGGTGGACGTGACGTGACGGCGGCGCGGCCAGCTGTCATGTCACACCGCCGCTCCGCGCTGGCGGCAGGCCTGCAACCACACACACGCGCACAGCTGCATTCCTGTCGGGACCTGCATCGAGGCCTGCTTCAACAGGACATGTTGATACTTTTCCAAGTCTCGCCATTACCATTGGTTAATGTCCACTTCCGTCATTTTAACACTATACCTACAGACCGGAAAAATTCGCGAATTCATTTCGCGAAAGGCTAAAATACAAATAGTTATACCTCATTGCTGGCTCTGCTATTGGCTCACCACTCACCTGGGTGACTGGGTCAATGAGAAACACCCAACCAAAGCTTTATCGAATCACCGGCTGCTACGTTGGGACGCCTCACAAGACAGCAGCCAATGAGTGGGTGACATTTGACCGAGTGTACGTAGAACTATGGAGTTCATCCTGGAGGTCATTGAACCCGCGAATTTTTCCGGTCCCTAACTATACCTAAGTACAGGAAAAATTCGCGGGTTCAATGACCTCCAGGATGAACTCCATAGTTCTACGTACACTCGGTCAAATGTTACCCACTCATTGGCTGCTGTCTTGTGAGGCGTCCCAACGTAGCAGCCGGTGATTCGATAAAGCTTTGGTTGGGTGTTTCTCTTTGGCCCAGTCACCCAGGTGAGTGGTGAGCCAATAGCAGAGGCAGCACTGAGGTATAACTATTTGTATTTTAGCCTTTCGCGAAATGAATTCGCGAATTTTTCCCGTCTCTTAAATATACCTCTTGCATTTGATGTTCTGTCACAAATATTTTCAACGCATATTTACTAAGTGTTACATGGAATGGGCTTAAAAAGTCCGCTTAGGGGGGCGTCCATAAATTACGTGAGGCGTTAAGGGGGAGGGGGGGTATCCAGCAGAATCTCACCCCCAATCTCACGTGGGGTTCCTCAAGAAACACTGTAAAATTGCTAGAAAAATGGGTTAAATTAAGTAAAACATGTTTCTCCCCTAAAATATGGCTAAATCATACAAAGTAATATCTATCGCGGTAATGCGAACGCCACAAAGTCACTCTCGAGACCACACATGAGTCCCCGTGGACTGAATTATAATGAATATTCTTTTGCTAATTTTATTGGTTCCTTTTTAAGTACCTAGTTTATTGTTCGATTTTCTCACTGTGATTCTTGACTACGTTCTGTCTTATATAAAAATAACTAAGCAAATTACGTTTCTTTTAATTAATCCAACGCAATCTGGCACAGATTAACGTATTTACACTAAATAACGCATTGTGAAAAATCTCACGATATTGGGGGGAGGTGGCTTGAGCCAAATCTCACATCTTACCAAGGAGGGAGGGGGTCGATTAATCGCCAAAATCGTAATTACTGGACGCCCCCTTACTAATGCTATACTAAAAATCATGGAGGTATTAGTCCATGGAGTGTGTGCGTGTTCTGAAGTTAAAAGTCAACTCATTAGCAATTGGATAGCAAAACAAATCGTAGCTGTATAAGATTGTATGCTATGAATTTTTTAATAGCTTGATAAAAAATCGCCAGGAAAAATCGTAAAATGCTAAAAAAATATATACATAATAATAATAATACCAACACATCTGGAATTTAGCGTTAAACTTCATTGTAACCAAAAATTGTTT
Organism: Bacillus rossius redtenbacheri; assembly: GCF_032445375.1. Lineage (NCBI taxonomy): Eukaryota > Metazoa > Arthropoda > Insecta > Phasmatodea > Bacillidae > Bacillus > Bacillus rossius. The sequence continues at coordinate 26,647,145 of NC_086334.1, forward strand.
TAATATACAGGATTGAGGAGTCGTTCTCAGTTGACTAAGTATTAACATGGAAAAGATGGAACAAAGAAACTACGTTACTTCCTTTCACCATGCTAAAAAAATGAAGAGTTTTAAGACAAAGTCTACATACTAAAGGTTAATTCTGGATTGCACACACGATTTCGTGCTTTCAATACACGGCCAGGACGTACAAAATTTTGCCTTAAAAGTTCCTAAAAACCGTAAATAAGGACTTCTAAAGTTGAGAAAGCCTTTAATAAACAAGAAAATAAGGTTATATATTTATTTCTTGATAAATCACGAGCAAAAATAAACGAAATCACAGAAACGCAAAACAGGATATTATTTGGGTGTTTTTGCAGTGTGTGCGCGCTTAAAAAAAACGGAGGAGGGTTGGCAGTCGGGGCTCGAACCCGTGGTGTCTTAGGGCGTAGTAAATAGAAATAAATGGAGAAAAAATAAACGAAACATTCGACGACATGAGTTACAATCCCGGTGTGATCAACCAGAGGGGATGCTGCAGACACAGCAGGGGGACAGGGGAAGAGGGGCGGCGACCTTGGCGTGACGTGTCCGGCCGGCTGCCCCCGATACCCGCCCTTGGAGGGGCGGGCCTATGCCCATGTACAAACGAGCGGCCAGCTGTGCGAGCTGGTCTCCCGGAGATATTAGGGTCGAGGACCGAGTCACTTTCTCCTCGCCGCGCCGCGGGGAGGCTTTATTATGCACGCGTTTACCTGTTTGCATTCAGCGACTGCACTGCCTGATCGCGCTGATGACACGCCCCCTTTTCCCAATAACCATTTGTTCCCATACACACGGCACAAACTTACTAGCCTCCGCCCCCGACCCCTCTCTCTTTTCCACAAGCAATAAAATTGCAAGGCTTAATTTATTTTCCACTAGTCTCCATTATATGGTTTGTATATTTTTCATGAAAACCCCGGGTACTTACAAAACGTCAAGTAAACGTTTTATTTCACAGTCCTGTTTGTTCCACACTAACCACACGTGGACAGGCAATCAGTAAATCAAAACGCAGATTCATAAAATTTGTAATATCAGTTGAAATAATAATAATAATAAAACTATTATGAGCACTTGTCAGTTACTTTGAAAAGGAATAAACATGGAAAATAACAATGCAGAATTATGCAACTGCGTTGCGATGCAAGTGTAAAATTTTAAACGCAAGGCTTTATTGTTCCTGATTTCAAGAACTGCGTCCAAATATGGCAGAGCACTACTACGAATCAGTTGTATTTGACTGAATAATTGTTTTAACTGTTTCATTATGAACCAGTTTGAAGCATTCTGAACAGTATTCTAGGGAAATCTTATTGATTTGCACGGTTTAAACAATTAATTACCAAGAGTGCAGATGGAATATTATTTGTGAAGGCTTAGGTATATCCGATCTGGTAAGAAGACGTAAATGTATAAACAATGATCGTGCGTCTTCATCAATCGTATGCGAAGGCTTTACAAGTAAAACATGCGTTCTGAAATAAAATTTAAAAAAAAATCCATATTTATTTTATCCTACTAGAATTACTGATAATCTGCAACATATTGTATAAGGTTAATAACGGGAAAGTGTCTAAAATCCACAAGACAAGTCATGTTCAGCGCTCCTGGCAGCGTTAATAATATCACTATTACGAATTTTTTAATGTTTATTTCTAGTTAATTGTTATTTAATGCCCAAGTGGTTATCAATAACTGCATGTAACGTGTGTGGAAAGTTTTTCACGGATATTTTAGATCTCACATCGCTAGGAGCGTTTTAGTAGAGTTGTCTCTGGTTTCCTACACTAACGTACTACCATATTTTACCTTACAACAGCGAAAGAACATTGCTGGCCTTACCGTAATTTTAGCCGATTTATAGTCAGCCGTACTGCCCCTAGGCACAGGTCTAACTGGTTTTGCCAGTCAGCAACAGTTCATTAAGTGAATTGGACGTAGTTATGCAAAAAGGAACCAACCCACATGAAACCTATTCTGAATATTTTGAAGTTAAAGTTAATTATAAATTGTAATTCTCGTATTGATAAGATAATGTGGGTATAATTTTAATGGTCTAGTATAAATACTGATATAATAATAGCAACAACGGTACGATTAACATTGTACTATTTTAATTTATTTTCAGAAATAATATAACAAAATTGTGGGTTGGTTCCTTTTTGCATAACTATGTCCAATTTATGTGCAAAGCTTCGGATGTGGTTTTCCTGGGTATTCACTCACTATTTGCACTTCGGGCCTCCTTATTATAAACTTTCAGGGACCATACTATGTTTATACCTGCGTGTCACGTCCAAAATTCGTTTACAATTTAATTTAATGGTAGAAGTAAATAATTATTCCAACGATGCTTACCATCACGCATTTTCATTGTAAGAGGGAAAGAAACAAAAATAAACCTAGATATAAGTGCGATTTGCGTGACTAATAAAATATTCTTTCATATTTTAATAATTTATAGGGAAAACGTATTCCAATACGTCTAAGTTGTTCAGTCGTATGAACGAGTGTGCTGTATTACGGCACGGAATGTCAACCTTATCACTTATCCCTGCCATACACTATACACTATATACTATTGGTTAGTGTTAAAAATAAAAATATTGGCTTGGCCACAACATTTAAATCCTTAATTAAAAGTTACTAAATTTTACAACAAATATTCGTCCGCCATCATTTAAAGAAACCAGATTTAAGAACCCTACACGAAATATAAAAAATAAAGCTTGATGCCAACCTTTAAATAATAACACCAAAAACTTAAATGGACTAATCATACTTGAACAGGTATGTGGGATCCTCAAGAAATCTGCACCTGCTTTCCATCACACTTTTACGAGAGAAAAAAAAAAGAATGTTTATAGGTATTTTATGGAAATGCTTGGTCTGTTGTCCTTGACAACAGTTCCCGTATATGGTGGTATTTTAAAAACCTTAACACGTATCCTTCGCCTAGAAGTAAATAGGCTAGAGTGAACACACACTCCACGGCCGATATATGATAAGATCCCGCGCACACATGTGTTCCACTGCACCCGGGGGTGTATACCCTGCACGAACTATAACACTGGCTTACGCGCCAGACTGATGAATTATTGAAAAATATAAGTATTTTATTTAATTAATTTGTCATCATTGTACGTAACATGTCTTTCCCAATATACTTATGCAAACTTGTGCATATATATAAGTATATAGAAGTATATGTATACTTATATACAGACAATATATACGCAAATTATATTTTTAACTACTAGTTTCCGCATCCGCCGCTAGTATTCGTTGGCGTAGCAGCTACGTCGACTATCGAATCATTTGTTTTTCAGGGCGAAATATTAAACTATACAATAAAACTTCTCGGATAAAAGTGAAAAGACTGACAGAAATACTTAACCCCACCTTTGGACCTTATTTCCGACAAAGAATATTATTAAAATTTTGTTCAAATTCATTAAACCGCGAATATTATAAGTTAACATTTGGCTTTGTGAACTTTGATTAGCGCCATTCCATACGACTTTCATTCCATTCACGAAATTTAACTCAAACATTCCCACCAAAATGCCGTGCTTCGAGAGCTAAGATGTTACACATCGAAAATTGATAACATTAGTATTAAAAATATTACTTTTAAAAAAACTACAGCTCCTAGCTACTTTCCATTTACCCTGATTTCACCAATATTGCTTCTTAGTCAGGTTTCAATGCACGATGACAAAAGGAAGAACACTTTGTTTACAATTTCGTCAGTGAGGCAGTTACTTTCCTCTTGCCAACCCTCCAACCCCCCCCCCCCCCCCCGGCCGCGAACCCCCGCTTGCCGAATGCAATGAAGAAAAAAAAACTCACATAAAAACCTCTTGATAGCCAATTAGACGATGTCATTATAGGCGGGATGAGGTGTGAAGTCGTGACACGGAGCAAGGGAAAGAAAAAAAAACAACAACAACCGGCTAGTGGTGACGTCCAACAAGTTTTCCACTTGGGGAAAAAAAAATCCAAGTTGGACCCCTCCGGGAATCGAAACCCGGATATCCAGCCTTGGGGGGAGGAGACGCAGTGATGCGACCGCCCAACCGCCACGGCCATGCGAGCAGGAGGACGAGGATCCCTCTACGCCTGTGGCTGCTCTATGCTTCTTCCAGCACCCGTGGCGAGGACGGGTCGCGGCGCTGCCGTACAAGGCGGTAATGTCAGGGGGATGGCCTCAAGAGCCGACGGCCTCCCCTCTCCGGCGCCGGGCCCTTGACGGCTGGGGCCACCGCAGCGGGCACAGTTCCGAGACGGGTCGTTACCACAACGCCGAACGTACAATAACGCTGAATACCATAACGCCGAATGTCAAAATTGACCACAACGCCGACAGCTAGAAAACTGCTGTGCACCACAACGCCGAAAAATGTTTTGCGGGGAAGGGGGGCCACAGGAGCAAAATGAAAAACAACTGAATGAATTTGTGTGCTAACCTTACCTAACGTAACCTTTGTGGCAGTCCTGCAATGACATTTTTCGGCGTTGTGGTACACAGAAGTTTTCTAAGTGTCGGCGTTGTGGTCAATTTTGACATTCAGCGTTATGGTATTCGGCGTTATTGTACGTTCGGCGTTGTGGTGCGTCCCCTTCCGGAGACTACAGATGATGGCCAACTTTACCCTCGCTTAAGCTTCGGCCACACAGAAAGCTACGCTATGTTCGCTATGTTCGCGATTTTCGCTATGTCCGCTATGTTTGCTGCGCCAGGTGGCCACACAGAATAGTGCAGTTTGCGATGTCGGCGAGGCGCATGCCGTGGGATTCCGATGAGGATGATATTCTGTTGGCTCTCACAGTATGCAAACGAAAGAAGAAATGGGTTAATGAAGTGAATCTCAAAAGAAATGAATTTGGTGAATTTCATCATTTAATGAAGCAGTTGCGTGCGGACGAGGCCAAATTTATTGAATACTTTAGAATAAATACAACTCAGTTGGATAGCATATTATTGCTAATCAAGAATAAAATTGAGAAAAAGAATTTAAATTACAGGAAAAGCATTGGAGCAGAAGAACGACTAGCAGTTTGCTTGAGGTAAGTAAACAATGAATTCATTACGTTATAATTCTTTAGCGATTAATATCAACAAGTTAAGTAAAAGGAATGGTATGAATAAAGTAATTTTAAATCAATATTATTCCATAAATACCCAGTATGAGGGTACACTGCAATATACACACATATTTTTAAGGATTAACTCATAGTGGGAATGTTACTAATATTTATAGCAGATAACCAATTTAACAAAGTTGAAATAATTATAAGCCGGCTTCTGTTTCATACCTTGGTGACAGTGGTATTTCCACATTAAAGGAAGTGAAGGTGTTTATGTCTGTGGAAGTAATAAGTAAGGCGATGGTGTTGAAACCACATTAAAAGATGAAGAGGAATCGGAAACTTGAAGTTCATGTTCCATTTCGGCACTTACGACAACATTCATCACTTCTTTTTTTTATTTTGAGCTGCACAGGTCGAGGGAGGCGCTTGGTACTTTCACAAACACTCGCAAAGAAGTAATCTATATCGCCCAGTTGCTTTTTGTTTTCTTTTTTGTTTTGCATCTTGTAGGAAAGTACCTTATCCACATCTCGTTTCTCGTCAGTGCTGACTCTTCCTCTTAGGTCGAGTATCATTTGATATTTCTTCAACCTGGCATTCAAGGTGTTAATTCACATCTGGGCTGGCCGGTATTTCCTGGGCCTCTTGAGAAGTGCATTCCAAGTCAACATTGGAATGTGTTTCTCTCCCTAATACATTTGGTTGGAGGAAAGACATCTGCTGGTCGAACTTCCACACTTTCATGGTTTTTGCCCCATCACCACTCTTACTTTTCCTTCTTAGCAATGCTTGACGATAGCTGTCTTGCAGTCTCTTCCATTCTACTTTCAGATCCGCCACTGCAACAAACAATAGCACATACATACCATTTATGATCTACTAGTCGTCAGTTATATTACTAAATAAGCTATATTATGTTTGAAATAAAAAAGTGTGAGAAACTTGTACACAAATTATTTTTATTTTTTGTTTTATTTTTCAGATACTTAGCCACTAGAAATTCATTTAGATCCATGGCTTTCTCATTTCGCATGGGCAGATCTACAGTTTCCGATATTATTAGCGAAGTTTGTGCAGCCTTGTGGGAAACCCTTCAACCTATCGTCATGCCCGAGCCAAATGAAGAGATTTGGAGAGCTTCTGCAGCAGTTTTCAGAGAGAGGTGGAATTTTCCCCACTGTGTTGCGGCGATTGATGGAAAACATGTACGAGTTAAGGCCCCTGCGATGACGGGTTCACAGTTTTTTAACTATAAGAAGTTTTATTCCATTGTTCTCTTGGCTCTAGTTGATGGAAATTACAAATTTCTTACTGTAGACATAGGACAGTATGGGAGGTTCAGTGATGCAAATGTGTTTGCCAACAGTAGTATTGGAATTCGCTTATCAAGCAACACTATTGGCCTGCCTCCTGACGAGAACATTCTAGGAAACCCTTTGCCCTATGTCATAGTTGGTGACGAAGCTTTTCCCCTAAAACGTTATCTCATGAGACCTTTCCCCAGAAGTGGCCGAGGTCTCAGCGATGCTGCTAAAGTTTTTAACTACAGACTTTCTAGGGCAAGAAACACAGTTGAAAATGCGTTTGGTATTCTTGCCAACACATGGAGAGTGTATCACAGTCCTCTGGAATGCAGTACTGAACTTTCAGTAGCAATTATAGAGGCTACAATTGTTTTGCACAATTATTTACGACAGAAAAACACTGCAACCAACAGTCACTGTGAACCGTACGAAGAGCACACTCAAGTAGTATGTGATCTTGTGCAACTAAATGCTACAAGTGCTACAAATTATACGAAAGAGGCTTTGTCGGTTCGGAATTCGTTCATGGAGTACTTTGGTACCGACGAAGGGCGAGTTCATTGGCAAGATAATGCTGTAAATCGTGCAGCTTAAATAATTGTAAGATATTGTGACTCCAATTATTGTTTTGTCATCTTTTTATTTTAAAACATTGTTTAGTTTTTAAATTTAAAAATGTATTTTGAATTGTTAATTATTATTCACACAATGTAAAAACCTCAATTGTATAAACAATTTGCAATATTACAGTCAATTTTATATATGTGCAAATTTAATTTGATCATTAACTGAATAACTAATAAATTGCAATTACACCTAAACTGGTTTATTAAATTCTTTGGAAATCAAATCCCAGGCATTATCACGCATGTCCTGCTTTCTATAATCTTCTATTGATTTGTTACATAAACATGGATATTTTCTTACTTCTTCAGTAAAATTTTCTGTTGACATTATACTAATAATGTAAACACTGAAGTGGGTACCTACAGCACAATTCCGCGCGAAAACATGTTTTTGTTTATCTGCGCATGCGCGAAGTCAGCGACGTTTTAGAAAAATAGCCAAGAACTAAACACCTGGCGACGTCGCCAACATAGCGCACATAGCGAACATAGCGAACACAGTTTTGTGTGGCCAGTGGCACCGGAGATGCAGCTGGCTATATTGTGATCTCGTAGCGAACATCACGAACATAGCGAGCATAGCACTCTGTGTGGCCGTAGCTTTAATCCATTTCTACACAATTATGGCAAACGTGTCAAATAATGCGATTACGAGTGCAGTCTCTAGAATTTCTGGACGTGTGCGCATCTTATCTCTCGGCGTGCGTCATTATGTAGGAGAAATTTTTGAATGGAACGGAAATGTGTTAACCAGCACGGTCGGTGCTGCAATCTGTGACGGATTGCGCGAACCAAAGTTAACCAAGCCAAAGGGAAAATGTATAGCATTGATGGTTTAATGAATTTTAACAAGATGTGCACTATTTTAATAAAATTACTTGTAAATAAGATCCAAAGCCGGAGTTAAGTTTTTTTTCAAGGGGGGGGGGGGGGGGGTTAGATTTTATCGGAGCCGTGGTTAAAAATTTAGGTCTGCCAATAGAAATAATTCGATGGTTCACGTAGTTGCTCCGGCTGCGAATTTCTAGCAGCGCGTGCGGAAACTACGTGAGATTCGCCTCCAGTAATGTAGTTGAAAAAACAATTCGCGTACATTTGTCGCGTTCTGCATTTAAAAATAAATAACTCTTCGTTAAATTTCGTGTCCGAGGCTCGAGTTTCGTTCTATAAAAGTATTTGCAGCTTGCATGACTGTAAACATCGACACGATTTCACAGACATAATGTACGTTGTTTATTTTTTTAATATTTGATAAGCCGGGAAACCTATTTTAAAAATAAAAACCTTTCTATAACCACAAAACTTTAAACTTTCGATGTCGGCTAACTGACCCCAAACACGCAACTGAAAACATATCTCAGTGCCTGGAGATTTGTGCGTCACCCTTAACGCCCTTGCGACTTTAGAGCTCATGCACCTTACCAGGGGGTCACCTTTATATTTGTAAAGTTTTCTGGGGAAGATTCCGCCCCCCCCCCCCCCCCGGACAAACCACAATTCATCTGGAGGAAATGACAATTTATGTGGGAGAAATTACATAAACCCTTTTCCCCCCAGACTCCCCAATTGGGTAGCTAATAATTTCTAAAATATAAGTAGTATGATTTAGACGATCCGGCCACACAGGCTTCGTAAGGAGGTGCCTGAAGTGCTGACTGCCATCTTGATTGGTGTCAAAAAATGACAAATCTTCAAATTTCCCTTTTTGAGGTAAAATTCCCGTTTTGAAGCAAAATTTCCCGTATTATCCTCAAAAAAATGTCAAAAACGTGAACCCTTTTCAAATAGGCCTAAATTTCCCATTTACAAGCCTCCAACAAACCTCTGGAATGGAGCTTTGACTTTGAACTTCACCTCGGCCGCCATTTTGGATGAGACACGTCCGCCATCTTGAAAATCTGTAATTATCAGAAACATTCGGGAAAAATTATTAAAATTTATAAAAAATAACAATTTAAATACGAATTTAATAAAATTATAATTAAAAAACGCACTTGCGTCGTGTAAGGGCCGCGCGCGGGTCGCCATAGCAGTTCGCAGCACGCCACGCACGTGAATGGCGGGCGGGGCGCGGACACGCCAGCCAGGCGCATCGCCGACCGACATGTCCGTCCTGCTGTGTGCTACTGACTGATGCCTTTCGAAAGCGCGCATTCTGCGTGGGACCAGCACACGAGGCACGGAGTCAGCCACCGGAATAATCCGGCTTCCTAACATTTCATTTTTTTTTTTTTTTTTTTAATTCTGTTGAGTTAAAAATTTAAGGTATGTGTGTTACATAAATAAAATTTATCGCAAAAATTGGTTCTATATTACTTGAAACACTTGTTAATGTATCGAGAAAAAAATCTTTTTATTTTTTTTCCTTCGTCTAAGTGATTGTAACTGAAATGAAAAAGGTTTGGTTTCGTGTTCAGAGACGGACTGAACTTATGAAAATATACGAGACTAGCTGCAGTACCCGGCGTTGCCCGGGCTGAACACAGGGCGATATACTGTCCTCGAGTTAAAGCAAACCGGATAGCGCTATATGACAGTGTGGTGGACATAAAGAAATGACACTCCATTACTGTTTATAGGTGTATGACCTATGGTATTCTTTTTTACCCATGGCGATCGGTTAAGCTGTTTAGAAGTGTATGCGCCGCAGCGCCATTTAGTGAAGAGTTATAGCAAAATGTATATCGCGAAATATATTCAGTGTTAAAAATATCTATGTATACCAATTTTCGTGGAGATCGGTTGAACGGTGTAGAAGTTGATGTGCTGCAGCGCGATCTAGTGGTGAGTCATAGCAAAATGACTAGTATACAAACCTTCTCAATGAAAAAAAAAAAACTTCGATGGCAAACCATGGCGATCGGTCAAACAGTGTCCGAGTTTAACGTCACACATACCAACATTCTATTTTGTGTGTGTGTGTTCATCTTTGTTGCCCATTCTTGTGGTCTCAGAGAGTCCAGAAAACGTTCCAAATGAAGTTAATGGTGGTTTCGGCTCTACGACTAATGTATAGGGCCTACCTCCTCAACAATGACAATCCATATCTCCTCAACAATGACAATCCATATCTCCTCAACAATGACAATCCATATCTCCTCAACAATGACAATCCATATCTCCTCAACAATAACAATCCATATCTCCTCAACAATAACAATCAATATCTCCTCAACAATAACAATCCATATCTCCTCAACAATAACAATCTATATCTCCTCAATAACAATCCATATCTCCTCAACAATGACAATCCATATCTCCTCAACAATAATAATCCATATCTCCTCCCTTTGACAACGGCTAAATTAGGCTTTTTTTCCCTAGTGTGTGTGTGTGTGTGTGTATTCATCTTTGTTGCCCATTATTGTGGTCACTGAGAGAGTCCATAAAACGTTCCAGATGAAGATCATGGTGATTCCGGCTCGGCGCGAATGTTTAACGGACACGAAGGACGCGCGTGGGACCCTCTCCCCTTGTTGGACGAGCAGGTCTCGCACGGTAACACTGACCCGGGCGAAGGCAGGGGTGGAGCCAAGGCCGCCGTGTCGCTCAAGGCCGTCGCGCCGTTAAGGCCCCCCCACACACACAAGATCAGTCAGTCCAGTTCAGGGTTTCCTCCAGAGTCCACGCAGGTTTTACCTGGGGGCCAAATCAACTATTTACAGGCTAGGCCCCAGGGAATAACATAAGGGAGTTGGATCATGGCATCAACTGCTGCCAAGGATGGGCAATCAACCGAACAATGCACACGATGCATGTTTCTCTCTACGCATGGCTGAGACCCCAGCATGATTTAGACGTAAAGGCTTCGGCCCGTGACACACCTAGAGTCTTCCATCACAACCCAGGCCCTCCAAAAAAAAATACACTCAATTTTATTTAGGTTACGAAAAATTAACTGATCATCTCCCAGTTAGCTGACTGCTCAGCCCGAACTGACAAGTTTTGATTGAACTGAGGCCTTCTGCACACGTGATCAGTTCGGACCCATACACGATCAAGTCTTGTGGTTGCTGTTGGATGAATAGTTTCATCGTAGAATATGGAAACTTTGGATGTTGCAGCTACAGTTACAAACAGAAGAAAAAAAAGTTGAAACAAAGATTTCGCACGACTAAGCTGAGGGATTGAATTCGTACAGAATTTGTACAGAATTTTTACAGACTTTGTACACAATTTGTACAGTTTGGACTGCTATTGTACTGAGTCCTATTTGTTGGGTAGCCATCAGTTCATTAGTCCATCAGTTCCGACTGCCCAGTTCACCGTCCTTGCGCGCACACACGGCAGTTCGGACTGACATGCAATTTAGGTTCACACCTCATAGAATTCACCAATACTCCCCCAGGCATATGATCCCGTTAGGGTGTGGTCCTGGTAAGGAGAAAGATGGGTCTTTTACATGCCTGACACTGTTACCAGTGCCCAACATGGGTTCCGAGAACCGGGAAATAGATTCGCCATTTCCAATCACGGCATGTTACTGGTGAGCGCATGGCTAGGTCGAGATGTTGAGGAGACAGTTCAGACTGACAGTTCGGACTGATCGTGTGGAAAAAAAAAGGGCGAGGGGGAGGAGTTATCGTGGAGATGGATTCAGGCTGCTGAGAGCCTGCCGGCGCTGCGATTGGGTCATCGCTGCATTGTATGTCCGCGGGTGGTGCCAAGTGGAGCGCATTTCCTTACTTGTGGGCAGTCAACGACAATCACTACCATTAAAAACCAACAAAGAAAAAATAAAAGGAAAAACATCAAACACCCAAACTTCACTCCGGTGATATGAAAAAGAAGGGAATGGGATAGGGGTAAACAGCCAAAAAATTTTGCAAATAAGAGGTACTCTTTGTTTTAATACTGCTTTTTTTTTTCACTTCGTGGTTTGGTTTTTGTCCAGTATCATATAAAACGTGACAATTCTGAGGCTTGAAACTAAAAAAAAAAGTCTAAAAGATCATAAGTACTAAATCATAAATGTTTGGCAGTCAATGCCATAATATTACCCACCCCCTCTCCAAATAAGTGAAACCCCGGCCACGCCCATGCCACTGATAATCATATAATACATGTTGCTTCATAATTTCATTGTTTTGAAATATATGCAACTGATAATTGCGTGTATCGTAAATACTGTAAAGTTTTATTTTTCGCCAAATAAATTATTATGTGAATGGAATTGACCACAAATTTGGCTTAAATCTATTACTCTGGAAATCTATTTTGTGCTAAGGTTCGCGCAATCAACGGAATCGAAGTCCGATGACTTGGCGTCTCTGGAGCGAATTTCCGTTAGCACAGAGGCGGATGCAAGGGATTAAATGGGGGAGAGAAATGAAAAAAAGTCTCTCCCCTGCCCCCCCCCCCCCCAACAATACAGCTATTTATTTTTAATTATATTCTTTGAAAATCAGCATAAAAATCTTATGAACAGTTAGTAAAAACGTTTATTTTATGTGAATAAAAGGGATATTACTTAACGTTAAATAAATGTGCGAAGTACCTATAAATTTACTAGTCCTTAAGCCTAATGCCCCTTCCCCCCCCCCGCCTCCCCCCCCCCAAAAAAAAAAAAATCTGCTGAAAGGAAGCACCTCTGGACTAAACCATCGGGTTTTGTTGTCGAGTCGAGTCTGCAGAATTAAAAATAACTGCTGTCTCGCCCCGGGCCCGCATCAAACACGTTACTCACAATCTAGAAAGCACTGCTTCTGGCAGAGAAACACGCTTCACTTCAGCCAGCGACAGCGGCGTATATGGACGGAAACGAACGTGGCGTAAACAGTTGGCGTTGGGGCTTGTTCAGCCGTAAGTCAGTTAATTTTTTAATGTGGATTCATCTTAGCACTCGGTATTCGAAATTTGGCAGGGGAAATTTCGTGAATGGCACGGAAGTTGCATGGAACAGGAAATGTGTTAGATACGGTGTTTGCCATCTGTAGCGGATGGCATGAACTCAAGTACATAGAGACAAATGGAATCGTTATAGTATTAACTGTTTAATGAATTTTGACAAGGGCAGTATTTTAATAAAATTTCTTGCCGAAAATCATGTCAAAAGCCGAGGTTTCGTATTTTTTTTCCCCGAGTCATTTTCGCATTCTCTGGAGCTGTTACATTAAACAGTTTAACTTTTAGCTCTACAAATCGAATCAATAGTCGACGTAGTTGCTCTGGCAGCGAATTATAGCGGCGGGTGCGGAAACTAAGTGAGATTCGCGTCACGAAATGTAGCTGAAAACACAATTTTTGCATATTTATCACGCTCGGCATCGTTTTAAGAGAGTTATTACCTTAAATTTCTTGTCCGAGTTTCGAATTATAAGTTTATTTGTAACTTAAGCATTAACTCATTACTGACGTTTACACATCACTGAAGAGTACTGAGGTTTCGCTCCCTCCCACATACACACACAAACATTTTATATATATATCCAATCCTTAGTTGAATTCTCCGGGTATTTTCATAACTTTTAGTTTACCGACAGATTTTTGGCTGTTTACAATAAGCAGATAGTGTTCAGGTGTAATCGGGTAGAACAATTTGAACTGAAACATGAATTGACCGAAATATATACAAAATTCCATAAGAACAAAATAACTTTAGACAATCACGGACAAAAATTATAACTGATGGTCTATACTATAATATGTGAACCAGGCGTTAATTTTTAGTAATTATATTCTACGTTCTTGGAATTATTCTTGCAACGTGGAAGATTGATTGAAACATTTTTTATGGGTATACGTCATTGCTGGTTTTCACTTTATGTCATAGAGAAACCATAAGAATGGACAGGAAGGGATAAATGAATACACACAACATATAGAAAAACAAGCTAAACTCAGCGGAAGTCAAATGTGTGATTGTATAGACAAAAGAGAATTTCGCAGGACGAAATTAAGTCATAAAAAAATTATTTCACAGAGAACACAATGGGCGGGCTAACAATGACGAGAAAGTTCTAACAAGAACGGAACATACAAACGACAACCTTGGACAAAACGACGAAATATGACGATCCCAACGACGACAAAAACCAATCTGGAAAACACAGCGACGCACAGACGTACCCAGCAATGAAACTTAACAGATATTCTGGACATCATAAGGCACAGAAGACCACATTTATTAGGCTTCCCAAGACAAAAAAGTTGCGATGTTTTAGGAACTGAAATCTTTTCCCGCTATAGGTACTTCCACGGAATTCTCTGAGCTGTCTATGCATTCATACATTTCGACTTCGTCTGATTTTGGCATCTTTTTCTGTATTTTTTTTTTTGTATTTATCTTTACCGCACATTCTTGTGGTTTCTCTACGACCTACAGTGAAAACCAGCAATGGCGTATACCTATAAAAATGTTTTAAACCAATAAATATATTATCAATTTTACTTTAATTTTTACAAGTTTGGTCAAATTTGCGTGCACGTTTTTAATGAAATCTCGCTCTTCCTTCACTGATGGGACACACGCGGATACTATATACTCTTGTATTTGGTACTGCTAGTTGCGTAGTTGCAATCACGACTTCCATTGAAAGTGTGTCTTGATCTATACACTTAGAGGCCAACCTGTTGCAATATACTGCGGAGTCACCACTCGCAAGATTCGAAAACTCGAAAAACTTGTCGCGTAGCATTCGAAAGTACCCGCGCTTTCTTTTGATTTTAATCTTGATCCAGGAACCTTTTAGCAAGGCAATCTACCTGCACAAACAAAATAGAGTTGCAAATAAATATTATATAATTATTATAACTGTGTCTATTCGTAAATAATTTATAAATAATAATTCCTAGTAGTATTTATAAATTACATTTTTTATTACATTTATATATATTTTATAATTTTTAGCACAATTTTTTTTTGTTTATGGAACAGAAATATTCATTACAGATATTTGCAAAATTTGTACCTTTACATGAAAACAACTGTATCACTACAAAATAGTGTTAGCAGTATTAATGTGACTAGTAAAAGTACAGAAATATTTTTGTGTGTATATTATATTATGTATTATACTGCATACTATTAATTTATATACGCTATTAGGTAGTAAGCAGTGTTAGTATTTATAAATTTAGATGCTATTGGCATTTTATTAAAGCTAAAACGACCCATCCTAAATCACGATGCCATTACCACGCAAGTAGAACCGCCTGTGTCTCAGGATTGTGAACGGTTGTTTCTGCGGTGGTGCGTTCCCTGGATGCCCGGCGTGAGCAGCAATCGAAAAGGTACGAGATCATTATTTAGCCGCCCCTAGCAAGTATGTCAGCACGTCAGCCGACTAGTTGACATCAGCGAGTGAGTCGGGAACGACCAACTACAGTTGGGCGCCCCCTTTCAGACGAGGCGGTTTTTGGGTGTTTCAACCGAGTTGCCTGGTTGACTCCTGACTAGTTGATCGCCGCGTGAAGAGACTTTTTGGGCTCGTTTCACGCCAGGCAACTTGCGGAATCAAGGTCTCTTCCCAACAAGTCATTTCGATGTTAGAACCCGGAGAAGCATTAATACTGTTTGTGCTTGCTCTCCTGCAAGAAGATAAGCAAAAAAGGAGGAAACCGAGTTGAAGAAAAGTAGTGGTTCATTTTCGTTACAAAACTTTTCTCTCTTTTCCCTTTTTGATTTTATCACTGCATTCCTCACACCTCGTATCCCGTATCGCGGGACTAGTACAAACTGCTCCACCCAACAGGCGGAACGCCCTCCATTACGACCTCGGTGGACTCAACTAGGCGACTGGCGTGAAGAACGAATGCCGATTGATGTATCTTTGTGTTTAGTCTACCGGTGGGGACGAGAAGGTGAGCACAACAGGTGCCTATTTGCCACCCGCCACAGTTGACTGCGAGCGAAGGGGTTCGGGTGGTTCCAAGTCATTCGCTACATCGCTACACCCTTGACACAAGTCCCTTCAACTAGTGGCTTCGTTTGAAGGGGCCCTAGGCGATTAGGGAAAGCTTCGCAAACGAGAAGTGGAAGATCCTTGATGGTGGCGTGGCGCTGCACGTGAGCTTCTGGTGCGGAATGTTCAGAGGAAATAGTTCTGTGACGGACTAAGATAGAGCGGGTCACCGTCACGTCAAACTCCAACCTAAATAGTGGATTATTCGATTCTATGTACATACATACTGTTTATGATTAAACAGGTTTAAATATTAGTTCTGAATAAATATACATAAATTTCTTTAACTAGGCTAACCTTCCGAACACCATTATACCAACACGTAAAATTATCTTATAAATAGTTATAGTAAAATAGTTATAGTATGTACGTTATCTCCTAACAATTTTTTTTGCGTTTAAATATGAAATTTTAAGAAGTTTTTTTTAATTACTGCCACATTTTTGTGTAACTATTTAAAAAGAAGTTAAATAAATGTTGTGAAATAAAAAACAAGTACTATTAACTTTTAAGCCAAATCTGAAATTGTCATAACGTTATGGATTGCAAATTTGTAACAAATTATTTGTTGATACTGGACACACATTCTGCTATCAACTGGACTAGTGTTAACAACTCCAGGTTTTCGCACAAAAATCTTTTAGTCGACAGATATTCTTTAGTGTATTTGGTCCAATAACAAATTGACTTCTACGAATGCTATAAATTACAGAGATCTGTCAAATACTTTTCATTTACTGGCACCAGAATGCACTAACGCTTTTACACAACCAAGTTAACGACTTAAGCTCATTGGCTGCTCACACATAATACATCCTGTTCGTACCGCATATGACAGGATCGCACGTCGTACTGCATATTGTACGGTTATTGTTTTCTTGTCCTTCGGGGATTGTCAAAACTACGCACGATCCAATGAAAATGCCTTTTAAAACGTATATTGGCTAACATTCGAGGAAATGTTGTATGTTTCTAGCCTCGACATGATTTTGACGGTTCTATGCCGGAAAATAAACTGTTGAGAACGTAGGGGCCCTTGGAGCTGGCAGTGCGCAGCTCGCGTGCGCCTTCTAACTCGTCATTGCTCTATGTTAGGGGAGGGGGGCGAGCCACGACGTACTAACCAGTGTTGCCACACACCTCTACAGTCAGGTACAGTCGAGTACTTTCGGGTACAAGGTTCTCAGTTCGGGCGTCATTCAGGTACATACACAAAAATTTTGAAAACAAAATATTGCTGTCTTATTTGATGCAAATATCATATACACTCTACTGTATGATTTCACAATAGCGTGGTGACATAAAATTATGCTGTTTAAGTTAAATATTGGCTCTATTGCCGAGGCCAGTGCGTAGGATTTAAAAATGCGTCGTTAGGTGTGGAAGGGGGGGGAGGTTTTCGCAACTGTAAACTTGAATACTAATATTCCAGTATTCTAGCCACGTGTGAAAAAATTTTAGGTTAAAGTTTCGTGTAGAATTATTGTAAATATTACCTGTAATACAAGTAGGGTGACTTAAATTTGTGTTGTGCTTTAATAGCGTAGCCGAGACAGTTTTCAATGCGAGGTATCACTGATCCTCGTGACGCCGCCCTGCTGTTTACTTGATATTATCTGCAACTTGATCCTGTGGTTCTCCACAGACACTTTAGGGAACATAGTGCAGCCGAAATTGTTTTCAAAAAGGCAGGGATGTTTAATGTCAATACGTTACAGCCAGGGCAAAGACTTGTTTTTCCATTCCAAGTGCATACGGTTCAATATTTTTGACTACTTCTTATATCTTTCTTCTAAATTCGGGTACATTTTCGTACCCGATCAGATCGTCTCAAGTACCGGGTACGTGTGCCCGGATGCGGGTTCGTCTGGCAACACTGCCGCGGAGAAAGGAAGAGCCCATACAGTCCCTGGGCGCTCGGCAGATGGCAGCTGTGCGTCGCGCAACCCCGACCTTCCCCACTGGGGAGGGGAGGAGAGGACCACCCCTTACTCTCCCCCCCCCCCAAAAAGACAGAGGGCTGGTGACGCACGCCCCCCGGGGCCTGGTGGTCCCGGCGACACTGGCGAACGATTGCTGTCGCTCGAACGCTGTACGAGAAACAAGCAGCCAGTATTTCAGGGCAATACGCGCTGAGGACTGTTTGAATACTTTTGTCTACACGCCATAGAGACAGGCGATATGACACATATTGTATGCGCAATCTTTGCACCTTAACAAACTTAAGTCCAGATGAAAACGATGCGGATAATTTTTTTTCCTGTTATAATTAATTTTAAAGCTCTATTCCTTAATGATCTCGTTAACATTATTTTTTTACAACACTCACTTCATTATGGCACATTTACGATTTTCCTTGATATTATTTTTTAAGTTACAAACCAATTGCTAGCCGGAACGGCTTGCACATTTACCACAGAGCAAGTGCTATTCACTGAGTTGCTATAGGGGAAGTGGGGAAGAATTCAAGCAAGGAGCAAGAAGTTATAGTTAAAGAAAATGTTTAGTAACAAATCCACACAAAATATTGTTAAATTATATACATGTGTTGCGTCTCCGGCATTTGGAAGCAGCAGACGCGATTGTGAAATGTTCCGAGAGATCCGTTTACGCAGAACAGGCCTGCACGCACCGACGCCGGAAGAGAGATAAGAGCGTGACAAGGACAATCTCTCAAAAGAGTCGCCCTCCCAAAAGACATAACGCTCGCTGGAGCGCGACATTACCGAGACTTGCTATAGCTTGTCATCCTTGTTTACAGTGCGCGTTTTAATTAAATGGGTTTCTTTCCAACGCACGAACCTGCCATTAGCGCTGTCGTTGCGGCGTGCTCTGTTACCAGATACACTCCATAGAGCACAGAAGTTTTAGACACTGCTTTATAACGGAATTTATTAATTTAATGTTCTTAAATACATTTTGAAAAGAAAATTTTTTGAATGAGAATTTTTAAACTACCATTCCTTGTATTTCATCAAGACTAATTTCTTTATTTCAAAGGGGAAAAAAGTAACAAAGACGACATCTTGGTTTCAACCGTATTAATCGAATATTTTTATATCACTTAATATATTTTTTTTTGCTGTTTGTACGTAGCACATAATAAATGAGCTGCCTTATTAATAGTGATAAACTGCTACAAATAGTTTTTTTTTTTTTTGTGAAATAATAATAACTGGTCTGTATAATTGATATTTTTTCTTTTAGGTTAAAACTGTAATAATACGGTCCAATTGCACTATTTTATGGTATTATAAAAACCAACATAGTATAATCTAAATATATAAGAACTTATGATTATTAGTGGTTACAATATTAGAATTATAATGTTCAATATGGCAAAACTAGTCGCAAATTTTCTCTCTGCTACAAAGTGAGCGTGAGAAAACTATACTATCTCCAAGACAGCGTCTGTGAACCTTCCCCCGTAACCCCGTACTTTCTATATTACCTACTGACTGGAATGCATGTAATTAACTGGAGAGGGGGTGGGAGGAGTGAAAGGGGGGGTGGGGAAAACGGGGGGGGGGGGGGGAGGGAGGTGCTTGTGCTAAAGAAATGTTGCAACTCACACCGTCGTCAAAACGCCACGCTGTGTGACAAGATATGCATTAAGCAATTTTTTAAAGTTAAAAGTGTGTTTCTAAAATCATTAAAGTGTGAATTGACATCTAACAACATTCTTACGCGGTGCTACGTGGGTAAATATGTGTTTGAATCTTATCCGTCCAAGCACAGAGGAAAATGCAAAATGAGAACGAGGTTTCTTGGGTGGTAATGGACCAAATCTTATGATTTTTAACCATCGGTTGTTAAGTCGATTCATGGACACAAAATAGAACTCAATCAAAATTTAAAAAAAAAAGTACTTTTGTAATGAAAATCTACATGAGGAATCCATTGTTTCCTGCGATGTCCGTTCGAGTAGTAAGTTTAATCTCTTAAACTAGATTATCACTTCCTGCCGCCTGCAAGGATATGGTTGATGAAAAATAGGGGAATACAATACACAAAATACCTTTTGGCACCTTTGTTTCATCCGAAAGAAAGACTTTCGTAGTGTGCGCGAGGTGGCGCTATTTTTGAGTTAAAACGTTCGTTGCTTAGCCAGCCAACTGCTGTCTCCATAGTTTTTAAATTGTATAGATAGTACAGCCAAATGATCAAAAAATAACGTGTAAAAAATAATCAGTCGCAACTCGCAAGTGAAATGGTTGCCGAAAAGGCGCGTATTCGTGTAGGCGTGGAAATAATTTTTGATGTACTTTCACACGGCTACCGTCGACCTCGCTATACGACGCGGCGGGCAGCCTTCTTTTCACGGACGAGAGAGCAAAAACCCGAAATTCCCCGAAGTTCATGTTTTTTTTTTTTTCCGTATCTTTAATGTAGCTATCCTAACCAAATCAACCGTCCACAATGTTTTAAAGTATTCATAATGTAGCTAACCTAACCTTATTGACCATCAGTATCCTTTTATCAACACCGCCATATTTATTTACAATGAACCAAAAAAAAAACCGAAGATGCACGATCGGGCGTTTGGCTGTCTCGTCTGTGAAAAAAGGCTGCGCGGCGCGGTGCAGCGGCCGGACGCCGCGGAGGTATTTCCGGCAGGTGCCGCTGTAATTGGCGGCGCCAGCAGCGCCACGTGCGTGCGCAGCGGCCGGCGGCCTCCCGCGGCTAAACATAGCTGCCGGTGCAGCGACTCCCGGCCGCTGGTGGCTGATAACCCCGGGCTGGCCTCCGCCCCCCCCCCCTCCCACCCTGTACGCGACCACCAGGAGGGTGGGAACACTGAGGCCGGGTTTACAAACTAGGCAAGGCATTCAACGACGCGATAAACGTAACACTGAATCAAAAGTCAGATAACGGTCGTTCATGAGCACGCAGTCGCAAGACGTCACCAACCCGACAACTTGAAATTGTTTAACAGTTGAAGACTACCATATTTCCCCCCGGGTCTTTATGATTCTTCATTCTCCTTTATCACGAAAAAATAAAATTTACAATTATTTGATTTTAAGTGTTGTTTCTATCATTGTGAAAAAGTTTAACAAATGAAAACGAAATATTTAAAATAAAAACAACATCGTGTCCAACGCAAATAATTACTGCGTCTTTAAAAGTTTTCGGAACACTTCACTTCCAATATGGCAGTCAAAAACGCAAGCCAAAAGGCAAAAAAAAAAAAAATGGAAGCTAAACAATGTTTGCGCATTGCGTAGTTTATAAACCGATAATCTAAAATGCAGTTGTTGTACTTTTAGCGTATTGCGTAAGGCCGGGCGCACAATGGGGCGCAGTGCAGTGCAGTGCAGTGCAGTGCAGTGCAGTGCAGTGCAGTGCAGTGCAGTGCAGTGCAGTGCAGTGCAGTGCAGTGCAGTGCAGTGCAGTGCAGTGGGACCTCTCCTAGACCCCCCGCTGCGCTGACCGACCGGCCAGCCTCGTCTCCAGCATCCTCGCAACAGTATTCACTGGTGTATAGTGCGGTCGCGCCTTTGTGCGGGTTAGACGTGAATGGTGATCACTTCGCTTTTGTTCACAACGGACTCAAATAGTCAAGAGCACTAGTAGTTGGAAATAGGGGGTTCAAGCACAGGCGGAGGAGCCAGGAGCCCGCCATCTTGGATGACGTCATCGGCGGCCATCTTGGATGACGTCATCGGCGGCCATCTTGGATGACGTCATCGGCGGCCATCTTGGATGACGTCGTCATGACCTTTGACCTTGACCTTTGACCTTGCTAATCTATGCCAATCTATGCTAATCTATGCCAATCTATGCTAATCCGTATGCTAATCTATGCTAATCTGTATGCTAATCCATGCTAATCCATCCGCCATTTTGTATTTCTAGAAATTTCCACCAACTTCGAATCATGACGTCACCGTTGCACTTTGTGTCACGGGCGCCATCTTGGATTTGAATTTATTTTTTCGAACTTTGAAATTCGATGTAAACATCAACCGCCATCTTGTTTTCGTCTGCTGGTGGCCGCCATCTTGTTTTCGTCTGCTGGTGGCCGCCATCTTGTTTCGTCTGCTGCAGGCCGCCATCTTGTTTCCGTCTGCTGGAGGCAGCCATCTTGCGACGTCATATAGTTCTGTTGGTCGCCACCAGATAGCAGCAGGGATTATTTTATTTTTTTTCTTTAACTAAAATAATTTCAGTGACGAGGCTGGGATTCGATCCATGGGACGTGAAAACGTCCAGGATGTCGTGGTTACGAGGCGGACACCTTGACCACTAGACCACGAGACCAATTGGGATATGGTGGAATAAATAATCTATATATGCCACGTACTGACGTCAAGTTTTATGATAAAAGGGGGGAGGGTGTCTTTGCCTTCCCAAATGCATGAAATTCAAATTATTATTATACCATCGCCATCTTTAATTCCAGCACAGACTACCAGATGGCGCCAAATTCAAATATTAGTTAGGGAGTCGGCAGGCAGGTGTCGCATGCCGCCATCTTGGTTCTCAAGTTGGCTGGTAGATGTCGCTAGTATCGCGCGCCAAATTCAAAAATTAGTTACCAGAGGCGCCGCCATCTTGGTTCTCAAGTTGGCTGGTAGATGTCGCTAGTATCGCGCGCCAAATTCAAAAATTAGTTGCCAGAGGCGTCGCCATCTTGGTTCTCAAGTTGGCTGGTAGATGGTGCCACCGTCGCCATATTTTAGTTCATACAATCGATACCAGATGACGCCACCATCGCCATCTTTAGTTCCTAGTGTTGCTACCAGAGTGTGCCACCGTCGCCATCTTTAATTCCTAAAGTTACCGCCGGAGCGCGCCACCATCGCCATCTTTAATTCATAAAGTCGATACCGGATGGCACCACTGTCGGCCATCTTTAATTCAAGGTATTGTCGCCGGATGGTGCCAAGTTTGAATTTAAAAACCTACAAGTGTTATGCAATGTGTAACCAGTCGAGATAAGTTTGGAACCTGTAGCCATATTATTATTATTATTATTTATTAATGTATGTTTATTAAATATGATAGAGTATTTATAAAATATTGGTGTTGTGTAGAGTCTCTCTCTCTTCTCGTAGTGGCGGAAGACATCTCGAAGGTAGTGTTAGAATTTATGTATTAAAGCAATCACTCTAGCTGAGGAGACTAATAACTTATAGTTACAATTCAATAATAGCGGCAATTAAATGTTTTGAAAGTAAAGCAAACAACGTAAATGTTAAACACATATTTATTTAAATCTTATTACAAACAGCAAGGGGTAAGAACAATCGATGATTTAAAAGAAGTAAATAACGAGTAATAAAATCACATAATATTCACACACTACACATCATAGTGACAAAGGCAACATTAACTCGAGACCCAATTATACATAGTAGTATGGGTGGTCGAATAGCCAGAATTTAAGTAGCTGAACATTACAATGAGCGCAATGGAATTTGCCATACAGTTTTATACATTTATCCAGGCGGTTTCCATAAGTCTTTAAAAGTTTGGACTACCACTTTAGTGGAGCGATGCTGTGAGACCCCAGAACTCGCTCGAAATATCCTGCACAACACATTCCAAAAACATGACGTAGCCTATGGTTGACGGCACAAACACCCTGAGTGGCTCTGCGTGTTTCCTCCTGCCCGAACACGCGCTGCTATGAAAGCCTCTTCCCGAGCACAGACGTCACTCCCGCAGCAGACAAAACAGGCGTATGCTACAGGAGCTAGAACAATTGAATAGCCAAATATATATTTAGACTACCCAACTTCATAAATGACATGAGATAATTCCTGTGCGATAATCATACTTTAAATGTTGTAATGTATGTATAAACAATAATCATGACTAGTACTTGAAAAAAAAAAATGTAAGTGAGGTGTTATTCACCTTTAGCGCTTCTCGATTTCTGTATCTGCTACCCACGAATTAAACTGAGACGGGAAACCCCACCATTTCACAAAAGACCGGCCATTTCTTCGTTTGAGAACTTTTTCCACCAAATATGTGTCCGGATACATCGTAGGCTGGATCTCTTCAGCATAGAAGCCACCACGAATAGGCTTGTGGTCCAAGTCTTCGAGGTAGTAGGTCCTGGGTTCCGATTCACGAACATGTGTCACACGGAAAAGTTCAGAACTCCAATTCGCTGTGAAACCTTTCTCAAAGACACCTTTCTGCTTGGAGATTCTCACAATGTCACCAACATTAGCTTTATGCTTGCGTGTATCTTTCTTCTTCGTGTTGGTGAATACAGTCCCAAGCAGACGATCATCCTTTACATCTTTAGGCTTCATTTTCGTGGTAGAATGCACTGTGGAATTATATTCACTTATAAGTTTCGACAAAAGATCCAACCATTTGTAATTACCATTAACTGTGAACTGACGCCACATCTTGGTGCGCAATGTTCTGTTAAACCTTTCTACTACAGAAGCTTTAACATTACTAAATGTGGAGTAGTGATTGATACCATGCTTTTTCATCAAAGCCTTGAAGGCTGCATTGTAAAATTCCTTGCCAAGATCTGTCTGTAGGTGTGACGGTATGTGCCCATCACGCAGAATGTCTGCCATAGCCTTGGTTACATCGGCTGCATTCTTCGATTGTACAGGTCTGGCCCAGGCAAACTTGCTATACACATCGATGACTGTTAGCATGTACTTGAAGCCCTTGTTTATTCGTGAATATGGAATCATCTCAACAAGGTCTGCCTGAAATAAATCATTAAGACCATACACTATAACCTTACGACGTTTGTAGTTCCGTCTTGCAGGAGCATGAAGCTCTCGGGCAATCCCAGCTTTACTCATGATATGTAACCAGCTTCACGCAGTTCTTCCAGAATAGAGAGTATTTCGTTATCGTGACCACTATGTCCGGCTGATTGTGAAGCCAGTAACAAGCGAAGTCGAGAAACTAACTCGTTTGGATCATCCCAGTAAATATAGTCTCTTTTGCGCTTCAAATCAAATGTTTTTTGCACTAGTCCACTACCTTTCCACTGCGACCCGATACCTCCAAACATGTGGTATATAATGCCGAATTTTGGATGTTCCAATGTCTTATACTGTCCAGTCAAAGCATTATTATTTTTAAAATATCCATTCGTGATTTCAAGTAAATGTCTATACTGTTTTAAGGCCATGTCGGAGTATACAGATGGATCTCGTGTGAATAGTAGTTCGTATAAGCCAGGTGCAGCCCGAAAAACTTCATCATTCACACGTACCTCACTTTTGGGGAGAAAGAATATTTCTGAATTTCCTATAAACCATCTGTTTTTGCGACGATATACTCCATATATGACATCATTTACTCTAGGGTTAAAATTACTTAGATATGTTTGTGCTTCATCGGTATTGGATTCATCTGATGTAGTAGGTTCAGAATTCTGATGTTTCCTATACCATAGATTCAGTGGTAAATCATCATCGCTGCTACTAGATGTAGCCTTAGGTTGAGGGTTTTTAAAAGTAGATTGTAAGGGTTCTTGTTTCACAATGGGCACAGGTGCTACCTTTTCAAGTCGGGAAGTAATTGGTTGAAAAATAGCTTCATTGATTTCATTACGCTCTAGGCGAGCTCGTTTTGCTAATAAATATTTAGCACGTACATTCTTAATGACGTGGTCTAGCTTATCTGCCTCGAGCGACATAACTGAAGACAAACGAGATAACTGAAGTCTTATATAGCTCTAAACCCGAACCGATAAAAGTGAGGGCAATCGCACTTGTGTACCCAGCTTTACATCCTACGATGTCTTAGGCTTAGTACGGGGAGCTATTGGTTTAGGAGTCGCAGGCTTCGGTAGAGCTATTGGTTTAGGAGCAGCAGGCTTCGAACCTGTATTGATGAGAGAAAGTAATTTATGTATATCATTCTTCATGCTATCGACAGTGCGAGCCATTTGTGTAAACCACTGAGTGTTATCTATGCTACTTACACTTATTGTCTGGAAAGCATCTGTTAAGTTTGATGTTAGCACATCTTTAACACTAGTCAAAATCGATTCACGCAACTTTCCTTCAAATGAAAAGAGCTTATTTTCCAACACCGAAGTAAACATGTCACTTAATTTTATTAGCATTTCAGAAAGATTTTTATTCAGTTGATCCACAGAGTGCTGCTTATTCGTTTCCATAGTATGCAAGTAGTTGGTAAGCTCTAATTGTACACTTCTCATGTTAGTGAGTGAGCTATTGAGTCCAGTAAACCATTGCTTCAACTCATCCGAAATGGTTCTTAAGGCATGAGTAATCAATCCGGAAATACCGTCAACATAGTTTTTATTAACAGCATCATCAGGATCTTTAGGTGTAGCCACACGTTTCAAACGTTTACCATCCGCACTGCATTGTCCATCATATGTAGGAATCAAACACGACTCATACTGACGTTTAAGACTCCCACCACCAAACTTGGAGACGCTATTGTTCATTCTTCAATGATGCACAACTATGAAGTGGTCGAAACCGCAACGATATCGTCCTTTAAGTAGGGGACTGTCCTTTACAATCACCAGAAACCCATGCTCATGTTTCCAGCATAATGAGCACATATCTTTAAAAATATTAAATGCCATGTCTGTGTTTACATGATCATCATAAGCGTGACGTAAATTAAGTTCGTCCATGCGGAAAAGTACTATAAAATTCGCGTTATCGCGGAGCAAATGTTTGGGTATACAGCTATATGTCTGACACAGGTATATGCAGTCTACCTTGGCATGTCTGCCCATGGAAAAGTACTCTTTAATTATGCCTTGCTTCTCGCACGCAACATCGTCGAAAATAATCACCGAATTAGGCTTCGCTTCGTCAGGGGGCACCACATTGGTATTATCGTTAAATGGAAAATACTCCACTCCTTCCACCGAGCGTAGAACATTGGCTAAGCGCAAGTACTTTGGCTGTTGTAGTGATTTCGAGTATAGGTACACGTTTTCGAACCGAAGACCGTTTGGTTCCTCTAGTAAACTCAGTAGTACACACGTTTTTCCGCAGTTGGATGGGCCTGCGATTATGCATCGAACAGTTGAGGGTAATAAAGACCCATGTCGCGAATCACAAGCATCTACTTCATCATCATTAGTGATGCATACTGGTAACGACTCGCTCTGTGCTACGAGCTCCATGACACTGAGTGTAAACCTATAAAACAGGCATACTTATAAAGAATACTATCAGTTCGTTGTTATGACTCGAGCAAGAAGGAAGGTACAGAAAGGTGGAGGGTTAATAAATTCTGTTATTAACAAGCTACCAATTGAACTACACCTGCCAGGATATCAATACTGTGGTCCAGGGACGAAATTATCGAAACGACTAGCACGTGGTGACTCAGGCATAAATTCTCTAGACAAAGCATGCAAGCAGCATGATATTAGCTATTCGCAAAGCAATAATCTAAGTGACAGACACATAGCAGATGGTATATTAGCAGACACAGCTGCGCAAATTGCAAAGAATTCAGGGACGAAATTCGGGGAGAAAGTTGCGGCTTGGGGTGTAAATAAAATCATGCGTGTTAAACGTAAACTTGGATCGGGCATAAGACACAAACCTATGAAGAAAAAACAGAATAGGAAAGCACCCATAAAGAAGGGTGGACTGTTGCCCTTTATTTTCCCAGCATTGGCTGCGCTAGGTAGTTTGATTGGTGGAGCTGCAGGCATAGCCAAATCTGTTAACACTGCTAAGAACCAGGTGAAATTGCTAAGTCAAAATGCTCAGCATAATGCTAAAATGCAGGCACTAGCACACATTTCAAAAAACGGGTCCGGCCTCTTCTTGCAACCTTACCCAGTGATGGGAGGAGGAGGAAGGCAGAAACCAAGAAGCAAGAAGAAGGGAAACAAGAAACAATAATAAATAACTTACCGAAACGACCTCTTACCAATGTAGACTTAAAGATAGCAATAAAAAAATTAAAAATTCCCTACTTTAGAGATGTGTTTATGAGGAACAACCTACCAAGAAAACCATGGCATAACGAATGTGCTATTATTAATTTAGATTCCTCTGAAGGCCCTGGAAGTCATTGGGTTTCCTTTAGCAAGAAGGGTCTGAATGAAGCGCTAAAGGTGAATAACACCTCACTTACATTTTTTTTTTTCAAGTACTAGTCATGATTATTGTTTATACATACATTACAACATTTAAAGTATGATTATCGCACAGGAATTATCTCATGTCATTTATGAAGTTGGGTAGTCTAAATATATATTCGGCTATTCAATTGTTCTAGCTCCTGTAGCATACGCCTGTTTTGTCTGCTGCGGGAGTGACGTCTGTGCTCGGGAAGAGGCTTTCATAGCAGCGCGTGTTCGGGCAGGAGGAAACACGCAGAGCCACTCAGGGTGTTTGTGCCGTCAACCATAGGCTACGTCATGTTTTTGGAATGTGTTGTGCAGGATATTTCGAGCGAGTTCTGGGGTCTCACAGCATCGCTCCACTAAAGTGGTAGTCCAAACTTTTAAAGACTTATGGAAACCGCCTGGATAAATGTATAAAACTGTATGGCAAATTCCATTGCGCTCATTGTAATGTTCAGCTACTTAAATTCTGGCTATTCGACCACCCATACTACTATGTATAATTGGGTCTCGAGTTAATGTTGCCTTTGTCACTATGATGTGTAGTGTGTGAATATTATGTGATTTTATTACTCGTTATTTACTTCTTTTAAATCATCGATTGTTCTTACCCCTTGCTGTTTGTAATAAGATTTAAATAAATATGTGTTTAACATTTACGTTGTTTGCTTTACTTTCAAAACATTTAATTGCCGCTATTATTGAATTGTAACTATAAGTTATTAGTCTCCTCAGCTAGAGTGATTGCTTTAATACATAAATTCTAACACTACCTTCGAGATGTCTTCCGCCACTACGAGAAGAGAGAGAGACTCTACACAACACCAATATTTTATAAATACTCTATCATCATTTATTGAATTATAGACAAAATACAGTATCTTACCGGACTTTTTTTATTGTAATTAATGTTGGGAAATTTGTTTCAGCGATGGTTAATATATTTTTGTATGTTGGCATTCTTGATGGTTATCAAATGTTTGTGTGTGGGTGTAATATATATGTCATTTTGGAGTAGGTACGGTCAGTTTGTTTGTAGAGGTCATAGAGGTAGGATGTGTACGAGTATATTAATTAGGACTCGTCAGATACCCGGTTGGCAGTGACGGCAACAGAGAACTTGGTGAATACAGGCTACCGACTTGTCTCGACTGGTTACACATTGCATAACACTTGTAGGTTTTTAAATTCAAACTTGGCACCATCCGGCGACAATACCTTGAATTAAAGATGGCCGACAGTGGTGCCATCCGGTATCGACTTTATGAATTAAAGATGGCGATGGTGGCGCGCTCCGGCGGTAACTTTAGGAATTAAAGATGGCGACGGTGGCACACTCTGGTAGCAACACTAGGAACTAAAGATGGCGATGGTGGCGTCATCTGGTATCGATTGTATGAACTAAAATATGGCGACGGTGGCACCATCTACCAGCCAACTTGAGAACCAAGATGGCGACGCCTCTGGCAACTAATTTTTGAATTTGGCGCGCGATACTAGCGACATCTACCAGCCAACTTGAGAACCAAGATGGCGGCGCCTCTGGTAACTAATTTTTGAATTTGGCGCGCGATACTAGCGACATCTACCAGCCAACTTGTGAACCAAGATGGCGGCATGCGACACCTGCCTGCCGACTCCCTAACTAATATTTGAATTTGGCGCCATCTGGTAGTCTGTGCTGGAATTAAAGATGGCGATGGTATAATAATAATTTGAATTTCATGCATTTGGGAAGGCAAAGACACCCTCCCCCCTTTTATCATAAAACTTGACGTCAGTACGTGGCATATATAGATTATTTATTCCACCATATCCCAATTGGTCTCGTGGTCTAGTGGTCAAGGTGTCCGCCTCGTAACCACGACATCCTGGACGTTTTCACGTCCCATGGATCGAATCCCAGCCTCGTCACTGAAATTATTTTAGTTAAAGAAAAAAAATAAAATAATCCCTGCTGCTATCTGGTGGCGACCAACAGAACTATATGACGTCGCAAGATGGCTGCCTCCAGCAGGCGGAAACAAGATGGCGGCCTGCAGCAGACGAAACAAGATGGCGGCCACCAGCAGACGAAAACAAGATGGCGGCCACCAGCAGACGAAAACAAGATGGCGGTTGATGTTTACATCGAATTTCAAAGTTCGAAAAAAAAAAATTCAAATCCAAGATGGCGCCCGTGACACAAAGTGCAACGGTGACGTCATGATTCGAAGTTGGTGGAAATTTCTAGAAATACAAAATGGCGGATGGATTAGCATGGATTAGCATACAGATTAGCATAGATTAGCATACGGATTAGCATAGATTGGCATAGATTGGCATAGATTAGCAAGGTCAAGGTCAAAGGTCATGACGACGTCATCCAAGATGGCCGCCGATGACGTCATCCAAGATGGCCGCCGATGACGTCATCCAAGATGGCCGCCGATGACGTCATCCAAGATGGCCGCCGATGACGTCATCCAAGATGGCGGGCTCCTGGCTCCTCCGCCTGTGCTTGAACCCCCTATTTCCAACTACTAGCACTGTAGTCCAATCGACTACTTGAAGCATATTGCTATCCAACCCGACTCATTAAGGGCAGTCCTAAGGAATATTAAGGCCCGGTAAAAAAAAAATAGAGACCCATTTTATACTTGTGTCTAGTATTTTGCAATTTTAGATTTGCACTCTAAACCAGCTGACAGTCCGCAACTTCACTTGTGCAAAATTTCAGGATAGTGTTAATATTTGTAACATTGTAACAGTATGTCGTAAGTTATAAATATGATTCAGTAAAGCAAATGAAACTAAAGACTTTTAAAATTTCTCCCCCCAAAAATCATTCACAATGGGAATCAACAAATAACGAACATATTCATATTAAATGTTTAGCGTCGTCCTTTTGTCACAATACATTTTATATAATAGTCTGCATGCTAAAAAATTTATTTTTTGCAGCCATGCAGGATACAATTATCTTTTTTTTTTCCTCGCATAGGTGAATTAAATTCTCGATGGTCTCTTGTTTCAGGGAGGTTTTTGTTTATAACTATCACCCAACAGCCTTCCCAGCCCATTTGTTTTATAAAAGATTCAACCTAGTGTAACAACCCTTTAGAAAAGTTTAATGTAAAACTCCATCAAAGATGATAATTCCGATACACTAAAATTAAATAGCTTTGCAACCATTAAACATATAAAACTGCAGAGCTTCTTTCTTTTTTTAAGTTGTCAAAAAAACAATTATACTCGCTCGAATACGAAGCATACATTCAACACGTCCAGTCCGTTTGTCGACTGAAGTATACAATTTATATTTTAGTAAGAATTTATGCAAACTTAGAATGCGTGGGTTATGGTATACGTTCTAACTGACATCAGGTTTTAAGGTTGTTTTCTAGAATTTTTATATGGTAATGTTATGATCATAATTTTTATCACATGGAAATATTAAAAAAAAAAAAAGATTAGTTTAGTTTAGATACGAAGTACTACAACATTATGTGAGGAACTGATAGTGTGTGACAAAGGGTTAGATTAATGCGGGTTGGTGCGTTATTACTTTAGACGAGAGCTTCGCAGCCCGTGTCTAGTGGCGGCCGAGCCTGTTAATTGCGTCGAGAAGAAACGAGCCGACGGCAAGCCGAGCGTGGCTTTCCCCCTAGCGCAGGGACGCGGCGCGTGAAAAACAAACAACCCTCTTGGCGGACACGTGCCGCCCGCCGAGGGGAGCCATTCCTCCCCCTCCCCCACCAAGGCATGACCCCGCGGAACAGCGCTCGCGTCCCTGCATCCCGGGGCGAACGCAGCCGCGATGTACCCTGAAGGACGCGTTCCCAATAATTGATGCATGGTATCCGGATACTTCTACTTCCGGCTACTGCCGTTCAGTCCGTGCACGCTGCCATTTATAGAGACCACGAATATTCAGCGAAACGTAAATTAACAACGACCAATATATATATATATATATATATATATATATATATATATATATATATATATATATATATATTTTTTTTTAATTGCAAAGAAACATCTGTTAAAATGTTCGTGGGAAAAAAAAGTCCTGAAATGGGTTCATTAGGTATAGACACCCTGATTTAGTAGAGATGCCACGAAGTCATGACATGTCCATAAACTTTCCTTATCGCGTATCCTGTTTACATCCAAGTCTCACAGTTCATATTTTCGATGTCAAATATATTTACTTTAGCTGTGGTACAGGTTTGCATGACAAAACACATTTAACGGCTTAATTAATTTTAATATTTTACGTTACAATGCAGTATGACAAGTTTCAAGAGAAAAATTCTATCGGCTAGGGAACAAATTTCCTCCAAGTGATATAAATATTAAAAAAAAATAACATATAGTTTTGCATCACACAAAATAAAGTTCATTCCTTTATTTCAACATTTTTTTATAATTTAATACATTTTAAATAACTATTGTTATTTTTTTTATTTGTGTGTTTAACCAAAGATGAGATACGAGGTTTTCTACCTAATAATGCAATTTCATTTTAAATACGAGGTTTACATTCTAAGCCCTACTGAGTGCATTCTTCCAGGATATTTCAAAATAAAAAGACAAAAAAAGTTACACACTAATCCATAGCAGTAGGCATAGCTTCGGCGTCAGCTACGGGCTGGAATTCAAGGTGCAGGTCAGTGACCGAGCGCGACATTTTATTTCGGCGACGTACGATGGCCTAAACTTTTCTTCAATAAGCCTCACGATTTTTTTTTCTTTTTAAATATACAATATTTTCCTTTTGCTATCCTGATGACAGGTGGAATTGGGGGGGGGGGGGGGGAGGGAGTCTTTTCTATTTTGGCTTCCGGTTAATTGACACGGTTCAAGATCGCACACAACCAAACTTCTTTACCTCTATGGGGTACAATAGGACAGGAATAAACTCTACCTAATTTTGTTTTAAAACATTACTATGGACATGTACCGTTGCTGGTCTGCACTGTACGTCGCTATGACATACAGCAGAATGTCCAAAATAATATTTTTTAAAAATCTTCCCAATTCAAAGCTGGACTGCAAGCTGGGCGCGTGCCTGACCGTTTACGCCGACGTCCGCGGGTGCTGTGGGTGTGTTCCGAAGTCTTTCGGCAGGCACGAGGTGCGCTGCAGGGTAGGAAGTAGCATCCTCGTGAAGTGAGAAGTGGCGGAGGAGGGGGGAGCAGTTCAGTAACCCCTGCAGCGATCGTCCGCCGCTACCAGCCTTGGCTATTCCCGTCACGCTACCCGGACAGCCTGGATGGCCACGGCGGAGGTCGGAACTCCCAAGAGGAGTTGTCGTCCTGGGAGAGAAGGGAGGGGGGGGGGGGAACCATCGTTTGCTCATCATCAACAACTCTTCGCGCTGCGTGTACTCTGCGAACGTGCCCGGGCATGCTCCGTCGGCAGTACGAGAGGGGGGGAAAAAAACCCACGCGGGATGTTTACCAAGACGACAGCCCCGGACTCTGGTGCTAGAAGCAGCAAGATGTGCCTACTGGCGGGGGTCGTCACCACAACGCCGAACGTACAATAACGCCGAATACCATAACGCCGAATGTCAAAATTGACCAAAAACGCCGACATCTAGAAAACTGCTAGGTACCACAACGCCGAATTACCACAACGCCGAAAAATGATTTTGCGGGGAAGGGGGGCCACAGGAGCAAATTGAAAAACAACTGAATGAATTTATGTGCTGACCTTACCTAACGTAACCTTTGTGGCAGTCCTACAATGACATTTTTTACTGGCGGTAGTGAGGGGTCATGCAAGCTCATCCATTTCCTCTGCCGATTAGAGTACCTTATCACCGCTATCATCGTCAATACCACCTATATTTACTATTACTTTTTTTTTCCCATCTCAAAGTTTAAATGCACGTCTGTATCGTGAAAATGGTCGATATATTAATTATTAAAGCGTAAAAAGCGCTTTAGTGCGCTTTTCAGCCCGAGTGCTAATAAAAAAAACACTGCAGTTGAGCAACAAATACACATTTTTAATTTATCTTTCAAGCTAGTACTCATTATAATAAAAACAGCAATACTTATTTTTGTTTATATAAAACAATACCTATTTTATTTTGATTCGTTTTGGAGATTTCAATACTTTTATGATATGTACATATGACTAATGATCAAAATATTTCCTCTTAGAGAATTTCATTTCGCGACTTAAGGGAGGGGGATATTTTCACCATTTCCCTCTTCCCCTTTTTTGTATGCACGCCGGACGGGTACAGATCTAGGCATTACGTTATTCTTTCTTCTTTTTTGTACGTCGCGAAAGGCAAGGGGAACCCACGACAAAAATTCTTTGCCTGGTTGCTTCATAAGCGGCCGTTGCCTTAAAGGAAAAGGGAAAACCAACCTTCGGTACGCCGGGAGCTTAGTCACGGCATCGAGCTCCAGTTACAGCTGGCTCGGCTTACGAGATCACGCGTGACACTACTTACTGATTACCGAACTGAGCAAAACTAAGTCTGACCTACAAATGTAATAAATAACCAACTCAGAACACGGGTCGTATGCACAAGATTGTACCACTATTAGAATATTTCAAACCAATTTAAAACTTATGTATAGTACGGTCGTGGGCATGAAAGATAGGTCGTGTGCATGGGAGGGAACTGAATATTTATTTTTGTGGACGCATTGTGTTTTGGCGATTTTTGGAAATTTGATTTTTTAACTTTAATTTCTGAAATATCAAATTGAAAAAGCGATTTATACATGAATCTCGCTAAATATCTGAATAAGTGACTCGCAATAAATATAAACAAAACTGATTTATTTTAGGTTCTTTAAATAATGTTAGTTAAAGTTAAAATACTTATAAAATAAATATAAATGTTGAAAAACAGTGTCCACATGCTGCTAGTAAGCTGTAGTGGGAAAGTAACCAGATAGATAAAAATATTTATTTACTAACTTTAGCTAAAATTAACTCATAAAATGTAATTTATGAGCCCAATTTACCAAGCTTTTGTGTGTGAACGATAAAAGTAATGCGGATGTAAAAGAATATGGAAGAGCTCTCCAGAAATTTTATAAGCGTGTGTACACTAAAATAGTAAAACAATTCTAGTATCTTCCTTTAAATGGCTACGCCTCCTTACAGTGAATTGCGAACGATTGACAGAACGTATGCCGCAATTACGATGACGTTAGCTCGCTCCGAGATCCGTCAGACATGGATAACTAATGGGATCGTAAACTTTGACAAGTTCCTTGCAATGATTTACATCAGAACTATAGGTAATTAAATATTTCAGGACAAGGCATGCCATGTATTTCATGCATACATCTACAGAGTTAAATGGAAATGATAAATGAAATACTTTACTCTGGTTTAATTGTACAGCCACAGAGACGCACACTCTGACAATTATTTTAAACAGCATTACCTAATTATTTCAACGGTCCTACCCGTAAAGTGACAGCTGTCTTAGTAGCTCAAGATCGCAGATACTCTTGGTTACACAAGAACGCTAA
This sequence comes from Bacillus rossius redtenbacheri, assembly GCF_032445375.1. NCBI lineage: Eukaryota > Metazoa > Arthropoda > Insecta > Phasmatodea > Bacillidae > Bacillus > Bacillus rossius. The sequence goes on from NC_086334.1 coordinate 26,682,671, forward strand.
CGACCAGCGGCAAATATGTTACACGTATTCTGACGCGTAGGATGGGCGTGCATGTCGTAAGTAGATTTCACTTCTGCGCCGGAGAAATATTTTACAATGGACAGTACGTCCCGACAGTCGAAAAGGTTGGTTGGCCTGCGATATCTACCGAGCGTGCCACAGTTGGATTTCACTTCATTCACTCATCACCTCGAGGTCAGACGGATAAACCCAGCAACATCATTCAAGCAAACTGGGGATGGAATCTGCCATTGCCTAGAGCCAACTAGCGACCCGCAAAACAAAGAAATATAACTTATAGTATGTTGCGTGTTAGCAGACCCTGTAAGAAGTTAACATATTATATTACAAATAAGGGGAAAAAATGTAATGTATATTTTTTTCAAGGTAAGTTTTTATTTTAATGATTTTTTTAAAATATATTTTTAGGATAATTTTTTTTAACTATCACATGCTACATATTATCTTCACTAAGTATTCTACAGAATATTAAAACATTGTCTCTCTTGTAAAAAATATAATATTAATTTAAATGTCGCTGGCCCTCAAATTAATTCATAACTTATCAAGCATGGGCGTAACTCCGGGATAAAGGGAACACTGGGAACTCCGAGCCCCTGGGATTAAACCCCCCCCCCCTTTCCCAACAACTGTGAGGGGACCCACTTGCGCTGGCCAAACAGCAACTGTGAAACGGTATTAATGATAAAACGCAATCCTACAGATGTTCGCCCGTAGCCTACGTTAAGAGCCCATTCCGGTATTTGCCTGGAATGATCTTGGAAAAATGAACCATGGAAGACCAAGCCCAACACCAGGATGACCGGCTGGAATTCGAACTGGGTCCACTGGAATATACTGAACAAAGCGACTTACGGCTGCGTAAACCTTGCACGGCAACAACCAATGACAAATGCGCATCACGTATTTCGACACGTTGAGGGGGCAGATATCGACATGAACCAAATATGTAGGCCTATGCCAGATTTGTTTCGACAGATGTCATAATTTTTTTAACACTTAATATTAAAAATTTTCCTTTCTTAAAACAAAGTTTTAAACAAGAAATATATTAATTGTAGTTTTTTTTTTATTTTACCTTATTACTGTAGCAATTATAACAAATAAAAAAAATTTAATCTAGCATAATGGTGGTGCCAAGGGCACATGTAGCACCTTAGCGAGCGTGTGACTGTAGCCATTGTAAACTAAGTACTATTACATACTGGAGACAATACTATGACAATCATAGCAGTTTTTTAATTCGTAATCGCTCTTCAGGAGCGCTAACTTGACAAAAATTAAAGCGGTTTTGTCATGCTCTGAAAGTACAACAAACAGGTCGGGTCGCAAGTCGGCAAAAGATGTTTGATATTTAGAAATTACATCTCCAAGTCTTTAAGTCATACAATAAATAATCATAATGTGTACCAAAATCTGCATGGGAAAACTAGGGATTTGGTTTTCGTTCGCATGTGAAGCAGCAACCCTGCAATTTATATCTAAGACTTCGAATGTTTTTTTTTTAAAGCTGATAAAACAATATAATGAGATTAATATTTCACATAACGAACCTGTAAAAGCCCGGCTCGCCGCTTCCCGACTGTAGCCAGAATGCGACCGGCTGCCGAGGTAAGGCTGCTCGTCCTTGGCAGATGAATGGTTAGAGGGGGAGAGCTCGCAAGGCCACAGAAGGAAGGTAGGAAGGTGCAGTCGTCGCTCCGGGACTAGGCTGGCGGTCCAGGGCGACACGCCCCGGCGCGCTGCCCAAACACGACGACTCCCGCGTGGGCGGGTTCCAGTGCGTTCAACCTTCCTTATCCCGCCGGCCGTCAGCGCCGTCGGCTGACTCACGCGGCAGTATGGGCGCAGCAAGGGGGGGTGGAAGACCCCCACCTCCAGGATCGGGCAAGGCCCCACTTTCGCCATTTTCCTTGGAGGTCTAGCTTTCTTTGAAAAATCATCCGACATTAACGGGAAGATTAAGTATTAAATTGTTATTACCAGGTATTGGAAAACCCTTTCAAAGATTTTATTGTCTCGTATAATGACGCGTTTCCATCAAACAAATTATCCATTAATAATTTATCAGGATAGAATAACAACATATATTTGAGAAAAAATTGTTAAAATCCGTCCAAATTTAAGTTCCAGGTTGGGTTAAAAATATTTTTCGAAAAGGGGGGGGGGGGGGGAGAGAGAGAGAGAGAGAGTTCCAAACTTTCCGGAGAAGGCCTCAGTAACCTCCACTTTTCTTTAGGAGACTAACGCCCCTCAATGAAGCCCCTCTCCCAAATCTTAAGGTGCCACGAAGTCTAGGACTGCTACCGTACGCAGGCCCGTTCCATAATCTGATTGCTTGTTTGCAATTGGCCAGCCATCAGTAAACTGTACTGTCTCGTGGCCCCCCTCAAGGGTGGGGCTGGGTGGACCCCTGGGTCAAGGGCCCTTGCCTGGAGGGGGCCTGGGCCTGGTTAATTTTAAATGTTTAACTATTATAATTTTTTTACAAACCAGAAAAAAAACATATTGAATATTTTATATATAAAGCTTTGTTTGGACTTTTAAAAAAGTAACCATAATTTTCTGGTTAAATAACAATCTAGAAAGAGTGTAGGTAAGAAATAACCATGCAATTATAATGTAGCACGTGACTGGGGGGGGGGGGGGGGGGCCGTCTCCGAACCTGGGTGCAGGGCCCGTAATCGAATGTGGAGGCCATGTGCTGCATTAGGGAAACACTTGCGAGAGGAAGGACGCCGCCGTCATCCTGAGACACTGGCTTCTCGAGGAGGTGGCCGGCATCGATCCACTCCCGCGTCTTCCTCGCGGGCGGGGAGCTTCTTGACGCCGGGTTGCTTGGTCGCCCGCGCCGCGCGGTAGTCCGGCTTCCCTCGGCCGCTTACCGGCTCGTCGCGGGGCGCTGGGTCTCAAGTCCGAGCGAGCGGTCACGTGTTTGGTCTCGAGGGGTCTCGGGCCGAAGCCTGGTTTTAGCCAGGCGCGGAAGGTACGGTAGCATGCAAAATGAGCTACCCCACCTACCTACCTGGACTCACATACTGTGTGTACAACTTCAATAATAATAAAAAAAAATCAAAGCAGTCCTGAGGACTGCCGACAGAAGTGAAAACGTTTTCGCAATTTTTACGAAAAAAAAAATATCACACAACAAATTTGGGTAAATATGTATTGTACGGATTAGCGTCAAATTTTTTTTAAAAAAATCTGAAAACTTCCATTATATGCTCTTTTACGTCCTCTATTCATTACAGCCTGCGGAGATAAGAAATTCCACATACTTTAGGAGATATCGGATTTTTTAATTTTCATATTTGGGCGTTATTTGTTAAAAAAAAATTTTAAAATTCCGAAAATACTTTTATTCTGTGCTCTTTAACTTCCTCTTTTCATTAAACCCGGCGGAGATAAATTCCAAATACTTTAGGAGATAACGAATTTTTTAATTTTCATTCTGTGCACTCATGCGGCGTTAAACTTTGTTGCTTGTTTACAAGTATGATTTTTTTTTGCGACGTACGTTAACGACTACATCATGTAAAAAGAAAATTACGCGAGTTCCTACTGTTCATCCTTTGTCCCGGTTTGTTAGGTCAGGTCAGCTACTTTATAAATACTTTAAAACTAAACAACCATTAAAATTAATTTTATTATTTTTAATGTCCGTTCAGTTTCAAAGTACTTATTATAATGTAGCTGACCTGACCTAATCTACCTTTGTCCCGTTTTGTTAGGTCAGGTCAGTTACATTATAAATACTTATAACTATACAAGTAAAATTAATTGATATTATTTTTAATTTCCGTTTATTTTGAAGTATTTATAATGTAAATAACCTTACCTAATGGAAAATTTCTGTTATTTAGGCATTCACGCACATACGGCAAAATATAAAATTTCGACGGTCGAATGATTACATAGGGCTTGTATTGCAAAATAAGAACGGCGATATCTCCCAAAGTAATTTGAATTTCTTATCTCCGCAGGCTGTAATGAAAAGAGGAAGTAAAAGAGCATATAATGGAAGTTTTCAGATTTTTTAAAAAAAATTTGACGATAATCCATACAATACATATTTACCCAAATTTGTTTTATCACGTTAGTAAAATAACTCCTAAATTACTATAAAATACGCATTGCATAGTAATTGTGGGTATTCAAAAAATAATGTTCTTAATTTTTAGGTTATACTGCTACAAAGACTCCATTTCCTTCGTTATTCAAACTATATATAATATGAGAATATTAATAAGTATTTTTATACTCACTTTTTACTGCACAGTAATCGAATCGTGTACTTAAGATTTTAAAGCGCAATAAGTTAAACTATTAGGAACATATATGGTGTTATCGTTAACACGTCACGTGACCATGAAGATTACTTACGTGAATTTACTTCCTATCCAAACCTTCCCATAGAAATTTTCACTTCAAAAAAGCTATTTAAAAGAGTAAGATATTTGAGTGGTGTCTACGAAAAGCATTTAATAATACGCCGAAGGTTGATAGTAGACCTGTTTCCGTATTTGGTTTTTAACTGTACTTTCATAAGACTAAAATGGGTAAAACGCGCGTTTTCAGAACAATTTTTAGGCATGAAACTCCCGTTACAGATTCTTGAAAAGCACTGAAGGGACTTGCAATTCACATTTTATTTTCCACGTATTTTTGTAGCATGTTACTACCCCATAATGTTTTCAATTAGATAATTTTTCGACAGCGGTAAAATTTGCAGTGGTTGTAGAACTTCATTCGCATAAACATAATTCAGACGCTCAATGCTCAATCTTAAATTATTTATTTATTTCCAGTAAAATTGTTGTTTCGACCTTAACTCCAATATGTCTGTGTTTTCAACTTATTTTATTGGATTAACCTGCAAACGAAATTTGTCGGTTGAATTTAGATTCGGTCTGTGTATGAGAACAAGTACGTAAAGTGCATTCCAGTAACATGAAACATTCTCTAATCAACGTTTGTCATTTCCAACAACTTCAACAAATTAAACGTAAACGTTATCTGGTCCCAACAGACAGCAGATTAGGGCAAATAGTTTAATGATTTAATGCCTTCATGAAGAAACTATCTCGCAAGAAATAAAAAGTATTCACATTAGCTGGGCCTCACTGTAGTGAAAGAAAAACCTGCACATCCAAACCGACACTAATTTAAGTTAAAAATAAATTAGCCAAAATTCATATGAAATAATTCTGACCCAAATACATTTATAAGTTGATGTTGGCGTAGCTTGAAATCTGTTCATACTGAATAGTATGTATGCACATTTTAGCTAATGGCAATCAATAAGCAAGTTATGTCACAAATATTTAAATACAGTGATAACCATTTCCCAAAATGTAACTTGCAAAGCAAACATTTTCGCTTACGAGCACTTTACGTAACCCTTTGACAGAGCAGTGACAGGATACGTTGTGTCATCGGTATTACTTTTGAGAACTGTCAAATATGAGACAAAGTTTTACAAGACACAGGCATATATGTTATCTTTAAAAGATTTGTGCAATGGGAGTGCATGACTTGATGTATGTTTTTGGACATACGCCATTGCTAAGAACTTACAAGCATATATCCAACTTTACAGTTCAGATAAATTACTGCCGGATTTTCTAGTCATCCATTTCCCCTTACTGCGCGCATTCGCGTACAGTTCTACGATTTTCAAAGTCTACTTCTGGTAATAAAAATAAGTGACACAATGGGAAAATGTTAACACCGCCAAGAGTAAAACAAAAAAAAAAACAGCGGGAAGAGCTCGTTTAGTAGGAGCAGCCAGTCGCAGTGTCGGGAGGACAAAAAAAATAGCCGCGGAATAAGTGTCCTCCCCTCTCTCCCTTTCTCCTCCCGCGGCAGATGTGCCTGTGGCTTCCTGCGGGCACTTAGCATCTTTCCTGTCCAGAACTGTGAAGGTCACTCCGCCACACCGCGCGGTCTGTCTCCTCGCTAGCGCGCAGTCGAAAACACCGCCCATGATGCAACTCTGTCGGCTCGCCGTGCAGGCTGGGAGGCCCGCACGATACAGGCTCCGCTAGAAGCTAGCCAAGCCTCCACGGCAGCATCTATGGATGTTTCCGTGGAACAAAATGTCACACGTAAGAATCGTGACTGGTGTGGGCCTACCTCGTGCGAATAGTTCCTTTATGATGGTTAACATTAGTTTTTTTTTTTTGTATTGTATAAACTTGGGACGTTTTTCATAACTGTTGCTGAATGCTGACAACTGCTTCAACAGACCACATGTGCACCGGAGTGTTTAAAATAGATAATCAATATTTAACTTCAATCCCTCCAAAATAAATCACCCATTTTAACACTCGGGACATAATACAAACTTCATTCTGCGTGGATAAAATTTCCACCTTTTACGAAACCTTCTATAGAAATTCGAACACGATCAGATTATAAAAAACGTCCATGGGAAAACTGCCAACGCTCTGCTAATTCTCCACAGAACCATCCATGCCTGTTGCCATGAAATACCTTCCAAAGGAAACTTCCATCGTGTGATAGGGGCTTTAGCACTCCTTCGCGGACGAGAGCAGGAACAATGGAATTGCCCGCCAATACGAGCGCACGGTGGTTAGCTTTTACAATGCTGCTTTTATTACTTGTTTTACGGAAACATATATTTTTTTCCCTCCTCGCGCGCGATCTGTTGAGTTGATTTTAAGATTTGCGCATCTATTTCGCCGTTAGAAGTGCTGCTATCCGTAGTCTTCTAATGTGGTCGGTCACCTGCCCAGAAGCACGAGCGCAAAGCGCGTTGTCGTTACGGGCGATACTGGCTCGCGCATCACACGTCCCTTCGCCTCTACGCGCCACGCACCGAACTGCCGTGCAGTCTTCTCATCGGCAACGCGCCTCCACGAGACTTTATGTGGTGACCCTAGCACTTTTTTTGTGTGATATTAATTATAAACAGTACAACTACAAATTATTCTAAACATAGTACTGCAAGTGGTTTAAAGAAGTCAACCATGAATTATATACATGATCGACTAAGACTGAGCGCCAGTTCGGTGCCTGGCGCTTAGAGGCGAAGGAACGTGTGATGCGCGAGCCAGAGTCGCCCTTAGCGCCCTTAGCTTTTAGAGATATAAAACCGAATTAAACGTTTAAAAAAATTGGCCAAAAATTCTGTAAACAATTGGCATCCAATGGTTCCCATCTCTCATAGTAATAAAAAAACCACGATATTAACTTTTATACATATTGCTAACTAGAGTGACTACCACTCTAAACAGACAACCACTTCATTGACTTCAACCTAGTGGTAGCTCTAGAATTTGCAGGGCCTTAATATTTTGGGGAAGGGTCAATAAGTATAAACGCGTTGTAAGGGGCCAAACTTCTGATATCAAAAGAAACGGCGCCATTCTTATTTATCTGACACCATGAGCGTTTCCACTGATGGAAGGAAAGGGATAGCGTAGGAGATGGTAATTGGAAGGGGAGGGGTTTGTGATTGGATTGGGCTGGGCTGTGAGTACATGATCCTCGCACTTAACCTTTAAGTAATGCCGTTTATTCTCTAAACACTGTTCGGCCCCTGCAAACGTATAGGTCGCTGGGTGCTGCTCTAAACTCTTGAGAATCTAGCACAAAACCTCGGAGCAAAAAAAACCTCAAACATGGGACATAATAGGGTTTCTTCAATTTAATTGCAAACATTTTTTCACTGAAAGTGTGTGTGTGTGTGTGCGTGTGTGTAATTAAGACCCGACGCGGGGCCCTGGGTACTTGCCCGACTCTGAAACCACCCGTGCTAATACCTCCATGCCCCATTATAATAATGTTGTGTTGCTCTGGCCGAGCTGAACCGTTCCCACCAGGAACTGCCGAGCCTGGGAGCCACGTGGCACAGTGAACCACAAAGAACTGCTCGACGCGTCCGCGGCGTCAGGCAATTACGACAATGATAACTTCTGGCGAGGCACCAACTGGAGCGGACGAGGCCGGGACTGAACCTCGCGCGTTGGAACACTTTTCACTGCACCTCCGCGGCTGAACGGCATTTAGTAGACATCCGTTTTGAGTTTTCTTTAATCGAACAACATATATTTTCACACCTGTAATTAAAGTTTTTTTAAAACTTGAGTGAAATATTTTGTAAAAGTAAATTTATTTTATTCAATAATTCGATTTATTGCTGTGCTCACAGCAGAATTATTTTTTGTTGTTGTTACCACAACATATTTTAGCGACGTGAATACTTGCAAACCATATTTTGGAGACCCCAAGGTCGTTTTAATTAGATATCCCTGCATCTCGTGCGATCGAGAGAGAGAGAGAAAAAATATTCCCGCGTGCCTCAAGACCAGATGGATTCGCATGGATGACAAAGAAGATGGCGTGTTGGTGCAGTTCGGCACGCAACGAACTAAGGGACCGTGCTTCTTGCGACTCGGGCTAGACAATGGTTCCGCCTCAAGCACACGCAGTGCTCCAGACACGGCAGTCACGGAGGCAAGAAAGGAATTGGTGTTCATACTTGGAAGTCAAAATGAGAGCTCCCCCCCCCCCCCCCCCCGTCCCTCCCCCTTTTTCAACCCTATCTGCACAGCAAAACAATTTTTTTTTGTTATAATGAAGTTTTAGTGCTAATTTTCTTGCAATTGAGTTGGCATTATGTTTGTTTAGCGATATTAACTACACGATGGCAACTTGACGATTCTTCCTAGCGAGTTATTTTAAAGATATAAACATATTTATAGCATATCAGCATTTATACAGCTACGATTTTTTTTATATCCAATCCATAGATTGATATGAAGTATAGAAGTAGGTTAATATAGACTAGTCTTAGAAAATCCGCGAGAAAAGTGATGCTCTTTGATCCTGGAAATACAGGTCATCTGGAATACGAGCTGTAGAATGAACTTTGACGACCGACAATGCTAAATAATCATAAGCCGCTGAGTGCATTATAAAATATTATTTCGAGAACGTTAAAATCGCCAGTGGATGAAATGGAAAGTTACGTTCTAGCATTAGAAGTACGGAAAATCTTATTTTGAAAGTTACAAAAATACTGACGGCAAATCCCGTCAGTATTTTTGTAATATATAGCCAACTACACGGTTGGTATATATAATGTACAACGTTGTCCTTTTGGAACACTTTCTGGCCTTAAGAACATTGGGCATAGTCACAAAAACAAACAGAAAGTACATTAAGCTCTAATGCGATTCCAGACAGCTATAGCCTAGGTGCCAATTGTGATCCAGCAAAATCACGTCGGCAAACACACAGATCGCTACTACACATAAATGAGGTCCAAATGACCCCCGCAGAGATGGTGTGCCAACATAAGTTGTGAAAGATTTCCCCCAAACGCCCGGGCCGTACAGCTGTTGCTTGCAACCACGTGGCCCTGCGGTCTGCACGCTACCGCAGCGTCTTAAGGCTAGGTCTCACACGCCATCTTCAATTTTTTTCCCGTCATTACGTACTTTTTTAAAACGGCTATTTCTAAAGCTTTAACCCAATTACACCCTCCCCCTCCTTTTTTTGCATTTGTGTTCTTCCACAACTATATTCAACAGATGTTCACTTTCGTAAAGCGCGGTGGTCGAGTGTTGTCTGCCTCCGTAGCGTAGTCAGCAAGGCACCGGGTTTCGGTGCGGAGGTTTATGTGTTCGAAGCCCGGGTAAGACACCGACTTCAAGTAGCGTTGTCCTAATCATCTCTTTGGCGCTTACATATACATAAAGCGTGTTAGAACACTCGCTTCCCAACAAGACGATCCGGGTTCAATTCCGGGCGGGGTTGAGCTCGGATTTTTCGCTAGCGGGGAACGTGGCTGAGGGTTTTCTCAGAGTACTTCATCCCGTTCTACAATGATGCGGAAACACAAACGTTGAAACGGATCCGCAACCCCCCTCCCCCCTCCTCAAGATATCTACAGGTAACTAACTGTTCCGTATCACTTATCCAATTTTATTCCTTAATCCAGTATATGTTGATCCTGTGGTACATGATGATTCCTGTTTAATTTAAAACGTCGAAAGATCCTGGCCAAACAAAACCTTGAATATCAAAATACAAAAAAAAAAAAAAAAATCATTACAGGTCACGTGGTAAATTTTTGTTTCGTATTAAATATTAGTCATAGTTAATTGAATATCACAAGATTTTTTCTATGTACAGGGTCTGCGACGTACTAAAAGCATCATGTACCACAGGGTTTAAGGGTGCTTGTATGTTGTACACTGCACATTATTTTGGCCTTTACGCATGTAATGCGCAGAAAACTCAAATGCAGTGTTACATAATACTGACATCAAACCAGTTTCACAGTAACGTGAGGGGCTAATGGCGACACAGTAGTTTATCAATGATAGCCTCATGCTGAGAGTAGAAGAGAAGAGAACGTCCGTCCACGGGCCCAGACAGTTTGTTCCAGCGGCCAAGATCTAGTTTCCACTCTCCCGGTGCGGTCGCGAAGGAAAAGTGACGAGCAACGTAAAGGTGAATGCGAGAGGCAGCTCAAACAGCCTTTTTCCTTCGCTTTCGGCGCAGACATGCGAGGCGAGACGGGTGGGTCTGGCTTACCGCAGACACGTGTGTGTGTTTGTGTGTATGTGTGTGTGTTCCGCGAGAGCGAGAGAGTCGCGAGAGACGCTCTTGTTTGGGAAGTTCCGACAGCTAGAAAACTGCTGTGTACCACAACGCCGAAATACAGTAACGCCGAAAAATGTTGCTGGAGGGGGGGGGGGGGCACGTAAGCAAAATGAAAAACAACTGAATGAATTTGTGTGCTAACCTTACCTAACCTAACCTTTGTGGCAGTCCTGCAATGACATTTTTCGGCGTTAATGTATTTCGGCGTTGTGGCAATTCGGTGTTGTGGTACACAGCAGTTTTCTAGCTGTCGGCGTTGTAGTCAATTTGGCATTCAGCGTTATTGTACGATAGGCGTAGTGGTATTTCGGCATTGTGGTGCGTCCCCCCTGGACTCCACTTCCGCCCAGATAAGGTCCGCTTTTGTCGTCCGGCGAAATATGTCGACCATTAAAACTAAGATGCCTGATTGTTCCCAATATTACAGAAAATAAAAATTTCAATTTTACCTCCCAAATGTAACTGAGAACACGTTCTTTGAATGACGAACGATTATGGGGAACATTTTAAAACATTTTAATCGGCATACGCCGATGCTGGTTTTCACTGTATTAAAAAGTGTATATGAGCACCTCACAATTTTTTTTGTCCACGAAATACGTTATTCTCAACCAACTAACTACCTATATTCTCTATGCGTCATTCTTTCGGCAGCAGTATTATAAAATTAGTGTATATAAAAAGTTGATTTCTTTATTTCAGTGCTATTTCAAGTGATAAACTTTTCAAAATATGCTAGCAAGTTTATTTATGCAAATTTTATGCTTAAATCAAAATGTCAATGTGCATTTAAATATTTTATGATTAAATTTTGTTTTTATGACTAATATTTTGTAATGTATAAAATAATTGACTGGCATTTTCGAACTGTTATATGTTGATTAATTGGTGAGCAGCATTACTATTTCATTCATCCCAACTGCACTAACATTATAGTCTTTATTTGACCGAATCTTTCAAGTACTAAGATTGAATTTTGTGTAGTGAATTAATGATACGATGTTCAAGAGAATGTTCATTAGAAAGAGAATACATTACCAGAAACGTATGCGACAGTTAAAAATATTTTAAACTATTAGTTGTAAAATGGTAGCCACAAGCATAAATTAATTAATTAGTAGAATTTAAGAAATTCCAGGTTTAATTCAGGTGAATATTAGTTCGGTGATACAGTTACTTCTCAACACACAGTTACTATTGATATAGGGTACAGTGCCCGGATATTATACAGACACCTAAAATATGAGGAAGCCTAAGATGTACATCAAGTTCTCTCCCTGCCCGAACACGTCCGAATATTCACCTTCGACCAACCTCGGGTTTATTTATATATTTATATTTCTCTGTTTATTTTAATGTAGCTATGCTAACCTAACTATTCATCCATAGTGTTTTAAAGTGTTTTAATGTAGCTAAACTAATCGACCACTTTTAAAATTTGCATTCATTTTTCCTGCGCAAAAATAAAACAAATCCCGAGGTTGGCCCGAAGGTGAATATTCGGGCGTGTTCGGGCAGGGACAGAACTTGATGTACATCTTAGGTTTCTCTAAAATAAGACCCCAGTGTTTCTCGTGTGCATGGTGGTGCACTCTAGCATTGAAGCTTGGAACTAATTGCAGCTGCCATACTGCACCCTAGCTGGAGCGGAGAGCTCATTTGGAAGGTGTGTTTCTTCGTGAGTAGCCATTGTTTGAAATCGACTATAGAAAATATTAAAACCGTGGAACGTTTCATCGTTGCGGCACGAATAAGGTGAGTTAATATGTTTTGAAAACTGTATGACAGATATTTCTCTATAGTGAACATGTTACACTATTAACGCGGTAGCTTTATCACTAACTTACGACATCATCTTGGTTATATCGTTTATGGCTACACAGTTCCCCATATGAGACACTTGTGGGTTTCCTATTATGAGACCGGGTCTCATATTAGGAGACAGTAATATAGGGGTCTCATAATTGGTACCTCAATTGATTTAATAATAATTTACGTTGTTTCATGGAAAGGGCTATGAATAATATTAAAATAAACACATATCCTAGAAAGTAATCTAACAATTTTTATCTGTACTGCAGTAGACATCACAATAAATGTCGATTAATGAATACTTCAAATGCCACGCATTTCTTTCATTTCTTATATGAACTTCAAAGTTATTATCTGGCATTTTAAAATATGTTAGAAACATCTTATATTATTAAAATCGGTTCTTCTTTTCTATTGTTTAGGTACCACCTAAAAAACGGAAGAAGTGGAACAAAGATGAAATGATACGTGCCTTACGTGTTGTTCGAAATGGAGATATGAGCTACAAACGTGCAGCGAAATACTTCAATGTTCCAAAGGGACATTAGAAAGGTATGTCAAGGACACAGATAAAACTGCCGAAACGCTGGTTAATGTCCCCCTAGGCAGACAGTCGATTCGTACAACAGATGTTGAAAACTTACTACTTGACTACTGTGTTGACATGGATTCACGGTACTATGGATTGAGGAGGGTAGACATTAAGAGACTAGCTTTTCAACTTGATATTCGAAATGGTAAACAGCACCCATTTTCTAATGAAAACCAATCTGCTGGCAAAAATTGGTCAAGAGATTTTCTCAAGCGTCATCCTCAGCTGTCAGTTAGGACTCCAGAAGGAACATCTGTAGAAAGAATCAAGGGTTTCAATCCTGAAAGAGTCGCTAAATTTTTCAATTTGTATGATGTAGCATTACAAAAAATAGACAACAAAGCTCGCTGACCGTTTAGTGTTGATGAAACCGGCATATACATAGTACAGCACAAATTAAGTAAAATAATTAGTGTAAGGGGAAATAAAACCGTTTCGTCAATGCCTGCAGAGAGATGAAAGTTGATTACTGTAGTGTTTCGCATGAATGCGGTAGGAACTTTCGTGCCAGCTTTGATTATCTGGCACGCATAAACATGAATGACGATATCATGGAAGGTGCTCCAACTGGGTCCATTCCAGCATGTCACAAAACAGGCTGGATACAGACGGATATCTTTACGAAATGGTCTGACCATTTTATTGCATTTACAAAGCCTTCAGAACAAGATCCGATCGTACTAGTTTTAGATGGTCATTGTTCGCACACAAGAAACATTGATGTGATTCAGAAAGCAAGAGGCAGTAATGTCACTATTGTCTGTTTACCTCCCCATGCCAGCCGTAAAATGCAGCCTCTAGATGTAGGCTTCATGCTACCCTTAAAAACTATGACCAGGAAGTTGAAAACTGGCCGCACAATAATAGAACTAAACCGCTGAAGATAACGAAAGTAGCGAAACTTTTCTATTGCTTACAACAAGGCTGCCACGGTGAAAGTTTCTATTAATTCTTTCCGGAAGACAGGCTTGTTTCCCTGCAATAGACACACTTTTCGTGAACATGACTTTGCCATTCATTCAGGACCTTCCAACAATGTAACTTACTCTTCCTTAGATGAACAACATTAAGGTGACACCTGCCACAGTTCTAGTAGGCCTAACTGTCCACAAAACATGACCGATGAACTGTCGACTTGCACCACCCCTTCTAGGCCTATGCAGCGCAGCAGTGAAGCTCCAAATGGATCTCATTCAAGAAGAAATGGTGCAGGTAGGCCAATTGAACCGCAACTTAGCTTCATAAATGGAGCTAACATATATTTATGCCCATGTCAACGAGGGCTTGTACGCCCAGAAGATATCCAGCCACTCCCACAGTTCTCGTCTGCTGAGCGTAGATCGACAAGGGCTGGAACTGCAATGATAATTACCAGTACACCCTACAAAGACAGTTTAGTTGAGAGCATTCAGAAGAGGCAAAAGAAACCTGTTCCCAGACTGGCATTTGAAGAAAGCAGCAGGTCTACAAAGTCAAAGACAGTCCATATTCGTAGGCCTACAAAGCAATCATCAAGAGGAAAAAGAATTCATCTGAAACTTCTAATTCAGGCGAAAGCGATGTTTCTTTGGCAGACACCACTGACAGTTCGGATCCTGATGATGAAATTGACGCCGAGTGCCTAATCTGTGGCTCGTGGTATTCTGAAGATAAGAAGGTTGAAGAATGGAGGCAATGCAGGATGTGTTCAAGCAAGCGAAGTGTGGGGCAGATGCAAAATTTGTCTGTGCAAAGTGCCGTAAAAGCAAGTTTTAAAATATAACACATTTCAAAAACTTCAAGAAATAAATGCATCATCACGAACTAATTTTGGATTGTAGTTCATTTTTTCTCAGTTCTATGTTTGTTGTTTACAATGTATGCCAATAGGTTATCATTATAATGCATATTTAGTTTATCAATGGAGAGACGATATGAACTCAATTATTTTTGTAGTTTAAATTTTTTTTTATGTTTCGTATGCGTTAAGAGTAAAAGTTGTTTAGATTACAACATTGTATGACATTTAATTTGGGGTCTCATAATAGGGGCCTCTATAAATTATGCAGCTAGTGAATCGTTTGCCATTTGTCTCATGTAGGTACTTTAAAGTGTCGACACTATATGATTGTAAAATTAATACCTCTAATAGTAATGTAATCTTTATGTCTTACCATTATGTTAGTAAATATTTGGTTCTTTATTCAATTTTTATAAAAACCGTTTCATATTCGGGCACTGTACTATATATATAAACTTATGTACCTTTACATAAATAGTAACGAAAGTAGCTCTATAAATCTGTCATATAAGATAACGTGCTAGCTTAAAAAGTCACATATGTATTCTCATAGATCTAGCAAAACATGTACGTGTAATTACCACAGCTCTGGCGACCAAGTGAGAGGGAGTTACCTCACGGTATGTCAAAAAGAAACCACAAAAATGGACAAAGTAGAAACACGTGAACACACAGAAAAAAAAAAGTCAAAATCAGCCGATATCAAGTGTTTAATGTATAGAGAGCACAGAGAATTCCGTGAAAGGAATTAGCCGGAAAAAAATATAATGAAACATACAAACATAGTGAGCTGACGAGACAGTTTTAACAAGAGCAGAAAAATGAGAAGCAATAAACTTGGTCAATACAGCGACAAACATACGAACCCAACGATGATACAAAAAAATAAAAGATATTCTGGCATAGACGAACACAGTAGGCTCCCAAGACAAAACAGTTGAGACGTTTTGGAAACTGACATCTGCTCCCATCATTCTGAGGAACGTCAATTTAATATTAACGTTTGAAAGTTCTAAAAACACCGCAAAAAGTTTCGCACATTTTATTCAAAATGTACGGAAAATAACGGCGATATCCCCGGTTATTCAAATTAAAATCAGTTTACGACAGTTACAGGTTTGTCGGTGGTTGTAGAACGTTTTAAAGTTAAAAATTATCCAGCTGTTACATCTTTAAAACATTATTTGCCATAAAATAGTTGTTCACCTCAAATTCAAAGAGTATACAAGCCTTGAAAAGCGCTTAAGACCACAAATCGTATGTATGTTTACAACTAATTCTTTAATGAAGAACCTGCATTTAAGTTTGTCAATCTAATTCTGACTTCCTGTAAGGGCATATTATGTAGGAAGCCTATCTAATGCGACTTGTGCATAGTCTTTTATAAAATTAAGTTTAAATTGAAACATGAGAAACTAAAACTGGAAGTGAAATGGACCCGCCGATGTACAAGCGGCAATCTATACAATGCGGGGCGAAGCCCGGGGGTGTACGTATTGATTTTTCCCAGAACGAAGCCTATGCTGTGGGCTACATGTCCGTAAAAAAAACTATAAGGAAATACAGAAACCAATGTTTAGCTAAACTATACAATACTGACAAATAATTATCATATTGCAAATGTTTACAAGCCTAACGATCACGATAGGTAAATAAATAGTACTTAAAAGTCACAGTAAAATATTTACACGAAACTTCAAGCATGCCCAATTTAAAAAAAAGTAAAAATATTATCGAGTATTGTCAATTTATTGCAACAATATATGCATTTATCGCGATTTCATTATCATATTGTCCTAACCAGAAGTACAAAAATTAAATTAATTCCGAATGTCCTCAAATGTCCAATAACGTGAAAGAAAAACTACTCCACAGTAACCTTATCAGCAACGTACGAGTAAATATTAGAATCATTAAAATACATAATATACGCAGAAGGATAGTATAACGTTTTGAAGACTGAAATATTTGTATATTAGTTGAACGTCACGCCCGGGTTACTTAGTTCACTAATTAAATATAACGGTTAGGAAGACTACAAAATGTAAGATAATTAATAAACACTGTGACATGACAAAATACAATAAAAAGTGGAAAGGTAAACATAATGGCGATACTGTACCTTGGATGTTTTCTGACCAGCAGGAGTGGAGACACCGTGCAGCTGTAGGCTAACTGTTACAGTAATATATAAAAATAATAAACACTCCGTCCAGCTGTCGTTCGAAACGCGTTTCCGTATCCCTTGCCTCGCGCCGCCTTGTGAAGGCCACCCACTAGCACCCAGTCAGTTGTCACTGCCCACTCCAACCGACAGCGCCTCCCACCAGCCGGACTCAAACTGCACTCGGCTCTCCGCACACAACAGAGGCCTGAGCCCGCCGGCTGCCTGGAGCGTGGCGGCGCGTGGAGGGGAGGCGACTGCAGCGCTGCCGGGCGGCTCGGGCGAGAACAAACACCGCGCCCCGCGCATGCGCGGCTTCCATTCCCCGGGAGCTTTTACCACCGCGTCTCTATAGCGTGAATTATCTATCATCCCTGAGGATGCCCGAAACATACGTTGACCGGATACCTGGTCTTACGTGTATATTATTTATCCAGCTGAAATCGAAAGCGTTGATGAAGGGGGTAGGGGATGCAAAGTAAAGAATTTGAAAGCAAACAGCGGGCAAAGTGATTCCCCCATTCACTCCTCGCGGAAATGAAATTCTGCATACGCTCTTGGCTGAAATTAAACAGGAGAGAACTATAAACACCCCAGCAAAGTGTTTGGACTATAGTTAAAAAAAAAAAAAAAAAGGGTGCGTGTACTTATGTACGCGCATGAGAAGTTATACTTCTTTGGCATCATTAAAAAATAGTTTTTAATTGCATGCAAATAATTAATTACAATAAAATAGTAAAAGGGCTGGAAAAAGATAGTCAACACAGTCAATAAAGTTCAGTTTAAATTTGAAAAATTAAATAAATAAAATTCTGAAAATAATAAATATATATGATATAATTTGAACTAAATATTATAAGATTCTTAATTTTAAATATGTATTATTGATTATTTAATATTTTAAAAGGAAATAAATAAATTTAATAATCATTCAAAAATTTATTTAAGCTTAACATTTGTTAAATATTTATTATTTTCTTAATTTAATATTCACTTATTTTTTTATCAAAAAGTTTTCATTGAATTTGTTTATTTATTTTTATAAATATTTATTATTTATTCAATTTAATAATAAATATGAATAATTAATATTTTATTTTGATGTTCGATTTTAATTTTTATCAAAATTTTTTATTAAATGTTTTATTAAATTTATTTCTTTATTTTGTAAATATTAAATAACCAATAATAAATATTTATCATTAATAATATAATAATAGTTATTATTAATTATATTAAATAATAATATTTTAATTTATATAAATAAAAAATACATACGGATAGTTAACCTCAATTATATTGGAGCACTTGAAAAAGTATATAAGCACAATTTTTTTACTAATATTTACGAGTAGTAAATAATATTAATCAAAATATTCCATTTAAATAACTACTGAATATAATTTATTAGCACATATATAATTCGCACTTATATGAAACTAAAACACGTGTTGTGAATGTAGAAACTAGAAACTAGAAATATGTGGAAAAATATGAAAAATATGAAAACAGTGATCAGAGGCGACGAGCGTGCCAACATGCGCAACTAATAGAGGTTCTATTTCTATTTTGTTGGTAGCTTTTTTTCGAGACTTAATGAGCGATTTAGCGGGCAGCTTCAACCTGTTAATTATTTTGTCTTACAGTGATGCGCGTGCATCTTAAAATTTCACTCTCATCATTTTTTCATAACGCGCCTAAAGAAGCATAACTTCAAAAGGGGGGGGGGGGGGAAGATTTTTCAGAATTTAAACTCTTTAATGGTGGTGAAGAGTCTATGGTGTCATACAATAATAAACAATAACAAAAAGGAAGAATATCTTTATGTAAAAAAATCTTAATTTTTTTTATAATACTTCGAGAAGATTAGTTACAAATTTTCTCTTATCTACATCTTCCTGTGCCTTCTTTTAGTTTCTTTCCCACTTCAGAAGAACGTCCTTGCCTCAGGGGTCACGATTTTTTTTTAATGCCCAGTTATAAATTACGCAAAAACCCCAACCCAAGAATCGGAAAACTGTCAACTTCTATATTAGAATAAAAGTTTTCCAAAAACTTTTAAATATGCAGATGCAATGTCTAGACTGAAAGCAACCCCGCTTTTAAATAACAAATTTCACACTTTTTCCGAGAAAAAGAAATCACGTAAAGAAGTTTAATGAAGAAAATGTTTTCTACAGTTTTATACAAAAATGTAAAGTTGGAGATGTCTCGCGACTTGCATTCTTGTATTCGTGAGTTTGTTGTATTTTGCGTCCCTGCGCTCTTTCTTTTCTTGCGAAGTTCATAAATCCAGCCTAAGCCTCTGTGCACGGAGTAGCGCCCATTTGACAATGGTAACTGTATAATAAGTAACAACTGTAGGAAATAAGCATGTGAAATTACAATTTGTTGTAAACTGGCATTTCTCATCTATTGTCTAAAATTGTCACTGACAAGTGAAAGTTTTTGTCTCTGAAAAGTGTATGTAGTATGTAGTAAGTACAATTGTAACTAACGTATGTTGGCAACATAACCTCATTAAATTAATGTATAAACAACAGTAACTATAATTTAGCTGCAGCACAAATTTGTTTATGATTTTAGTTCATCTATTATTTTTTATTTTAACTCATTAGAGGAGAAATAAGACTTATTATTAGTAAACTTGTAAAAATAGTGCTATTATTAGCAACTTGTAATATTGTAACCCACGTATCTAAGTTCGGTAAAAATATGATAGTAGTCAAAAAGTGTCAGCTACAAGTTTATTATACTCAGTTGTCAATAACATTGAGTTCTTAGGTATCCTAGAAGTAAATAACTTGCAAACTTGTGAAAATTTTCTTGTTATTCCAATTTAACAGAAGTAGGTACTTCTGTGAAACACTAATAACTATAAGGTTAGTTTCACAAACTTGAAGATAATTTAGTTCAATGGGTCCCTGGCGGACGTTACAGTAAGCTTGAAGTTTTTCTCATAGCATTACCGTCCTCAAACACAAATGCTCGCTGTTTCGTATCTCATCCATCTTAGTTCATTAGTTTAAAAAAAAGTTATTCACACGTTTTGAAATATTTTATAAATATGGCTGTCCATCCACACGATTAATTCTTATCCTCGAGAGAGGTAGCACAGTGCTTCAGCACTGGCCTCGCAATCTTGTCGATTCCGGTTCTAATCCCGGAGCAAACATCCTAATTACGGGGCTTTCAAAAT
The DNA here is from genome assembly GCF_032445375.1 of Bacillus rossius redtenbacheri. Classification (NCBI taxonomy): domain Eukaryota; kingdom Metazoa; phylum Arthropoda; class Insecta; order Phasmatodea; family Bacillidae; genus Bacillus; species Bacillus rossius. The sequence continues at coordinate 26,702,877 of NC_086334.1, forward strand.
TAGAAAAAGTCAATTACCAAATGCCTTAACAATTTCTTTCCCAGTTCCCATCATGCATGTTGTACATCTCTGTCTCTCAATACGTCGTTGTCACCTAAATGTAAAGCCGTGTAAATGACCGCGCGAATGGTTTCATTAGCGTTATTATGGAATTACATTTTCGTACCTACCAAAAGTAATAATTTTTCACATAAGCTCATAGATATTCGTATTTATATCCACACTACATAATTCCCAGCACGATTCGTTACAAAATTTCGGGTAACTCGACTTTCCAACAACTTCATTGTGAGCTGTTCTGCAAATCAAATTTATATTATTCTAAGCTATTAATCAATCTAGAAACTGGATTGTGGCAGGATTATGTACATTACCAGGATGTAGTCTACGGCCGAAACTAAGATAAGCTACCTCCTCGCGTGCGCCGGGGTGTAGTCTACGGCCGGAACTAAGGAAAGTAATCTCCTCGCGTGCTCCGGGGTGTAGTCGACGGCCGGAACTAAGGAAAGCAACCTCCTCGCGTGCGCCGGGGTGTAGTCTACGGCCGGAACTAAGGAAAGCAACCTCCTCGCGTGCGCCGGGGTGTAGTCTACGGCCGGAACTAAGGAAAGCAACCTCTTCGCGTGCTCCGGGGTGTAGTCGACGGCCGGAACTAAGGAAAGCAACCTCTTCGCGTGCGCCGGGGTGTAGTCTACGGCCGGAACTAAGGAAAGCAATCTCCTCGCGTGCTCCGGGGTGTAGTCTACGGCCGGAACTAAGGAAAGCAACCTCCTCGCGTGCGCCGGGGTGTAGTCTACGGCCGGAACTAAGGAAAGCAACCTCTTCGCGTGCGCCGGGGTGTAGTCTACGGCCGGAACTAAGGAAAGCAACCTCTTCGCGTGCGCCGGGGTGTAGTCTACGGCCGGAACTAAGGAAAGCAACCTCTTCGCGTGCGCCGGGGTGTAGTCTACGGCCGGAACTAAGGAAAGCAACCTCCTCGCGTGCGCCGGGGTGTAGTCTACGGTCGGAACTAAGGGGGGAAAAAATCACTTCGCGTGCACCGGCATGTAATTTACAGTCGCAGCCACAGCGTCCCTCCGGAAAAGCCTCCAGGCTTCGCGATGCGGCTGTCTTCCGGACAATTTCCTTCGCGACCGTGGTCCAGTCTGGGGGCCCGCCCGTCTCACCTGATTGGCTCCCGCGCGGGGCGCGCTCCGTCCAGGAAATTAACCCACCTTCCTGAACAGCGACAGTCGTTTCGCTCGCCGATGTGGGGAGAGCGGCCGGGAGCACGCTTGAAGCGCCCTACGCTGCTGCCTGTCCGAGGTAACTGCGCATTCTAAGTAATGGACAAAATCGTTGTCGTGACTGCTTGTGTGGACGTTACGGGGGATTCTCTGCTCTCAACTCCGGAATCCTAACTCTCCCCCTCCCCCGTCCCATTCACACACTCTTGCAGATCCCCATAAACCGCCATGTTCTTTATTTTGTTCGTTTCCAAGGTTTTAACTTCACACAGTTGTGTACTGAGGCTCTGTCTCTCGCGTCATTTTGTTTATTTCATTTTCTTGTCAATGCTGTTATTTGAGGCAGGAGCATTCCAGGGTAGGTGGCAGGGGGAGTGAAGTACCACTTAGCCACGCCTTGTCCATTGGTAACAGCGATCTCTCGGACAGCTGATATCGCTTGTTTCTTTCTTTTCTGCTATGAGGATTAAATAAACATTCGATGTAACCTTAAAATTAACTTTAATGTACATAAAAATAAAAATAATACTTTAAGGAGGGGTTTTGGCTGCATTCAATACCAAAAAATTATAACTAATTCATGCTATTTTGCATGTAAAGTTGAAAAGCAGATTTTACAGAACGTAAAAAATATTATTAACTTGAAGTAATTGGCAGAAAATCCATTGCCAGTTTTAGTTGAAAAATAACAGAAAAACCTTTCTGTGAATATGAATGTAATCATTATTTTTGCATGGACATTGTAAGTTAGCCCGTTTTTTTTTAGCAATTATACATGCACACTTTAGGTACGGTACATGATATAACCAATAAATAGTTTGAAGCTTTAGTTAATACTACTTATTTACCTAACTGGCAGCAGTTTCAGTAACTACACAAGTGATATAGGCAAAAAATGAAGAAAAAGTTTTGAAAGATGTAGTTTCTATAAAGTCAGAAATTGTTGCTCTGATGTGACATATTCATGATTCAGTGTTCGATCTATTCACCATGACATATTCTCAACAGATCGTCTACCCAAAAAAAAGTTCGTAACTTATGATTATTTTATTAGGACTAGAATATGAGCAACTACCACCGGTCTGTGTCTGAAGTTGAAAACTTCGCGTAATTTCTGGTTGTGCACGAACACCACTGCAATTGTGAGTTGGGCAGGTGGGGTATTATTACATATTTTTTCGACGTGAGTACCACCGTCCGAACTTCGAAACTTCTCAAATAATCGCTTTGATTATTTATTGCAATTTCATTTTCTGATCCATCGCGAGAGTTGCGGTGACGTATTCTACTGGGAAGAGTGCTTCAGAGGCGCACACCCAGTGGAATAACAACAGCATCCGGAATGGCCGAGCGACGGGAGCCCTCAACCGAACAGGTTTCCTCCAGTCAATGCATGGCCGCCAGTATCGAGTTCCTTCGATACACGGGGCTGTGGTCCAGCGATGGAAACCCGCTCTACCGCGCCTACACCGCCGCCATGTGTTTCAACTCACTGCTGTTCCCTATCCTCTACGCGATCCCGTTGTTCGGTCAAGACTTCGGCGCGTTCGACCGCATCCGGAACGCGGCTTTCTTCCTGACCATAGTCCCGGTGGTGGTCACCGAGGTCTCGGTGATCTGCAACAGGCGCGCCTACGAGGAGGCGGTGGCCGGCATGCGCGGGATCTTCTCCCGCCCGCGCGCCGACGGAGGCGGGAAGATCGCCGCCCTGGTGCGCCGGATCGCGGCCGACGAGAGGAAAGCCGTCGCGGGCTACCTGCTGGTGGTCGCCGTCACCGCCAGCTTGTACCTGCTCAAGCCCGCGGCGGAGATGCTGTTCCTCGGGTCGGACCTCGCCTCCGCGCAGCTGCCCTTCAAGATGCCGCGGCTGTTCGGCCGCAAGGTCGCCGAGTACGCGTTCCAGTGCGCCGTGACGTTCCTGTTCGCGGCCGTGATGGCCGCCGTGGACGCGTTCAGCCTGGCTGCGGTCAAGTGCGCCGCGCACCAGTTCGAGGCGGTGTCCATGCTGCTGGAGGGCATGGGTGGCGACGAGAGCGGTGCGCCGCCCCCGGAGAAGGCGCTACGCGACAGCGTGCGGCTGCACCAGGATGCCCTGGCGTGAGCTGGCACGAATCACGAGAATAGAACAACAATAATATAATTTGTTTGTTTTGTCGGCTAGATATTTTCGTTTAGAAACATTTTTCGAACTTTTTATTTTCATTAAAAAAAAAACAATAAATAACATTAAATAGAAAACAAACATGAAAAAAGATATGGCTGTAAAATTTTCAGTCTAACAATAAAACCTCCGAAATATATCCCATTTTTTTTTTTACAATTGTATGATAGAATGTTTTAATACGTTGAAATTAGCTTAAAATAGTAGTTTTTTTAGCTTCAAAATTTGGTTAAAACAGATGTTTTTACCTGAGTGATTTTAATAATCATACAGCTGAAATGTTTTTATATTTCTGGTTTAAAGTTCTTACTTTATGAAAAACAGTTTCAATTTTTTTTTTTTAACTTATCACCGTATTGATTTTTTTTTTTTTTTACATTCAAGGCCTCCGTAATGAAAACATCTAGCCGACAAAATCCACCCCATAGAATTCTGTCAAGTCGTTCATTATTTTATTATTGTTTTTATTCTCTCGTCATCAAGCACGACGCGACCTTTCCTATACTCTTAACGCTTTACTATTGAAGGGCCACGGGTAACTCTGGGACCGTTAATAAGTGTCCCGCCACACGAATAAGTATTTTTTAAAATTAATTAGTAAGTTATTTCCAGGCCATCCGATATCTAGGTCATTAGAGACAGATACGCCACAACACAACCAATGAAGATGAAAAACGACACTGCCAAGGTGTTTGGAAAGGAACTTGTCACAGCAATTGTCTGGAACGATGGAAAGCCGAATTGCGGATGGCTTGATCGGATTCGAGTCCGTCTCCTTCAAAACGCGAGTGTGATGGTGTACCACTATCTTGTTTGGTCATCTTCCTTAATAAGTTTAGTTTTTTTTTTTTTTTTTTTATTAGGCTCTGCCTGTGATAATTTTCTCAACTGACACTTTGCTGCTTTACCTCTGTGCACTCCACAGCTCTCGAAATTCCTCTGATAGAAGTAATTCCTCAAAAGAAAATCTATGATACTTCGGATCACATAAAGTTTCTTATTGCGACAATCCTTAATATACATTACTATTTTTCATCATTCGTCTCTACAATCTCGCCTTTAAGCACCGTATTATAGGCATTCCTCGACACTGTGCATCAAAGGCAAACTAAAGTAATGAACTCGGTAGTGTATGAGTATGGAGTGTAACAACTTATAAGAAATTGAGATGTATTCCGTACCTGTTGGGAATGTCCTAAACAGAATGATTGAATAAAAATATCGCCGACATAGTCACGTTATCATAGCATCATGTAAGTATTGTTTCAGAAACGCACGCAAGCTGGCTGACCTTCTCAACCCTCTCATGTTTGCACACTACACTACGTCTTCAGCCAACGTTTGCTTGGTGGGATACCAGATAGCTGTGGTGAGTAATGCTAAGTTACGTAGTTGTTACTCTGAATAGAAACGTAGGCTAGTTTATCAGGCGTATGGTGTTTACCTGATTCTTGCATTAGATAAACACCAGATGGCTATTAGTACCAACTTCATGTCTTCAGTTGCTTCATGTCTTTCGCTATGTCTGTAAAAATGTTGATGGCCCATAACACCAAGTCAGTTATTTACGTCCGTTGACGATGACCGCAAAAAAGCAGGTCAAAACTTCTGCTTCTTCAAACCTATTTTACAGACGTGGTCTTAATCCAGAAACCAAGAACCAAATGATGACTTTGATCCCGAAACCCTAAGCCATATTTTCATGTCTTCAGTCAAAGCACTTGCTGCTCTGGCTACCACTAGTCAAAATGAAGCAACTGCTGACATTTTGTAGCTAGTACGTAAAATATAAATATACATATTTGATATTCCTGTTTATAATTTATTTAACTATTTTATCTCACGAATATTCGTAAGCATAATTCGAGTTTCTTATTTGTATTATATTTACTATTTTGAATTCATAGTGAAAGGTAGAAAATGTTTTATTCAGGATATATTTTGGGTGCACTCTAGGTTTTAAAAGTCTATCAAATATTCAAATTAAACCTATACTTAGTTATTTACTATTCTACTTGAAAGCAATATTTAAAAATATTATTTTATTTTAAAGGAAAACGTATTAGAACCTAATGTTCCAATGATACGTTATTGGTTATAGTTTTTATTTACATACAATTCCTCTGAGTTTACTTGATATATATTGATAATTAGGAAGGGCTCTGTTAGGATGCTTGTTTTTCGTAATGTCTTCCAGAGAAAATGTTATATCATTAAATATATTTTATGTTTGACAAGTAAATGATCATTTTATGTTTCTATAAAGAGCAGCGTGACACACAAATCTGAATTTTATGAATACGGTATTAAATATATCTACGTCGTTCACGCACACACATATATCTATATATATAATATTTCACTGTACCAATATATTTTCAAAATTACAACATACATACGCAATATCTACTAAAATTGAATATAGGCTACTGCTCTGGACTTTAATACATAGTTTAAACCAAACTGTTTACTAAAACATTGAATTACATAAACAGGCAAATAGGTGACGTGTCAATGTATGTTACTTAAAGTGTATCTAAAAAAATATCAGGGTGTCTTTGTCAGGAAATTTTTGGCGTGTCATAGTGAAACTAAGAATATGAGGTTTTTCTACCGTCCTGACGAACTGGTATAAAAGAAATGTATTGCTGCTCGACTTCCAGTATGCAATGAACTCTCTACATTTACACATTAAACTATGGATACAGAGTCTGCTGTGTAATTGTAGAGGAACTCTTAATAGCATATTAGTTTAAGGCTCAGAATATGCATTTAGCCTACCTGCAAAATTAGTTTATTGTGGTGTCATAAGTGTATGTACAATTTAGAGTTTTTAATATAACTAACTGGTAACTTTTGTATGTGTGTATATATATAGTTGTAGATAAATATGTTGGGAATACAGGTACTCATCCCAGTTATGCTTGAAATGTGGCTTTCAAATGTTGTTTCAAACACGCTGTGATGCAATTGAAGCACTTGGAGGCTGACATATAACCTGTGCGAGGATTAGTCTTTTGTAAACCAGATTATCACTGAGACGGCAAAATAAAATAAATTGGGATTCGAACCGAGAACTCTTTATACATCGAGTGACGATGTGAGTCCAGTTAAGACACAGAGGTCGATCCCTTATCTCTTAAAAAAACGTATATAAGGATATAGTGTTTTAGCTAATATAGGCTGTCAGCTTGAGAGCTGCACTTCGTCACCGTTGTCAGTGTTTTATGCTGTTCTTTACGTGGCATAGAATCACCTTGTCGGCTTGGCTATTAATCCTATCTGCGCTTAGTCAACCACGTAGAGTACAAAATTAGGCTATATAACGCAAATTTATTGGGATTCCAAGCTCAAAGATATCTAAGCGCAGTTTGCACAGTCGAATGGTAAAATAAAATAGAATGAAGTCGGTTAAAAAGACTACAATCAGACCCAAACAATTGTTAGACTTTAGGATATTCTATACAAACATAAAAAAAAACTTTAAGAATTATAAAAGTCTTTAGTATTTAATATGAAATATAATTAAATTCTAATCACGTCGTCTGCCGTTTCAGGAAACATCGTTCCTGCTTCTGATGCATTTGGTAATTACGGATTGGACCGTAAATACGCGTTAAGTTAAAACATGACATGTTTATTATAAAATAAGTACTCTTATACCACAAAGAAATTTAAAAAAAAATATGCAAATAACCATTTTCCATCTTTCGCGTTATCCTTTTTTTTTCCGAGAACTTCTCAGAGGTAAGGTCATCAGCGACGGTAAGTAACGACGACACGGAACAGGAATATTGGGAAAGGAATTTTCCATAGGCTATATAGTAAGGAACCGTCCCAAACTTTGCCTGGAGTGATCTCGGCCAACCTCGGAAAGCAGAAATCAGGCGGACTGGGGTGCTAGCCTGGTGGGTGTCTTGGAATGCGTCTGTACGGTCTTAACCGCCGCGCCAACTAGGACCCGTTCAACGTGAAGCAGTGTTTGGTTTCACTTGCCTTGCACTTACAGGTTCGCTTTAATGCATATGGTGATGTGTTATTTAGCTTTTCCCGTAATTACTTTTATTTAAGACTTTAAGAGCTTTTTCTATCATTTCAACCCGATACCTCCCTTTGCATTTGTCGTTCTGCCAAGAATATTTTCAACATATATCTATTCACTCATTTCAATATCATAGATGTAAAAAAAAGGCGCACAAGTCTTCGTAATTTTTTTAACTTGCACTACATTTTACACCCATGATATTACACTTAGTGAATGTCTGTTGATTATTTGGTTGCAAAACAACAAATACAAGATAGGTATGGGTTTGAAATTGTAGAAACCAAAACCACGGGGGAAAAAAATCAACGTGGTGTGTGAAACCGAGCCTAAATGATCATACCGGGAAACGATATGTTTTTTTATGAAAATAAATATTAATATTTTTGTTTTCATGTATGTCCAATTATTAGATACATCTTGAACCACACCAAACGCAAAGCAGAACTCTTGGCAAATGTTGTTTCTAACAAAACACCTGCTGATGGAGGGTTATTGACGACTGTGGAAGCTGCATCATGTTTAGGTTGTTGTGATTACTCCTGACAAGCGTTCCGTTCATGTTTTTTTTTCAGGCTACGGATACGTCACAAGTTGTGGCCATAGTGTGCCACCTGGTGATGTTGCTCGCGCGCATTTTCCTCCTCAGCTACTACTCATCTCAGGTCATACACCAGGTAGTGTGTCACAAGCAGTTTTTGAATTATGGCTGGTGAACTGACGAGATTTACAGGAACTGAACAAAGGAACAGAAAAGTCATAAAAGTATCTGTGTCTAATATGGCCCAACCATGATTTGAAACGTAATTTCACTAAAGTAACTTATACATCAATGGATTCTTTATAAGCACACTTGAGACTACACAGTACAATATTTTTGGTTACATTTCTCAACATATTATGTAAGTTTAAAACTGTTTAGCTATCAATCACTAAAAATAACACAAAGCCTTTTTAATTTCTTATAGTGGGTTGGATAATTAGTTTGTAATAGGAAATTATTTTTCAACTTACAGGAGACAGACTAAACCTTCATTTTTTTTTTTTTCACATATGATGAAGCAAAGTTTTGATTTATTTTGTATTAAATATTTAATCCTAGAATATAAATATTACATAATAATTTAATATGTCAGATTAAAATTACTGTAACAAATACTGTTTATTAAATTAATTATTAATCTTATTGTTAGAATTCAAAATTTTTTCATTAATATACTCAATTATAGTTTTATGTTATTAATTATTTTGATACGAATTTAGTTTAGTAATTGGTTTATTAATTACGTATGTATTAATATATCTAATGAATAAAATAAAGTAATATTTTATTTTAATGAGTTCATAATTTATGTGTGCCTATAGAGTTTCCTATTTCCGGAAATCGAAATAAATGTATGTAATATACTTTTATTCATGGTGAATTACCTGTACGATTGCATAGCTAATATTTTCAATTACATATTTAGAAACGTTACCAAAAATTTTATTGTTTATTCTGTGAAATTCCTCTGGGTAAGCTAAAGATAAGGCCACAAATGGTCCATTCGCACTTTGTTGAATATTTTTTATGACCGGAGCGTGAAGAAATGTTGACGCCTCGAACTGTATTGGGGTTGCAGAGCGTGAACGTCGGCCACGCGTCGTACTCTTGCAACTGGTTCTCCGGGAGCGTGGACTTCAAGAGGATGTTGACGGTGGTCATCAGCCGAGCACAGAGGCCCGTCGTCATGAGAACTGGTCCGTTCGGCGTCCTCTCGCTGGAGACCTTTGCTACGGTCAGTTGATTTAGTACGTCATAGCAGCACGTTCGTAAAGGAATATCGTTTATGTTTTTTTTTTCTTAAAGATGGAAGGAAAAATACACATCACGTAGCGCATAAGTTTTACATTTTGGTCTAAATCACCAATCCAACTGTTTATTTTCATTCCGTGTCCACTCACACATGATGCATCACTCAGTTACTTTTTATATTCCCTCGACATAGTTGAAAGCGAAGCGCATGAATTCTGGCACACGACTGATAAAAAATTTAAAAGCAGCATAAATGAATTTTTAAAAAAAAGGATCAAAACAGAATTTAATTTTTTTGAATTAATGTCAAAGCGAAGTGCGTTAAGACTTTGGGGCCGTACCAGAAGCCCACGTATCCTTTTACAATACATAATCATGTGTGTGTCTGGATAATTCTGTATGATATTAAGTGTATATGTGTGTTTTTGTTACAGATTATGCAGGGAGCTTACTCCTACTACACCATTCTGAAGAGATTAACATCACCGTAATCTGAAAGGCTCCTGAGTAGATAATATGTATACATATATACATATATATTAATAATTTATGTATATACATAATTAATAAAAGTAGCATGTACAGATATTTTATGATGTATACAAAATTAGGAAATTATAAGATTGCACGTAAAATAAAAATATATGCTCTCAATACAATTGGTTTAAAATAAGTTGTGTTCAGATAATTCTTTTAGAACAATTTTAAATGCATATTTCTGAATATTTTAAACACCAAAATAGAATAAAAGGAAGTTTTATTGTAATAGTTTTATATAACAAAAAAAAAAAAAGATCGTATGGCAAAGAGCACGAGGCAAAATATCGGTTTCCTTCATTCAAGAATACACATAAACCATAGTTTATTTTTTGTGGGGAGCGTAAAGTGAATTATATTAAACACATTCACTGTACGATCTGAATTCATGATCCACACAGCTCACGTATTTTTACATCCAACTATTTAACAATTTCGGAAATTTTTTTAAATGGTTAATTAGCACAAGTCAAACTTTGCTGGTACGTAACATAATCTGCAGGATTCTGAGGAAGGGAATATGGGGTTATTATAACCTTAACTTGGACCATGGTGATCTTCTTGAACGACTGGCGGTAAATAGTAGGTATGTACAGTGTGTCCCATAACTCAACATCAGGCCAAGAACAGTTGATAGGCCACTATATAACTGTTCTGAATTTTTAAAAAATTCGAAAAAGTGTCGTAGTTTTAGTGTTACAGGCATTTTTTTCTTCAAAACATTTTAAATCCCTACTCTGCATAGATTTATTAGATACCGTGACTAAACATTTTTGCCAAGCAATCATAAATAACAGTACTATTGAAAACAATTCAAAATAAAATCAAACGTGCTATACTTTTGAGGAAACATTTTTTAGGTACGACTTATGCGGCAACAATATTTAAACGGGAAACGTTAACTATTCACATTAAACAAACATTACTAACTAAGAAGTATTTTCAAATAAATTAAAAATTTTAACTGCGTACGTATTTCAAATATAGCGTGTTTGATTTAATTTTCAATTGTTATCAAAAGTAGGGTTATTTATGATTGATTGCGTAGCAATCATATTAGTAACAGTTACTAAATAATTTGATGCAGGGTGGAAATTTAACATTTTTTTTAATGCCTGCAACTCTAAAACTACGTTACTTTTCGATTTTTGTTTAAATTCATAGCCGTAATTTACTGGCCAATCAACTGTTCTTGGCCTGACATTGAGTTATGGGACACATTGTACAGTATATTTTAGCCAAAGTTTCCTGGCTGGAGACTGAGAATGGCATTTGATACAGGCTGCCATTTATAGTTTATTTAATTTAACCATGGGAAATGCCTTTGTCCTGTAACTTCTATCATTAAATATGGCCCCATATCTTGAATATTACAAATCAAGCGATACACCCTTCATGTGCATGGTTTCAAAGACGAAGAAGGTGTTATTTACATTCTTTAAATGAGACGTATGCGAAAACATTCGGTTTAAAACAACGTTATAGTTTGTGACAAGTAACTTTACTCAGATTGGACAGTTCTCAAAAGAAGTCCCAAATCTTACTTAAAAAGCATCACATGATGTTTGTTTAGGCCTACAAACGCTGACAATCAAGACGTTTACAAACACTATTGGTAAAAAATAAGTGTCAGAACGATACGTAGACCATTTGTAAAACTTTTCAGAAATGTCAGTTTTGAGGCACGTTTTACGAGACAGACTATACTTTGCGTGATAAAAATAGGGTTTTGGGTATTGCGGCGTCGCTCCAATATTTCGGTCCACTGATTTTCCCCGTGTAACGCGATTCTCAGATCTATCACTCGAATAGGGTTGCAAGCAGTCCAAAAAAGATATTGGAGTGAAGCGAGAAGTAATAGATTCCTTGCGTGTAACGATATTTCCTTTTCATGACGTAAGCTAACGGGAAATCGAAATATTGATTTCGATTAAATCTAAAAAATATTACGTTAAAAATTTCGTCAAATTGTAAAATGAAGTTTTTTGGGTGGCATTAAATTACTAATATTGAATTATGAAATAAGTTAATTCGCTATCTTAACAAGAACATTTGATTAAAATTACCTTTTTGTGTATTTAAGAAATCTTAGTTATTAAAAATAATACCATGAAAAAGAAACATTAATTGCATTATAAAATTGATACATTATTTTCCTATACTCTACTTTTTTTTATACTTAGGCAGTTGGAGTAGTAATTTACAAGATCTGTATCTTTTCAATTCCTGGTGAAGGTACAATTTAACAAGTTACAAATTTACACGTTTAAGTCCCCGTACGTACAAGCTACATGTGTTCCACGAAGAGTTGTTTCGAGTGTAAGAATAAAAGTACAATTATATATTTTTTTCAAACCAAAGCTTAAAACTAAGTGTGTTCGGGAGGGGTCCAGGTAGGGAAGACTCTTATGTGCGTCTCAGGCCGAAGCCTATACGCTCTACACATGCAGGGTACTAGCTATGCATGAGGGGTTGCATGCATCATGTGCTAGAAGAGGATTGGCCAGACATGGCTAGTAGTACAAGATAGCCGGTCCGGCGCCAGGGTCCAGGGTCCGGTGTCGGGTGCCGAACCACCATCTTGGATTGTGACGTCTCGGCGGCCATTTTTGACTCAAAAATTCCTCAAAATTCCTCAAAAATGACTCAAAATGACTCAAAAATTACCGTTTTGAGGAAAAAATTCTCGTTTTCTACCACAAAAATTCAAAAATTAGGATTTCGAGAAACCTCAAAATACTTTTGCCTTAGAAAGAACACAAAATCCATGTCTACAGCCTCCGATAAACCTCTGATGTCATCTAGGATTATGACGTCACCGTTGCAATTTCCGTTACGGCCGCCATCTTGAAAACCATTATTTATTATCCAATTTTAATAAAAAAAATTTAAATTTATAAACAAATTCAATTAATAAAATTTTAGTAAAAACATTTATAAAACTTACTTTTACGAGTCCTCAGTTCGAACCCTATGAGTGCAAAAAAAAATGGCGACTGATCCTTTCTCCAAGGAAGCCGCTGGCAGACTTACTCCCCCCACCACTTATGTCAAAGTATATATATCGTCACCTAGTATGATGTCATGTCAGCCATCTTGAAAATCCGTAATTTTTATGTTAGAAAATCGGAATTTTTTTTAAAAATCATTAAAAAAATTAATCGAAATGGATAATAAAAATTTAATAAAATATTACTTAAAAACCACTGTTGCACTTATCGTTATGGTCGCCATCATGGATTATATAAATATTGCATGTTTCGTTATGCCCCACCATCTTGGTTGAGTACGATGTCATCGTTACATTTTACGTTACGTCCGCCATATTGGATCCTATTAATGTTGCATGTTTCGTTACGGCCACCATCTTAAAAATACGTAATTTCAATGCTATAAATTCCGAAAAATTTCCAAAAAATATTTTAAAAATTGCCTACTTCAAATGTTTAGTTATTTAAACGGTTTCGGTCCTCGGTTCTATTTCCGGCGAGAGTCAACCAGTAATTTATTAATATATTAAAAAAAATTCTCAATAAAAAGTAATAAAAACATCTTACACCACACCCGACATTTTTAATTATGTCACCACTGTATAAATTATCGTTATGGATGCCATCTTGAAAATCTTTATTTATTATCCGTTTTTAATGAAAAAAAGTTCAAAATTCATCAAAAATTTAACTTATTAGAATACTGATTGATTAGATCGATTCCCATCCTTGGTTCAAAACTGGTAAGAGCAAAAAAATAAAAAAATGACAGATCCTTCCTCCACAGATGACACCTACATTTGACCTAGACCTTTAAATTTGACCTTGACCTTGAACTTTAACCTTGACCTTGAACTTTGACCTTAACCTTGAATTTTGGCGTTGACCTTGAACTTTGACCCTGTCTTTGAACTTTAACCTTGACCATGAACTTTGACCTTGAAATTTGACTGACCTTGACAACCATCATGGATCCGACATTTTATGTTCAGTGCATGCTACCAGGAACTACCTCCTGCTAGAGAGCATTGCCACCATCTTGATTTCGTCTGCTGGAGGACACCATCTTGTGTGTGTACTCGTCTTATAGAGTTCATTACCATCATGCTAGTTTTATTCTAACCCGCTAGAGTGCATGCTAATTTATTATTACTGAGTTGCCCCACCATCTTGAAATTTGGGCACCATCTTGTAATCGTGTATTTATTGACTTATAAATTCGGGAAAAATTCCAAAATTCACCAAAAAAATAACTCATTAATTTACATATTGAATCGGTGGATTCCTGTCGACGGTTTGCTTCTTGTCCAGTGACAAGTGTAACTAAATATTAAATAAATTTTATGTTTTGGTTTCCATTACCTTTCGCGGAGTTTATCAATCATTCACTCTACGAAAAACAACTCAAGACAATATACGACAATGTTCGATGAATTAAATACGTTGCCGATAAGCCTAACATGAAAGTCTAGTTTTTGATACTTAGGATAACCTCTAAACCGTTCATGTACAAAGCCATCCATACATATACACCAAGCGTGTTAGGACCGCAGACCTGCTCATAAACAATGTCAGACGTATAGACCAGTTATTTCCGAACCTCCCAACCTTCTTCATCGTCAGCTAATTATATTCAATTAAACCATCGTAACATGTTTTTACGCTTACAAGAGGACCAAGAATCCCATCAAAAAGGGAGCACATTTTGGAAGCACCATCAACAAAAAGACCAGATATTTGTGACGTTTTGGGAACTAATATCTGTTCCTGTCATCAGGCACAAATAGGCTCATAGCGAACAATGGAATATATGTGTTTGATTTCCTCTCCTGGTATTATATCTGTACTATCTATTCAATTAACGTTTGGCATAGGCTGATTTTGGTTTATTTTGTATGTGTTTGAACATTAATTTTTCTTTGTCCTTTATTACGGTTTTATCTATGACATAGTGTGCAAAATACCAATGGTGTACCTATGTCCAAAATAATGATTTAAATAACACATGTCAATGCGCAGCACATTCGTGCATGGTCCAAGTCTGTCTGTAAGTCCGTGCCTCATATTCAAACGTAGAAGGTGGGCAAGTAGAGCGGGTGTTGGCGTAGGTACAAGAACCAGAGGACTGGCGGCGGCACCGAGAGGCTCAGATGCGGATGTGGAAGGTGGGCGTGTTGAGCAGGTGTTGGGGTAGGTACAAGAACCAGAGGACTGGCGGCGGCCCCGAGAGGCTCAGATGCGGATGTGGAAGGTGGGCGTGTTGAGCAGGTGTTGGGGTAGGTACAAGAACCAGAGGACTGGCGGCGGCCCCGAGAGGCTCAGATGCGGATGTGGAAGGTGGGCGTGTTGAGCAGGTGTTGGGGTAGGTACAAGAACCAGAGGACTGGCGGCGGCTCCGAGAGGCTCAGATGGGGATGTGGAAGGTGGGCGTGTTGAGCAGGTGTTGGGGTAGGTACAAGAACCAGAGGACTGGCGGCGGCCCCGAGAGGCTCAGATGCGGATGTTGAAGGTGGGCGTGTTGAGCAGGTGTTGGGGTAGGTACAAGAACCAGAGGACTGGCGGCGGCCCCGAGAGGCTCAGATGCGGATGTGGAAGGTGGGCGTGTTGAGCAGGTGTTGGGATAGGTACAAGAACCAGAGGACTGGCGGCGGCCCCGAGAGGCTCAGATGCGGATGTGGAAGGTGGGCGTGTTGAGCAGGTGTTGGGATAGGTACAAGAACCAGAGGACTGGCGGCGGCCCCGAGAGGCTCAGATGCGGATGTGGAAGGTGGGCGTGTTGAGCAGGTGTTGGGGTAGGTACAAGAACCAGAGGACTGGCGGCGGCCCCGAGAGGCTCAGATGCGGATGTGGAAGGTGGGCGTGTTGAGCAGGTGTTGGGGTAGGTACAAGAACCAGAGGACTGGCGGCGGCCCCGAGAGGCTCAGATGCGGATGTGGAAGGTGGGCGCGTTGAGCAGGTGTTGGGGTAGGTACAAGAACCAGAGGACTGGCGGCGGCCCCGAGAGGCTCAGATGGGGATGTGGAAGGTGGGCGTGTTGAGCAGGTGTTGGGGTAGGTACAAGAACCAGAGGACTGGCGGCGGCCCCGAGAGGCTCAGATGCGGATGTGGAAGGTGGGCGTGTTGAGCAGGTGTTGGGATAGGTACAAGAACCAGAGGACTGGCGGCGGCCCCGAGAGGCTCAGATGCGGATGTGGAAGGTGGGCGTGTTGAGCAGGTGTTGGGGTAGGTACAAGAACCAGAAGACTGGCGGCGGCCCCGAGAGGCTCAGATGCGGATGTGGAAGGTGGGCGTGTTGAGCAGGTGTTGGGGTAGGTACAAGAACCAGAGGACTGGCGGCGGCCCCGAGAGGCTCAGATGCGGATGTGGAAGGTGGGCGTGTTGAGCAGGTGTTGGGGTTAGTACAAGAACCAGAGGACTGGCGGCGGCCCCGAGAGGCTCAGATGCGGATGTGGAAGGTGGGCGTGTTGAGCAGGTGTTGGGGTAGGTACAAGAACCAGAGGACTGGCGGCGGCCCCGAGAGGCTCAGATGCGGATGTGGAAGGTGGGCGTGTTGAGCAGGTGTTGGGGTAGGTACAAGAACCAGAGGACTGGCGGCGGCCCCGAGAGGCTCAGATGCGGATGTGGAAGGTGGGCGTGTTGAGCAGGTGTTGGGATAGGTACAAGAACCAGAGGACTGGCGGCGGCCCCGAGAGGCTCAGATGCGGATGTGGAAGGTGGGCGTGTTGAGCAGGTGTTGGGATAGGTACAAGAACCAGAGGACTGGCGGCGGCCCCGAGAGGCTCAGATGCGGATGTGGAAGGTGGGCGTGTTGAGCAGGTGTTGGGATAGGTACAAGAACCAGAGGACTGGCGGCGGCCCCGAGAGGCTCAGATGCGGATGTGGAAGGTGGGCGTGTTGAGCAGGTGTTGGGGTAGGTACAAGAACCAGAGGACTGGCGGCGGCCCCGAGAGGCTCAGATGCGGATGTGGAAGGTGGGCGTGTTGAGCAGGTGTTGGGGTAGGTACAAGAACCAGAGGACTGGCGGCGGCCCCGAGAGGCTCAGATGCGGATGTGGAAGGTGGGCGTGTTGAGCAGGTGTTGGGGTAGGTACAAGAACCAGAGGACTGGCGGCGGCCCCGAGAGGCTCAGATGCGGATGTGGAAGGTGGGCGTGTTGAGCAGGTGTTGGGGTAGGTACAAGAACCAGAGGACTGGCGGCGGCCCCGAGAGGCTCAGATGCGGATGTGGAAGGTGGGCGTGTTGAGCAGGTGTTGGGGTAGGTACAAGAACCAGAGGACTGGCGGCGGCCCCGAGAGGCTCAGATGCGGATGTGGAAGGTGGGCGTGTTGAGCAGGTGTTGGGGTAGGTACAAGAACCAGAGGACTGGCGGCGGCCCCGAGAGGCTCAGATGGGGATGTGGAAGGTGGGCGTGTTGAGCAGGTGTTGGGGTAGGTACAAGAACCAGAGGACTGGCGGCGGCCCCGAGAGGCTCAGATGCGGATGTGGAAGGTGGGCGTGTTGAGCAGGTGTTGGGATAGGTACAAGAACCAGAGGACTGGCGGCGGCCCCGAGAGGCTCAGATGCGGATGTGGAAGGTGGGCGTGTTGAGCAGGTGTTGGGGTAGGTACAAGAACCAGAAGACTGGCGGCGGCCCCGAGAGGCTCAGATGCGGATGTGGAAGGTGGGCGTGTTGAGCAGGTGTTGGGGTAGGTACAAGAACCAGAGGACTGGCGGCGGCCCCGAGAGGCTCAGATGCGGATGTGGAAGGTGGGCGTGTTGAGCAGGTGTTGGGGTAGGTACAAGAACCAGAGGACTGGCGGCGGCCCCGAGAGGCTCAGTTGCGGATGTGGAAGGTGGGCGTGTTGAGCAGGTGTTGGGGTAGGTACAAGAACCAGAGGACTGGCGGCGGCCCCGAGAGGCTCAGATGCGGATGTGGAAGGTGGGCGTGTTGAGCAGGTGTTGGGGTAGGTACAAGAACCAGAGGACTGGCGGCGGCCCCGAGAGGCTCAGTTGCGGATGTGGAAGGTGGGCGTGTTGAGCAGGTGTTGGGGTAGGTACAAGAACCAGAGGACTGGCGGCGGCCCCGAGAGGCTCAGTTGCGGATGTGGAAGGTGGGCGTGTTGAGCAGGTGTTGGGGTAGGTACAAGAACCAGAGGACTGGCGGCGGCCCCGAGAGGCTCAGTTGCGGATGTGGAAGGTGGGCGTGTTGAGCAGGTGTTGGGGTAGGTACAAGAACCAGAGGACTGGCGGCGGCCCCGAGAGGCTCAGATGCGGATGTGGAAGGTGGGCGTGTTGAGCAGGTGTTGGGGTAGGTACAAGAACCAGAGGACTGGCGGCGGCCCCGAGAGGCTCAGTTGCGGATGTGGAAGGTGGGCGTGTTGAGCAGGTGTTGGGGTAGGTACAAGAACCAGAGGACTGGCGGCGGCCCCGAGAGGCTCAGATGCGGATGTGGAAGGTGGGCGTGTTGAGCAGGTGTTGGGGTAGGTACAAGAACCAGAGGACTGGCGGCGGCCCCGAGAGGCTCAGATGCGGATGTGGAAGGTGGGCGTGTTGAGCAGGTGTTGGGGTAGGTACAAGAACCAGAGGACTGGCGGCGGCCCCGAGAGGCTCAGATGGGGATGTGGAAGGTGGGCGTGTTGAGCAGGTGTTGGGGGTAGGTACAAGATCCTGAAGGACTGGCGGCGGCCCCGAGAGGCTCAGATGCGGATGTGGAAGGTGGGCGTGTTGAGCAGGTGTTGGGGTAGGTACAAGAACCAGAGGACTGGCGGCGGCCCCGAGAGGCTCAGATGCGGATGTGGAAGGTGGGCGTGTTGAGCAGGTGTTGGGGGTAGGTACAAGAACCAGAGGACTGGCGGCGGCACCGAGAGGCTCAGATGCGGATGTGGAAGGTGGGCGTGTTGAGCAGGTGTTGGGGTAGGTACAAGAACCAGAAGACTGGCGGCGGCCCCGAGAGGCTCAGATGCGGATGTGGAAGGTGGGCGTGTTGAGCAGGTGTTGGGGTAGGTACAAGAACCAGAGGACTGGCGGCGGCCCCGAGAGGCTCAGATGCGGATGTGGAAGGTGGGCGTGTTGAGCAGGTGTTGGGGTAGGTACAAGAACCAGAGGACTGGCGGCGGCCCCGAGAGGCTCAGATGCGGATGTGGAAGGTGGGCGTGTTGAGCAGGTGTTGGGGTAGGTACAAGAACCAGAGGACTGGCGGCGGCCCCGAGAGGCTCAGATGCGGATGTGGAAGGTGGGCGTGTTGAGCAGGTGTTGGGGTAGGTACAAGAACCAGAGGACTGGCGGCGGCCCCGAGAGGCTCAGATGCGGATGTGGAAGGTGGGCGTGTTGAGCAGGTGTTGGGGTAGGTACAAGAACCAGAGGACTGGCGGCGGCACCGAGAGGCTCAGATGCGGATGTGGAAGGTGGGCGTGTTGAGCAGGTGTTGGGGTAGGTACAAGAACCAGAGGACTGGCGGCGGCCCCGAGAGGCTCAGATGGGGATGTGGAAGGTGGGCGTGTTGAGCAGGTGTTGGGGGTAGGTACAAGAACCAGAGGACTGGCGGCGGCCCCGAGAGGCTCAGTTGCGGATGTGGAAGGTGGGCGTGTTGAGCAGGTGTTGGGGTAGGTACAAGAACCAGAGGACTGGCGGCGGCCCCGAGAGGCTCAGATGCGGATGTGGAAGGTGGGCAAGTAGAGCGGGTGTTGGGGTAGGTACAAGAACCAGAGGACTGGCGGCGGCCCCGAGAGGCTCAGTTGCGGATGTGGAAGGTGGGCGTGTTGAGCAGGTGTTGGGGTAGGTACAAGAACCAGAGGACTGGCGGCGGCCCCGAGAGGCTCAGATGCGGATGTGGAAGGTGGGCGTGTTGAGCAGGTGTTGGGGGTAGGTACAAGAACCAGAGGACTGGCGGCGGCACCGAGAGGCTCAGATGCGGATGTGGAAGGTGGGCGTGTTGAGCAGGTGTTGGGGTAGGTACAAGAACCAGAAGACTGGCGGCGGCCCCGAGAGGCTCAGATGCGGATGTGGAAGGTGGGCGTGTTGAGCAGGTGTTGGGGTAGGTACAAGAACCAGAGGACTGGCGGCGGCCCCGAGAGGCTCAGATGCGGATGTGGAAGGTGGGCGTGTTGAGCAGGTGTTGGGGTAGGTACAAGAACCAGAGGACTGGCGGCGGCCCCGAGAGGCTCAGATGCGGATGTGGAAGGTGGGCGTGTTGAGCAGGTGTTGGGGTAGGTACAAGAACCAGAGGACTGGCGGCGGCCCCGAGAGGCTCAGATGCGGATGTGGAAGGTGGGCGTGTTGAGCAGGTGTTGGGGTAGGTACAAGAACCAGAGGACTGGCGGCGGCCCCGAGAGGCTCAGATGCGGATGTGGAAGGTGGGCGTGTTGAGCAGGTGTTGGGGTAGGTACAAGAACCAGAGGACTGGCGGCGGCACCGAGAGGCTCAGATGCGGATGTGGAAGGTGGGCGTGTTGAGCAGGTGTTGGGGTAGGTACAAGAACCAGAGGACTGGCGGCGGCCCCGAGAGGCTCAGATGGGGATGTGGAAGGTGGGCGTGTTGAGCAGGTGTTGGGGGTAGGTACAAGAACCAGAGGACTGGCGGCGGCCCCGAGAGGCTCAGTTGCGGATGTGGAAGGTGGGCGTGTTGAGCAGGTGTTGGGGTAGGTACAAGAACCAGAGGACTGGCGGCGGCCCCGAGAGGCTCAGATGCGGATGTGGAAGGTGGGCAAGTAGAGCGGGTGTTGGGGTAGGTACAAGAACCAGAGGACTGGCGGCGGCCCCGAGAGGCTCAGTTGCGGATGTGGAAGGTGGGCGTGTTGAGCAGGTGTTGGGGTAGGTACAAGAACCAGAGGACTGGCGGCGGCCCCGAGAGGCTCAGTTGCGGATGTGGAAGGTGGGCGTGTTGAGCAGGTGTTGGGGTAGGTACAAGAACCAGAGGACTGGCGGCGGCCCCGAGAGGCTCAGATGCGGATGTGGAAGGTGGGCAAGTAGAGCGGGTGTTGGGGTAGGTACAAGAACCAGAGGACTGGCGGCGGCCCCGAGAGGCTCAGATGCGGATGTGGAAGGTGGGCAAGTAGAGCGGGTGTTGGCGTAGGTACAAGAACCAGAGGACTGGCGGCGGCCCCGAGAGGCTCAGATGCGGATGTGGAAGGTGGGCGTGTTGAGCAGGTGTTGGGGTAGGTACAAGAACCAGAGGACTGGCGGCGGCCCCGAGAGGCTCAGATGCGGATGTGGAAGGTGGGCGTGTTGAGCAGGTGTTGGGGTAGGTACAAGAACCAGAGGACTGGCGGCGGCCCCGAGAGGCTCAGATGCGGATGTGGAAGGTGGGCGTGTTGAGCAGGTGTTGGGGTAGGTACAAGAACCAGAGGACTGGCGGCGGCCCCGAGAGGCTCAGATGCGGATGTGGAAGGTGGGCGTGTTGAGCAGGTGTTGGGGTAGGTACAAGAACCAGAGGACTGGCGGCGGCCCCGAGAGGCTCAGATGCGGATGTGGAAGGTGGGCGTGTTGAGCAGGTGTTGGGGTAGGTACAAGAACCAGAGGACTGGCGGCGGCCCCGAGAGGCTCAGATGCGGATGTGGAAGGTGGGCGTGTTGAGCAGGTGTTGGGGTAGGTACAAGAACCAGAGGACTGGCGGCGGCCCCGAGAGGCTCAGATGCGGATGTGGAAGGTGGGCGTGTTGAGCAGGTGTTGGGGCAGGTACAAGAACCAGAGGACTGGCGGCGGCACCGAGAGGCTCAGATGCGGATGTGGAAGGTGGGCGTGTTGAGCAGGTGTTGGGGTAGGTACAAGAACCAGAGGACTGGCGGCGGCCCCGAGAGGCTCAGATGCGGATGTGGAAGGTGGGCGTGTTGAGCAGGTGTTGGGGTAGGTACAAGAACCAGAGGACTGGCGGCGGCCCCGAGTGGCTCAGATGGGGATGTGGAAGGTGGGCGTGTTGAGCAGGTGTTGGGGGTAGGTACAAGAACCAGAGGACTGGCGGCGGCACCGAGAGGCTCAGATGCGGATGTGGAAGGTGGGCAGGAAGTCCGGGGCGCGCGTGATGACGTGCTCGAACTCCATGAGCGACAGCTTGCCGTCGCCGTCCATGTCCGACTCCTCGACCACCTTCTCGCACACCTGCGCCGCCTCCTCGGGACCGAGCTCGCCGCCCGTCAGCAGGCGCAGGGTCTGCTCCAGGTCGCCGGGTCCCAGGTGCTGGTCGCCGTCGAAATCTGCGACACGACCCACCACTGGCGTCGACACGTCCCTGCAGAATTATGTTTACCTCAATTGTAACACTTATTTATGTACCTATATGCTTCAGAGTGTTTTTACACGGTTCAAGGTCACTGTTTTCAGCACGAAAAGTACATAAACAAGTTTTGGCTCAACGAGTTTCACGCAAAATTTAACAATCTTTTTCTGAAGAAAAAAAAATGAGCCAAATTTAATGCAATAACCATACATTTAAAAAAATGGGTTAGTTAAGATCCATATGCCTGAATATGTTCTTTTATAATAGTTAACTTCCAGCTAACATTCCAGCTGAAATGTATGATGTTATCGTGCTTTTTAGACAAAAATTTTCCTTTTATTGTGATAAAGATATTAATCCATAGTTCATTTCTTCTATTAGTGACTAGGCTTGCTCGTGGGGGGAAAAAAAGGTTCGTCACCATATCTACTATAGAGTTGTGTGAAACAGACCATCGTATTTCATCTCACTCGAGATGGGACCATGAGACACTCTGATGTTTGGATTTATAATCTACGCAAGGAATGTAATGACGAAATAACGCAACACAAAGAAATTTAATGGTTGTTTATAAAGCACGAAAGTCATAGGATGTCACCACCATTACAACTTAGAATTGTTAAACAGTAGAAAACGAATTTATTCCCCGGGCTTCTTTTCTTAATTCACGTTTAGCACAAAAAAAATGTATGAAATTGTCAATAATTCGTATTAAATAATTTAGAAAGTGAAAACGCAATGTAAACTATACAGGTGCTACGTATGTCAACAATAAAATTAACTGACCATCAACTCAACTGGAACGAATAACAGAAATATTACACAGCTTCATGCAAACTAATATATTAAAAATTCTTGTAGGCCTTACATAAACATGCATTATACATATAACTAATCATGAGTTCTAATTATCTTCTCAGCAAAATATGTCTGAGCAGGTGTTCCCGCAGTTTTATGTTAAATGGAAAAAGTAGGAAAACATTTGTTTCTTTATTTCCAAAAATGTTTATTCGAGTAACTTGTGATTATTGAAGAGCTAACGAGTAACGAAGGATATATAAATTAGCATGCCAAGTCATGTCGTGTTACCTAATTGGGCCACTTTTATCGTCTCCAATACCTACGTATCATGGACGATGGGTCCACAGTTGATGTAATGTTAACCTGTACGTAACTAGACCAGTTTCCACCCGGGGCAAGATCTCATCTGGGCGCCTCCCTTATTTTTAAACCAATCAAACCAAGACCTTTCTAGACAACACCTCATATCGCCACCACACATAATAATTCCTCTATTCCAAATATTTTTTATTCAACTTGGATGGTAAATAAATAATTTTATCTGCAGTCGTTTTATTTTTAATACATCGCTAGCTGGATGGTATACACGAAAAAAAAAAAAAAAAACTTTTTTTTTTGTGATATAACACTACGCTATTCAAGTAAATATCAACAGTAAAAATTACTCTGCCGGTTTGGAGCTCCACCAATAAGGCGTCCAAGGCACACAAGCCCCGTCTGTCCCCTCTAGTTACGTCCCTGTGTACATCAATGTGCGTTCCCGTTGTTTGTTGCACGTTCCGTATAGTTGCCGGAGTTGCGCAACGTTATGGAAATCTTTCACGTTTCCGCACGCATCGTAAACACCTGGCCGCATGAGTAATCCGCTCTTCCCAGGCCCCGTGACGCGACAGAAGCGACAAACACGACGTCAGCTCGCGTTAGCGCGGCGAGTCGGGCGCGAGGCGCTAACCGGCCTGTTTGCGCCCGCGCCCCCGCGGACTGGTTAAATACACCGGGCCCGGGCCTCCGCGGGCCACAAGCGCGACTGGAAGCTCAGCGATGGACGCCGGCCGCATCGTGAGTACCGCTACGCTACACACTGCCGATTTAATTCGTTAGTGTATCACAGGTGCTCGCAGTAATACCGAGTTGGGATTCTCGCCCGGGCATTCGTGTCTCGAGTGTTGTCCCAGTACCTTCAGTGGTTAAACATTTTCCTGAATAGCTTTCCAGTATTAACTGCGCACATAATAACTATGATACAACAAAATACGGTTACCTTTTCCATGGTTTAAAAGAAAAATGCTAGAATGAAACATCAATTAAAATATAAAATAATGCACCAATTTTTGTAGGAAAATACTCAGTATTATCTCGAAAAACCTATTTCATATATGATAAATTAACCGTAGCCATGTGTTGAAAAAATTTACAATACCTTTCTTATGGTATTACAAAATATTTCTTGGCAACTATTTTTCCTAAGGAATCTTTTAAAAAAAAGTAAATTTTTTTTATTGTGTAGTGATAATTCTACCTCAGGCGGTGTCCGAATGCAAGCACGCATTTGTGCTTTGTACTTCACTTTGTACTTCAATCGCCCCATGTGGTGTTTTATTCCTTCAGGTTATATCAAAAAGTGTCCCTTGCGTACACGAAGTCTTTGCATGCCGGGTTTCATCCCCAGCCGCAAGCCTTCTCGTGTATTGCTAACCAGTAACCAAGCTTTTTCCTTTTATTCTCTTGCTTGGCGCATTTATCAGAGAGAGCACCAAAAAAAAAAAAAGTCATTCTTAACCCTTATACAATTTAAAATTGAAGCCTTTTCCCAGGACTTCAAAGACATTTTTAACAAACAAAAAAATATTTCCCTTTGGGCACAGCCAACACGCGTATGTAGCCTAGATTTCGAAGTACATATATTTCTTCTTAAAATATTTTGGAAACTTCTATAAAATTCTGGAACATTTTAAGAACTTAATGTACTATATTTATGTTCTCCAATATTCCAAAATGATGGATTAAACATATATATATTTTTTTTTTTTTTTGCTGATTATAGGTGGTTTCATGTGTTTGTGTATTCATCTTTCTGTGTCCGTTCTTCGGGTCTTCTATAACACCTACAGTTTAAACTAGCATTGGGGTATGTCTAAAACAAGTATTTAAATCACATTTTCCAGGTGGTCTTAGGTTGTTGGGTTCAAATCTCACGTGCGTTTAGGTTCTTCCACTAAACCCTCAGTTAATAAGGAAGTAACATAACAAAACCACGAGGATTAAGGCTGAGTTTAAAAAATGCAATAACGCAAGAAACCACAGACGCAAAAATTTCAATAACAACGTTTACAAATACTCGTTTTCAAACCAACAAACACACAAAAAAGCAACGCAATACTTTCAACGTCTTGCGTTTCGGTTTGCTTTTCCACCTTCCATATTTGTAGTGGAGTGTTTAGAATTTTTTTTAATAAGTAGACGTTTGTGCATATATTACCACGACGTTGTTACATTTCAATGAAAGACTACCTATTGTAGCCGTTACCATGGTGTGATTTCAGGAAAATTTCTATATAGGTAGTTTTTCGATTCATGGTCCATAAAAACCAAACCATCGTCAACTTAAAAATTTTTACATCAATATCACTTTTTACGGAAATTTAAACTGCCTTAATTTGGTCAAAGTCACTTCAAAACTCATAAATAAAATATATAAATGAAAATTTCAGTCGAGTTCGTTAATGGTCAAAATCTTACCAAGAGGTACAAATGGATTTTTGAAGAACAGAAAAATTTCTATAGCTCCCATAACATTACAAATACGACATCCGTTAGAATGTATTATAACTCGCAGGAGTAATAACAAAAACTTTTGTCTAAAATACATTTTTAATACGACTGCAAGGGGTGGAAACAGGGGTTGGAGGACCAAAAAAAAAAAAATTCGTAACTCTCGTTGTAGGCATATCATCTTATCCGTACAGAATGTTTGTAAATCTTATTATTTTTATCTAAAACTTATGTCTTAAAACAATTTTGGTAAGTCAAACCATTGTTGCAAAACGAAAATAAAACAGGGATAGAAATTAAAAATATATATTTATTATTTCCATACCATTTACGCTATTTACAGTAAAACATTAATATTTTATTAGTTACAACTTTCGTATGAAATAATTTTTTCATACGACCAACCATTACTGCAAGGGGTGGGGAAGGAAAAAAACAAGTCTGAAGGACAAACAAATATGTATAACCTCCTTAGTAGGCACATTATTAAATCCGTTCAAATTGCTTGTAAACCTTAAAATATTATCTAAAACATTTAGTCTGAAACAATTTATGATACAGCCAGCAATTATTGCTGCAAAGGGTTGAATAAACAGTTGTTAAAGGACAAAAAAAATTCGTAACTTCTGTAGTAAGCATACCATTGTAAATCTTATAAGTTTTATCCAAAACTAAGGTCTGGGTTTAAAAAAAAAAGGGGTGAAAAAAATTACAATTTCCGTACCATTTGCACTGTTAAAACCGTTCTTATATATTGTGAAACTTAAAAATATTATTTAAAACTTTCGTCCAAAATAATTTTTCATACGACCAACCATTAGGTACTAACTGGAAAATGACAGGGGTTGAAGGACAAAAAATTAATAACGCCCTTAGGTATACTCTATCAAATCCATTCACATTGTTTGTAAATCTTGTAATATTACGTAGCACTTTCGTCTGAAACAATTTTTGATAATACCAACCGTATCTGCAAAGGGTGGAAAAAAAAACAGGGGTTAAAGAGTAAAAAATTAATAACTTCCTTACTAGGCAAACTATAAAATCTATAGCAAATTAATTATAAATCTTCAAAAAATTTTCTAAAACTTTGGTCTGAATAGTAAAGTTCATTACACTATCGAATCTCATTCTTATTTATTTTTAAACTTTCTATATATTGTCTAAAATGTTCAACTGAAGTAAACTTTTATGAAACCAAGCATTACTGCAAGGAGGGGAAATAAGGCTTGAAAGACGAAAAAAAAAAAAAAAAAAAAAAAAACCATAACGTTATTAGTAGGTATAGGCCTACTACCAAATCCGTTATAATTTATTGTTAAAATTCTGAACTTTTACTAAAAACTTTGGCTGAAACAATTTTGGATGAAACGAACTATTACCATAAATACCATTGTTGAAATAATTAAAAAAAAAAATCTTCCTTATTATCAAATGTGTTCGAATTTATTTTAAACCATCTTAATATATTAGCATAAATCTTGGCCGAAAGCTAATTTATTATACGACCACATATTAGTACAAAGGTTGAAAAATAGTGTATAAAGGTAAAAAAAAAATCATAACTATCTTAATAGGCATAAAATGACATTCGTATACGCTATTCCATGCTGGAAGCATTGAATTTAAAAAAAAAATTGTAGGCATTTCCGCTGCATGGAATATGAAGTATTTTTCAGCGATAATTTTTGAATATTGGAGAGCATACCTATATGATGTTATTTACATACAATTATTATTATTTCCAGAAATTTATAAAAGTTTCCAGTACATTTCAGAATAAATAGGTACTTGTAAATCTACTTACGCCTATAGGCTGTGACAAAGTTTTTTTCTTTAATAATATTCATCTTATTTAACTTTCGAACAATTAAGTGGGAAAACACATGTGTTTTATATGAAGCCCGGGGAATACATTTGTTTTTTTTTACTGTTTTACAATTTCAAGTTGTGTAGGGTTGATGATGTCTTGCGACTTCCGTGCTTTATAAAAGACGTTGAATTTATTTCAAAAAGTTTAGTGTATGCCACCTAAAAAACGTTGCAACAGGAAGTTGTGAGATAATCAGGGTGAAGATATCAGATTTTGTAATCACAAAAGTGCGAAGGGTGCAACATCAAACAATTTTCTAATGTATCACGTTCGACACATCTGTGAGCGGGCATGACAGGCTTTCCTATTAGACCCGTTTAACAATGACGCGTAAACATAGACGGATCACACGGAACACATTATCTACAGTGGCGCGCAAGCGGTCCTGGGCCCTAACGGATACACGAGTCTAGCGGCAGCAATGCTACCTTCCTGCAACTGGCCGCAAATGCTGATTCTTTCCGAAGTTAGCCGATCGGGAGCGCCTACCCCCTGGATGTTTTTTTTATTTTTAAGCGCGCGTTTTTTCTCTCCAGTATAAAAATGCCACATAGACTGTTTAGTGGATGGTTGGTTATATTAGGTAAGTGTAGCTACATTAAAAATACTGTAAAATCATTTTATGGTTGCTTAGCAAATAACTTTTTAATATGTAGCTATCCAGCGCTAGGAAACAGTTTACATGATTTCACAGTATCTTTAATGTAGCTATCCTAACCAAATCAACCGTCCACAAAGTTTTAAAGTATTTATAATGTAGCTAACCTAACCTAATTGACCATTAGTTATCATGTCCTTACCTGAAAATTACAATTTAATTAATAAATTTACTTTTATTTGCATTCATTATTCAAATATATTTATTACTTTCGAAATGTTACGTGCTCGTATTTATTTTTACAAGTCCAAAAAAATTCGTATCTGCCGGGAATCGAACCGTCAACCTTACGTTTAAATGATAGCGCCGCTGAGCGCTCAGCTACGAGGCCACATTTGACTATTAGAAGTTTCAGATGACATATATGATCGTGCCGCCGGCCCCGGAACGAGCGTGAGCGGTGCGGCATTGCAGCCAGTTGCAGGAAGGTAGCATTGCTGCCGCTAGACTCTTCTTAACGGATTAGCTCGGCGATGCTCAGCTGTTTCGGTTACGTAACTCTGTGCGACCAATAGAAGCCGAGTATTTGGCCGCATTGGTAGCCATGGTTTTTTTGGTTACGTTTTAAATACGTAAAAAAAATTGAAGTAAAGAAATTTCGTGTTCTATCATTACTTAGTGGGTTATTTGAACAAAATATGTAAATCCTGACTGTTTTTTTTTTTAATTTTTTTCCGAAATAAATTAATATTTTTGTAACCTTAAAATTCAATCATATTGGTTGCTGTTTGTGATGTTTCCGTGCTCTGTAGAAGTGATAGATGGATAGTGAAACGTAAATACCTTGCTGGCCGTATCGGTTTCCGTTTTTACGTTTCCGTGTCATTGTAGAACGGGTTTTAGAAATATATTCAGTTTCTATTGCGTCGCGGGCGCAATGTTGCTGAAATGATCGTCAGAAATTGGTTTTCTAAAGATGTTTAGGTTGATGTGTTGCTAATATATATGTATATTTTTAAAAATGTTTTGTTTAATAAACTTATTTGTGAGATCTCTGAGATGTGTTCACGCACAATAATTTTTCCACATTGTTGTTTGTTTGATTATAATTAAATCTAGTTCTATAAATAATTTCGATTTAAAAAACCCTCAATCATTAATTACTGTCGCATGTTTGGTGCATATGTAACGGCAAGAAACATTTTTTATATATGTACCTCAAAGGCATAAGAAAACTTTGTCACATAAACCATATTTTTAATGAGAGCAGTTTAAATATTTCTAAATAGTACCTCACTTATTTACACAACAATTTTTTTTACCCACAATAAATAACTAACGTAGCGTAGATATGAATGTTTATGCAATTAGAAATAACGTCAAACGGTGATAAAGTTTATGGTGAAAAAACCATTTTGCCCAAAATTGGACATAGTGTCTTATGCCTCCGAGGTATGGTATAACTATTCGTTTGTTTTAGTTGGTCGCGTGGAAAAATAAAGCACTTTGTTGGCTTTAAACACTAACTGAATTGTATATTTGTTGCTCTAGGTTCCCTATTCGGCTCTTATGCTCTTCTGCACGTCCCACATGCTGCTGGAGAGCAGACCAGTGTCTGCTGGGCCACTCCGCCAGGTGGTAGCAGCGGGTATCTCCACAGCAGCAGGGAGCGAGCTGCAAGATGACATGGAGATTGAAGGCGCTGTTATGTTCAGGCCAACATATCTCTGGCCGGCACGCAGCATTGTGTGGTCGGGCATCTTCACGGCAGCAGAGAGCGACCAGCAAGTTGGCACGGAGATTGAGAGCGAGCAACAAGATGGCCCGGAGATTGCGAGCGAGAGGCAAGATGGCACGGAGATTGAGGGTTCTGTGATGTCCAGGCCAACCTATCTCTGGCCGGCACGCAGCACTTTGTCGTCGGACATCTCCAAGGCAGCAGAGAGCGATCAAAAATATGGCTTGGAGATTGAAAGTGCTTTGGTGTTCAGGCCAACATATCTCTGGCCGGCACGCAGCATTGTGTCGTCAGACATATCCAAGGCAGCAGACAGCGAGCAACAAGATGGCACGCAGATTGCGAGCGAGCAACAAGATGGCCCGGAGATTGCGAGTGAGCAACAAGATGGCCCGGAGATTGCGAGCGACCAGCAAGATGGCACGGAGATTGAGAGCGACCAGCAAGGTGGCACGGAGATTGAGAGCGACCAGCAAGGTGGCACGGAGATTGAGAGCGCCGTGATTGTTATGTTCAGGCCAGCATATCTCTGGCCGGCACGCAGCATTGTGTCGTCGGACATCTCGACGGCAGCAGAGAGCGAGCAGGAAGAAAGCAGGTCGACGCACCTGCGGCTGTCCCAAAGCGAGCCCACGCAGCAGAGGTTGTCAGGGGGAAGAGGGGCTCGCTCAGCTACCGTCGCCAAAACCAGTGACATGGAAGTGGCAGAGAGCATTGTGTTCAGGCCTGTTTTTAGACGGCGGAGAAGACGGCGGAGGCAGTAAATATGCTTATTGCAGCTATGATAAGAACATACTTTTGTTGAAACGTGGTTTTGAGACGATATTTATTTATTTATTTATTGTTCAGAGATGTGTTTAAGTTTTTTATCTAATAAATTATGTTATGTAAAATTTCAATAAATGTTACTATTATTATTATATTAAGGAAATGTACTTTTTTTTTCTGCTGTTCTTTCCTCCACATTAATATCAGGAAACGAGTTGTGTGAGAATCAAGTTCACTCTTGAGGGAAAATTGCTGTATGAAATTGTCCATAGAGTCGCAAACGTTAAGAAAATTTTTATAGGGTTTGTAATTTTTTAATGAATACAATTTACAATGCTCTATTTATTTTTAAATAACTTTGCATCAAGTTAACTTTCATGACATATCACTTCTACTTAGAAGATTTACCCACATCAGTAATAGTTAATTAAGCACACTTTTATTTGGACCTGTATGAACAATTTCTGCGAATAAATGAATGATGTTCAATAACTCCGGGTACAACATAACTCATGTGTTCTATTTTTACTTCCAATGCTTTATGAGCCTTTAATCATGGCTATAATCTTTTTTTCAATACCGACCTAAATGTTTAGTGTAATGGGAGTACCATAATTATAGAGGGCTCCGACTCATGTCTAGCCAGATTTTTAACTTATATTACAGGCAAATGAGTAAGGAATTATCAGGAGATGGCATGCTGCGAAGTAGTTGACGTCACTTTCTACCACACCATCTTTAGAGTGCAACATCAAAACATTGCGGAAATGATGCCTGACCACGACTAATGATCGTCTAAAAGTGTACAATAAAATTCCCGTCATCAAGCAAAGCACAGCCAGTTCTTTAAACCAATGCACTTCTGCCAATGTTTCGCATGTCGTGCAAACTTGATGTAGACCATCAGCTAGACATAGAGCGGCTTCGTGCCACTTATCCATTTGGTAATGCACATGTTACGGGTAATTATAGAAGAAGGTTTACCCGGGTTAACTTAGCATTATTAAAGTTGGTTTTGTTAAGTTCGAATAATAACTGAAATAAATTTGCATTCGGCGTTTACCCGTGTACACCAAGGTCTAGCCAATGCTGACTGGGTAATGTTAGAAAACCTAAATGATTATAACTTTATTTCACTGATACCTTAACCAACTAACCTAACCTAATGTACTCAAAAATGACGCAACACCTAACATTACCCAGCCAGCGTTGAGTAGACCTAGTTTTACATGGGTAATAGTCAGATTCTAATTTATTTTAAAGATTATTCTGACTTTACCCTGTAATCTTGGATAATTCTAAGTTAATACCGGATAAACCTTGATTTACTTCTTCTAGCATTACCCATGACACATACAAGGCCGTTCCACAGTTGTAGGACCTTACAGGGGCATTGCAGACCATAATCCTTTACTGTGCCCTTCATTTCGAATTCACGCATTATAATTATTATTATCATCATTTTAGCTTAACATCACGTCGACAGCAACGTCATGACAGACGGTAACACACAGCCACACAGGCCGGAGACTTTAGGAAAATAATCTTTCATGGCCTTTGTAGTGTATGTATCTGGAAAAGGTTGGTAAGAGTGTTCATTCTTATTTTAAAGAAATATGGATTATAGTGTATGTACGTGGCAAAGGTTGGCAAGGGTGTTGATGTGGTTGGTATCGAGACGAGGTTGGAGGGTGGCAGCGTCAGGACAATGAGAAACAGTGGTATAAGAATGAGTGTGCATGTGTATGTATACACACACGCACGTGACGTACAAAACGGCAGATGAAATGATGTGGAGATATTAAAGTCTCCTTAAAGTAACCATCCCAAAATTTTCCTGGGGCGATTTAGGGATGGCTTGACCTCGGGATCCAAGCCACGTCTTCTGGAATGTAATTTCAGTGTCTTACCACCACCAGAGTCTTAACACCACGCTCCAGTTCACTTTCAAAACTTTGGAAACTTACTAATACGACGAAGTGCGGACTCACCATAAATCTTGAAAGCGTAGAATACTTTGATATCCCTCGGAGCTTGCTCGCTGAAAACTGACAGAAGATCCAAAAAATCTTCGAAATTCATGTTACCCCTGCCATCGTGCGAGAACACTTCGCATATGCGATGGCGGAACGGATTTTCCTGCAAATGCAACAAACAACTGAAGATAAATGTCCGGTCAGAACCCATAAATGTTATATACATTCCATCAACAGTAAATTTCTTCTAAATCATTTTGTAACTCAGTCAACAGTCAACCACTGTAGCTCAAGAATGCCATGATCCTGTTTTTTTTTACGAATTACCATTTTAATTTTTTACATCAGTTATTCATAGCTACTTGGGAAAGAAGAAAACGTGTGTTAGTGGAGTTACAGCCAAATAAGAAAAAAAAATATTTTTAATAAAGTTTGTAATAGGTATTATTTATAAATCCCTTTATTGATATTTTATAACATGGTTTTTTAAAACTATACACTTTTCCAAAGACACTAACCGGCGAATTAGGTTAAATTTTGTATACATGTACAGTATATACATATATACTCGTATGCATGATGCTGGTTAGCATTCTTGCATGCACATTATTTTACTGTCTAATGAGTGGAGTTAAAACGTAATCGTGTGTAGTTTACATTCATAAAATTTAATACATTACACGCTTTATTTGTGAAAAACTGCTCATGTAAGCTTTAAAAGCTAATTTGTTCATTTTCACTTATTATTGTCTCTTATTTAAAACGAGTTAACAAAAACATGGTCTCTTATATCTATGTACATTATGCTTATGTATAGGTATATATATTTTACTATAAAATACCGTTTTTCCAACCACTCCTACGAAGAGAGAGGAAGGACGTTATACGAAATATCAATTTTGCTGATAAACCATTATGTCCATAAAAGAATGTCCAGCTATAAATTTTAATAGTATCACAATTAATGAGTAATTCAAACAGTTTTAGATAAGCGCATGCACGAGTACTGCTTTGTTCTTTTCTCGCTTGCAGCGCCACCTACACAAAATGGTGACTCCTGAGCGTAAAGCGTTTTGTGTTCTGCAATTCTCTAAGAGTTAATCTGTAATTTCAGTTCAACGTGCGTTTCGTTTAAAGTTTAATTATGATCTCCCATGAGGAAAAAACATCCATCGATGGTCGCGATAGCAAGGGAGCATTTTTTTCGCTGGCCTCCACGTTCACCTGACATACCGCCATTCGATTTTTTTTCCTTTGGGGCTTTATAAAAGGACGTGTCTACGTTCCGCCGGTACCTAATGATTTGCCATAGTTGAGATACAGAATTGAAAAAAGTTATTGCTTCCATTACTCTGATGTGTTGATCAAAGTTTGGGAAGAATTGGACTTTATAGGTTGGATGGGTGCCGTATAACTAAAGGTGCACATATTAAACATTTGTTAGAAAAGCTAGGGTAAGTTTACGTTCAATTTGATGCATGATTTGTTGTAAATAGTCTAAATTAAACTGTTATAATATACTATTGAAACTTGGACATTCTTTTATGGACATCCTGTATTTTACTAGGCGACGCCATTGAGTTTCCCTTCTTGCACACCTTTGCTGATAGATATTATTTGATTCGTGCGGGATTTTATTCTCACACACACACACACACACACACACACAGTTTGCAAACATTGCAGAGCAGCGCTGTTACCCTGAGCTCCGGGAGGTTCTCTATCTTCTCTCGCGGGATGTGCACCGCGACCGGCTCATTACCCGTCATGCACTTGGGGACCAGCTCGGGACACATCTCCCGGAACTTCTTGTGCACCCTGCGAACATTTACACGGCATGGATGGCTGACCGCGCAGCGCAACGTTTAACAGTGGCTGTCCTATGGGAGGGGTGACGACCCCACCCCCTTTTTTCTTTCCTCCCGTGACCACAGCCACATGAACTTAAAAAAAAATATACGTGAGTGAGTCCTTCAGTACTCGCCAGATATGTGTAACATCTAACCAAATTCACGTGTTCTCATATTGCAAATACACTTATATTTAACGTAGAATTCTTTAAATTAAAGCCGAGCTTGATAAATATACGCAAATTGTGTTTGATGACGTGAATCACACGTGGTTTCCGCACCCGCCGCTAGAATTCGTTGCCGGAGCATAGCTACGTCGACTATAGAATCATTTGATTCGCAGACCGAAATTTAAACTACGTAATTAAACGGCTCTGATAAAAGCGTTTGGGGGGGGGGGGGGGGCACTCGATAAAATACTAACCCTCCACTTTGGACCTGATTTTCGACAAGGTATTTTATTAAAAACCGCCCATTTTGTTAAGATTCATTAAACAGTTCATACTATAAATTTTCCCTTAGGGTTTTATGAACTTTGGTTCACGCTATCCGCCACAATTGGCAGCACAATGGTTACACATTTTACGTTCCATGTGACTTCCGTTCCATTCACGAAATTACTCCTACCAAATGCAGTAGGTATACCGAGCCCTAATACATCAACATAAAAAAATGAATAGATAACGAAAAATAATTGACTCCATGGCTTTTATAATGAATTTTAACACATCAGAAATTTGTTAGACTTTTGAAAGGCTCACGGACTCACCTTTAAGTGGGAAGTATATCATACCAAATAAAACGTTTTTTTAACTGATTCATGCAATGGGTAATTTTGATTTAATAAAATTTCTCGGATATACGCCATTGCAGTTTTTCATTGTTTGTCATAGTAAAAAATCATAAATGCAAAATAAGAAATAAAAATGTAAATATAAACCCACAGAAAATAAGCCTAAATCAGTTGATGTCAAACAGATAAAACAAC
This sequence comes from Bacillus rossius redtenbacheri, assembly GCF_032445375.1. Taxonomy (NCBI): domain Eukaryota; kingdom Metazoa; phylum Arthropoda; class Insecta; order Phasmatodea; family Bacillidae; genus Bacillus; species Bacillus rossius. Next base: position 26,738,180 of record NC_086334.1, read on the forward strand.
GATGAACCTTAACAGGTATTATGACAACACAATGACGACAGCACAGACAAAATTTCAACTTAAATATCAGATAAAACAAGAATTACGTGGAAGGAATTTAGTCATGAAAAAATAATAACACCACGAACACATTTGGGCTAACAAAGCCAAGACAGTTTCAACAATAACAGTAAATGCAAACAGACAACAAAACCTGAAAAACGCAGCAAATATACGAACACAACTATGACAAACAGATATTATGGATAGTACAACGACGACAACACCGAAGAACACAGTAGGTTTCCTATGACAAATCAGTTGCGACGTTTCAGGAACTGGGTGATGCCAGTTCCCGAAACGTCGCAACTGATTTGTCATAGGAATCCTACTGTGTTCTTTTAGTTTAAATTTACCACCTCGTTAATAGAGGGGACGCACCACAACGCCGAAATACCACAACGCCGAACGTACAATAACGCCGAATGCCAAATTGACTACAACACCAACAGCTAGAAAACTGCTGTGTACCACAACGCCGAATTACCACAACGCCGAAATACATTTACGCTGAAAAATGTCATTGCACAAATTCATTCAGTTGTTTTTCATTTTTCTCCTGTGCCCCCCCCCCCCTCCCCGCAGCAAAATTTATCGGCATTACTGTATTTCGGCGTTGTGGTACACAGCAGTTTTCTAGCTGTCGAAGTTGTGGTGAATTTGGCATTCGGCGTTATGGTATTCGGCGTTATTGTACGTTCGGCGTTGTGGTAACGACCCGTTAATAGATAGTTTACTTACCTTAGAATCTCTTTCCTAGTAAAGAATGTGCAGTCCTACAACAAATTAATAATCTGTTATTAAATACGAATTGTTGGTTTTTTATCATCTATCAAGTTAATTTTTGAACAGAGAATTTAATTTTTCAGTTTTAAGCAATATAGGTCTACCTAATTCCGTGAAAATTTATGTAATTTTGAGCATTAATTTTATAGCCCGTAGTTTTTATGGGTATCTCTTTACTGGTGACTAAGTTTTGTAAATTGTTAGGTTAATTCAAAAGTTCGTCGATGTGAGCTGAAAAATTTCTTTAATGTTTATCTCTGATCCATCTGCCAACATCAGGACTTGGTGAGACCATTCGTGAAAATATCCTTCTGACAAGAACACACGAGAGAGAGTGCAAACTACTAGCCCAGAAAACTGAAATACATCATTTAATTTTTTTTTTAATTTACCTATAAAGAAAAGGCATAGGCTTTTATTGTGATAATAGTCTTTTAGTTTGTATATTTTATTTGTTCTTTTGCAATAAACAAATGACACAAAAAGTACTAAAATGCTAACTTATTTATGATATGTCAATAGTTTAGTATACTTTTAATACATATTTTGAGTGCGGCATATAATATCCAGAACTGACTAATGTAATAGATACCTATAATATCATTGTTTGCGAATAATTTGAATTGAAATTTAATCACCTATAGCATTACATTGGCGTTATTAAGTTGACTTTTTTTTCTATCGAGTAAGACTCTTATTTATACCTGAAACGTAGAGTAACTAATACACAACAGTATTCTAATGTAAAAAAAAACGGAGTTTTGCCAATCAAAAATTAGAAGTCATTGTTACCTGGTAGTCTTCCAGCTGTTGTTCTGTGAAGGTAACCACCTTGTTCCCCATAACGGCTAACTGCCGATTACGCCTCTATAAAAGAAGAGAAAATAGAAAATTTATTTCGAATGAAGCATTGTTAACTGGTTGTCAAGTTATCAAGGATCTATTCCTTGCGACTGTTATTTAACTGCATCACAGACAATTTTGGAACATTTCGGGGCACTTTGGGTTTTCCAGAAGAATTTTCAGAAAAATCAGTAAACTTCCCGAGAATTTCTAAACGATTTGGCCAGAACAATTCGAATGGTTTTTGAAGGTCAAGATTTTGTTCTTGACTCTTCCTTTCGAAATTTGTATCTCCCAATGTTTACTAATCATGAAACTTAAATTTTACAAACGCAAATTTTAATTCATATGCTTAGATGTATCCACGTACTTACTTTTTGTTTCCTTGTAGTTTAAAACATATTTTCTAACAATGGTTCGAACCCATACCCGAATCTAGAATTCGAGTCTTAAAAGAGTGCCTAACATGCAAAGAGTCGGGCACGTGAGTGACAGGCTTCATCATGAACAAGGCGATGTCAACATCCCGTGAAACATTACCGGACTTCCTGCAGCGCCCAGAACGCGTCTTGTGACGCCGACCTGACCTTTCCTGTAGAACAGGGACGGTAGCAGTCGAGTGTAATAGGCCACAACGTATATTTGACATCGCGTTCATTGAGACAATGAGGGGCGATGAGAGTGTGACCTCGCGTAGTGTAATCGATCCTCAGTGTATAGGGCAGGTGTCGTCAGACATTCGAACCAAATGTTAAGTAACCAGATTCTCCAAAAAAAATTAGAGAGCCGCGACATGTATTTTCTCTGTACCTACATGGAATTTTAAGACGTTAAATAATATATATATAAAATAAAAACAATTTATTCACAAATTCAACATAAAGTCTTAAAAATAAATGCTACTTAGGAAACAAAAATATGTATATTTAAAAAAAATTGGGTCTGTAAAGTCGGTTTACGGACGATAGTTTAACGTGACAACGTCATAACAAAACATTGATGAAATGATTGATCCAGCAGAAAATGAAATATCATATTCGGCCTGAGACTGATCCGTAATAGGTTTTTGCAACCAAACCATTTAGGCATTAAAAATATTATATTCTTTGAGGAAGAAATTTTTTTAAAATTTTTCTTTCTTTTGTATGATAAAATCTACCTCTGCATACTTTTATGAATAAAATTAAATCATTTTTATTTAACTATCACTATTTTATATGGATACAAAAAAGGAGTGAAATGAAATCTACAATTTAATTAATAAATTTACTTTTATTTGCATTAATTAAATCAAATATATTTATTATTTTTGAAGTGTCGTGCGCGCCGTATTTATTTTTACAAGCACAAAAAAAAAATTTCAGCCGCCGGGATTTGATCCGTAAACCCATCGACAGCGTTGCTAACCTCACAGCCGCGAGGCCATATTGAACACAATTGTTACAGATGTTATAAATTAATAATATTCCACGCACGATATTTGTTTGAATTTCTTTTAACTAGCATATTCTCTGTTGGACTCGAAATATTTACACGCTCGTGGGCTCATAACTATAATACGGTGTGTGATTTAGTTGATCAAATAATAACTCATGACAAATAATTACCAATGTCAAACTAAAGCGTGAAAAGTATCATACCAGCAATAAATATTTAGTTACACAGCTAAAACAATACTCATACAACACTGTTTAAATATACTGATTACACTAGTAATTAAAATACCTCACCAGCCGCCGGCTTGCCGTCCGGTCGTACACTGCACGCGAGACGCGGGCAGTTCGCCGATCCAAGCGCCCCGCAGCTGAGCACATCGCGCGACAGTCCTAGATGCCACTGCCCAGCGCCACGTCGTGCAAACCGCGCGACAACCCTAGATGGCACGACGACAGTTCCGGTAATCGGTTGGTTCCCATTTCCAGTAGGCTTTCCTTCACCCGTAGCAGAAATTGTGATTAGCGACCTCCCTCCCCCTTCCAGCCCTTTCTTTTCACACCACAGTACCAAACCTAACAAGGCTAAACTATTATTGTAAGTTTTATTTAACGTACAGTATTTATAATGACAGTGAATTGTTCAAGTGCCAATGGAAACACAAAATAAAAATAAAAAACAGTTTTTTAATTGTATTATTGTTAGATTACTACATTTTAAAAAAACATACTAGACAAAGCATGGTCTCTACGCAAGCATGCCACGCAAACTCATTAGAAACTGAGTAATGAAGATTTACAATGAAAACAGGTTTGTTGTGAATGAGTAAAATCATACTTTTGATCTCATTTTCCTGTGAATTTATCACGATCTCGGATGCATCGTCGTTTTAAGCCTACCCGTACGCGACCACTCGACGCACGACCTTCTACAGTCTGGGAGATGTCTGACAGTAGGTCGTGTCACACTATCGAACTTTCGCTTCCAACACCTTCCACTATGTTGTGTCAGATAAAGTTGGAAGGTTATGACGTCACAGAAAACTAGTGCAGTCATGCTTGTTTGACAAGTTGGACGAGTTGAGTTTCCACCAAATATTTTGCATATAGGACGGGTTATAAAATATGTTTATGTTGGATACGATCAGCCAATCAAAATCGTGCATAGCGAAAACGGAAATTACGTCTGTTTCTATCACAACGAAGCTTTAAAATGGCGAAGAACACCTGGGCGATTAAAGAAGTTATAAAGGTGAAATAATTAATATAGTGTCGTTTGCGAAAAAATGTTATGTAAAAACTATGTTGTATGTATAGAACTCTTAAAAATAACTGAACATTTAAATAAAAAAATTGTTTAACGAGTACTAACGTGAGTTAAATCATATAGCAACTTCAAAAATGTCATCTAGCAATGTGATGCATAATTTAATTTCAATATGAGATTAAAACTGAAAAGTTTGATATAGCTCGGAACAAAAATAAATTTTGATAGTGTGACATGGTTAAAAACATATTTGAGGTTATCTGTCCAAATATATTTAATGAAGATAAATGGAAGCCATTTTACTTTCAATACTACCCTTCCAACTCTATTGTCAAATAGCTATATTCGGAGACATATATTTGACAGTGTGACAGGGATTTTACTGGTGGGTAGGAGATAAGGCAAAAATATTTTTATGCTAAAGAGAATTCTGGAGGGAATTAGCAGAAGGGTGAAGGCTAAACTATACACCTCTTTGGCCAGGAATATGATGGAGTATGCTGCTGCATTTTGATAATCATGCCTGCTTTTTTTTTTTTTTTGCTGGTCTGGTGGCAGGGTGTTTTCTCCTCGATTAAAATTATTTTAGTCTTCTCCTAAACTTCCGAACTCCTTAAACTCCTGTCATCTTCCCCTCAAGCCTTATTCCACTCTCTTCCAGATCTCAACACGAATAAGTGCTGCTGAATCTGCACTTCTCCAATCTACGGCAAGCAGACCTCTCCAAAAAGAACAATTAATAAATCATTGTTTTCCATTGCAAGAATGGATGGCGGAGGTGCGTGAGCTGGAGAAGTCCAATGGACGCCCAGAAATATTGGTGACATGTACGCGATGATAGAAGAAAAGAGGGAAATTGTAAATTCAGAGGCAGTCCATTATGGTTGCCAACATAGGATGTGGGATGTGACACGTAGCAAGCTGGTGAGGATGTCTAGGGGTGTCAGGGGTGTGGGGGAGTAAGGGTGGGCTGGGAAATAGACTTAAGGGGGAATTTTTATAGGGGGACGATACATCATGGGAGGACGCTTCAAATGACTCGGAGAAGTACAGAAAGAGGGCATCACTTCTTCTTGTCGAGGTCTGGAAGAGAGTGAAACGAGCTTGAAGGTAAGGTGGTATTGGATTCGGGAATTAAGGAGGAGGTTAAAAGAACCGGACCGATGCCCAATAGCAAAAATTTCAAGATACAAAGAAACTGGCGGTGGCGGTTGGGGTGACCTAGTGAAGCGATCCAGGGGTATAGCTTTGAAGGGCGTGGTCCCGAGAGCAGGGCGTGGTGCCTGTCCCTTCCCTCCCCGCACCCACACAGCGGCGTGGTCCCATTGGCCGCGCTGTCGGCTGCATTCTCCTGCTCCTGCAGTACAATTGGCATTAAAACTATTTTGTCTTATAGGAAGCGTACTGTGTCGTCTGTGACGTCGTCGTTGTGTTGTCTAGATTATCTGCTTAGTATCATCTTCGGGTTCGTCTGTTTGTCGCTCTGTTGTCCAATGTTGTTTGTCTGTATTTTCTGTTCTTGTTACAACTGTCCCGTCGTCAGCCCACTGTATTCGTCTGTGCAGTGATTTGTTTTCCTACTAATTCCTTGCATGGTATTCTCTGGTTTATGCATTTAATATTGGTTGATTTTGACTCTTTTCTTCGTGTTTGTGTATTCATCTTTCTTGTCCATTCTTGTGGTTTCTCTATGACATAGAGTAAAAACCAGCAATGGCGTATGTCCTTAAAAATTGTTTTTCCCCACTGCATAAATAATTCAAATAACAACACTAAGAGGTATTGGCCCCCTTTATCTTGGATTTTTCCATCGTTTTGCTATAATTCTAATTTTGATTTATCTATCCCAATTTTTGACACGTCGTCATAAATAATATCTCCTAGACCATTTATATCTTGTTTCAACCACATATTTTATAACTATAACAGGCTCTCAGTCTGTAGGGGCCGAGAGAAAATAACTTGTTATTTCACGCTGGCGACTACACCTATCATGATAATCACACCAGTACACAAGTGTTGACATCAAAAAGCAGCCGACGCTAAATCCAATGCCATGCCATGCCAAAAAAAAAAAACAATTAGCACGGAAGCTTTGTTGCAAGCAGTGTCAGAATGTTTGAAATTGCAAGACGGCAAGGCCTAATCCCTCTTACAACAAATGCGAGATTACAGCTACGAATAGGGCGCTCTGTCACGGGAACAGACTCCGTGTTCGTAGACCTGGGTGACGTCAGGAGTTGGGGTTGAGCGCGCATCCCTCGCCACAAGTTAAGAGCACACTGACATCAAGGATTCTTTCAAAATACGTTTACGTTTTCGTGTTCCTTTTGAGTTCCTAATAACCACACGCGTTTTTATTATAGTATGCTTTGGAAGTTTTGAGACATCCAAATCGTTTTGACCCTGGTTTAACCACGTGATAATCTTACTGATTAGACCCCATGAGTGTGTGTGCCGTTCCAATCGTAAGTTAATTTAGCTTAAAATCAAACCTCTTTTAACATAAAGTTGTCAACTTAACTCGTCAGCAAGGCCAAAAAAACAAGTGTCGGTGGACGCAGATAATACCATTTCATGTTCCTGCGTAGTTTTGTTATTGTTTCAAATTTTCATCGTTTTTCCCTCGTTATATGCGCATCCGCTGTTGTCATCTAAAAAAAAATTGCATCTAATCGCATTAGTATTCAAATGTATTTATTTTCGTTTAGTTGATTAAACGAAATATTTTGTGCTTGACAAAGGTTATTTTTAAGCAACCAAGTATTTAATTTTGTTTTTAGCTTTACCTTACAATTTGTGGAAATGTTTAACCTTTACATTGTATGTACTGGCTTAGTACTTCTCAGTGCTGTGTCATTTACTAATGTATTTGGATCTGTTGAATGGCATTTCCTTTTAACGGTGCTAATTACCGGCCTTTGGGCTGACAATATATAGATACATACGTACAATATATACATGTATAAACTGTGTATTGAATGTGAAAAATACCAAACAAATAATATAGTTTATTTACTACCGATTTAACTGTTTTATCTCAAACAAATGTAGTAGAGATGCCATATATTCATGCTAAAATATTAACCAATTGTAATTTATTTCACCCATGGATTAGTTTGGTAAAATTTTGAACAATTTCTCACCGTGTTACAGTCTTTTTCGATAAATTTTAAATTTTTAAATTTAATTTGAAATTTATTTAACTAAGAAAATATTAATTTAATGGCTTTTTATATAATTATTTTTGGCCACATACACACAATATTAGCTACTGAAAAAAAACTGTTTCCTCTTTGAGTACATGTATGTAGTTCAAAGCCTCAAGTTTATCACTTTATTTTTTTCGCAAAGAACCATAATCGTAATAACAACTCATGGGCTTTGCTTTATTTTGTTATTTTTTGAACAAATTCTCAGTCAAATTCGAGTATGGGTTGTTCGGTACTCTGGTTTTTATTAACCTTCTTCAATCCTTCATCCTAGGCTCACCCCGCAAAAGAGGAAAATGCAATTAAGCCTCAATCGCATTCAGAGAGTTTACTAGCCACTCGCCTTTGTCCAGTGAGTAAAGTTGAAGACTAGTTACTTTTATCGCTTCTCTCTTGCCATTGGTATGTTCAAGGGTGTGCCTGGCTCAATATGGAACGAGTGGGGCTGGAGGGAAGGGTCATTTACCAGAATTATCTTCATTCATGCTGCAATACAATAAAACACAATCATAAAAGGAATCACAACATTTACTTAAAAAAAATTCGAACATTAGTTTTCTACGATTAGTTACAAAATTATAATTACAGCTCCCTGCTCCTTGTTTGTTCCCCTTCCACTTTTCACTTGTAGTCTGGAGGGAAAAAAAAAAGATTGGGAGGGAATGGAATATTTGGAGAGAAATAATTTCAAGTTATTTAGGAAAATATAAACATGCATTATCATACATAGCCACTTATTTTTAGAACCATAGGTGATTGTATATTGGAGTTGCTTTTACTAACTTATAGTATATATTATTATAACATGTGTTATTTTTCCCTTTTCGAGAATAACTTGTGCGGCAATCGTTTAGGCTTGTGTTACAAATGATCGTTGTGAGCAGGGGCGTATGTAGGGCGCAGAGGAAAATTCGTATCATTCCCATCGAGAAATCGAAAAAAACCGCGGGCAAAGTAGTTTTTTCACAACTCCCCCTTTTTCAAGTGAAATATTAAGTGCGCTCTTGGTTGCGTGCATTAAAATAACTACATATCCATATAGCCGGGGGGGGGGGGGGGGGGAATTAAACCCAAAGAGACAACCGCAACGATTGAAATTTTTATTTCCGAACAAAGAGAGTACTTGTTTTCCCTGAGACAGCAAACGAGGCAACACACAGGCTATAATTTAATCGGCGGGCTGAGGTGTTGGAGCAGGCGAGGCAGGCGAGGCAGGCGCCCTATTCCTTGGGCTCGACGCGCACCTGGTCCTTGCCGCCGACGCGGCACTTGCTGATGACTGCGCGGCCGTAGCACGACAGCCGCACCTGCAGGCTGACGGAGCCGGCCGGTCCCTGGCCCGCGGGGCGCACGAGCGGGAAGGTGCCGTGCATGGCGGCGCAGGACGCGCGGTCGTCTCCCCCCGCCGCGGAGGAGGAGGAGGGGCAGGGCTGCAGCCCGCGCGCCAGGTCCAAGATGGCGCGCCCCAGCTCGCGGCCCTCGGCGCAGCACACGCTCACCGCCAGCGGCCGGGCGGGCAGCTCGCGCGTCACGTCGCACGGCCGCATCGAGAACACGCACGACGTGCCGCCGCCCGCGGGCACGCTGAAGCCCGGCAGCGCCAGGAACTTGGCGCGCACCGCCAGCGGCCGCTTGGCCCCCGCCTCCGCGACCACGTCGTGCACGAGCACCTCGAGCAGAAACAGCTGCCTCGACATGGCGTCGCCCGCGCGCTCCTGCGGTGTTGCCGCAACCCCGCGCCGTATTGTTGCGTCCGCAAGAATTACTCTACACTCTCTCTCTCTCTTTCTTTTTTTATGTTGCCCAGGCAGGGGCGCAACAACTAAATTTCCAAAAGGAGGGGGGGGGGGGGCAATATATCCCCCTTATTGAAGCGGGGGGTCCGGGGGTCCTCCCCCGGGAAAATATGTATTTCTAGGTGGAAAATGGTGCTATTTAAGCAGTTTTATCATCTAAAAATTGATTACACAGCACTTTCTTTACCCCCGTTGCCCCCCACTTCATGGTTTCAGAGGGTGGTGGGGGGGGGGGGGGGCCTAATACCCTTGCCCCCCTTGTTGTTGCGCCCCTGTGCCCAACCATACATGCGGCGCGCAGAGCTTCAGGGAAAACAACGTAATTTGAAAACTACTCAAGATATCCGAGTGGGGTCTGCTTACGAAAAACTTTTAAGAATTCGCTGAGGCCCGAAAAAAAACTTTTGTTTCCGGATTAAGTTTTTCAACTGTATTTCTAGAAGATTTAAAATGCCTAAAATGCGTATTTTCGGAGTAATTTTTAAGGCGTAAAACAACATTTACTGATTCTTGAAAGCACTTAAGGGACTTGCATTGCACTTTTATCTTTATTTCTCCGCTGTATAATATTACGGTCACAGTTGTCCTAAACACGACGAGAAGACTGCGCGCCAGTTCACAGCCTTGCGCTGAGAGGCTATACCGCGCTAGAAGCACCAGCGAGCGCCGCGCTTATCATCCCGCCTCACACACATACATCCCCGACTAGACGGGCCTCTTAAGTACTGTTACATTTTTAATTAACTATAAACATATGTTGGGAGAAAAGCAGTGTTTGGTGATAAACGGACGCTAGCGGAAATTGTCTGTTTACAGCAGAGTTGGCTTATTTAAACCACAATTGTTTAAAACACGGATTAAACCAAGTGGTTTTTATTTAAGTTTTTAAAACAGAATCTTATATTTTTTAATGAAATGTAATAACAAAAGTTTGGTAATTTTTTTCTTGTGATTCACAGGGAAAAAATTATATACTAATCAAGATCTTATAATTTAATTATTTAAATAAGCTATAAATCATAACGACCAAATAGAAATACTCCTCAAAAAAATCCATAAGTAATTCCGTAAACTAAATCGCAGACTGTACTCCAGAACGTCTCCAAATCCAAACCATGTTAGATTACGAAAAAAACAATCGTTTTAATAAACTGTGCCCTGCACGATGCTAGAAACTAATTTTAATGTATTCTAGCAAATATTTGTAAACATAGGTACATGTTAACACAGATAACAGCACTTTCGCGCAACTTAAATGGTGTAATTAAAAAGTTCTCTAGTATTTTTAAATTGCTATTATTTATTTTATGACCATTAAAGTTTTCAACATGTATTCCAGGATAGTTTCGCTATCATAATGTTTATTTCGCCCACCAACATGCTTGATACATCCCCCAATGATGACAAAAATGACTATATACCTACGAGTTAAGGGGATTGGTGCACCAGCATCGTATTAAAAAAAACAATATATTTGGTAATTATTCAGCTGCTAGAGAAGATTTGAACCATTCTGGTGTAAAATTTATTTTTTTATTTTTTTATTTTAATTAAGTTATTGCTGATTTTCGGGAATTTTTTAAATTCAAGCTTTATTAAAAAACTATAAAGAATTCAGTGGTAAAACTTTCGCAGATAAATTTTCAGACACGGGAGATATGACTGTGACCATTATTTTATCTGTAATCATTATTAATTTAACGTATTTACAATTTGAATTTTAATAAATGAGCTGCTACGAAATTGCATGATATTCATTTGCGAATTTAATAAATTCGCGTTTTCATTTGTAATTCAAACGCCTACATATATGTCGGCTGAATGATTGACTTTATTTTAGTCTTAAGCTTATTGCAGTCGGACCTAAAGTAAAAACGTAGCTGTAGAAATTTGAGCAGCGTGCAAGCTCGGATACGAAGAATTATGGAGCGCGCTGGACAGTAGTGACACCTTGCGACAGTTTCTCTAACTTTTTGCAGCCTGCCACAGCTGTCTGCTGTTTACGAAGGGGAGATGGGATTTCGCGGGAAACTGATATGAAGATCAACGTACTCATTTTCAGTAGATAAGAGAACGTGTTTGGTCTAGCTCGGCGTATAATTGAATGGTTATTCTCTGTTATTATTTAGCACAGTGATTTAGTTAGATGTTTTTTGTTGTAAGCGTGAGATTTATTCAGGAATAAAATGCCGAAGAAACCTCCACCAAGCAGAGTACACAAAAGAACAAAACTATCGAAAGCCATTATAGCACTTAGAAAAAAGAATAAAGAAAGATAAGAGATTATTTTATTATAGCTTTTTTTTTATCATACATTTATTTTTCAGAGTTGCGTATGTACAACGCGATGGACGCGATGCGACAACAGAAAGATGAGTACAATTGTAAACATGTTTTTTTTTTTTTCCCAGCAATGCGTGAACCATTCATAAACTATACTCAACATGTATCCGTATAATTACGTTTGAATTTTTTTTATGACAGGCATCAATGTTAACAAGTTTATTAAGCCACAGACTTTTTTCAGAAAAATAAGTGTAGCAGAAAACACTCAACATAGTATCACACAAAATCAGTTTACATGAATGCAGTTTTAAGAAGTAAGCTACGTAAATAATAGTTAAACATTATTTAATATCTGCTGGTAACGTTTCCAAAGTATCAGCTTCGCCTTCATTCACGAACAATATTCGTGAGCTTAATTATTTATTTTGCTGGCGTTTCGTTGGTGACTGTTGGGACTGCAAAATTAGTAAACATTTTTCACCCTATCCTCAGTTAAATCTAAGTGTGCACGGTTAGATGAGGACCTAGATGTGTCTCATGCTTACGTCTTTACACTCTACTCATGCGGGTATTAACCATGCGCGTAAGGGCGCGTTGCCAATGACCTGTAGGATAGTCTCAACAATCCTCTACGGACTCGAAAAATGTCACCTGCTCATTGGCTACTTGACTTGTGACAACTGTTTGTTGTAATGCCTGTGATTCATCGTTGATTTTGTTGAGGAGTTTTCAGTGATTCAGAGCCTCCCATTTAACTGTGGCCGTATTGAAGAAGCAGTACACATGTTACATGCTTGAATTCATAGCGAATGGAAACCACAAATATTTACTGATGTAGTGGTTGGTAAAAAAAAATATTATTCGTATCGCGTCCATCGCTTCGCGCCATGTTGGCTCCTATATTATATGGATTTACAAAATATAACGATTCATTTACGACACTTAAGATAAGGTGTGTAGGATTTTAAGAATTCACTTGAATTAATATTTAAGAACATATTTCAGGATAACTTGTGAAGACGCTCGTACAGACGGCACCGGTTGTGATGACTCATTGTTACCAGAGCAGGGGCCATCTCGTGTACACGAAGTGGCATGCGAAACCTCAACACAACTCGAAAATCAGTGAGTGTTACATTGAAATGTGTCCGCTACAAATGTTCAGGAATTATAATTTTGAAATCGAGTAGAAATATTCCTGCAATTAGCATTAGGTATATTTTAATAGACATTGAAAGCGAATCATTAAGTAGCTTCAAAATCCAAATACCGGAATACAGATAGTCTGTAACAATACAGACCTCACCGACTAGATATGGTCCAGATTGTTAATACTAACACATTTGAAAAAAAACTGACTAGTTAATGAATATGTTGAAATTTTGTAAACCTGTTACTTAAGATGATTGGTGATGTAATAATGTCTCTTGGAAACTACATAAGATTTTAACTGCTTTTATTTCTCCATAAATTCGCAAATCACCATGGCGGCCATTTTACGATCACGATTTAGTTCTTAAATTTTAAATTAGTTTATTTGTTGAGAGCCTGGTACAATGTATCTGACCACTAAAGCGATCCGAGCCGCGTAGTGTATACTACTGCGAGGTTGCCGAAGTAGGCTCGGGTCGGGACGAATTTCGCTGTGAAGAAACAAAGGTTTTTAATACATAGAAAATTATCCCAAAGCCGAAATTTGTACAGTAGTAGAATGAACATTTCTTAGTAACACGTCAAAAGTTTAAGTACTGCCGCAAACCTTGTGTGTCACACCGAAAACGAGCAGTTAATTTTTTTTGTTACGATCCACAATAATGGATATTGCAAATGCAGTTTATGGAGTAGACCGTCAGTATGGAACCCAAAATAATCTAGAAACATTGCCCTATCTGAGGATAGTGATAAAAAGCACAAAGTTTAAACATGTTTCTATAAAATAGACCTTTTAAATCATTAAAGTTAACGAATTCACTTTCATTCTATTTTAAGGAAATATAAATACATCTTACATAAACTTAAAGAGCCCAACGTGGAAATCGCTTATAGTAATCGTTGTTGCATATTTATTCATCTTTAAATTAGTATATTTTTTAAGTGTCTCATACAATTAGTCTGACCACTAAAGCGATCCGAGCCGCGTAGTGTATACTACTGCGAGGTTGTCGAAGTAGGTTCGGGTCGAGACGAATTTCGCTGTTAAGAAACAAAAATTTTTAATACATGGAAAATTATCCCACAGGAAAAAATTTGTACAGTAGTAGAATGAACATTTCTTAGTAACACGTCAAAAGTTTACCGATGAAACCTTGTGATCACATCAATAAATGAGCAGCTGAGTCCTTAATGATAATTTCTACAATGATCCACAAAAATGTTTCGTAAATTTAATAACTTTAATACTTTTTTAAGTCGGTTCTCATTATGGCGCCAAAGTAATATAAAAGAATGTCCTACATGGTAACTGTGATAAACACCTCAAAGTTTAAACGTCCTATTATTAAATTGGTAATTTTAATCATAAAAGGTAAGAAAAAATATATTTTTTATAGAAATTTGACTACATGTTACATAAATATGTTGAGCGTAACGTCAAAATCACTTCATAAATATTGTCTGTGTGTTTTTTTTTTTTTTAAGGTTTAAATGTGTATATTTTGAGTGTCTGGTACAATAGTCTGACCACTGATGTATTTCAAGCTGCGTAGTGTGTGGTGCAGCAGTGTTAAAGTCGCTCGTGCTGGGACTTTTTTGCTCCAGAAAACTAAGGTTTTTAATGTATGGTAATTCCAGACTGAATTTTATTCTGAAAGAATAAAAGTTTCCTAACTGCAAGTGATTTTTGCTGCAAACGTAGATAAAAATCTTCCAGGATGCAATTTGCTTAGGTAAAAATGTTAGTATGATCGACTCTTTAATTTCTAAATTATAAATAAATAACAACAATAGAACTTCCCGGAAAGTTGTGATAAACTGACGATATTGTGCGAGTAGCAGACCCGTACGTGACTACAGAGAAAGGCTATTTTCCTTGACCGTTAGGATTTCTGGGACGAACACCCTCTCACAGCTGGGGTCATAAAATACGGTCAAACTCTTGCAAAAACATCCACCACCGCTCTTTGCCACTAGCAATTCAACGAAGTAAGCTAGGCGCAGCACTCCAATGAATTAACTTAGAAAAAAAAATACTAAATATGTAATTCTATCAATACATTTTACAACACAACTTATGTATTATTTATTTTCTGGAAAAAAATAATATTATCATACGAATTATGTTTAAGAGTGACAAAACTCAATAAGCACATTAACGGTGTATCGTTTTCTTCAATTGTTATATAGTAAACTAATTTCATACAATTAAATATATATATTTTATAATATAGGCTACATTAAAATTTTGCACAGTTCTGATCTAAAATAATATAATGTATTAGAAATAAAAAGTAATTATATTTTTGGTATTAAAATCATTTTTAATAATAAATTTTTTGTAACAAAATACGAACACACATATATAAAACCAGAGGTCCTCTAGAATTTTGATTTACAAGTTCCAAGCAGAAATTGTTTGTTGTTAATTTTATTGTATCAAAAATCATTCATATATAAAAAAAATTATATGTATATCTCAATAGATGTAACCTGAATACACCCTATCATATGCATTAAATATATTTTAAGTAATCCATAAATAAGACCAAGTTTATTGAGTGTCGCAGTACGCAGCGTGTTTCAAAGCCCGCCGGCCGTGAAAGATCAGTACGGCCGCAGTACACTGCAACGCTCGGGCAGCTTTAATGAGGCAACTAATTATGCTAGACTCTTTATAAATATACTATCTTAAAGCTAAAAGTATAATTAAAAACATTTATTTAGACATTTTTTCGCATTGGGCTCTTCAAATCGGTGTAAATCGTATTTTTATCTGGGTGGCAAAGATAAAAAAAAAATATGTCGTGAATTAATCGCTTTATATCATATATATTAAAAATTTAAATTTTTTCTAACATTAATGGGTGTATTACAGTTTCTAGATTATTTTGGTAAGTTTATGGACAGTCTAAATTAAAAACTGTATAAATGGGTAGCATTTTAATGGACTGACGTAAGTTGCTGTCACCTAGGACTTAAATGCAAATTTTCGGTGATAACGCACAAGGTCTACAGCGGTAAACTTTCGGTATGTTATTAAGCATAGTCTCTACCACAGTACAAAAATTCAGCTTTGGACAAATTGTTCACAGGTTGTCTTGGTTTCCTGGAGTAACACGAAAGTCTACGCGGGGAAGCCAAGGGCGGCTACCTGATCCGAGAATGAAGGATAGGGCGAGACTGCCCCCCGTTTTTGCGGAATTTGTCTCGGGGTTTGAATTCGGCCAAGTGGCGGGAGGCAGGGACGTGTCCGTAGAGGTGATCCTTGGGCTGTTTAAGCCACCCAAGACGCCTTACACTACAAATTATACACTCCGCTACATGAAGTGTGTTTTTTATTACATATCAACCTTTACATGGTGCTATCCATCCCCTGGCCGCGGCTGTTCGAGGTTGGTGAGCTCTGCGCGTGCACGGCTGTTCAGTGATGACCCCGCTTATAATGGTGCGAGGGGGAGTTTTATGGAGAACAATACGTGGCGGACGTTGCTGCTGGGTGATGGCGCTAGGCGCGCGACGGTTTTAAGACCTGTGTGGTGACGCACAGCCGATGGGGGTCATAACTCATGTTCTATATGAGGCTGCGGAATTGGCGTGAAGTTAACCTCTCAACGTTGCGCGAAGACGACCAACCTCTCCAAGCTCCCGATGGATACTGCCAACCCCGTGTAGCGCAGCGCTACAGCGGGCCTGCTAATTGCGCGCCAATAGCGCAGCGCGCGGGGAACAGACACGGCCAAGTTTAGGACATAGTCGCACGTTGAACAATTACATTAATAAGTAAACACGTTTGAAGAATTATATATTACATAGTTTATGTCTGTGGGGGAAAACATGTGCCCTTGAATGCTATAGTCCGGCAGAAGCACATTGCCACACCCGGCGGAGTGCTTCCGCCGATGTGGCCGGTAGTGGTGCTAGCTGCGGGTCGTTCGGTGCACTCACTCTCTTTGCACCATGTTGCAAGCGTGGGCGTGTTCGTGGCACACAGCTTTGAGAGGCGTCGGTGAGGCATCGCGGCCTGTGCGACTAAGAGACACACTATCGGCTGGCGTCAAGTTGTTAGTTTTTGTAAATTAATCATAGCTGTTTTTTTAATCAGAAAATTCCTGGTACTGTTATTTTTCACATTGAATAACATTTAATAACATATTAAATATAATTTGATTTTGATATTTTGAATTTTATCACCTCGTACGACAAATTGATTATTAGGTACATGATGTTCTTAAAAATCATATACAATGTAAACACGAATGAATTACTGAAATGGCGTAGTGACGCCTGTGATAAGTTTACTAACCCAACTTGTCAACAGAAATTTAATGATTTCTTGTTTTGTTTTTTTGTATAGGTATCCAAAACACAACTTATTATAATGTAGGACATAATTTAAGTTTCATTTTGTCCAACTAGCAAGCTACACTGTTTGCAAATATGCATCATTTCCTTTCAGTATCGGACAAAAAAAATAGACCATTATGCCTATAACAACATCGAAGCTTTTAATGTTTTGCTTGTAAGAGATAGTGTGGTCATTTTAGTTTTGGCTTAAAATGTAAACATGGCCAATATTATACACACCCACTCCCTAACTTCTTAACTCCATTCATACATGGGTGTGGACACACATTACATGGAACTACTTTGAACAGGTTGAAATAAACATGTTTACAAATGCGAAAGTGTACAGTTAGGTACACATAATTTGGTATAATGTGTGTTCAGCCTCAAAACCGATTGTCTGCTGTCATCAAATGATTGTGTTATGCGTCCTATTTTTTTGAGCAACTGTATTTCTGTTAGAGAATTACAGTCAGCATCAATTTTGAAACAAAGAAATATATATACATTGTGTTCTGACCCTTTCTGCTGCTGATGAGGTTGATAAGTTTTGCCGTAGGCTCCAACTAGCAATTTATGCGAGCCTGCGTGTTCGTTCGCAGGAAGAACATAGAATATTATTCAGGGTGTGACATAATCATCTGGCCGGTGGATAGAAGATTTGGTGTGATTATTTTATTAACACGGCACCTTTGTACGTGGCAGTACTGATGGCATGGCTATAATTACCGCCGTAGGAGCTGAAGCTTGACATGGTATATATAGGTGCTCATGTAATCGTGGGTACGAAGAAATTGCATGGTTATTGAATTAAGGGTTCTCTGGCCTTAGGTTCAAAGATTTAGGACAGGTTCTCTAGGCATCCTGCATTTAATTACAAATGATTCCTGATACACACAATGCACTGTGAGCTACGAGTGACTGAATACAATTACATCATACCCTACACATGACACATAGTGGCCTTCTCCTAATGGTTGCACTACAACAAATAAATAAATTGCCGTCACCCGACCTCTGTGAAAGGTCCGGGGGGTACCTTACGGGCGCTACGGGCGTCGCGATGCTGTGGTTGTCCGGAGGGGCGCCAGGCTAGCGGACTGCCAGGCCGTTGATGTTGGGTCGTGGGTACTCTGCCCCTGCGTGCCCCGCCAGGTACACGGCTTGAATCTAACCTTAATGGTTCTCCCTTGACTGTGAAGGCCGCTCGGCCGTGTAGAGGACGGGAGACTATGGAAAATTATTGTACACGAGTTGGTGAGAATTACCTTTAGTTTAGTCCCGCTACAAAAACTCTCACCAACACTTGGCGACATCTAGCGATTACACAATTAACACAAAAAAAAACCACAACACTACGCGACACTAATGGTTACCGCGGCAGTCTCGCGGGACGTGGGTCGATGCTCGCTGGAGACGGCCAACGCCGAAAGTTAACGGGTGCAGGGGGTGCTCTATGAGCGGGCTCCTAAGTTCGGAGAAACACTTACGTGAGTGCAGCCGGCAGGCATATGCACGGCGTCCTTAATTAAAAATACTTTCGCTGGAGTCGGCCAGTACCGTACGTTCCGTGATACGATACGTAGCGCGGTATCACACTGAAGACAGTCGGGATAGGCCCGGTTCCGCAAAATACGTGCCGAGTCGACGTGGGCAGCGGTGAATTAATATAAGGTTTTAAATTTGAAGATGTAGTACACAGGGCCGCAACTAAGGGGGGGCAAGCGGGACATACGCCCCGGGCGCAAAGCTGTGGGGGGCGCCGGAATCGCTTGCATTGTAATTCTATTCCTACTACAACTGGTAACTGGTAAAAAGTTTTTGCATGGAAGTTACAGTAGCACAGAAACTGTTACATATAGGTATGGAAAATGCTTAAATAGCACAATTTTTCCGTGGGAGGGCCCCTGGACATCCGCTTTATTGGTGTGGTATGTGCAAAAAAGAGGGGGGGGGGGAGGCGCGTGAATCCATTCATGCCCCGGTTGCCAGAGACTCTAGTTGCGGGCCTGGTAGTACAGAATTAAAATAATCAATGAAACAAACTTGAATGCTGCCCACGGACACACGTCTGTTCCCGGCGCGGAGTGGTTGGAGACTGCCGAACATGGCCGCCTCGCAAGGAAGAGAAACTTTCTCTTCTTTGTGAGTCGGCACCAAAAACTTATATTAATTTAATTGGTTATATGATTAGTAAAAAACATGCTCCAGGTGCTTGATTAAAACTTTGCACCTGGTAAATATTTGCCTAAGGCTTAACAGTTGTTTTACTTGAATAATTAATTTTAAAAGCGGCACCAAGTTGGCGACTGTAAATTTAACTACAAATTGTCTCAATGTGCACTGTTTGGGTTTGAATTCCCTTAGTTTGACTAGACCACTATCATAGGCCAATTAATCAAGGCCCGTAGCCGCTGTGGCTAGTAACGAGGGTTGTTTTCTGTTCCGTGCGTGCCGCGCACGCACGGAGTCTCTACGACGCACTTGCTCACTGCACGTGATTACTTAATTTCGTCCTAATGCCTCGTTTGGGCATTGTTTTTCGTAGTCGAGCCCCTGGGGTTTCGTGTCCTGTTGTTTTAATTCAGTTAATTGAGGTCACGCCCGGGCGCTCGCTTGACTCAATCCGGTCGGGCGAGGGGCGCGCTCCGAAAACGGGATACGGTACTGGCAGTGCGGAGCACGGGCTTAACGGCCATGGTCGGTACGACGTCAAAAATAATACATAACATGACCTTAAAATCCACCGAATGCATGGTTAACAAAATTATGTATAAAGCAGTATGGAAATGGTGGCGCTCGGCAATAACTAGGAATGGGCCATGTCGGCTGAACAAAGGGTAGGCCCCGAATGTCCTCGGGCCTCAACTAAAATAATGCATGGATGCACATTTTGCCTAATTGGCAATCCTGCATAGGCGCATATGGAAAATTGTGATGTCTAGTATATATACTAGTTGCGGTCTGGGATGCGACCCACACCCGGATTAAAATATTAAATAACGTAATATGAAGAAAACATACCATACATGGGCACATATATTTGAGCTACATAGCTAGTGACTTCAGGCTGCCTATGCAGGCCATCCGTGGGGCCAGATGCACAAGTATGAGTAACTAATGGTATTGCAGTAAAGAAATCGGTACACAAAGGGTGATAGGCTCCGCGGGTGATATGCATCTGGACTTCGTGGTAAGTGGTGACGAACTGTCCGAGACAGAGGCTTCCATGTGCTACCTCAACCCAGCTTCCCGTGTGCAAAATTGACGTCGTACCGACCATGGCCGTTAAGCCCATGCTCTGCACCGCCAGTACCGTATCCCGTTTTCGGAGCGCGCCCCTTGCCCAGCCGGATTGAGTCAGGCGAGCACCTCGGGCGTGACCCCAATAGACGTAATGAAATTTAAAGGTACGGAACCCCGGAGGCTCGAACCCATAATTCAATTAAGGGAAAAGCCATTAGTACGAAATTACTAATTACCCGACATGTAATAAGTGCGTCGTAGCCACTCCGGGCGAGTACACCACGCACGGAGCAGACAAAAAACCTCATTAACAGTCACCGCGGCCACTGGCCTTAATTAAAATGCTTGTGACTATGATCAAGTCAGACTAGGAGAAATCCCTCTAAAAAAATTCGCAGTGGGACAATATGTTAGTAAATTTACAGTCGCCAACTTGATGTCACAATTTGAATAATTAAATACATTAAAATCATTGTTAAGCCTTAAGCACCCAATTACCAGGTGCTACATTTTAATTGGGCACCTGGAACATGTTTTAACTGGTAATAGAGTAAATTCATTTAATAGAAGTTTTTTGACGCCGACTCACAAAGAAGAGAAAGTTTTCTCTTCCTTGCGAGGCGGCCATGTTCGGCAGTCTCCAACCACTCCGCGCCGGGAACAGACGTGTGTCCGTGGGCAGCATTCAAGTTTCTTTCATTGATTATTTTTATTCTGTACTACATCTTCAAATTTAAAAACTTTTGTTAATTCACCGCTGCCCACGTCGACTCGGCGCGTATTTTGCGGAACCGGGCCTATCCCGACCGTCTTCAGTGTGACACCGCGCTATGTATTGTATCACAGAACATATGGTACTGGCCGACTCCAGCGAACGTGTTTTTAATTAAGGACGCCGTGCATATGCCTGCCGGCTGCACACACGTAAGTGTTTCTCCGAACTTAGGAGCCCGCTCATAGAGCCCCCCCTGCACCCGTTAACTTTCGGCGTTGGCCGTCTCCAGCGAGCATTGACCCACGTCCCGCGAGACTGCCGCGGTAAACATTAGTGTCGCGTAGTGTTGTGTTTTTTTTTGTGTTAATTGTGTAACCGCTAGACGTCGCCAAGTGTTGGTGAGAGTTTTTGTAGCGGGACTAAATTAAAGGTATTTCTCACCAACTCGTGTACAATAATTTTCCGTAGTCTCTCATCCTCCACACGGCCGAGCGGCCTTCACAGTCAAGGGAGAACCATTCAGGTTAGATTCAAGCCGTGTACCTGGCGGGGCACGCGGTGGCAGAGTACCCATGACCCAACATCAACGGCCTAGCAGCCCGCTAGCCTGGCGACCCTCCGGACAACAGCAGCATCGCGACGCCCGTAGCGCCCGTCAGGTACCCCCCGGACCTTTCACAGAGGTCGGGTGACGGCAAAATGTAATTCGAGCCATGTTATCAGCCTAATCGCATTAAGCTATAATTTGGTTACTTTACTTATTAGTGCCCTTCCATGCAAAAATCAAATTGTAACAATTCCTTAATGAGCAAAATAACAATATATAATAGGTGCAATAACACTGGTAATTTGTCACTCGGGGGACAATCGATACGTCTGGTGGCTGGTGTTCGGGGCACTGGGTTCACTCGCCCTACACTGTGCTGTGGGGCGTTCTTGTTGCACACATATGTGAGGCAGCGAGATGGCATAACAGCTTGTGCGAGCAGAGGGAGAACCGACGAATGTGGTCAACATGTTGATCTTTTTTGTTGCAGTCTTTAAAATATTACACGGATTTGTGCCAGGAACATTCTTCAGATTCATTTTTTCGCAAAGGACTGTTCATACTCTCCATATTTGATGGCTAAACAAGGGCTTATGTAGTCGAAATGTCTTTGTGAACTACTATGACACTCTGTTTAGGTTGAATACGAAATGGCTGGAACGAAACATGTTTTAACTGTGTATAACAGCACGCAAATATTGAACATCATTACCTACCTGAAGCAGTTAAAAGTTCCATGTATCTGGACCCTACATTAGTCTTAAGAAGTTATGGCTTGTCTTGCTGTTCAGAGTGGGTGTATCCTAGTAGTAAAGCGACTTCACTATCTATATCAGACGTACAACTACTAACATCTTAACGCCATTGTATTTTATGTAACCGTGACTTCAGTGTCTGCTTTGTAATTTCGGTTGTTTTTAACTATAAAAGTACAGCTGTATAACCCATATAAATGCTCTCTTCTTGGAACTTTACAGGAAGGCACATTGTACGTGAAAATTATTCTTAAATAAAAGTAAATACAAAAAAGTGGCACTCATAAATTATATATAAATAAATATATACATAAGTAGGCAATAATTTTAGCAGAAGTAATTGAAATATTTATACTTTGTAAAATGATTTAACGTTCGTGTAACACCGACGGCTATTCAATTTGTGATTACCCTCTCCCTGTATTTATCTCTAAAAAAAGGGTGTGGAAATTGTTAAAAAGAGATAGCGATAGTGTGACTTGTGTTGTGTTTTATTTGAATGCAAACAAGGTTACTAGGTTAAGGAAGGGTGCTTTTTGTGAGGAGTTATAGAATAAGAAATATCTGATAATTTTCTTGCGTCTGTTGGTAAATAACAGATTTTGCGAAGATGTGTGCGAAAATGGCATTTCAACATCAAGCAGGAACAGCTATGGAATGTCTATGTGTAAGCTTTCGTTGCTAATTATGAAAAAAAATCCGTATTGTTCATAATAAATTTATGAATTAAATCACCATTTAATATCACGCTGTAATTAAATCACCTTTTAATATCGCGCTGTTGTGAATCACTTTTTATGTGTGCATTTAGATTTATCCACTTGTAACATTGTGATTCATACAGTGGGTGGGGTACCACTGCAAGCAAACTTCATACAAAAGGATATTTTTAAATTGTTAACTCACGTTTCATTAAACCTTTGATTTTTTCTATGCAGATTTAGTTTTTAAACTCAAAATTAATGTCAAAGTAATTGGTTTTTGCTACCAATTATTTACATGATGTGTTGCTAATTGTCATTCCTTTAATTAGGTGACAGTGTGAAGTATGATGTAACAACTGACAGGTTTGAAGAAATCATGAGATAAGAGCAAATGCACCTAATACCTAGCTATTTCTTTTACACATGAATTTTAAGTAATGTTATTGGTTTAGTAATGGTGTAGAATTTTGACTTGTGGTAAGCATTCTAAAAGCATAATTAAATTGGTATTTACAGTATATGTAGGTGGCAATCTAAAATTATGAATTTGTTTTTTAATACCACTGTCTTGGATGGGAAAGGTAATTAATATTATGTTTTTGAGATCTAAGGCCTGTGCACAGTTTCTATCAACAAACACACAGGTTGAAAAAAAAAATTTAGGACAGCTAAATAAAAGTCTAAATAATAATTTGGTGGACCTTAAATCTGCAGAAGTCCGAATGGTTAGTAGAAATTGTTTTACCAACACTGGTTGTAACGTTTCGCTGAGATTGGGATAATAAATTATCAGTAAATTAGCAATAAAGATTTTACAACATATATTCTTCTTCAGTAATCATACTAAAAATAATGGGATGAAACTTAATAAATAAAAATGAAGCTCAGAAACATTGATACAACAAATTCATTCATCCGCAAGAGTAAACATGACTATGTTCTAATCAAACATGAGTTTGAATTGAATCCTGCTATTGTTAGGCACAAGCCCTAGTGCTAATAGACCACCCTACTTTCCTCTTACCATCCTGAACTGTACCACATTACCTGCTAGCACACAACCCTCAACCAAATTATTTCATTTACAAATTGTTCTCATTACCAGCAATTTTTTGTCCCTTTAAGATCTCTTCCTCTCTGAAAAAATTGTTGGTATCACTCCCTCCTGCTTCTACCATGTGTCCCAACTTATCTTGTCCTCCCACCTCACTTATTACCAGATACTAGATACCACAGGCGTATATCCTGGAGAGGCAAGGTGGCTCAGTCCCCCTCCCCCTTGGAATTAGGAAGCCCCTCACTTTGGGGCCTTGCTTGCACTTACAAAATTGTATCTGTAAAACAGGGATGATAAATTTAATTAATTATGCAGCCCTGCCCCCCTGTGAATCCTGCAGATTTTTTCCCCTGCCAGATACATCCTTCTGTCTTTTAGTTTCTCACAATTCACTTCCATAATTAGCTCTGAGGCTAGTGAATATAAACTCCCCCTTATTATTCTGTTCTATTCACCTCCCCTTGCCCTTCATACACTTAGCTGCTTGCCTCTGCACTCCTTCAGTTCCCTCTCTGACACAGCTTTGTACGGATCCCACGCTGCATCAGCGTACTCCACAACACCATGGTGGTGTAAGCCTTTTCCCTCAGTAGCCTGCCTACCTTCCTCTGCAGCTTTCTCCCGCTGCTCCCCCTCCCCCCCAGGTGTCATTGGAACACTATCTCCAGTTACTTGTAGCTGGTGGCTTCCCCTATCTCTTCTCCCCACTAACATTAGACCCTCTTATTCACTTTTTTCTTTCCTTTGTGAATCTGACTACATTCTTTTCAACCCACACTTTAAAACTCTCCAAATCCTCCTGTAGATCCCTTACCTCTGTAACCATACTCCACACAGTCATTTACAAAACGTGGCATTCCCACGTACATCTTATCCTGTGTCGTTTACCATGATTGTGAAGAGCAGCAGACCCAGCACACTGCCACCTTGGCACCCCTGATGTGGTTCTCCTCGTGCCGCTCATCCTGCACTCTCACTAGTTTTCTGTTCGTAGGAAGGTTTCCAGTCCACCCCTCCACCCTTCTCCACATTACCACCTTCCACCTATGCAGGGGCAGCTGCCCAGGGCCTCGTGACTATTTGGACCCTGCACCAGCACATTTCCTTTTTATTTGCCCTGTTTGTCAAGGGCTCTGTTAAAAATTTCATTAATGGGAAAAGAAAAATGAAATATTTATGAGCTTTTATTTTAAAGTGCTTGTCAATACGTATTAAAATTAATGATTTCGTATTAGAAAAAATTTATAATATTTTATTGCCGGATAAAAAGACGTGTTTCCACATGAGATTGATCGAAATAATTTAATAAACTGATTTGAGGATAACTTATCAGGAAAGAATATCAAAATTTATTAAGATAAATTAACAAAACGATAGTTGAAATTTAAGTTCCAGATTGGCTTAAAAAATTCTGTCTCAAAAAAACTCAGTGTCAACTAGAGTTCTTCAATACTTTTTTTTTAAATTCCATTTAAATTTAAAAACAAATTATTCATGAATATCAAAATATTTTTCAAGTCATAGTCAAATAAATGGTTAAACTGTTTTTCATACTTCCCAGGAGTCCTAGAAAAAATTATGCAAAATACAGTAAAATGAAAAAGCAAGAAAAATATGCAAATCATAATTGCATATTATTTGTTACAAATTTCAAAACAAATCTTCATGTTACATTTTTTTCATTTAAATGTGTTTGGTACCTATACTTGATGTATATCTATCAGTAATGATTATTCAAAAAAATTTCAATATGAAATATTGAATAGGTATCAAATTATTTTATTTAATATTCAAAATTTAGATTTTCACAGACCTTTAATGTCAATGAGACATCCAGTTCAAATAAAACAACATAAAATAAGTAATGTTATTTATTCTGTTGAGAAATCTGGTAATTGAAAGTATATACATAACATTGTTTTTATTCTTGTGTATTCAGATTCCAATTACACTCCATAAAGAGGCTGGTGTGGATCCAGAAGGCAGAGAAGTACTCAAGTGTGGATTTAAAATAGGTGGAGGAATCGATCAAGACTATAGGAAAAGTCCACAAGGATATACAGATAATGTATGTTGTTACTTCAGAGTGTCTTTGTTGATGTAGGTTTTAAGCCCTAGGCATTTTACTGTGCAAAATGTTTATTTTTCATAATTATAGCCCTGTTGTCATATCAATTGGTTAATAATTAATTTTTTTTAAAGGGGATTCAATTAAATTGACCCTCAATGAACTAATACTTTTTTATTTTTCTATTTGTTCCAATTGTTAAATATATGTAGTTCATTTCAGACTACATTTTGCAAACATAAAATAGTTCAACACAAAAATGTCACTTTTAGTGCTCCATTAAAAACTATTTATAGGTTAAAATTATTTTTGCAGCCTGGTTTGTAATAGCAACCCGTATATATGTTATGCATTGCTATTAGTATCTTGGTACATTTTGTTACTAGTAGTGGGAAAACTGGTCCAGAAGGAATAGCCCAATTTAATTAAATATAGTTTTATTTATTACCTAATATTTACACTATTTATTAAGTACTAATAATTTAATATTCTGTCCACAAATTAACCACACTTTCAAAAACACTTTTAAGTACACAATTTACTCTCCCTACTGGATTTCTGCTTGACATTGGCACTCTATTGCTCTGTCTCAACATGCTGTCTCATATGCCACAAATACAACACGTGGATGCTTCTGTCCCTGAGGCACCAATCTTTACAAAATATAGTCAGCCGCTCAGTGTCCACTATCGCTCACCAAGGAGTCACTAACCCTCTTCAATTTACTCTCTCATCGCTCCGAGGATTCACCGGTATTGCCACACACTCGCACACACACAGATGCCATACCCACACAACTCGCTGCAGGCCGGCCTCCATCTCAAATGCCTGCCA
Organism: Bacillus rossius redtenbacheri; assembly: GCF_032445375.1. Taxonomy (NCBI): domain Eukaryota; kingdom Metazoa; phylum Arthropoda; class Insecta; order Phasmatodea; family Bacillidae; genus Bacillus; species Bacillus rossius. The sequence goes on from NC_086334.1 coordinate 26,765,267, forward strand.
AGTTCCGACCTGGAATGGTCTTAGAGCCCTTGACTTAACACTTGAAGCTCTGTGAACAACAGCGTCCTAGTTCCGTCACTTCATGCAGACGGGGCTCCGGGAATGTGCCAAAGACTCGAAAGAGGGAGAGAGGCACAGCTCATACGGATTACCGCAGAGGGATGGGTTTTACCTGTCCGGGAGGTGGGGCCTCCCCTGGACTTCCTGCTTCGCTGACTGGCCTGCTTCATTGCCTCGCTTCTATTGTTCACATAACAATATAAATAAAAAATATGTCACCATGTACTTGTATTATAAACAAGTTTTGATTATGGCTAAGGTAAGGGCTTTTGCAAATACAGTTAGTTTAGTTGTCTACTAAAACTTATTTCCAGTGATTGAATGAACTCATGAATCATTAGTATCCAAAATATTTATAACTGTCAAAATGTAAACTGTGTTTTAGTTAAGTATAAGTCTTAGTCATTGTTTTACTTACCCGTTCTGAGAGGTAGCCACTGTGGTTTTGGGGCTAGATCACAAGCCTCATACCAAGACAATTTGAGGTGGCTTCCCGGCTTCTTCAAGCCTGGATTTTTTTGTAACTGAGAATCTTGTTTGACTTTGCTGCCAGTTGGTGGGTTTTCTTAGGGTGCTCAGTTTTCCCTACTTATTTATCACTGCTGCATCTTGGAATTTCATCCTTTATCAGTCCCAAGTGATTTCATTGTGGATTAGACATTAAACCCCAGTTAAATTCATATATTGTGTCCTCCAGAGAGCTAATATTTCTCACTATGCTATTACATGGTTGATATTATAGCTGTCTCAAAACTTCATTGGTCAGCAATGTCATGAAGTAAAAGAGGCAGGAGTGCCTACTTCGTGGTGCCTGCCACATAGAAGTCATTAACATGTGGGCAATTAGGAGGTTTCCCTTCTGGCACATTGCCGCTGAAAAAGAAAGACTCTGGAATGCTTGCTATGTAACTCACCTTTAAACTAAAAAGGTGTTTTTTTATTGCCTTACTATGAACTTTTATACTAAAAGTATTTCAAATAAAATTAAATATTAAGGCTATAAATTTCAGATAAACACTGTGCTTGGTTTATATATGTGTTCCAGAGATAATTATGGACAATTAGGGTCTTATCTGTAAGAATTGAACTAAAAAATGATTATTTTGCTCTTTAACAATTTGCTGGGGGTATTTTTTTATATTACAAATGGTTTGATAGTCCTTAAGAATTCCTTAATTTATAATAGTCCACAAATTACAATAGGTCAGAGACAGGTTTGTCACAAGAATGTATTTGCAGAAGTTTGTGATATACATGTAGGTTAGCAAGCATTTACAGAACTGTGCGAAAGGATTTTTTAAAATATATATGTGTATCTACACTTTTCTTACATGCCTTTTCCAGTGTTCATTTTGATGATCAACCATAACAACACACTATAATGTAATTTTAACGTTAATCATGTTATGTAAAAATAACAAAATTAGATATGTCTTTACTTCTTTACTACTGCTTTGAAACAAGGCTTTAGGTTGTGTTTGCAATAATCATGAATCTACTGTGCAAACTAAGGTTTCTGCTTTAAGTGTTTAACTGTGAAGAGTTTCATATTTTGTTCAAAAAATTATCTTAAGCATCTCTGCAATTGATAAATATATTTATGTACTATAAAATTTAGTTTGGTTCAGTTTCAGATGTACTTTACAAAACTTTGTGATTAAATGTATCAGATTGCTTGTATATGGTTGCATAAACAGCTCTAACACTAGATTTATCTGGTTTATTGTTCCTATAATCTGTGATTGTTTATAAAACAACGTTTGATGACTTTGGGTTGAAAAGCTGCAGTTGTGAATGATTTTATGCAATGTTTAATGGTTTATTTCAGGGCATATACGTTACAGAGGTTCATGAGGGTAGTCCTGCAGCAAAATCTGGTCTACGGATGCATGATAAAATACTACAGGTAAAGTTTTAAATTCATTCTGATAAAATAATATGCATGCTTCATTAGCAGTTCAGTAATGTAAATTGTACATTTATGCCACATACATAGTAATGTCCATTCCTGATATATTGAAACTGTGTTCTTTTACTCTTTATGCTACCTTTTTTTTTTTTCCTATTGCTGCTGTTTTGTAAAATTTTAACATTCCATTTTTTATTTATTTAGCTACCAACTTGCTTGCAATATATCAGTTACTCATTCTATTTTAATTATTTTGTTGCCCTACCTTAACTGTTAAGATCTTTTCATTGTTTTTACTCATTTCATTTAACCACAAATTCATATGATCTGATTTTGACACACATTGGAATATACATTTTACACATTTGTTCAGTATACATATTTTTTTTAACTTTATACAAGTATAACTTTGTAAAAACCAGATGCTGAGTGGATGGCAGGTGTAAATGTTGACTTAATGAATGGAGGCTTAACATCCAGTCAAGTTCAAGTTCGAGGTCATTAGAGTCAATGAGGGGTGAAGTGATGAGGATGATGCAGTGGTGGAAATAATTGGTGGAGGAAGCAGGAGTACTATGAGAAAACTCACCAATTGACTGCAACGTTCACCAGATGGGAACCGAACCTGGATTTCTTTGATGAAGGCGAGCGAAGTGACTACACAGCCCTTGGTATTGGTAGGAAGTAAGGAAGATGTGCAAGTATAGCTGGCTGTGGGGAGTGATAGAGCTGATGTGGTGAGTGGATGTAAGCAATGAGTGTGAAGTCCAACACTAAGAAGAGTGAGGTGGCAATGATGACACCAAGAAAAGATGGAGACAGTAAGAATTTTAAAATGAATGGCATGGCGCTGAATCAAGTGGAGAGAACTTTGAGAAAATTCACGTTTTTGTATTATAACAACTTGATTATTGAAAAGCAAGAACCTACACTATGTTATTGTATTCCGATATGCTTGGTTGATGTAAAATGGCATGAATAATAATTGATTACTTAATGTAAAACAATGCTCACCTCTCACAAACCTAGTCCCGTGCTTAACCACACACCACCTTGTTCTGTTTCTCAGATATCAAACGACATACAATACAGTGATAAGTGAAGTATAGCTGTAGCTGAATGTATATCAGAAAAAAATCTTATTGCCATCCTTTTTTTTGTTTCAGTGCAATGGTTACGATTTCACGATGGTGACTCATAAAAAGGCTGTAGACTACATAAAAAAACATCCTGTGTTAAATCTGTTAGTGGCGAGGAAAGGAGTCACATCTACATGATGAGTCATCTTCCTTATCGGAAATTATAGTTTTCATTGTGTACCTGCTTTATAAGTGTATGATGTTTGATATACTGTACCTTTTTAATTTATTACATGAAACTTTGATAAATTGCTATTTATGTTAATACATATTACGATTTTAGCTCAGTGCCAAGAGTATTGGGCATCCACATTCCATAATGTCATCATAATGTATGTGTATGATGATGGTATGATCGACCCATTAAATAGATGTATATAAGTGTTACTTGGGCAGGTCTGCTTCAAATCAAATTGTATATAAATGTTTGAAAACTTTCTGTAGTTATTTGGTTGTGTTATTGATAGCAGTATTCTTCGAAAATTGTGATATTGTTTTATGTTATGATTTTCTGCCCAAAAATTATTGATTAGTGAAATGACCTAATGACATGGTAGGCACTAATTCAAAAGATTTTTTTGACTGATAAATGTGCCAAAACAATTTTTTGTTGTGTGTCATGGAAAGTGAATTATTGATGAGTGTACGTTCTTCAATACCCAGAGATTATAAATAATAACTGAGGCCCTTTTAATGGGAATTAGTATTTTGTGAGCTCTCATGGGGTGCCATCATTATGTGCAAAGTGATTTGGGACATCTGTAAGGAAGAGGGAGGGGGGGGGGGGGGTTGACTTTTATTCTAAACTAGTTAGGAAGTACGACTGTGAATGTAGGACACTCATTTATAATTTAATGTTAACAAAGTATCCCCAAAGAAAAAGAAAATGACTAAAGCAGACAATCCCTACCTACATCTGACAATCCATTGGATTAAGGTACAGTTGTCACAGCAATGTTTTAGTATAAAACCATAAATAAGCATCAAAAAATAGCATAATAAAGATGGCCGACATAATGTTTTCTTAGTTTGTTCATACCCAGGCAGCATTTTTCATTTAAGGAATGGGCTGGAATCAACTTTGCAGGTAGGAAAACATTAAGCTTTTGGTAATAGATACCAAGGATTCATGTCAATACCACTTAACACCATAAAAAATTTGTGCATGATATTTAGTAATGCTCCAATACACAAGTACTTATTAATATGTTAATTACTTGCTAGGTATTGTTTACTAAACATAAATTGAAAAAGCAATATTAGAACCACTGCTTGTTCTTTCAAAGGTTTGTGAATTACAAATTAATTGTATTATTGATAAGAACAGGGACCAAACATGCAAGATCTTGAACTGGATTTTTCTAGCCATTTCCAAAATTTCTATGTCCCTGTAAACCCTACTTTTGAACGTGGTACAATTTCATGTCCACAATACTATTAGGAATACGTATAACTTTGACATGCTTTCATACAGTATCACCTCTTTTATTTTTAAGGACACGACTGGAAAGTTACAAGTGGATAATTTTTAAAAGCAAATTGTAGAAGAGGAAACTCCTCCCCTTCCCTCTCCACAAGCTTTTACCCTCAAAAATGTCACAAAAAAGTTTAGGCAAGACATAAAAACTGGCAGTTGCACTGACTTAATCATCTGTGATTTGTGCCTCTTTGAAACATGTTAGGTATAAACAATTTGTTCTCTGTAGTTCATAGCGTTGTCTGTTATGAATGTTGTCATTTATGTGCCATGATATAAAATGATGTCATGTTTTTGTATTATTAGCTATTGATGAATATTCCTAAATTTTCTAATAAAACAATTCCTAATTTTCCCCCCACTAAAATCTTGTAGAAAGCTTGAGTGAAAATACAGTAATAAACACAGAAAATACAGTTGGTACATTATATAAGACTTAACAGTATAATTATATATTCAACCTGTATAATTTGCAGTTTATTTTTCTGTTTGGAGGGGGGGGGGGAATAATGATTTACTTAATGTATATATCATATCTTTCCAAATCAAATTCAGAATTACATTGAAATCTCAGAACAGATGTAGAAAATCCTTGCATGTTTTGTAAAATAAAATTTTGGCTGTGTAAAGCCTGCAGCACACACAACAATATTTATTTTAATATTGCATGCATGGAGTCTTGCTTGCCAACTGAACAGGTTCTAGATCACTCAATGTGCAAGTAGTGCTGTGGGCTGGGCTGTAATTTTTCTGTGATTGAAGTGTTGCAAATTTATCTCCTGCTTTCTTCCTCACTGAATTCTGTGATTGGCCAATTAGAGTGGACTTTTTCAATGATGTCACTTTGGGGAGCTTGGCAGTAGCCATCATAGCAAAACTTTAACACTGTTTGTATTTTAGAGCAACTAGAATATATTTGGTGTGTTTTACGAAGAATTTATTGAAACAAATATTATTTTTACTATTCTGAAACTAGGTATTTTCTGAAAAATATTTCTGTATGAAAAATTACTACATGCGAAAGCTTAAAAAAATTTTTTAAATAATAATTGTAATTTTTCCAGTAACTGCTAAACAAAGAGTCAATGTGGAATGAAATATAATCTTAAAATATATTAAGTGAGAACCCTAAAATAGACCAATCAAGATAAAACCTTCATCAATATTATTATTACATTTATGTAACTAAATTTGTCATTGTGACACAAAGTTGTAATCTTATTTGTGTAATTTAAACATGTAAGTCAAATTATTTAACTTAAGGAAAGGGGGTTTGCTGTATTGTACTTTTTGAAAGAGTGTTAACAAATGTCTAAAATACAAACAATGCTGTTGCTGAAAGATATAAATTATTATAACATTATGCCGAAAAGGATCAATCTAAAAGGAAAAAAAACTGGTGCTATGAATAAAAAAATTCTTGTATAATATAAATTTAGAAAACAAGATTACTTATTTTAAATCTTACTGTTCACAATATTAATAGTTTCAGAAAATATTTAAGTAGATGTTTTTGTTTGGTTTAACCATGCATTCTTGACTTCCTTGCTTCACGAGATGATAGATCAAGCTAATAAACCACTCTTGTGACCAAGGAAACTAATTGTACTGGTAAACTTCAACATTACATAGCCTGCTATGGAGCTCTCTGAGAATATAGTGATGAAAAATGCAGGAAATATTGTCCTGTGTGCAGTGAACTTTAAGTGTACTTGATGTGTCAGTTGTATCACCAATTGGATAAAAGTTGTACTGTTTGTTCTTCTGATCATGACACGCTCTGTACATTGAAATGTTATGGTAATGTAGGTACCAATTTATTTTATTGTTGCAATCAAATGTGGTCCAGTTGTCAGTAAGTACCTACGTAGAGATGCACATTGTCAATTTCATAATTGTATAAATTATTCTATAGTTGCCTGCAGATAAAACTTCTAGCTTTACCTGTTGTTACCTTTTTTTGTGGCAAATAAATATATAGGTTCAAACCGTCAGTATCATTTAAATCTATTTATGCCTTCTAAGAAGCACCCAGCCAATAAATAGCTCTGAAAGTCATTAATGCATTATGGATTATATGGTAGAGCTAATTTTTAGGTTAAGTACGAAAGAACACTTGATAAGTCATGATTTACATATTTTGCTTATAGTGAATTTTAGTTTATAAGTTTATATGCTAGCTGAGGACAACCTGCTTTGCTGGGTTTCTTTTTGGTATATCTGTACTAGAATGAACTGAACATGCTAACTCATTGAAGCAATTTCAATGACTGTTTGGTGGCTGGTTTATTCTAGTGCATTTGAGAATGGGCGGTCGGTGGCAAGTGGTCCACTCACAGGCCCACACACACACTAAAATGAAGAAATCCCAAACATTTTGTAGAACACTAGTCAAAATGTATGAAAATGCCAGAGGTCAACCACATCTCCCACACCCCACAGCTACCACCATAGTGCATGATGGGAGACTCTAGGTCACTACCACACACAAAACACCAATACTCTCCGGTGGGTAGTTGTGGCTGTAAGGTAAACAATATGGGATGTGTGTGTGTTTGTGTAATTGAGAATCCAATGTGCCTTTTTTTTTTTTTCCTACAGCACCATCCCTATTTGTATGCATCTAACTTTACATTTTTGAACTTGTAATGCTAATGCACATTAAATAGAATACAAAATTAATGCCAATTTTTAATACTACATCGTTAGGACCCCACTTTCATGGTAAATAAAATTAACAGATTTCGTCATAAAAATATCTTGATTTCGTCATAAAAATAGTCTCATTTCGTCATAAAAAACTGCTCTCTAAAATCATGGAGAAAAATGTAAAAATACAAAACCAATACATAAAAATAGAAACCATACTACAATCATAATCCTTAAATTATACGAATGATTTTGAGTTCCATAAAAGTAATTTTAACATTATCAGAGTTTAAAAATCATTAAAAGAATAGGCCTACATGAATAAGACATGTTTCCAGAATTGACAATTCAGTCTCCTAAAGTATTTGGAATTTCTTATCTCCGCCGGGTTTAATGAAAAGAGGAAGTTAAAGAGCATAGAATAAAAGTATTTTCGAAATTTTTAATTTTTTTTTTTAATAAATATCGCCCAACTATGAAAATTAAAAAATTCAATATCTCCATATAAAATTAAGTATTTGAAATTTCTTATCCCCGCCGGGTTTAATGAAAAGAGGAAGTTAAAGAGCATATAATAAAAGTATTTTCGGATTTTTAACATTTTTTTCGCAAATACCGCTTAACTACATATTTACCGCCTTCACTTTAAAATTCGAGTGCACGATCGAAAACAGTCACTACTTTAGGCTTTTTGAGCATACAAGGCTTACATTTACAAAAAATATCTTTCATACGAAAGCGTCACGATCTATGTAAACAATAACATAGACTTGCCTTTGTTCTTATTCTCCTCGTGACATGGCCGTAGTAGTAATCTGTGCAGCCAGAGATTAACTCACACGTTTTACAAAACATTTTTCGCAGGCGGTAATTTCATTTTAAGGTATCGATTCTCATATTAAATAAACCGTAAATGGGACCGAGTCGTATGGAAATGTTAAACTGATGAAATACAGGAAGAAAACTATGATTTTAAGCGTAAACGTGATAGCGAAGTATACAACTCGATTCTTGAATCGATACTTTCGAACTCAAAAAACGTCTCGCAAAAGTCGTATTTATACAGTTGGTACCGAAGCCATTATGTTTGTTTTGATACATGAACGAAGATGAAAAGTGGTTAATAAAGTAGTCTTTAGGTGGGAAATTTGTGTTTAGGAATCTGTACTGATTATTAAATGTTGTCTATGTTGTTATTAATTTAATTGACCTTTCCAGTCAAAAAATCGTGTACAAGTAAGCAGATTTCGGGTCAATTTCGCGAAAAGGGTTTTTTGTGTGTAATTTCGTGTTTTAATTAAAATTGCTAACATTTCGCGTTATTTCGCTTTATTTCGCGGTTCGCGAAAATTTCAGTGCCCTATACATCGTGTTTAATTAATTCGACCTCTACTTATCCAGCACATACTGCAAAACTAAATCAAATTGCAAAAAAAAAAAAAAAAAAAAACTCTGATTTGTGAGTGTAGTCTATTTTTTGTTGCTCCCAAGACTACTGCTGCTGATTAGTACTCCAAACTGTTTTGTTTGTTTTGTTGTAAAACGTGATTCAATTCATAATGTATAAAATTATAACATAATTTCACATTTAAAGGGCCTTTTCTTTAACACCTCCGCATCATCTGACATTTTCATTTGGCCAACGTTCGGCCAGCCTGTTTATGTCGAGTAAGTGAGACACTATTGTATTAAACTTGCTACATGACAAGAGATTAATAAAAGGTCTGATCTCATAATTTTATTAACGTTTCAAATAAATTGTAACATGAAAATGTTTTCTGCAGCAAAGTCACTCTTTATTGAAAATGAAAAGTTTAACTTCTATTCAACAACATTAACTATTTAATAGATATCACAGACTAAAACTATTTACATGATTTATTTTTCTGACTTGGTAGGGGGCCATGCCCACTGTTCCGATGGTGGCTCTTTCAGCAGAGGCTCCCATGCCTTCCAGCCAATCATCTTGCGAGCCAGCCTCAGTTCATTCTCTGCTTGCACTATCACCTCTTCTATCTGTCCACAGCCAATCTTCCTCTCAACTTCTGCTACATCTTGATTCTGTGGCAAAATAATAATGAACGTAACTGGTTGTGATACAATTTTATAACTGTACCATTAAAAATACAATATTATGGTTATTATGTACGGATATGATTGATTTATACATGCATTTAACAAATAACTTTTTTTTTCTCAAGTTGTTTCCATTTATTCTTGGTTACAGAGCTTTTTAATTCATTCCACTGGTCAAAACCATACAGCTATTATATTTTTCCTACACAGTTTAAAGTAAAATCAAAATTTAGCAACTTCTGAAACCTATCAGCTCCCCACAAAACTTTTCAAACGCTAAATTTTGTATCTTTAGCCGGTTGTAGCTAAGAGGCTGTGATCAGTTGCCAAAAAATCCTAAGCTGCTCTTGTGGAAAGCCAAGACTATTTTCAGGAACATCAGAGTTTACTTACACTTTCAACGATGCGAGCTCTTTCAGACACAATCTCCTCTGTGTATTTTCGGTACGCTGCATCAGAGGGTATTTTCTGCAGAGCTCTTAGAATCTTGCCATACAGGATTCCGAGGGTGTGGTGGGGGTGTGCCGCTACAGCAAGGCCAGTTAATCCAGTTGCCTGCAATCACAAAATAAATCGTAATTTCTTAACCCATTTGCATCTACAAGCGTACTAGTACGCAGCTGTTTTTCTGGCCGATAACACCATAGGCCTACTAGTACGCAACATGGCTAATCTGCCCGAAAAACTTGAAAAAATCCCTTTAGAATGAAAATAACTCTTCAGAGTAGCTAGTATTGTTATAACAAAGGTATATTATCATGAAACTTAAACTATTTTTAAAATTTTATTTAAAGAATAAAAATATAATGAAAATAGAAAATAACTTTAATGATAGTAATATATAAAAAAGTTTATGGATTCCATGGTATGTCTAACATTAAAGTGAGTGGATGCAAATGGGTTAATACAACTTATACTTGGGCTAAGAAACAGGGTGTTGACTGGATAGGAAAAATAGAATTTACAGACTTTTCCTTGACCTTTTCGTAACATTGTGAGACAGTGCGAGTAACAATGTTTGTGAAAAATAATTGTCAGCAGGACGTAGAGTAAAGATTAAAAATATTTTTGAAGCCATGCAAAATATACCTTCATTCAAGTGTGTTAGTTCGTAACTATGGTTTATATGAAACCTTAATCACAGGAGGTTCAACTATACAATATTTTTTATCACAACTTGTAGTTTTCAATTCCAAAATTAATTAATTGTAGTGTTTTCAGAATAAAAAAATTAATTTAAAATTGTATTTTTCAGTTATTATAATTACTGTGATTATGTAACAGCAGCATTACGATATATTTCATTGGGACCACAGATTAAGAACTCAACACCATTTTCTGAACTTCCAAATAGTTATGATTGCACTTAATACAAAACAACAGGCCTTTTGGTACTTAAAAGTAGAAAAACATGCTGATAAATAAAACCGGCAAAACTACACTGGTCATCTCCCGTTACAACACACTTTAAAAACTATTGAATAGTTTGAATGAAACTAACAGCAATTGCAAAAAAAAATATATTTATTGCATGTACCTATCTACCAACATAATTCTAATACAAACCATCAAAATTACTGTACACTCCAAGAATTTGTGATTAAGTAGCACGTACTGAGGACCATTATGTGTGGAAAATTTTTCATTAATTTAACCAAAATAATATTGAATAGGCCTATTTGTGACTCGTTACTTTTTCGGGACCCAGTAGTCATCCTGATATTTTACTTTAATTGCTAGAATAAGTTTTATCACAAAAGAAAAATCTGTTTAAAATTATCCTCAAATAAACTGTAACAATAGCATTGTGTTAACAAGGATGAGCAGCAACAACAAATAGGAACGAAACTGCATCTAAATGAAGCAGAAGTTTTGGGGCATGCCTATTGATAAAATGAAAGAACAAATCAGCTATAGTCAATAATTAACATTAGAACAATCAAAATACAAGCAATGAATCATCTCTCAAACTGTCACTGGTTTATCCTTTCATCAGTTCCTGCTACTGGCCTTAACAATATGACAAGCGCCTACCAACTATGATCTGCCAATTTTTGGAATTCCCCTACATTCCTAATAAAATTTAACATAGGTATATGTAACTACTGGGGTAAAAGTTTAATCGATACATATAAAAATTGAATGTTATTTGCTCCTTACGCGTTAATAAACTATATCCTATTGCGATGAAACTTTGTAAAACACCTCGCATCCTGCAGCCCCACCCCTTAAAACAGATCTTTGATACTACTTATAAATTTTGTTTACTTTGCATTCAAAATAAGGGTAAAATTACAGACTAGAATTGATTTATAAAAAAGAGACACTTTATATTTTTTTATAAAATCTAGCACATTTAAATTAAAAATTAGAAGAAAAAAAAAGGGGGGGGGGGGGGTATATCGAAAAACCACCCTATTTTCCTATCCCTCTTTTTCGCCCCTTAAGGCAGAAATTTGGTACTTCTTGATGAAAATTTTCACATGACATTAAGAAAATTTACATTTAACATATAATAAAGGAAAAAGTAAAAAGATCACTGTCTACATACAATTTTGAAACAAAACACCCTATCCCCCTTTTTTCATTCCTTAAAACAAACAGTGTAGGTATTTCTTTATGAATCTGTGTATCTCCTTACCCACCTTAAGGTGGCTGTTCCCTATCCCATCCAGCACAGCTGCCTTCCTCCCCTTTCTGTTTTCCCTCCTTTAGCAACTTTGGCTTCTCCCGGCTCCCCCCTCCTCACATTCCTGCCTCTCTCTTCCCCTAAGCACCGCTATTTTCTCCTCTCCCTTAACTCTTCGTGCATATCTGTACATGTCCACCCCATTTCCTTTCCTCCTTCTTCCATTAGCCTTCTTCCATGTATGCATCCCTTACCTCCTTTTTTACGCCTTAGTTCTTTAACCAACTCCCATAATCTCTGCGTTCATTCACCCCACCTAACCCTAGTATGCAGTCTCTAGTCACCTTTTCCTACCCTTCTTTCAGACACAAAACTGTCCATCATCTGCTTCAGGTTGCTTCTGAGCAACCCATTTTTCATCTAGTCCTTCAATCTCTACCCACTTACTATACTCCATCTTAAAATATGCCTCCGCCCCACTCCACATTTTTACTACTTTCTCTTGCCTAACCTTTTTGGCCCTCCGGTCCATTTAAATTTTCACCACCGAGACCCTGGAGTCACTGATTTCCTGTCACCATACTACTTACTACAGCCTCCACCGAAAGCACTGAAGTCAATGACACGTGGTAAAAGTGCTAAAAGGCATTTATGAGCAAAAATAAATGGGAAGAAAAGTTTTTGTGTCACTTAGACACTGGTTGGAAGGGGGTAAGAGAGGATGCGTACATGGAATAAGTACATATCATGACTCCACTAACTTTTTTTTTGTTATCCAAGTCGTTAAAAATATCCCTGACTACCCAAGAAATTCCCTGACTTTTTATTGGCCTATTGCTAGTCACCCAGTGTTAGAACGATTGGTTAGGTTAGCTACATCAAAAATACTGTTAATGTGAACGGTTGGTCAGGTTAGGTAAGATTGATTTAAAATACTGTAAATTTAAGTCAACGGTTGGTTAGATATATATAATATATAATACATCGTACAATGTTATTTTTTGGACAAGTACTTTTCTGTTGTTTTTTTCTTTCTATGTATACCTACTCCAGGAAATTACTAATATCACAAACTGTAATGTATATTAAACTAAATAACATAGTTTTAATAATAATTAATCTATGTTGCATATATTCAAGTACACAGAAACCTCAAACCTTTTTTAATGCACTAGACGCCATTGCTCACCGGTCATAGAGCGTAACGATGTTATATGGGTTTATAAAAATCGTGAAGATCTGTCAAGGAGTGATTTGATTAAACATTTTACAAAATTAATTTTGAAAGTAATTCAGTGGCATTCAGAAATTTCTAACGGTTTCTTGATTTGTAATGCAATTGTCAGTCAGAATACAATTTATTTGTGAATATCTAAATAAAAACAAACATTAACGGCCATGTGTCTACATGTTATAATACAAAGCTGGTCTTCCCCAGGAAGCTGCATGTATACATTTTATACATGCCTAAATGCTGCACAAGGCCATGTGTATCAGGTTGATAAAAGTTTTTTTCAATATTTTGAGTGGTGTCTCAAACTTGGATGGCCCCTGTTTGTAAAATAAGATTACCAGCATTACAATTCTACAGATTTCACGTACATACTGCCATCACCCGGCCTCTGTATAAGGCCTGGGAAGTACTGACGCCGACCGCCAATGCTCCTCTGTCGCATAGACCGCTATGCCTCATCAACGTCTCGCAAAAGCGTGTGCACCGAACGCGCCCGTGCGTGCAGCAAAGTGCAGTTCGTGCGACGAGGCGAACGCCATACAACGAGTGCTACACCGGCGCAAGGATCCGGTCGGGTGTGGCATATCCTTCCGCCGCACTACAACAAATCGTTATAATTATGTTTTTCCACAGGATTTTATTAAACATTATTTTTTATTAATTAATAATTAAGTCTTTGCAAAATCATGTTTCAATGTGCGATTTGTCCCGAACCTGGCCGGTTCAGTTTCCCGCGAAATTCACACGTTTCCGCGGGAGGGCTGGCGGGGGAGGGGGGTCGTGCGCGGCGACACCGTCAGTGTCCTTCGAGAGCTCAACCAGGCCGGCAGCCTGCGCGCAACGCGGAACCTTCAACCTTTGCATTCACCGACATGTAGTTTTCCATAGTGTAATTTCTTTTCAACCTTTTGTACAGTTCCGCGGTCGGCCTAAATTTACCATGAGGTACTTAACTTAATTCAATCAGTGCTCCGAGATGAGTGTTTTACATCATACGTAAGTACTGTGGGGAGAGTATGTGGTTTTACGTCGGCGCTTCACGCCCAACCTAGCCTACAGGCTACTTAGTTTTGGCCCGCACGGGGCAGCCAGCAGGCGACACGTGCCATCCAACTTAATAACGATTCAGTCCCTGGGACACACCTAGACACCACGTAGAGTCACCGGAGACACGGGCCTACGTGTTGCTAGCCCAGTTTATCAAGTGTAATGTGTTAGTGGAATAGTTGTTCGCCTAAGTGTAATTCGTCATGTCAGGGCTTATGTATCACCGTCGTACGGCAGTGCGCCACCAAACTTAATAACGATTCAGTCCCTGGGACACACCTAGACACCACGTAGAGTCGCCGGAGACACGGGCCTACGTGTTGCTAGCCCAGTTTATCCAGAGCTAGGTATTAATGTAGTGTATTGTGCTTCAAAATATCGTGTGCCATGTCAGAGTGTCTTTTGTAACTTTCGCGTCACGTATACGAGTCTGCCCCTCACGCGCATAAGAATCGTGAGCCGCCACTGAGGAAGTGAGCTGCGCGTGTGACTAGTCGCGTCGGGCAAACCGTTACGGCCAGAACGGGCAGCACCATGTATTGGGCTGTGCTGTATTAAATTCACCAACTATCTGAAGAGGTTTTGTGTTATTATTCAGGCGTCCCGAGTGGCCTCAACAGCTCGGGGGGCCCTACTGCGTTGACCCCTACCTCTAGCCACAAGGCCGAACCTTCCCTGAGAACACGAACCGGACAAAAATTACGTTTAAATAATCAGAGGTAGCGGGGACGGCGTCAGTACCTTATGGGCGCTACGGGCGCCGCGGTGCTGCTGTTGTCCGAGGGGGGGGGGGGGGGCGCCAGGCTAGTGGGACACTAGGCCGTTGGTGATGGGTCTTGGATACTCTCTCCCCACGTGCCCCGCCAGGTACGCGGCATGAAATCTGTCCTGAACTTCCCTACTTGGTTGTGAGGCCGCTCGGCCGTGTGGGGGACGATATGGTTCGGAATAATCGTAAACGACACAGTTTATGTTAATTTGATGTTTAATCCACGGACTTCTCCGGTGGTACGCATGGGTATGCTGTACTCCCTATACATACACTACGCGGTGGCAGAACCACTACAAAACTATGCAATGCGCTATGCGGCGTCTGAGCCGTTGTACAGTTACATTAATACACACTGAGTACAGAACAAAACACGACACTAACATAACACCGTAAATTTGCCGCGGCAGTCTCGCAGGGGCGCAGTTACTAGAGCTCTGGAGATGGCCAGCACCGAATGTTAACTGTCTTAGGGGAGCTCGGTGAGCATGATCCTAAATTACACTTTACACTTACGCGAGGTTGCAGCCGGCAGGCGTATGCGCGGTGGTCTTAGCGAAAGCGAATTGGCTGGAGTCGGCCAGTGCCGTAAATTGCGTAGTCCGCGGAATCACTAAGGAAACGGTCGAGATAAGCCCGGGTCCGTGAAATACACGCCAAGTCGACGTGAGCAGCAAATAAGTAAAAGGGTTTGGATATTAAATCAGTACAGAGTGAATGATCGGTGGAACAAAATTGAAGGCTGCTCACGGACACACATCTTGACCCGGCGCGGAGTGGTTGGAGACTGCCGAACATGGCCGCCTCGCAAGGGAGGGAAACTTTCACCTCCTTTGTGAGTCAGCGCCAAAAACTTACATTAACATAATTTGCTCTATTATAAGCTAAAAACATGTTCCAGGTGCCCAATTAAAATATATCACCTGGTAATTGGGTGCTTAAGGCTTAACAACTGTTTTAGAGTGTTTAATTATTTGAATTGTGGCATCAAGTGGGTGACTGTAAATTTATTAACATATTGTCTCCCTGTGAACTGTATTAGTGGGATTTCTCCTAATCTAACTTGCTCATTGTCACGCGCACTTTAATTAAGGCCAGTGGCCGCAGTGACTGTTAATGAGCTTCGTTGTCTGCTCTGTGCATGCGGTGCTAACACGGAGTGGCTACGAACAAATTTTTTTAATGATTGTGAATTAATAATTGTGTCCTAGTGCCTTGTTCCTTAATTGTTTTATGGGGTCGAGCTCCCGGGGTTTCGTATTGAAGTTGGTTCTTAAAATATATAAAACCATATTATTAAAGAAGGCATTTATTTAGTTAATTTTATATTAACTACAACATATTATTTTAAAAGAAGAATCAAGAAACAAAAACATAACTATTGTTTTAGTATAAACAAAAGCATAGAGATTACACATATAATAAAGGAGTTTCATAACAACATAATGTGTACTTTATCATTTCGTGCCCTGAAGTTTATTTGAGTCTATTGGGGTCATGCCCGAGGTGCTCACCTGACTCATTCCCGCTGGGCTAGGGGTGCGCTCCGAAAACGGGATCTGGTACTAGCGGTGCGGAGCACGGGCTTAGAGGCCATGGTCGGCACGACGTCAATACAGTAATGCTAATGATTTTACCTCAAGGTAGGTGACTCTTTGTTGTCAGCGTCGGGGCGACTGGCTTTAATTCAAGTTCTGTGATTCGGGGGGCGGCCCGTGCCGTATACTGAAAACTACCCCGCGGACCAAGTGGGGTGCGAGGGGTTTTAAAATTTTCACGGCTGGATTAAGTCCTAAACCGAAAATTTGGACCGGGTACGCACGGAGAGATTAATAAAAAGAGGTTTCGAGGAAGTGACCATAATTACCAGAAGTGAGTTCAATGCAGACAATGGATGATGTCTCTCCGTGGGACGTGCGTCCGCCCCGGTCCGCGAGTCGCGCTGTACTGCCGTTGTGTCATGGCGTCCGGCCGAGGCTCGGTGTCCCTCGCGCCAGGGCTGACCTCATTACGTTATTTTCCAATTTAACAAGTTAACAAGAGATTTTAAGGGCGCTAAATTCCTACATTAATTATTAAGGCTAAATTAACATTACTCACCCCTTCTACAATTTAGAGTTAGTATGTTTACGAATTATGTTTTTTAAACTATACGTCACACCAGAGACTGTTCGTCTCTTGCCGGACTGCTCCGGTGGTGGGTAATAACGAAACACAGGGGGGTAATAATTATGTCACATGAAATACTTAACTAATCTAGGTAGAAGGCCGCCAGGGGAACACTCACACACGTATCGACACATTTTGACACGTGAGTGCCCGGGCACTCCTACGTCGCACTTTCATTAAGCGAACGTTTAACTTATACATAATGTTGTTTATATTCTGTGTGTGTTTTATCAAAGTGATCGACTGTAATGTCGGTCTGTTTATTATGGGGCCCGGTTCTACCTTGTCTACTGGTGGCTCGCCTGACTCGGGTGGGCCGTGGCTAGGGGTGCGTTTCGTTAGCGGGAATGTATACTGGCGGTTGCAGGTCGGGCTTTGGGGTGGCCATCGGTCGGCCGACGTCAAATCATATAT
Organism: Bacillus rossius redtenbacheri; assembly: GCF_032445375.1. NCBI lineage: Eukaryota > Metazoa > Arthropoda > Insecta > Phasmatodea > Bacillidae > Bacillus > Bacillus rossius. The sequence continues at coordinate 26,782,839 of NC_086334.1, forward strand.
TGTGAAATATGTCATTAAGTCCAAAACTGGTCGGAGCTGTTTTTCACGCGCTTCATGTGTCTCGGCGCGAGGTCGCAGGGCGCCCTCGCGCTCAGTTGCCGTCCGGGACTCGCAGGGGTCGGTCGCTCCGCGCACGCAGAGCCTTCAGATTTCGCGCCTCATTCAAGTCTCAGCAATAGTGTAAGTTCTTCAAATCCTTTAATCAGCTCTGCGCCGACCCCACTCAGTCGCACGTCTTTTCGTGCGACTCTTTAACTAATTATTTTATCCCAACAGGGAGTTTTGCCTTTATTATGTAATTTTCATGTCCAGAGTTTAAGGACAGCGTAAATGAGATACGCAGTTTCCTGCTTCAAAGCCAAGTAATCGTTATTGTCGAATGCTCTTAGCCAGACACGTGTGTCGAGTTCTTACTCGTAAATCTACGTATTTAACTTTCACCTAATTTAAATGTGTAACTTCTACGTGTAGTCAAACCACGTCATAACTGTTTAATTAGTGACTGTAACGTGTATGTTTTGCAACAGGTTAGATTGCAACTAACTTTAGAACATTCATTCGTATGTGCTGTTTTGCATAATAACATCAATCTCTGCATAAGCTGTTGCAGCATTGCAACTCCGCGACTATCCGCCGCATCTTTCACGCTGATAACGGCCACAGCTTAAGTTCGCAAATACCATTTTGCAACCTATCCTGGTCGCGCGCATCGTCTACGCTTAGAGACTCGCGTGCCGCGATGGTCAGACAACAGACATGGCCAGTACTTGGACCACTACGTGTAACGGTTCTTAATAAAGTGCAGTGTCGTGTCAATCAGTTTACCATTTATTTATAAGGCATCCTGGGTGGCCTGAACAGCCCGGGTAGATTTCGAACCGCAATGCGCTCCTGCCTGCAGCCACGAGGTCGAACCCCGTTAAAACCCCTGAGATCACTTTTCAAATTAATAATTACTTAAAAAACTTAGACAGGCAGCGGGAGTGGCATAAAAATTTGGGTAACTACTAACCATTTTGTTTTATGTTATTTCAGTATCTGATTCGGGATACGAATATGTGTCCTCAAATGAATCAGACGAAAATAATGACGATATAGCACACAATATTGATGAAGTTTAAGAGACACATATTATTGATGCAGTTTCAGAGGAGGATGTGAAGGATGATAAGGTTTCTGAAAATTGACTAACACTTTTTTCGTCAAAAAAAATACACCACTTGATTTATATATATATATATATATATTAGAGGAGGAAATGTTAGACATTATTGTCACGAATACCAATCTCTATGCGGAACAGGATAGTGTAAAAAAAGGTGCTGGAAGAGATATCTCCAGGGAGTAGGATGAATGCATGGAGGAAAACAGATAACAAAGAAATAAGAGTATTTTTTGCCTTTTTATTGTGGATGGGACTTGATAAGCAACCGTCAATAAGAGACTATTGGAGTCTAGCCTGTACCAAAACTGTGTCAGTAAGTACTTGAGCAGAAACCGACATGAACTGTTGTTATCTTTAAAACATTTTGCCAACAATGAAGATGCCCCTTCAGACAATGGGTTACAAAAAATTGACAACATATTTTTTCTTCGTAATACAAAATTCTCTGAAATGTACGAGCCTGGGGTAACATAACTATTGAGTAGTCTATGATTCAGTTTCTAGGTCAATTGAAATTCAGACAGTATATACCAAACAAATGGCATGAAGGTAAACAAATTGTGCCTATTACATGGATACACATGGCATGCAAATATATATACAGGTAAAGAGGAGAGGCAGCCTGTAAACTTGACAGTTACAAGGACAACATTGGAAATGGTTAAGCCTCTTTTGGATGAATGAAGGGTGATTTTTTTTTCCTAACCTAACTAAAACTAAGTGTATTTTGTTTGGTAAGGTCTGTGTTAGGGAAGACTCTAGGTGCGTCCCAGGCCGAAGCCTTTACGCCTATTCACGCTGGGTTTAAGCCTTGCATACCAGTACCAGTGTAGAGTAAGCTGAGAAATTTCTTGGAAGGAAAGCACATCTTATCAGGACCCTTAGAATAAACCAAAAACATAACCTGGATGTGTTATGAAGTAGAAACTACGAAGAGGCGAAATGAATGTAAAGCAATGGGGAGAATACCTATTGTATTTGATAAATGGAAGGACAAGCATGACATTTTATTTTTAACAACAAGAAATGTTCCTGAAATGGTGGAAATTGAGGACATTAGAAGAAACAAACAGAAAAAAACCCATAAACTATTATTAAGTATAATAAAGCAAAGGAGTATATTGATCATTTAGATCAATTATAATATAGTAACACATTGCACCGAGGTGGAAAATGGTTCAGAAAATTAGCATTTGAACTCCTTACAAATACAGCCATAGCAAATAGCGACAGGTTGTATACTTTTGTCGTGGCCTCGTCTCTGGTGAAGCTGTGGAGACGGGGTGGACGTCGCTCGGTCGTTCAGTTGTGTTGTTTGCCTGGCGCCAGCTCTTGGGTAGAGCAGCCTCACACTCTGAGGCGGGAGTGGACCGTTCGGCCCAGTGCAGCTGACCGAGGACGTGCTGACAAGGAGTAGCTAGCAGGAAGATTGGGTGTAGAAGAGAGGATGCCCGCGGTCTCACGAAGAGTCGCTAGCAGAAGGGATGGAAGTTGGAGAGAGGGATGCCCGCGGTCTCACTAAGAGTCGCTAGCAGAGGATTGCCCGCGGTCTCACGAAGAGTCGCTAGTGGATGGTTGGGCAGAGAGAGGTAGCATGAGAGAGAGAGAGAAGGAAGCCCGCGGTCTCACTAAGAGTCGCTAGCAGAGGATTGCCCACGGTCTCACAAGGAGTCGCTAGCGGATAGGTGCGAGAGAATGAGAGAGAGAAGGAAAGCCCGCGGTCTCATGAAGAGTCGCTAGCTGAGGAAAGGAAGATGAGGAATTCAAGCCAATGATATCACTTTTGACTGAGGTAATTTTTATTCTCCCAGATTGGCTGGGAGAGAGGAAAGCTGTCTAGGCTTGTTAGCCTGCACAATTTATACAAGTTTCTTCTAGAACCATTTGTGTTAAAGTTTTACATATTTCTATCTCTTTTGCATGATGATGATCTTTTGCATTTTACAATATTATTTCCACATCTACAAAACATACTTCCAGTATACACTTAAATAATCTACCTAAATATTTACAATAATAACATATATAAAATAACTATGATACATTGTCTCTTTATATTTACACTGCCATCTGGTGACGAGTGGTAGCACTACCAGGGCCATGGCTGGAGTGTTGCGCCGCGGACAGGATTGTGACCCGGGTTTTTTGTTTAATAAAGAGGAGGTACGACGTCACTTTGGTGGTTGGCCAACAAATGTCAATTGTTCAATTCAGGGAGGTGATTGTACATCAATCCTTGAAAGTGTGTCTATTCTGGATGAAAAGGCAACACACTCTCTCCGACAAATGGATCAGAAAAACACTATAACTGAAAGTCAGCCAAAGATAGAACATTACCAAATATGCTATGACCAATTCACAAGAAGAGTTAATGCCCAACATGCCATGAAAATGCCAAAACAAGTGAAAACATCGTGTTCTCAGATTAAATACAAATTTATGTTGCCGTCACCCAACCTCTGTGAAAGGTCCGGGGGGTACCTGACGGGCACTACAGGCGTCGCGATGCTCTTGTTGTCCGGAGGGGCGCCAGGCTAGCGGGCTGCTAGGCCGTTGGTGTTGGGTCGTGGGTACTCTGCCCCTGCGTGCCCCGCCAGATACACGGCTTGAATCTACCCTGAATGGATCTCCCTTGACTGTGAAGGCCGCTCGGCCGTGTGGAGGACGGGAGACTACAGAAAATTAGTGTACACGAGTTGGTGAGAATTACCTTTAATTTAGTCCCGCTACAAAACACTCTCACCAACACAAGGCGACGTCTAGCCGTTACACAATTAACACAAAAAAAAACATAACACTACGCGACACTAATGGTTACCGTGGCAGTCTCGCGGGGCGTGGGTCGATGCTCGCTGAAGACGGCCAGCGCCGAACGTTAACGGGTGCAGGGGGGGGGGGGGGCTCTATGAGCGGGCTCCTAAATTCAGCGAAACACTTACATGTGTGCAGCCGGCAGGCATATGCACGGCATCCTTAAGTAAAAACATTTTCGCTGGAGTCGGCCAGTCCCGTTCGTTCTGTGATACGATACGTAGCGCGGTATCACACTGAAGACGGTCGGGATAGGCCCGGCTGCGCAAAATACGCGCCGAGTTTACGTGGGCAGCGGTGAATTAACAAAAGGTTTTAAATTTAAAGATTTAGTACAGAATAAAAATAATCAATGAAAGAAACTTGATGCTGCCCACGGACGCACGTCTGTTCCCGGCGCGGAGTGGTTGGAGACTGCCGAACATGGCCGCATCGCAAGGAAGAGAAAACTTTCTCCTCTTTGTGAGTCGGCATCAAAATCTTATATTACTTGAATTTACTCTATTACCAGTTAAAACATGTTCCGGGTGCCCAATTAAAATGTAGCACCTGGTAATTGGGTGCTTAAGGCTTAACAATGGTTTTAATGTATTTAATTATTTAAATTGTGACATCAAGTTGGCGACTGTAAATTTACTAACATATTGTCCCACTGTGAATTGTTTTAGAGGGATTTATCCTATCCTGACTTGATCATAGTCACGGCATTTTAATTAAGGCCAGTGGCCGCGGTGACTGTTAATGAGGTTTGTTGTCTGCTCCGTGCGTGGTATACTTGCCCGGAGTGGCTACGACGCACTAATTACATGTCGGGTAATTAGTAATTTCGTACTAATGGCTTTTCCCTTAATTGAATTATGGGTTCGAGCCTCCGGGGTTCCGTACCTTTAAATTTCATTATGTCTATTGGGGTCACGCCCGAGGTGCTCGCCTGACTCAATCCGGCTGGGCAAGGGGCGCGCTCCGAAAACGGGATACGGTACTGGCGGTGCGGAGCACGGGCTTAACGGCCATGGTCGCTACGACGTCAATGTGTTAGGAATTATTTTTTTGACACCCATAATTGTGTTTCAAAGAATCTTGAAAAATACTCAAAAGCAGAATCAATGTCAACGTTGGCGATAATATATTTTTTTTCATATCTTTATATTGTTTGGTTTGATAAACGTTTTTCAACTTTGAATAGGTGCCTTCAAAATTTGTCTTACTGGAAGGTGTTTTAATAAATAAAAACACAAATTCTCAAACTTTTTTATCCATTTCTTCTGCCGATAGTAATAAGTGTTATTATTATTTGAGTAATTGTTAGTAAAAACTTGTATCAAATATATACAACTGTCCGTTACTTGATTTTAAATGGATAATTCCGTTCCAGGCCACTTGTAGCAAATGGATACATCCTTCTTTTTATATGAAAATAAAAATAAAATAGTTCATTTTAAGTGTAGAATTCTAAAAAATGTTTGTATAGGTACCACAAATTAAGAGAAAAAAAAGTGGTTGTCTGTAAAGTCGGTTTACGGACGATCATTTTATGTGATAATGTCTTAAGAAAACATTAATGAAAATTGCATACTTTTTAATTTTCAAATATTATTTATAGATTTTCTCGCACAGTGGTTGGCCGGTTCTTGCACGCTCGGCTCAGGTGGAACGTGACAATTTTTCGTGAGTACAGCCAGCGTTCATCTATTTATAAAATGTTATCACGTCAAAAATATATGTGGCTTGTGAAGCAAATTAACCCTTTCACTCTAAAATTTTTTTTATTGGGTAAAAAAATTATTGGCTATGAAATTCTTTTTTAAAATGACTTATTTACCCTAGAAATAGTTTCATAAAAACGAATATTTAATTTTTTTTATACAATTTGATTACGTCCATTGTAGTGGACATATAGAGTCAACCGTGACAATTTAGAGTGAAATTATTTTTAATGCTGCAAGTAAAAAAATTACAATAAAATCAGTAAACATACACCAAATTTGTTACAGACACAGAAAATTCAAGTCATATATTAGCATAAACACTGTTTAAGACATTTATAAGTGATATTGATCCTCAAATTGAGGAAATTACATGTTTATAATAATTCCATTTACAAAGGTTTTTATGCTTCAGACCGTGAACGCTGATTTGAAACATGTCCCGTCTTTTACAGAGCATACAAAACTGTACACTTATTACAATTACATTTATTACCCTTGTAATGTATAAAAATAAAGATAATTGTACAACAAAATTTTTTTTTCAGTCATTAGATACACGATCCATGGAAAACGTCTGTGGAAATTTCTTCAAACACATATTTGGCACAAATAAATTTACACTTATCACAAAAAATTCTTTAGCCAAAGAATAATTGTCAGTAGCAGATGATATGCACACTGAATATATCTTTCAAGAAAATTACACTCTGACTTGAAGATTTTTTCTGTAAATTTGAAGTCAAGTTTATATGAAAATTCTTGAAGCAGTTTCTTCCTTACACGAAACACAAATGAACTTTACATTTATCACAATAAACATGTGTTTTTCCAAGACATTTCTTTTCTTTACAACGTGTTGCTTCTTTGGCATCATCATACTCTGGCATATGATCTGTCAATTATTTTTGAACTTCTTCCAGTGGTCGCTTTTCAAGAGATTTGCACTTTACTGTTGGACTATCACTTTGCCTCGGGCGCCCTCGGTTTTTTGCAGAACCTGAAGTAGGTCTGTACATTTTCACCAGTGACTCGCCTAACCTCAACTTGAAATGTAAAAGATCAAGTAATTTCTTGTCATTTATGTGTTTGTTGTCCTGCTTGTACTCGAGCCATGAATTCACGATAGCCATGTCTATTGCATGGAAAACATACGTAGGGTCTACTTTCTACTCTTCAAGTAAATTCTGTAGAGTGAAACTAACATATCGTATTTGTCAACCCCACCCATGCTTTCATTGTACATTTTGACAAATTGTGGACGTTTCACATTTACATGAGATTTTTTAGTTTTGTCCCATCTCTTGACTTCATCACATTCACCAGTGCCGATGAAGTTGGATGCCAAGTGTACACTGCGGTTATCAGTCCATTTCACGAGAACTGCTTCTCCATCTCGACTCACAAGCTCTTCTCAAAATCCACGCCCTGTCTTGGCTGACTCTTTGTCACTCAAAAATTGAGGCTTACCAAACCTAGCGACACGAACAGTTCCAGCAATGTGTAACTTCTGCTGCCTGAGTTGTTCAACTAAGTTGTAGGTATGAAAATAGTTATCACAGAAGAGAATGTGATGCTCTTTTGTCAGTCTTATTGACAAGTGTATCACTATTGCTGCACAAAAACCAAATGTTTTCAGCACATTTGGGTCGATTTCAGTGCTACTACCCTGATAAAGAAGAAAACCATAACATAAGCCACTTTTCACACAAAGAACAAAGTTTTTTATCCCCCAAGGATTTGGCTTTCCTCGCATGAACTGTTTTGTCTGGAGTGTTCCTCGAAATGGAATCATTTGCTCATCTACACAAACATTTTGTTCCACATTCAACTCTAGGCAACGACAACGTACTGCATCATAAATCAGCCTGACTTTATAGAATTTGTAAGTATTATCGTTTGGTCGTTGCAAATTGTTTACAATGTGAATATGTGAACGTAGTTTGTAAAACCGATCTACTGTCATAGTATCTGGAAAAATGTTTACTTGTAGTGATTTTTCCCAGTACATGCTTATCCTGGGATACTTCAGACAACTCATGACTGCGTGCAACCCTATAAAAGCTCGTATCTCCAAGTCATTTGTTGGAATAAAAGAAGTCCCTTGTTGGAGAGCAAAGATGTTGGTCATGGATGAAATAGTCGAAATGTCTTAATCTGAAATGTATCTACTAAAGTACTGAACAGGGGTCAATTCTGATATTCCACTATCACACACCTCGGAATCATTCCACTCAATACTTGGTGGGTCGAAAGGTCTTCGCCTCCACCCTATATCCTTTGTTTTGGTAAGTTGTTTGTAGGAGATGTAAAATCTCTCTGAGGAATATCTTCTTCAAGAGTGTTGTAGGCATTCTCCAATAAATCGAAAATACGTGCCACGTCTTTAGGATCCGACAGATTGAAACGTTCTGAAAAACAAGTAAACATAAAGTTAACTCTTCAAAATGTAGTAAAACAAATTATTCCTGTTTCTAAAATGAAATTTATACTAGAATTTATTTTGTAGACAGGTGTAATTATTAATTATACATTATTCATACATATATGTAAAGTTTTATAATATTTATTTGCATGTATATCAAATAAATTTCCATTCCAGTGGACAAAAGTATTTAAAAGGCTTGAAGGCGATTTGCAACTCTTCAAACGATATGTCCATTCTAATGGACAAACAATTTGAAGTCATATTATGATAAAACCTTTAGATTAACAGTGGTATACATATTTTTACAACTTCATTCTATCTTAGCAATGCAATCACAAATGATAAAACATTTAAAACCACTTAAAAATAATATTAAAAATATAAGGACAAAATGATGATACCTTGTCTATTGCGCGCCATGACGACATGCAAGAGATAGAGTGGCCATGCAGTTCCAACCTTCGTCACAAGATAGCACCACACGTCAGGTAGTGCGCTGGGTTGAATAAGGGTGCGTTCCAATACTTGTGTGGAGCAAAATGCCGCTTAGTTTGAAATAAAACTTCGTTCAAAGTTTGTGTCCATTACAGTGGACACCAGGAGTGAAAGGGTTAATAAAAAATAGGCCTGATTGTAGAGTACAGTTAAATCAACCTGGCAGTGATGGTGTTAATTTTTTTATATTTAAGTGTTTGTTTCGTATAAATAAACTACAGCCCTAATTATTTAATTTTTTTTTAAATTTTTGAACTAGTGTAATAAGCAAATATATTTAAAATATAAATCTTTTACTCATATCTTGAATTTTTTTTTTTTTTTTTAGGTTGAGTCTACGAATATGAGTTCGTTCTTCAGTCAGGTGGTTCTATGCTTTAATGTTTTGTTATCGGTAATAAATTTACGGTATAGCACCTGTTTGTTTATGTATTTGCAGTTTTCAAAATGGCACTCTATTGGTGTGTGGGACTATAACCGAAAAGTCTCTGCAAGGTAATTAAAAAATTATAACAATTTTAGGAGTAACTGTAAATCTTTAACCAGATTGGAATTAATTTGAAATACGAAATTTTAAATGATGTTTGTGTTTCTACAGGTACGAAGACCCTTATGAACTGAAGTGATTTTACCGTGTCATGACAAGTTACATGGTGTGCCTCCGGGATGAGATAAAAAAAGAGGTTTGTGTCATGACGTAAAAGTCAATAGGTTAGAGCTTATCATGTTCAATGGTTACAATGAAGCACCGAATTTTTACAACCAAAGCTTGTTTGATAGTTGTAATCATCCAGGGCTTTTGAGTGGGGAAATGTCAAAACATACATCAGCACCACCTTGGGAATATTCGCCTCAACCGTATAACAACGTACCATGTTATGCTGGACAGCAACATTTATCTCACAGACAGTTACCGCTTATTCATAATCAAGTTGTTTCTCACCTGGAAAAGAAAGATAGTTCTTTGAGTGCTACAAGCAGCACTCATAATTACAGTACAAATAGTGCTCACCAGTCTGTTGTTAAGCCAACAGCTCTTATCAATTGCCAAGCAAATTGTAATGCTTGTTACAGTCATTCTAACAGAGTTCCACACAACTGGAATCCATCTTCTGAAAGTGTTAGGTATTTAAACCATGTTTCACTATCCAAAGAACTTCCGAGGTACCCTCATGGTGTTTCCAACTTACCTACTGAGGATACAAGGTTCATGGGGGACTTCAGTAGTACATTTGACAAATTACCATTTTTTCCACGAGATACTGTAGAAAATTTAAGTCATGCTAGTGTTCCAGGGTCTGCAAATAAGAACGAGTTTACACCATCAGTTCATGATGGCCAACTCCAAAACACTACCCTTAGTAAAGACATAGAGTCTGTCAAGAAAGAGAAGTGCACAAAATGTCGAGGAATATGTAGATCAAACTGCAAACCAAGCAAGCAACAAAATTCTGTCAAGCCTCCCAATCAAGATCAACTTAATGTTTCTAGAGAAAATGTTGTCAGGTACTCCGGCCATCCTTCACTTAACAGTACCACATGGCCAATAGCTAGTCAAGCACAATCAGGTATGTGGTTTCAGAATGCTCAGCCATCATTTTGGATGTCTCACAATGATGTCCAGATGCCCTCTGCAGACTCTTTTAGTTATTGGGGAAACAATGAAGACCTGTCATCAAACATTTCCCTGCACCATGGTCGCTCTGGCATGCAAACTAACTCACGTTATCCAGTGCATACTGGAAGCCAGGAAAGTGTTGCTGCTCCAGATAAATTCAAAGGTATTGAGGCTTATCAAGATTCATACAAACACAAGGTTAACGAGAATAAAACTAGTGGTGTAAACCATGGTGAAATTCTTAGAAAAGAGCTCCAAGAACCATTTCAAAATCATAAAGTTTCTAAGCAGCGTGCTCAAGTAGCAAGATCTCATGATATGACAAGAGAATTTTCTGGAAGAAGTTGTAATTTAAGTTCTCAGATGCAAGACATAGCCAAAGCTTCTGTTTATGAAAATTCAGGTGAATCATCATTCACGAGTGGGGATGATTGTAAGCTTTATGGAACTGCTAATGTCGCAAACAGCATTAGAACCAATACTGCAAATTTCAATTCATATCCATTTGTTAATGTCAATAATGGATATAATATGGGCCTTCCTCAACCTTTATCACAATTTAGCTCTCATATTTCTTACAATCAGACAAAAATAGATGGTGGCAGCAATTACGTAAACAACATGCAGTATCCTAATGCAACTGCAGTTGGGTCATTTATTCCTCCACAGATTGAAAATACCCACGTTAATAATTTTGTTCCTGCACTTGCCAAAGCAAATCCCACAAACCATCATCAATTGCCTAACAGTTGTATTCAGTACAACCCTAATAAGAAAAGCTCTGTCAATTTCAGTGTTTCGCATCAGTCAACTTCACATCCAGTTTCCGACATCATCAAGTATAATTTCACCAATTCTGGACAAGAACCTACTTATTCCATGTTGCAGTCATGTAACAAAATGTCTGAAAATGTTACATGTGGTAAGAATATGCAGATGATGTCTGCCCCAAATGCTTATGCAGAGAAAGTTGGGTCAAAAAACAATCCTTATTACTTCAGTAACTTACCTCACAGTTCAAATAGTGCTTACCCAACGGTTGGTAATAATGTACAAATGAAACCACCTTTCTGTTTTGATCCGGTGGATGGTAGGAAGGATGGTGGATCTAGTAATATGTTTTGTGAAAGTGCATCCGATAACAGAAGCAATTCAAATTTCTCGTATGAGAATTCTCAGCATCGGAATTCAAGCAGCGTTGACATTTCTCCATCTGCTCATGTAAGCGATAGTTCCCCAGTACAGGTTGATTCTCCTTTCATGACGCATTCACCAGCAGGCATGAGTCGACCAATTAAGAAGAGGAAACCCAGAGTAAAGAGTGCTGCAAGAAGTGAGCAGGTGCACAAAGGACCAATACTGGACGTACGACAATACTTGGCCACGTGGGATGAAGAGAGTGATGATGTGACCACCATGCACAGGCTACCAGATGTTTTGTCAGCGGATAACAACTCGGATGGGCTCACAGTTCTTAGTGGCCCTGGGGGGAGGGCACCCAACCCAGCACTTGGACTGGTACCTATGTACAATGAGCTCGCAGACGATGGCAGCGAGTGTTCGAGTGTGCACTCGGAAAATGCTCAGTCATGCCAACAAGCTAGTGCTGAAAGTTTACCTGAAAAAAGTGCTCACTTTGTGAATCAGAGTGAATCAAGAGTAGGAATTGTATTGAATAATGGTAAGCATGATAGCATTGTAGAAGATGATATGAGGGATAAAAGTTTTGGTAACACAGAACAACAAATTTCACCGGGTTATCCCAGAGTACAGACACATTCCCTAGATCATAACTCAAGCATGTCTCCACCAGCTGATGGACAGCATTTGGTGCACTTGCAATCACAGGCTCAGAAATATTCAGGTTTAGAAGATGAATACCTACCTTCTAATGAAACCAATAATGAGAGTTGTAGTACAGTTAAAAATCTGAGTGAAAAAATGGCTCCTGTTGCAGTTTCTTTAGCTCAGAGTTTTGAAACAGCAACAGTTTTACTATCTGAAGATAATCATGAAACATTAAGTTCTTGTGATCTGGTTTCTGACTTGCACCTTTCAGAAGTTGCTCCTGTATCCACAGGTGATGTATCTAATTTGCATGATGCCTTGTCAGTTGCTGTCCCATGTGCCAAAGTAAAATTGTCACAGCAAGAAGAATGCCTCCAGAGTTCTCGCGTGGAAAGCAATGTATCTTCAAAAAATCAGATGATATGTCCCAGTAATAACAAGTCTGGAATGGATGATACATCTTTAAGTAATGAAAATAATTTGCAGGAGGCAGGCGTAAGTACTCATGAGTGTGATATGGTAAATTTAGAAGATGCTGTTTGTAAGGATGTTGATAAAGGTATTGAGAGTGTAAAACAGCATAATGTTACCCAACCGTATTATGGTGAAGATGATAAAATTAAAACTGCTGATGGCGAGTGTTCAGATGCTGCTTCACGGAGTAGCTGCCAGGTAGTGAGAGGTGAGAATGCATTGCCTATTGCTACAAAAGATGGAGTTTTGAATCATTGTGAAAGTGATAGGGAAGTGTTCATAAGTACTGACATACAGTTCCCGGATTTGAGCTACACTGATTCGGACAGCAGTGTCGATACTGACCTGCAAGCAGACAAAGGTGTTCTTAGTGAAGACATGGTTTCTCAACCTCAGTCAACACATGAATCCTATTCTGGAAAACACTCAGATCCATTGTTTATAAAGAACTTTGTGAATGAAATCACTTCTAATATACCCAGTTTTGATGGCCACCTGAGTGATGAAAAAGAAACCTTATGTGTTGATAAGAAGGTGGAGGAAAGAAATCCTGAAGTAGAATCATCATCATCTGAATGTAATGTGCTCACTCCTTCAAGGTCAACCATTTTGTCACAGTGTTCTAAAAGTGAAAACTGTGAAGATGTTATAGATAAGGAGTTGCATGGTCACCGTTCATGTGAATCATCAGCAAAGTTACAAAATTGCACAACTGTTATTACGAATTTGAATGGTCATATGACAGATTACGTTGGCAATTCATTTGGCACTAATTTTAGGGAAGCGAAACTGATCAATAAAAAAAGCTTGCGAGATAAGACTAGTGTAAAGCGAAAGCTTTCACTAGGACAGAAGGTTAAAAATAACATGTTTATGAACTCACATTTTGTAAAGAGAAAAATCAAGTTAAAAACTCAAGAAGCAAAGAAGTGTATCTCTAAGTTAACTTTTAAAACTAGGATCATAAAATGTTTTTTGAAGGAAAGGGGAAAACGTAAGCAAAGAGTTAAAACATTAATTAAAAGGCAAGCATGGTTTACTTCCACAAGTGACAAAAATAAATGTGTTTCTGCTTTAAGTCAGTCTAAAGGTGCTGGTAATGATGATGAAAGAAACAAACTTAAAGATACTGTAATGATAGTAAAAGAATATGAGAGTATTGAGAGAAAATTAAAACATCCTTCTGAAAATGGTACATATTCTGCAGTAAGTGATTTGAAAGTTGAAGTTGAGAGTACCAAGTATGAAGAAAATGATATAGCTATGAACCTTGTTCTGGAGTCTACTAATGAAGAACATTTTACTGATAGCTGTAAAAGCTTAGAAAAACATGTGCTGGAGCCAGCAATTACTGACTCCAATCTGAGTGAACAGGGCCTTTGTGAAACCAGTAAAACTACTAATGAGATGGAAGCATTGGTGTTAAACAATCCTGCTTCTTTGGAATGTAATGAAAATGATAGATCTTGTGAAAGCAGTGAAAAAACAGTAGATGAAGCAGTGGATCTGAGAGTGTACAATCCAGCTGATACAAAGATTTACTCTTCAAATGAAGAAAATAAATCTTCCTTAACATGTGACAGAGAAATCGGACAAGAAGTGAGCAGTTCAGTGAAGATTGTCACTTCCAGTTTTACTGATTATGTCACTTCTAGTAATGTACCAAATCCTAAAGAAAGAGAAGTTCATGGATGCATCCAATCTAGTTACTGCAAACCAAATGCTTCTACTAATGTTATTCATTCTCGGTGGAAAGATTGTGAAATGTGGAACCGGAATTCAACTTGTTTAACAAAACCAAAACCATCTGAAAGCAAGTATGACCCAGACTCTGGGTTGATTTATAACTTTGGACCATGTGTAGCAGCAGAATTTGTGAGGAGTAACACTCCAATTCAGATAGAAGCTTTAGATTTGTGCAAACACAACTACAAGGAACAAATAAATGAAAATGAAGAGAAGAAAGAAGTAGTTGCAAAGGCATGTGTCACATTCAGCAATTGTATATTAGAGCAAGAGGAGGATCCTCAAGATGACAAACTAGAGTCCATCCCAGCAGCAGTTGAAAATGTATTTGATGAAACAGCAGGACACAAACACAAATCTACACAACTTGGATTCACTGAGAAATGCTCTGTGAAAGTTGTGCATTTTAACAAGAGTACAGGTGTCCCAGATGGTCCTGAGTGTGAAAATTTGAAAGGTGATGTCAGTGATGTGACGGCATCATTCAGTGATGACGACAAATGCTCAATGAAAATCTTTTCAACTTCTGATTGTATACACACATTCAAAAAAGATAAATCAGCAAGTTGTGATAGTATTTCCTTAGATAAAATTTCTGTGCATCTTAAGCAGCCAGAATCACCATTTCACAGTGCTGAAAAAACAAAAGAATGTCTTGTTGCTAATGACTTTAAAGAAAATAAAACTGCTTGTAAAATTATTAATCACGATTCCACTGGATCAGAGTCTTCAGGTAACATCATCAACAGAACAGACACATCTGTGTTTCAAAACGTTGAGTTTGAAGATGGAAAACTAAAGTCAGTGGAAAGCAACTGTTCAAGTGCAGTGTCTCCTTTCGAAGAGATGCATGTATGTAAAGGATCTAATAAGTCTGAATTGGAAGATGATAGTGAGCATGATTTAGGTGAATCTGAATCTACATTGAATGTTCAAGGGCAAGCTAAAAGTGAACTACAGTTAGTTAAAAGCCACAGAACAGGAATTATCAATTCTCCAAGTGACAAAGACTGTGAAATTGTTACATCAGCAGATAAAAACCTGCACACATTGTCTTTGGACACACAAAACAAAAATATTGGTGAACAGCAGCAGTCAGATTACAGTTATGAAAGTAGAACTCCCAGTATGATGGAAGATTCTAATCAGTCAGAGTCATTTGACGAGGGTATGTCTAGAAAGGAATCATTGCTATATGAAAATGTTAAAAATCATAATAATGAACTGCAAATTATAGGGAAAGGCAACACTGATAAAAATGAAACAGTGTCTGTGAGTAGTTGTGTCAGTATGCCTGAAAATTTTCAGGGTCAAGAACCTACTGCTGGAATCATTTCATATTGTGAGCATTTAGACTTGGAAGACAGTAAAGTTGATGATCACCTAACTATGGTAGACAAAAGTTGCAGCATTAAAGCTACATGTAATTTACATGATACTAACACTCACTTGTCAGAAATATCTTCAACTGCTTATACTCAAAATGAAGTTTACATTGAATCACAAAATCAAGAAAATAGATGCAACATGGAAATAGGCACTTCAACAAGCTGTCAGGATTTGGGGTTAAAGTCTTTACCATGCAACAATGTTCAAGAAACAGCTGAAATACTTGGAAAAAATAATGCAGTCAAAGCTGAAGAAAGAGGCTGTGAATCTGAACAGGAGGTGTCTGATTGTGGTCACGATTCTGAGAAATTAAGGGCAGAAGATTCAAATATTAACAAAACAGGAAATTCAACATTAGAAAAGTTGTTGAAGTGTGAAGTTGAAGTGCAAGAGGTTAGCAGTTACAAAAATAACACTGATCTTAATGATCAATGTCTTATACAGCCAAAATCTGCTCATAACATTTCTACTGTTCAATTATGTACAAGTTTAGATGTTGAAGATGAAGATTGTAATGGTAGCTTACACTGTCATGAAAAATACCATGACAATCAAATAATTAAATTCACAAATCCTGAAGACCATAAATCTGTAAGTTTTTTATGTAGTAACTCATGCCGTTCGGAAAAATCGGAACCCGATAGTGTTCATTCTCAAACTGTTGA
Source organism: Bacillus rossius redtenbacheri (assembly GCF_032445375.1). Taxonomy (NCBI): domain Eukaryota; kingdom Metazoa; phylum Arthropoda; class Insecta; order Phasmatodea; family Bacillidae; genus Bacillus; species Bacillus rossius. The sequence goes on from NC_086334.1 coordinate 26,799,124, forward strand.
CGTACCTGTAAAAAAGATTGAGAGCAAAAATCATGTCCCAGATGAAAGTGATACTGTTAAAGATAAAGATATTGAAATACAGGAACAAGTTTGTAGCCAAGAGAATGAAATAATTCCTACTAATATTCATCAGATTAAAGTTGCTGAATGTGCTAGTGCAGACATAAATTGTCAAAATCAGATTGATGGTTGGATATGTCAACGAGATTCCAGCATCCAAAGTATCAATGTGGGGTATGGTTTAGAAGCTAAACGTTCAGAGTCGACAGATGACAGCGAGTGCAGTAGTAGGTCATCTTCAGCTTTAAATGTACAAGATAAAGAAGTTGAATTTCAGGTATCCAATAACATGCCCCATACAAACGTTACTACTTTCAGGAGTATTTCTGACATCAAAAAACTAGAACCAGAACATAATAATACAGCCATGCAAGAAAAATATATGGCACTAGGTGTTGAAGATCAAAGTAAGGTTCTACAGGCAGAAAATAGTGAACATGATCAAGCATTATACCAGCAACACAATGTTAAAAAAACAGGAATAGCTGTGAATAGCGATTTTGTAACCAATGCATGTGAAAATGTATCGAGTCCCAGTAATTCGGTGGGGTTAGTAGACAGCACAACTAAACCTGTCTGTATGTATAATTCACATGATCACAAAATCACTTCTTTGGAGTTAGTTAAAGATATTGTCCATAAAGATAGTTTTGTATGGGATAGCAATAGTGCTTTAAAGGACTGTGGAAATAAATTTGTAACGTTTGATAATTGGGACAATGATGTTGCACCAAACATCAGTGTTATAAAATCCTTACAAAATGTTTCACTATCTAGCTGTAGAAACATGGTTTCAACTGACACAGAAACTGAAGACAGAAAATTGCATGTTGATACAGTGCAAGAGCAAAGTGTTTTGTCTTCGGACATAATCTCTTTGCCTGAAAGGAATTGTAGAAATGTAATGAAAAAGGAAGTTGAGTCTATGTTTGATCCTCGGTCTTCAGAAGATACAGGCATGAGATCTGAAAATATTGCCACTGAAGTTCCAATGCATAGAGATGAAAAAATGGACATGGCATTTGCTGCAGATGATACCAAAAAGAGTTGTGAAAGTACGTCAGACTTATTGCATTTGTCATGTAAAAATTACCAGGAGCTCAACAAACTAGAAAATAGCAGGCCAACCATGTGTTCAGAAAGAAATGTCGATTGTGAACCTGACACACAAAAGCAGGCTTGTGTGATTGAAACATTTGACGATGGAGAATTTGTAAACAAAGTTGGTGAAGAAAATAATAAAGTTGTATTGCTAAGTGGTGAGGTTGGAGTTGGTATGGTTACTGATAAAAGTAATGGTAACGATCAACCAAATACTTTGGCTGATAATAAAAGTGGGAAAGAACTGGATGATACAGTTATTTTGAGTAAATCATCTGACAAGGAAAATGATATTTTGGAAAGTAATGTTTCCTTAGAGATCATTCAGAATACACCACTTTCTGAAATTTTGCATGAAAATGCTACTGATTCTGCAACTAGTAACCTAATTGTAGCTCATTTAGAAAGGAAACCAGACAAAATAAAGGAAAAATCTTTTGAGGTTCATAAAGATTTGGAAAATGAAAAAGAAAAGAAAAGTTCTCTTGAGCATTCTGTAGCACTACTACAATCAGAGTTCTGTCATCCAGCTCCCACGCTGTGTAGTAAGAATGAGGGAGAACAAGGTAAAAATACAGTTTTGTATGTTGAGAACGTAGAAACTGGAACGAACGTCAACAGTGAGACGGAAGTAATACCTGCAAGCTGTTGTCGAACATCAGCAGTAAAAACAGCGGATGTTTCACCTGAAGAAGTTTCTGTAAAAAATATTATACCTTTAAACTTGGATGGAAAAAATGATGAGAATCTTAACCATGTTGATAAAATTATGGCAGCCAAACAAGATTTGCAAATGGATCTTCAAAATTTAACTGGTGCAGATGAAGATGCTATTAACAGCAAACAAATGGCAGATCATTATATACCAAGATTTACTACTAATGAGGTGGGTGAAGCATCTGAACAGAAGGAACTTTTTAATTCAGAGCCTATAAAGGAAATAAATGATGGTGACCTTTGTGAAGAGGTCAGTGCTAGGCCATGTGCACGTAAGGACAATTGTGGAGAGTATCTAGAAGAGGAAACTTTTCAAGCATTATCTCCATGTCATGATGAAGTAGTTGAAGGCCAGCTCATTATCATTCAAAACAACTGTAAAGATGGTATTACACACACTATAAACATAGCATCCGAGGCTGTAGGAGTGAATTCTGTGTGCTTAGAAACCTTGGAACGTGTGGATAACAATGGAGAAAGTAGCACATGGCCAGTCATAGTTGAATCTGATGAAACTACGCAAATATTTATTGCAGTTGCTGAAGGGAGTACCGATGACGAAGCTACTGAAAGTGAAATGCCATGCCTTGAAGCTGAAACACCATTATTGAAGTCACCAGAAATGCCTCATTTAGAAGCTATGACCAAGAATTTTCAAGAAAATGAGAGCAGTGACCAAGATTTCGAAATGCCTGTTTTGGATGTGAGCACAGTTAAAGATGATACTGATGGTGCCAACATGCCATCAGACGCAGAGGCTGAAACTGGTTCACATATTGTGATGCCAGAATTAGATAATTGTGTCATTACATCTTCAGAAGACACAGAAGCTCTTGAGTTACAAAAGATCAAAGAAAATGGAAATGAGGTAGTTCTCAAGACAAGTGACAGCATGTATGACCAGAAGGAAGTTAATTTATTAGAAGCAGATGAACCCATTTCATTTAGAGAAAATATTTTGTCTTCATCAGAAGTAGGGTATATTTTCCCCGCATTGCTATCAGAAAATATTGAACCATCATTTCATGACACGCCACACATTATACCAGATGATTCAGTTTCCAATTGGCCGTATCTAGAAGAAGAAGTTCCATCTGAGTTGGCTCCAGTTCCTGAAAGCACTATTCCACTTTCAGAAGCACCCAGAGACACCACAATCCTATCATGTTCCCCAAACTCTAATTTCAGTGGTGCATGTCAATTGACAAGCATTATGAGAAACAAGTTTAGAGCCAAGGGTTGGCCCAACAGGAGGCCTCTGTACTATAGTCGATCTGATAGACACAAAACTTTAATAAGACAGAAAGGTTATTCGAGCTGGAGTAGAATATGTGCACGCTCAAAAATTGACAAAAGTAAAGCCTTCAAAGTAAACAAAAATAAAAGATACAAAGTGACTCAAGGCTGGCCTTATTTTGGTAAAAATCCAGTTAGGTATATGGAGAATAAAACCAAAGATGACCAAAAAAACTGCGGAAATAATGTTTTGGCTGAAGGAATTGATTGTCATAGGAAAATTGAAGTGCGCCTTGCTCAGAAATGCGAGCAAGAGGGTGGTATTAAAACTTGGTGTGTTGTTGGGTCATCAAAAGGGAATAACAATCATAGATGGCCCGTTATTGAAGAGAACAATAATGTTATGACAACAAGCAATGATCCTTGCAAGAATGAAGATAAAGTTCCCATTGTCCTTGTAAAGCGACTTGTCTTGAAGAAATCAAGTTGTGAAGATGAAGGCACCCAGGAATACACTGTAAAATCTGCAGAGAATGAAGATATTTCTTCTGTAACTAATGAAGATAAGGATTTAGAAGAAACAAATTATAGTGTCATCCCTGTGCATCATAACAAAACCATTGAAACATCTTTGACGGAGAGATTAGTTCACAGCAGTTTTGATATTTCAACAGAGACCTCAGCACATGAAGATGTAACTTCATTAACATGCACCGTGTGTGATAGTAATGCACCTACTTTGTCCTCCGCAGAATATTGTAGGAAGCATTCTCCTAAACATTTGATTGGCTCCAGCGACTACGTGTCTGTTGACGAGCACCAGGTTAGCACACACCACGTACCAAGAGTGATAATTAAACGAACTGGACCTGGTAGTGCCAAGTACCAGAGTTTCTTGCGTACTTCACCAGGTGGCAGTCAATGGCAACCAGTTGTGCAACTTTTGAGAAGTAGAGTTTTAGATAATCTCGCTAAGAATGTTCTTCAAGTGGGTCCTGTCAAGAAATTTATATCATTGAGCAATTTTAGGTTGGTTCTCAGGAAACGATCAAATGTTACGCCCGAGAGTGTTGTTGAAAGCGATAGCAAACAAGCCCAAGTTATTTCAGAGCCATCAAAAGCTTTGGATGAGGAAGACTTATGTGAAGAATGTGAATCAGTTAGTATGCTGACTGACTCTGAAAAGGAGAATACTGTGAAAAACACAAGTAGTTGTAAATATGTAGTTCTAGAGAATGCCAAAGATACCTTATTAACATTCCAGCGACAGAAAAATGATTCTGAAGCTGAAGATCAATCAGAGCAGAGTGGTGGGAAGTTGAATAATTATAATGAGTCATTCTCTGCAGAAGTTATTAATGCCAAGGCCAAAGAAATTGTTTCCAGTACAGAAATAAGTGATAACGAACTTCCCACAAACAGAAACCGTGATAGGAAATGTAAAGCAGTCTTTACTTATATGGAAAGTAGCTCCGAAGATTCTCAAGAAAATATTGAAATGTTGTGCCCTGTTGTTAGAATAAGCAGGAAGAGATTGTCAGAGAATGAGGACAAAAATGAAATTTGTGATGAACTCTCTAACAAAAGACCATTCATTGGTGGTGAGATGGAAGCTAGCAGTGCTGAAACCATTGTGCCACTGACTTCTGGGAAAAGAAAGCATAGTGTATCTGAGAGCACTGAAAGCTCTCGGAAGAAATCCAACTTGAGCAGACACAGCAGCAGCAGCAGCAGCAGTAGTAGCAGCAGCAGTGTTGATGATTTGCATAGTTTTGGCTGCAGTGCAGGTGGTCTGGATGACATTGCGAGGGTCACCAAAGAGCGAGGACAGCGGAGGCCCAGGTCTTTGAGATGCAAGAACGTTAGCACAGTGACGTTTGAAGAGCAGGGTCCTGATTCGTGCGGAGTCTGCGACTACGTCTTTGTGGATGAGGCAGACAAGGCGGACCACGTGAAGCATCATCCTTATCACTGTCAACGCTGCCATCTTGCATTTCAGTCAAAGGTAAGATGCCAACCAACAGTTCATGTATTTTAGCTATAACTGTGTGCATTGTAACTCTAGTTTGGTACATTTCCAGGGCCGTCGAAAGAAACAAGGGCCAGAGGGCAAATAATTTGGTCATGAGTCCTCTCTACTCTCCATTATTTTATGTATAAAGTTTCAAAACCCACAATAGATAAATGTTCTTAATTCTGTAAACGTTATAGACCATAACTGTATATGTGATTTGATTTGATTTTTATTGCATTCAATAGACCATACCATGTGATCTGCATGTAACGTATAACTTGTAAAGTTTACAATGAATTCTTCAACAGACTTGTAATTTTCACTTTTTTATCAGAGTAGGTAAATATGTAGTTGGGCGGTATTTGCGAAAAAAAATTTTAAAAATCCGAAAATACTTTTATTGTATGTTCTTTAACTTCCTCTTTTCATTTAAAGCGGCAGAGGTAAGAAATTCCAAATACTTTAGGAGATATCGAATTTTTAAATTTCATCACAATACCAGTGCATTCATGTGGCGTTTATAATTGTTTCTTGTTTACGAGTATCTATTTTTTTTTTATTGTATAATGATGTCACGTGATTGTTCGTGATAGGCCAGAATTCAAATGAACCAATACGTGATTATTTAGTTCATTTATTGTTTAAAACGGTGTTTAATTACCACCTCCAACTTAGGTGAGTTTTTAACGTTTCTAATTTTAAAGTGTTATTTGTTATTGTTGCGCAAGTAATAAGTAACAAAAAGTTTTTACGTGAGTTGTTACTGTTCATCCTTTGTCCCAGTTTGTTAGGTCAGGTCAGTTACATTATAAATACTTTAAAACTAAAGAACCATTGAAAATAATTCATATTATTTTTAATGTACGCTTAGTTTCGAAGTATTTATAACGAAACTGACCTGACCTAATCGACCATTTTCATTAATTAGGCATTCACAAACACATGGCAATAAAAAAAATTTCAACGGTCGAATGATTACACAGGTCTTGTATAGCAAAATAAGAACGGCGATATCTCCTAAAGTATTTGTAATTTATTATCGCCACCGCTTTCAATGAAAAGAGGAAGTTGAAGAGCATATAATAAAGGTATTTTCGGATTTTTAAAATTTTTTTTTCGCATATACCGCTCAACTACACATGATGAAATTAAAAAATTCGATATCTCCTAAAGTATTTGGAATTTCTTACCTCCGCCGCTTTTAATGAAAAGAGGAAGTTGAAGAGCATCTAATAAAGGTATTTTCGTATTTTTAACATTTTTTTTCGCAAATACCGCTCAACTACATATTTACCTCAGAGTACACTCAGGCATTAAAAAATCTAGAAACTTGGCTTTTTTCCCCCTGATGTCTGGACCCAGGGGCTTCCCTCCCTCTTCTTTTGTGTCGCTCCTAGACGACCCTGTTCATTGTCTAATGTATTTAAAAATTCATGTGTTTTTTTTTAAATTTGGTTGATGAAGTGTCAGTTGTTCCTTATTATTATTGCATTGTCATGAAAGTTAAGTATTGTTAGGTATGCCCATTTAACTGTAATTATTGGTGAACATTTATTTCCTGGACCCTTAAATAGGTGTGTGAAATAAGGCAGCGGTCAGTAAAAACTTTTGTGTTGGGTGGGTGTTATGAAAATACAGAGTATAGTAGTAATTTTTGAGTGCATTTTATTTTTAATGTCAGTATCATGGTGAAATTAACTTGGAGTACTATTTAAAGTTTTTTTGCTTGTGTGCTGCTGTAATAGTATCATTTGTTTGGTTGCATTGATACCCGTGTAGTGTGTGCGCATGTAGGATAGATTCTTTGAATGTCATCAATCCTTTTGAAAAGTGAATTAGACATGTTTGCAAATTACATGGATAATACTGGAGAACTTATTGTGTTTTTTTTTATTATATTGGTTTATGTAAAGGAAAAGGTCTATAACTTTTAGTTAGTTATCTTAGAGTAGTTAATTAAGAATAAAGAATTACAGTGTGTGTCTAAAAGTCTGCTAAAGGTTTTGAAAAATTTTAGCTTGATAACTTATTGAGTTAACGACATGTAGTCTTCGATTGATCCAAGTAAAACTCTGGAAGTTTATTTTACTACTTCAGTAGACCTCACTGTGAGCCCCCTTAGCAGCACGAAGACAATATTCTAGCTCTTGCCATGTTCTGCAGAGCGTGTCTGCTGGAATATTCAAGATTACATTCCTGATGCGGGTCTTCAGGGCATCAAGTCCATTAATCGGTGTTTGGAACTCATGGCTTTTGATGTAATCCCAAAAGAAAAATTACTAAGGTGTGATGTTAGGTGAATGCAGAGGCCAGGGTATGGGACAATCTCTACCAATCCATCTTCCTCGAAACATTCTGTCTAGGCAGTTATTCATGGTGACTGTATGCTCTTGAAAAATGTAGGGTTCAGTAACCTGGTCATGCATAACCCCACACTACACATTCACTTTCGGATTATCTCTTATTTGCTCCCTAACCACATGTGGGTTTTCGGTGCCCCAAATGGGGACATTATGCCTGTGGACGTTACTTGATTAATGAAATGTCTCATCTGTGAAAATGATTTTATCAAGAACTCTTTATCAAAGTCAATGTGGTCTGGTCCACCATTTTTGTTGAAAATTGTTGACAAGCGATGTGGTCGCCACATTTCAATTGTTGCCCTAACTGAACCTTGTATGGATATAACCTCAACTTCTTAACACTAAACTCTGTATACCGTAGCCAGTTTTTGTGAATTTTGTAGGACTTTGTGTAAATGTCTCATGTATTCTTTTCAACACATTCATCACTATCACTCGGTCTGCCACTTCTTCGGCTATCATGGACACTACCAGTTTATAGGAAACAATGTAGCCATTCTCTTAATATAAATAGTCACTAGAATGTTGCATATTAACCTGTTTGCAGCAATTTTGTTGAGTCTGGGTGACAAATTTGGTTACTAAAAGCCACGTTCTTAAATAGTTGCTATTTCACATAAAAATTATACTGAGACAAATAAAGACAACTTAGGCCATCTGTTATTACAAAAAGAACTTCCAAAGTTTTACTTTAGTTTGCTTCAAAGGGCATAAATAGTTACCTTAATTAGTTTTATCTCAATACATTTTAAAAACCACTAGAAGACTTTAGAGAGACACTGTATTTAGTTATAAATTGTGATCTGTCTGAAATATAATCTCTTTACTGTGTGACAAAAAAGAGGATTTGGAAATTGATTGAAAATAGGTTGAAACAAATATTTCTAATATTTTCAAAAGATATGAAATTGCAAGTTTATTTGGAATTAATGAAAATACTGACCTGTAAATGATACCTATGTAATATTGTTTTAATTATTTGTTCTAAGCATTCAATAGCTTCTTTGCATACTTAAATGAATTTTTAGAAATATTTGCAGGTTTAAAATATATTATGTACTGAAAGTTCTTTTGTTATTTAATTTAATGCTGTGCAACCAGCTCAAATGTTTGTTGTCATATAATACCGTTAAAAGAAAATTTCAAGGATATAGTATTTTATTTATTTAGCAGTAATAGAATATGATACATTTATGGCACTTAATCTCCCAGTTACGTAACTATATTTTTAATAGGTTTACTTAGTCTTATGAAAAACTCTCATGTTATAGTGCTTATGTTGCTTTGCTTTCTCCAAATGGGTTTTTTAATACTCTTGTTGTATTTATTGTTCTGTACATTAATTACTGTAAAGTGGCTAACCCCAATCAAATATATATGAGCTGTACTTAAAAAAAATTACTTATCTACCTTACTTTGTGAAGTGCATTTAACAAAGTAATCAGTCACCTATGTTACTATATTCATTGAAAGTTAAAAGTTTATAGTTTCACCATTTTGAAAACAAATTTTTTTCTTGACAGTATTGATTTATTTTGCATTGAAATGATCAAATATGTGTTTTAGTTTGCTGGCAGTTTTTAGCATAAAGTAGGAAAGCTTGCATTATGTAAAATTAAAACACTTTGCAGTAAATTTGTTATGGTTTAAATTTTAGTATAGTGATGGTAAAACATAACTCTGAAGGTAAATTGATCCCTCTCAAAGAAGAGCTACATCAAGGGAAATTTAAAGTTTTGATACATTTGTTTTGAGTAGTTTTAAGTTTCTTTTTTATGTTAGTTGTTTTCAGTTAATCAGGCTTTTATGCATACTTTTTTGCTTTTTTTTATAGCACTTTTGTGCTATCTGCGGTGTTGAACCTTTCTTATTGTGGTTTTTGGTGCAGCATTACCCTCTCACATACATGCACAATAGAATCTGCAATGCTAATTAATTACAAGACAGGTGCTGGAACACTTGGTCATCTGCGTAAGTGTGCTAGTAACACTTTACGTGTTAAGAAGGATTTGAAGTTGAATTTGTGTACGTTACTCTTTTGGTTTATTTAGTTACTTTGTGTCCGACTATTTATTGTATCCTATAGTTCTTTGTGTAATATGGTTTATCTAAATGCAACAGTCTTTTCAGGGAGATAATACATAATGTATATAAAATGATATATTAATTTTGCATTGTGAACATCATTTAACTAATAACCTTTTTGTGAAAGAAAAAAATAAATAATACATTTGTCAGAGCAGTGTACCCATGGAGAAAAAATATGGCTTGTGTATTTTTTTCCATTATTGGTTTAGTGTGACTTATTGTTATTCCTTTAAATTCCTTAAGAATAGCTCTCAAAAACATTACACATACCGTATTGTGTTTATTTTTTTGCATGACTTGTCCATTGACATTAAATTGATGGTTGTTGTAGAAATTTTATTTTGAGTTTTCAGCGGTACATTCAATCTCAGATTTATTTAGTCACCGTTTTAATGTTACTGTTTTTAATAGTAACAAATTTATAGAAATAAGGATAGCCATAATCCAAAATATGTTTACCATATGCATTATGTAATACACTGTATTTTTTCAGGATAACCTTTTAACATTTTCCAAAGTGTAGAGAAAAAAATTTTGAAAAAAGTTATTGAGGGTTGACATTCTAAATACCCTCTTTTATCGCATAATCTTCGCACGCGCGTAATCATCGCGCCTATATTTTTGACTGTCAAAATTGGGATAAAAAACTTCTCGTGTTAACGTCGAATGATGTTTTTGGTCCCGCTATTAGGTGCCGAGCGCTTTGTGTAGGTATTGTTTTCTTTATAAAACAATGTATTTTAAAGTAGAAATCTAATATTTATTCGTAAATTACCACTTACTTATTTAATGGAAATACAAAGTTGTCTGACGTGTAAATTGTCTTTTAAAGACGTTTTTAAACGTTATTATATTTATCTGATCGTCTGCGTCACCGCGGTGTACCGCTTTGCTTATGAACATGTAGCTAGTGCTAATTGGCATCATTCATGTTTGGTTATGTTGCTTCCTGTATAGAGCGTGCGCACGTAGTCGAATACCGATATCTCGCCGATTGCATTCAGCGCGCGCTCTGTCGAGTGCCGAGTTGATGGCCTGCATTTTTTCGTGGTAAATGTGTACTACGGCAATAGTTACGAGTTAGTTCACGTCGCAGATTCAAGTGGCCTACGTTCGCGTCACAGTTTGGGTTTTCTATTTAAAGTTGAAGAAAGGTTTTTGTTTAATGAATTATTAATATAAATTGTTTGGCGTGCTCTTGTATACTCCACTTTATTTTTTTTTTTTTAAATAAACATACTTTCCATGAACGGGGTTTTTTTATGAATAACTTTACCTAACAAAAAAAATTTTCCACATAATCGTCGCACCCCTACTTTTCAAACTTGATTTTAGAATAAAATGTGCGACGATTATGCGAGAAAACACGGTAGAAGTAACACCCTGGTAGAAACTCGATGGAACGCATAGTTTGGCCCTATGCTTACTGGTTGTATTCAGGATTTTATCTACCCAAAAGTGGACATAAAAATTTATTTGGCTGTGACACTGCTTTGTCATGAAAAACATTATATACTATTAAAACCTGTTTTTTACTGAGGATAAAAAAAGTTTTACAGACAGTGCAAACAAAAATATTTTATTAATTTGTGACAACTGTCAAAAATATTTTTCTGAAAATTTTTTGGCATTTTCATTCTTTCAGATATCCAGCCGTTACAAGAAATCTAAATTATTGATTTTATCTTGAAGAGTATCTTATGTTGGACCAAGAGTTATGTTTTTCTCACTAAATTAGTGATGTTTCACAAATCCTGCTTTGATATTTTAACTAGAAATTTTTGTTCTTCATCAATGCACTGCACTGACGAAGGCATTGGATCAAACAAAGATTTTTTTGCCAAAAAAAAAAGGAATTGTTATGTAATCATCACAATGCAAAGTTAATTTATAATTTTACAATGTAAGGTTGATATTTGAGTCATTAGGGGTGATGAGAGGCTATGAGATGAGAATGGTACATTGGCAAAATAGAGGATGGTGGAAACTGGAGCACCCATTGGCTTATGGAAACGTCTGCCATGTTTCCCAGTCGTGAAACAATCTGGGTTTAACCCATTTGGGAATAAAACAACAGCCTGCCACCTGATTTGTTAATGGTATTGACAGGAGAGGTTAAAGTATTACATTTAGAATCAAAGAGAAGATTTACACCTTTCTCTTATGGTGACACTATGGTGTCTTTAATTTGATAACATTGCATGATTATGCATAGATGGTTAAAGTGGCAGATTACAGTGAGCTCCCAACCACTAGGTTGTTGGGACACACAAGCGTGATGACTTAGCGTTAACAACCACGTACCTATTATGACGGTGTCGCAAACAGAAATGTAACCGGGCTGCACTGTGATGCGTCCGGGTGTGGGGCAGATGGACTTCAGGAACCACCTGTCGACTGTACACCCACGCACCAAGGAGCAGCACCACTGCCTCCTGTGCGAGAGGACGTTCCCCACCGCGGCCCGGCACAAGGTCCACCTGACGGGGCGGCAGCACTGCTACTTGGAGATGACCCAGCGCCGGACCATACACACCCTGTTCAAACTCTTCACGAGCGAGTTCTGCCCGGCGCTGCCCCCACCGACCCGCGAGGAGCTGGCGGGGCTGAGCTGGTTCCCTTCGGAGCCAGGGACCATCCACTTCTACCACCAGGCCACACCACTGCAGCTGGCTGTTCAGGTGAGAGACTCCTGTGTTAGTTCTGATTGTGAGTTGTGTTATTCCATCCAGAAAACATTTTGGGAAGAAGTACAGGGGAAATAAGTGAGGAATACTGTTGTGTGCAAATATTGTTCATGAAGACGCCACTGTTCAAAATGTCATTGCTGTAAGTTCTGGCAACACTCCTTAGGCTAAGTAATTTAGCCCATCAACAAGGCGAGGAGGTTAAGTGTATCCTGTCTACGTAACCTCCTATTCTTCTGGTTCCTCTCTCAAACATTTACTAAGAAAATACTATTGTGCTTTCTGGTTATATTTAGGTTTTTATTTAACCAAAAGTGCTTTATGTGGACATTGAAGAAAATTTATTTTCCGGAGACACTGCTTTGTCTACAAAAAAAAATCATAGCTAAGGACATTAATTACATGGCTAATTCAGTGCAAAGTTACAAATTGTTTCATAAGCTCGAACTCTTTCTTCTCACAAAGATTAGACTTTTGGTATGGATGCAGTTCTAGACTGTTCTCCTTATCTTCCCAAACAAGGCATTGATTGTAAATAGGACTGCCACGCAACTGCCCGTACGCTGTGGAAGGTATTTTATCAAACTCTGGTGTTCTAACTTAACTTATAATTATTTCGGAAATTTTGTTTAAAAAAGTGCACTTTTCCATTGGGCTTCGCTTGATTGCAGCAAAAATCTGTCGTAATGACAGCCTTCGACTAACAAAGTGGTCTATATACATCATTCCTATTGCTGATTCAGTTCCCACGTCAGATATAAGCCACGTGGTTGTTTGTAATCTGTTCTTTTTCAGAGTTACCCATACTACATGCAAGCAACTCACTCTTCTTAAGCTGGATCACAACCTCCATTTAGTATGTCTTAGATTAGATCCTCATGTTGTGGGGTAGTAGCTCGATACTCAACTCTCTTCCGCTGATTGAGCACATTATCTTTGATATTGTTTACCTTTCATTTAATAACATGTAAAAAGTTATCAACTGATATTAAATATAGCCTTTAAAATTATTTAAATTGTATCTTCTGTTTTATATTAAATATTTTTAATTTTTTAATGTAAGTTACATAGATATTTGTAGGTTCCATGGTTATTTTTTAATACTATTTACATTATCTTATAAAAATATTGGTATACCTTAATATTTATTGCAGTGTAAAGTGTTTCCGAGCACAATATTTTAATTATAGCAGGAAATGATTCAGTCAATTAATTATAAATTTTTTTATATCTTGTAGGTCATGTCGTTATATGCTTGCACGAACATGCCGAAGAAAACTACTTACGCTAAGAGTAAGATGTGAATCCACCTTTATCTTACATCTGTTACACAAACAAAGCACACACTTACATATCTAAAGCCAGTTCTTGGAGCTGTGGCCACGAGAATAGTGCTATGCGCAGGAACTGTACCCATCCGCTTCTTATCTACTAAGTCGTGGAAACGTTTGTATCAACATGTCTACACTAACATGAGCTGAACCATTGACCTGCATACCACAGCCCACATACTTATCCCACGCTGCAACTACGTGCAGCCTCAATCTGCCTACGTTGCATGAAGCTGCAAGTGTGAGAGCAGCTGAGTTGTGGTAAAGGTGAGTATTGTGGTATTGGCTCGGTGCTCCGGTAACTGACAGCCACGTCTCTGGCTGCAGTTGAGCGTCGGCCGAGCTTGAAGCGCATCACAGTGGAGCTGCCTGGTCGCTTGCCGCTCCAACTTGGTGGCATTCACATTGTGTGTGCTCAGCTCCACATATGCACTGTCACCTGGATTCAAGACTATGTATTGTAGCATCTATTGGAAATTACAAATTGTGTTAAATTGATGTACATACTTAAATTTTTGTCTTGGCATAGTTTTGACTAATATATGAAGAAAAAACTTATTTTAATAACATTGGTAGAGAATATATTCAGCAAAAAATGTTTGATGTAAATAAATACACCAAATTTTGTAAACTCTTGTGACCTTAATTTTTTTTTATTCTAAACCTTTATGATATTGTCTTAAATTTTAAGTTGCTTTGAATTCAAGTACTTAGGACTGCTTTACACAGTATTAACTTGCAGAAGTGTGAAATAAATTGATATTGTTTTGTCGTGGTGCAGGACCTGATTTGGCGGAGGAGGCAGTCTAGCGGGTCGAGCCCTGAGCCCGTGCCAGACGGGCCACAGGGCAGGTGAAGCGACGAGAGTAGCGCACTGCCTGTGCTTGCCTCCCGAGTCATTTCCACGCAATATTTGATCTCAGTGTATTGATGTATTGTGTGGCGTAACTTCCGTCAAACTGTCACCAAGTGGAATGTAGTTTCAAGTTTTTGTGCATCGTGTTGCAGTCATCGTGATAAAACTTTAACGTGTGTGCCTGTTTCGGTGGTGCAGTTTGTTGCTTTTGTGCATTGCCGTGTGTCCGTCCACCAATAGTACCGAGTGTGCCTTTTGCCAAGTGTGCATTCGTTAGATGTGCAGCATAGCACACGTGGATGGATGTTGCAAGCTCTGTTTATGTGATAACCGAGCAGGTGTTTGCTTAACTCTTTTTAGTCACATTTGTGTTAATGCAAAGTATGGGAGAAAGTGCACTGCAGATAATGCACGTAACATGATGCTCAATTTTAGGGACCAAGTTTAACTATATATTTAGTAGGTAGATGGGAAGAGATTTAATCAAAATACTATAATGCATATAGTTATATCTTTATACACACAGAGTAAGCTATATTTATGTTGATGTTATGCAGGTGTCTGTTGGGCAGAATTTTTAAAGCATTAGGCATGGTTATTTTCCACCATGAAACCAAAACTTCGGGGAAAATACTGGTGTTGCTTTTTGTTAAACACTTATGGGCATTAAATGAAATAATTGAGCTGTGTACATTTTACTGTGTAAAGTTTGAAGTAATTATATGCTTGTTGTACATTATGTTGTTGAGTAGTTAAATGATAGTGACTTCATTTAATTTTTACTAGTCGTTTTATTTCCAGAGAGGTGAAGTGTAACTCTTATAGGTTAAAGTTTTACATTTTTTGGTACCAAAAAAGTTAGAAATGCCACTATTGTTATTAGTGATAAACTGATAAGTTCCTAAAAATAGATGACATGTGATACTATTTTTCATTGTTTATATATTAGTACCCTGTAACCTGTCGTCAGCTCTGCCCAACACACTGTGTATTATAAATATGTATTAATATGAATGCAGTATAAGGGAAATAATTTGCAGAGTACAAAGTAATGTTCTGTTTACATAATTGCAAAAAAAGTTTCTTTGTAGTTACCAAGTATTACATTTGAACAATATCTAAGCTCTAAATTCTGAAAGATCGATGGGAAATTTTTTGTGAAATAGTCGTGATAATATTGTACATATATATTCTATGTACTTGAAGAATTTCTAAAGATGGCCTTGATGGGTCATAGCCATGTTAACTGACCGTCACTGATATTATAAAGCTAAATATTTATGTTAATCCTTTTTTATTTTCCACTTAGCAAATAAAATATTTCGAGCTTAAGTTAACCTTCATTATAATTTGACTATATTATGCACCTGATTTGAAACTGAAATACTAAGTTACTTCAATTACAGTACCTAAAATTTCCAAAGATTTTTGTGATGTGTGCATACAAATTAAAATTTTATGACTAGAAATTAACTATGCAGTAACAATTTAATTTTTATTTCCTTTCATGTGTAATACGTGTTTGTTACAGTTGTTTAGATGTGATAAGTCTCGAGACAAAGTTCAGGTCATTGTAGCACTCCGTATTGTTTTTTTTATCACTGAATTTTAAGACTTGAATCTTGCAAAAGTACGATTGTTATGAGATAGGTCTTTAAGTTTTGTCTGTTTTTGTCAATATTTTAATAAGTTGTGATTTTATGAGGCACTAAATATGTTAATCAATTTTAGACTGCGGACATTGCTGGGTGTAGTTTTAAGACATTCCGAGTCACTGCAGTTACGTGTTGAAACCACATGTGTGAGTACGTTCTTTGATGCGGACAAACACAGGCAGTTGAAAAGTACGCAAATTTTGGCAAATAACGTGACCAGGTTTCATGTAGTAATGATGATTGTTGCTACTTTTTATGATGTTAGTCTCTCCTAGTTACTTCATCCAATTACTTACTGTCTTTGCAATGCTGATGAGTTTGTCATTGTCAGTTGATTCCTGTCTGAAGCCTGCCAGTGTTTGTCCTTATTGTGTGTGTCTATACTACTTTCATCTGACCATATAGTTTTATAAGCACGTTTTGAAATAAATAAATTTATATGTATACAATGAACTTTATATTACCTGTACAAATTTGTTAACTTGTAAAGTTACATGTGGGTGTGATTGATTGTAAATAAGTTTATTTGAAGTGAAAGCCATAAATAGTATAATGTATTTAAAAAACAGTTAAGTTTTAAATTATGTACAAAAAAGATACCATTTGTAAATAATTTATGTAATGTTATCATCTAATGTTAATTTTTGTGAGATTTAGGTTTTTACTATAACAACCTATGGAGTTTCAAAATTTTGTTGTTTAAAAAAAAATTATTGTACTTAATGCACACAACTGCATGTGGTTGCAAAAATTTTTGAGTGACAAGCACTGTTTGATTAATTGTGCATGTTAAAATGTAGTGTTACGGTGTGTGGTGGAAAATTGTTCAATGATTGAATTACATATTTTTTTTTTTCAAAAGTTGTGTATTTTTGTGTGCAAAATCTAACCCCTTAAATTTTGGACATTTTATTAGTCATGGTATTTGTAATTCCCAGATGATTTGTCATTAGAGATGGAAAATAATATTTGTAATTCTGGTTTTAAAGTACTTCAGCCACATCTAGCTGTATGGATTCCACAAATAATTGCACTGTTATTTTAGAGCATCAAAATTTGGGTAAAAAAAATTTTCTCATAAAAATCCCATTATATTTTTAGTCCCATTGTTAAGATTCTGAGCACTTGTTTTCAAGTTGCTGCCAGGAAGTGTGGTAATTATTATAGGAAAATGCAGTTATTACAATTACAGTAAAACTTGCTTAAGATGTAACTGCACAGTGTTCTCCATTAAGATGTAGTCAATAACATATTTTCCCATATAAAACAATGTATTTGAATTCAATTTTTTGTTAGCATATTACCACATATTTAATTAACAGAAATAAAAAGTTGTCCAATGTGTAAATATTCTTTTAAAGACTTTAATAATCTGTATTTGTTGCTGCTGTGTTGCACACACAAAAAATGTAGCCAGCACTAGCTGGCACCATTGATGCCCGTATAGTGTGTGTGCACATGTAGTTGGATATCGATAGTTCGCCGAATGCATGCAACGCGCATGCTGTCTCATGCAGAGTAAACTACATTGGATAGCCTGCACTCTATCGTGGTTAGTGTGACCTACGAAGATAGTTATGGCCATGAGTACACTACGTCTGTTCCAGCTCATGTTCGGGTCAGGGTTTCGTTTTTGTTAGGTTTTTATTGCATTGCTAATTAATTTAAATTATTTGGCATGGTTTTGTATACTCTGCTTTATCTACTTTCCATGCAACATGTTTGGTTTTTATGAACATCTCGACCTCAACAAAAATGCTTTTCTCGCATAAAAGTCACACCCCTGCTTTTCAAACTTGATTATAGCGTAAAATGTGATATGATTATGCAATAAAACATGGTACAGTAAGTCCTCGGTTTACGTCGGGGTTACGTTCCTGAAAACCGCGACGTAAATAGAAACGACGCAAAATGAGCCATGTTTCATGCCACCGGCCGACCACGGCCCAAGGTCGGCCGGAAGCGCTGGCATACAGACGTGACAACGGGCAATTTTATCAGCAAATTACAACCGACAGCGTGGGAAACAAGTCCAACTAGTACTTCTCAGCTTTATAGAATGGTTATTTAACCAGCTGCTTTATTACCTTTATTGATTGAAATATAAAAACAGATATATAGTCATTTGGAAGACATCTTATGAAGAAAAAATCATAAATTGCAGTGAGCTGATACTGTAGGCCTACTACAAACGCATTTAATCACGATAAAGTTAACAACGGCACGTTTAAAACTCCGGCCAACTCAATGATATCATAGCGACTGAAGTGTAGAGCTGTAGCAAACCGTATGTATTCGTTACTGAGTAACGGGTGCGGCATCTAGTAACGAGTAACGAAACATTACACACGAATGCATTTCGTTACTCGCATTTTTCGTATGTTTTACGCATGCGCGCACTTATTCGTTACAAAGAACGATGTTTGTTTATTAAGAAAAGTATAATTTGGAAATTCGTCGTCCAAGTTTTTTACTGTTTATTAAAGGTATTGTGTGTGTGTAGACAAAGTTTGAGATTGGAACAGAAACAACGTAAGAAAGTATTTTTTACAAATTATAAATATGTATGTTTTTGTTTTTTATTATCACGTATTTTCACGTTTTTTGTTCTTATCTTAAAAGAGATATTATAATAAAGCTGCTCTAATGAGATTTTATTGTTTCTTGGTTAACAAAAGCTGTTAATTATCAAATACTTTTAACTGTTTATATTCGATTTATTATTATTTATGCGACGTCATACTGTACGCGTACGAAATACGACTCGATTCGTTGCTGTTACATAACATAGCATGTTATGCGGTATCAGAAGTAACGAGTAACGATACGAAAGTAACGAGTACTAATTGTTATAGTAACAAATCCATACGGGTACACTTTTTTTAGTTACTTTTACACCTCTACATAAGTGCCAAGGAGTTGGACAAAAAGGGGTAGGAGAAAATGCTGTGTCGTTGCGGGAAGTAGATAACACTTCTACGTGCGAGATACGTGGGTGGCCGAGCGGGCGGGCTGGTAGTATTGCATCACCGCGCGGAGAGCAGCGGAGAGCAGGAAGCGTGCCTCATGATGTATGATAAGATAAAGCGGTGAACGTGTAGCTTACGCTACATAGCATAAATTAACTACCAAAGGAAACAAAGAATTATAAACGAATTATATACGGTTTTTTGGTTAAAATAAAGATTTACGGTCATTGTAAACGACGTTATTGTGAATCGGCGACAACTTAAATTGAAACATGAGTACTCAAACATTAGCGACGTTAATCCGAAACGACGTAAATCGGTACGACGTAAATAGAGGACTTACTGTACTGAATATGATCTTTGCTCAGTTGGAAATTAAATATTGGAATTTCTATATATAGGTATGTCAGGGTGGCTGCACTCCTGGCAAATCCTAGGTTTTTTTTTTTTTTTTTTTTTAAGTCATGTAACTAATTTATTCACATAATATATCTTACTTCCAAAAAAATTTTATTTGGATAATGTAGTGTCATAATTTCAAACTACTGAAGGGAAAAAAAAAGACAACTTTTATTACCATACATACTATTGCTCTACAACTCAAAACAAAACTGCTGCAACTGTATATTTTTTAATTATTAAATTGGTGAGTCCTTGAATCCTCTAGATGCATAGTCGGACGGTAAAGATCTGTCTGAAACCTTAGGGTATTCTGCATCACCAATGACCACAGACCTTCTGTTCTTTATAACTCTCCAGCCAGTTCTTGTGGTCCAGTCCTAGAAAAAAAAGGAGAAAAAACATTAGATTTACGATGATACACTGGAGTTTTGTATTGCACAGTTATTTATTTTTATTTATTATATTTGTGACGCCTACCAACAGCTAGAACCCTTAAATGGTAGTCAACCCATACATTAAACAAACACAAAAATACATATGAACAATCATTTAAAACTAGGTCATGATTCCTAATACAATAGACAACATAAGAGACATCCTGGATAGAATCTCAAAATTACAGTGCGCACCAAACCACTACAGTACCAACTATCATAGTACTATTGGTGGTCTGAAGAATTTGGTGTTCGATCCTCTGAGTCACGTGTTTGTTGCAGGACAGCTATTCCCTAACCCCTCGTAAAGGTGTCAATTCTACTGGAAGCAATGCTTACCAACACCCATCTAATTATGACCCGAAACAATTTAACATTTCTACTATATACTTACTGTACTCATAACTAATATAATACCACTAGTAATATTATATTTTCAATATTTGTTCTTGGGTGCCATTTTAAGTATGTCTAGGAATTATATCAAACCTGCAACTATTTGAACTAAAGTTTATATTTACAATCAAAACTGTCTTACATGAACATCGTAAAGCTGCACAATATTTCTGCGTTTTCATATAATAATCACACTTAAGTTTCTATAAACCTAAGCTAAATAAATTGCATCATGTGAGTACGAATTAATCCAACAGTTATACACTGATTCAATCACAAGTAATTTAAAACAATTTAATATAATTCATATCATTAAATTCCAATGAATTAATCTGAAATAATTATGTCATTAATTGTAAAAATTATTTTGCATTCAATTAAGTTTGAATTTACCACAACTAGGTCTCAGTTTAAGTAGAACATTACCTATGATTAATTAACTGTTAATTTACAAGACAAAACAAAATCATAATTAAGATTAAAATTTAAGAATTCATAACCCTTTGATTCATTTATAATTATTTAAGGTAATCAGACAATCTTGACAACATATTTTGAATACCGTGTTTTCTCGTATAATCGTCGCACATTTTATTCTAAAATCAAGTTTGAAAAGTAGAGGTGTGACGATTATAAGTAAAAAAAAATATTTTGTTAGGTAAAGTTATTCATAAAAACAAAACCAGTTCTTGGAAAGTGCATTTATTTAAAAAAAGGTGGAGTATACAAAAGCATGCCAAACAATCTATATTAATAATTCCTTAAACAAAAACCTTTCTTCAACTTTAAATAGAATAACCAAAACTCTAACGCGAACGCAAGCCACTTGAATCTGACGTGAACTAACGTGTCGTAGTACACACTTGCCACGAAAGAATGCGGGCTATCAAATGTAGTTAACTCGGCACCTGACAGAGAGCGCGCGTTGCATCCAATCGGCGAGATATCGATATTCGACTACGTGCACGCGCTCTATACGGGAAGCAACATAACCAAACATGAATGATGCACTGGCTACATTTTTATAAGCGGTACGCCACGGTAGCGCAATCAGATAAAGGAAATACAGTTTAAAAAAGTTTTTATAAGAAAATTTACACGTCAAACAACTTAATATTTTTCCGTTAATTTATTAAGTTAGTGGTAATCACCGAATAAATATTATATTTCTACTTTAAAATACATCTTTTTATACGGAAAAGATACCTACACAAAGCGCTCGGTATCTACTAGCGAAACCAAAAACATCATGCGATGTTTACGCAAGAAGTTTTTTTATCCAAATTTTGACAGCCTAAAACATGGTTGCGAGGATTACGTGCGTGTGACCATTATGCGATAAAACACAGTATTTAAATAATTTGAAATCAACCTGCAAATGTGTCGGATACAAACTTGCTACAAAAAAATAGGATTCAGTTCCAGAACCTTGAATGAATAATACACAAAAATAACCTCCACTAGCTTACGTGGTCTGTATAAATACCAATCGGACATGAATCAGTGTTTGATCATCACAGTGTGTCTTGGAGAAGTAGGAACCATCATACTGCAGACTGCACAACACGTAGACTCCGGCCTTCAGGAACTGATGGCGTCCTTCCTTCCGCGAAGATTCCGGCTCTCGTGCTAATATAACTGGTAAGGCGAACTGTCTTCGTTAACTATCATGGGACATACTGGCACAATCTCTTGCAGAAATATTCTCTTCTAAATGTAAAAACCTTTGATTCAATAAATCTTCTTCAGTCAGTATTAAACTCTGAATTCTTCAGAAATTGTTGGTTATACTACAATGTCTTTCTTCATACGACAAAGAATATTCAATTAGATTGTCACACCGTAAAAGTTATTCAATTGTCACAAATGTTCTAATTTCTTGAGAAACAATTATAATTTGGTAGTGGTGCTTACTTCCAATGGCACTTCTGTATTACACCAAGTCGTCCAATTTATATTAAATTCTCCAACTGTATTGTCATGTGCTAACTTCTGGACTACAGCTCGTTAAGAATGAGACTTACTTTCTTTTTAAATGTTTCATTTTTTTGTCGTCGTCCCCCGCCTTCCCAAATTGACATAAGCAAAACTATTCTACTCAGAACTAGAAAAAAAAAATCACAGTAGGTACATAATTGTTACGAATTTGTATCCAATCATAAATTTAATGAAGACTGTTAAATGAAGAAATTTTTATGTATGTATTAAGGTATTGTTACGAACTATGTGGGAGTACTGGGTTCATACGGGATAGCCCAATTAAGTTTTATTACAATTTTATTAATTAGTAATATTTACATTAATAATAAGTAATTGTACTTAAAAATGTCCAATCACAAATCACTGGAACTTAAAAAAATGTTAATTCTCAAGTCACTCAATGTCTGTCAAGTTCCACAGTTTTCACTCCTCACTGGAGCTTGGCTCAACAGGGGTTTGCCCCTTACCTCGCGCCTGTCCACACTCACAGTCTCTTGCCACTCAGTCGCCGCACTCTCACGATACAGTTGAACTCCGCGTCGTGCCACTCTCCGGGGGGGATGGGGAAGGGGGTGTCTCTCACCTCTTTGCCGATATTGCACTTTCCTTAATTCGCGGAACTCTCAGAATTCCAGAACTGTCGCGGGACTCGCTTGAAACTCTCGTGGCACTCGTCCCGGGACCCGCAGAACTGTTGTGGAGGCCGGAATCACTGCTTAAGTACTTGTGGGTCATCTTTCCAGAATCTACGAGAGCGGCTGTGACGAGTCGCATCATTCCCGGCTGAGAAAGGTGGCGCCCATTCACGCCACTCCGCGCGGAATTCCCAAGGCCGCTCAGCGATAGATGACAGCGCTGAGGAAGGGTGATGTGCGGTGAGCAGAGGGCAGAGGGTGCAGCGATGACCCTTGTAATCTGGCTAGGCGCGCATGGCATGCTTTACATCAGCGGATGGCATGTGACGTCAGTGGTCTAGCAGGGCCGCCAGCCAGCTCCGAACCTGGCATCGCGGTCTGGTCTCTCGCGTTCGTAAAAATATTATGGTTAATACGGTAATTCTATACATAATTACAATTTCATAAATTCATTGATACAAAGATTATTCATAATCACTAAATTATTAAATTTTATGTGACTGTAATCTTGTAACAAGACTTCTCATTGGCAGCTAGAAACATTAACTAACTACAGGCAATGATAAAACACTGCATTAAAACTACAGCAAAATAATTTAAATAGTACATGAAAAACAGAGAATACACATATTTGAATATAATGAAACATTACAAAGACAAAATGATATTAATTTACTACCTATATCCTCATTACTAAGAAGGTAGGTTTTACCTTTCATAATAGGTGGCTGCATAGGCGTACCCAGGGGGGGTGTTTTGGGGGTTCAAACCCCTCCCGAAATAAGGCAAGAAAATTTTGAACACTCATGTCATTCGAGCTCAATTTCTAAATACAGAGCAACGAGAGAAATAGTCACCAAGCAGCCCAATTGGTAAGTAAACGTAAACAAATTTGAATTGCAGTGGTTGGTTCATAATAGGTCAGTCTAAATTCTCAAATCGCGGTGATTGGTCTATGGAATAATCAGTTCAACTCTACTTTGATTATGTTTTAGATTGGCTTAGTAGAATTTGGCATTGAGTAACAGTAGTGATTGCGACCTAATTTCATACAAAACTCTATAAAACTATTAAAACATGGGGGGGGGGGGGGATGGGACGTTTTTTGCTCGTTTTGTCGTCAGGTACTTTCATTTAAATGCTGTAGCTACATCTGTACATATAACACGAAGAAAAAAGTTTGATTTTCGCAAGGTGCGTAATTTTAAATGACTGTTACAAACATTGAAAAGCTGATATGTAAATTTCTCGCCTCATATGAAAGGGACCTCGTTGAGTGCAACGTGGTGTGAAGTTGTGTTTGAGTCAGTAGCTTAATGGCCTCAACTCAATGTGTAGGTGTTTTTAGCGAACATTGTAATAGAACAATATAATTTAATATATATAGGGCCTATAATATACTAGCTGCCCGAACCAGCTTCCACGGCTATACTAATGGGGGAAAAATGAGACTAAATATCCCATTTACAGTAATAAAAAATGAAATAAAACGCAATTAATTTCGACAAAAATGTATTACAATGCTTTGTAATGTATCGGAGAGAAAACGAGTAGCACCGATGGTTTCCCGCTTCTCGAGCACGCAACGTACAACTGATGTACCCGTACTTCGCTACGGCAGTCTGCAGGCAGTACACTCTTGCGCCGCTCATTATACATGCCCCTCCTTGTGGGTACGCCACTGCCGCACCTCGAATGGAAAAAAAATCAAAGCAATGCTCGTTGTCATGGAGATGCAAAAGGCATAAACAATGAAAAATCCCGCTGTGCCACTATTGCCCGGGCTTAACCACCCTTGGGAGTTGATTTTCGGAAAACGTCATCCTGCATAGGAACATTACTGTCAAGTTCAAGTCTGTAGGATATAAAATTAAAAAAAAAAAGGGCAATTTTTGATTTTTAAAGTCCCCGTTAAATTTCAACGGTGATGAGGACTGCATTAACAGTGAATTAGTTGTTGCCATAGAGACGAATGAAGCATCAACAAAGCAACAGCAGTTGCCATGGTTATTTTCTACCAAAAACTGGAATTTTGATATTTTACACCCCCAAAACTCACTTTGGGAGCTGATTTTCGGAAAATCATATCTTAGTGAGCGTCTACATACATCACAAAATGAGTAACTATGCTAAGTTTCAATCGGTTGAAAGATTTCAAGTCAGTCGTAATGAGTCAGTCAGTTGTATTTCGCACAAATATATTTTTAAATTTAAATAATTTTAGAAAAAATAATAATTAAATCTATACAGAAATATGCCTCGAATTGAAAAAAAAAATCGATCCAAGCGATGCCCGTTGCCATGAAGACGCAGAAGGCATAAACAATGCAAAATCCCGTTGTCCCGTTGTGGCCAGTGCTTAACCACCCTTGGGAGCTGATTTTCGGAAAACGCTGTCATTAATCGAAATAAAATGTAGCCTATATATAAAGTTGAACAAAGTTACAAATATTTGGGCGAAATTTCATTAAAATCAATGCAGTAGTTTCAGAAATTAGCCCGGACAAACATCGTGACACGAGATTTTTATATAAGTATAAAGATTTAATTCTGTTTTGCTACACTTGAATTGTAAAGCCTGAATTATAACAGCCCGTCGCATCCGTCCGTCATCCGCCAAGCGATATACAACTTCATTTCACTTCACTGCTTGGATTTTGGCCTTGAGCAGTATCCGTTTAGCCAGAAATATCAATTTCATTATTCTTATTCATCATCTTTCAACGCAAGTGTATATTTTGAATGTCTCGATTTTACTCCTATGCCTTACCCAGGACTCGAACCCAGAACCTCTCCACCATAAGCCGGTGTGCATCCGACTACGCTACGGAGGTCGGCTGGCGATTTACAACACTCCGCTCGTCCGTCATAATATTTCTCCATGTCAGTGCTGACAACTGTTGAGAAAACTTAACAATTTGGGGGAAAAAATTATCATATGTAATTATATTACTTAATAAACAATTATGTAAAGTAAGAACTTGAAACTCATTAAATTCAGAGTGTTTTTTTTTCGGTATGTATTTTCACATTTCCAGAGTTACCATACGTAATTATATACTTCCGTGACTTAGACCATTTTTGTTTCAAAAAAGAGCTTTCGAAATGTGTCTAAACGTAAGTTAAGAAATGATTTTGGAATCATCTAAACAATTAAACAAACTTTAATACATTTTAATATAATATTTTATATGCAAACACCTAGAAGACATTAGGAGGTTATAGTTTCATCCGTTCACCCGTCAAAAGTATAAAGTTACCAAGCTTTAGACGGATGAGTGGATGACATTTTTCAGTCCATCTTATTGGGTGCAGGTCACGTAATTGACAGACGGATGACGGATGGACGGGCTATTGTAATTCCGGCCTTAGTTGCTAACACCCTTTAAATCAAATTATAGAGCAATTATTCTATGGTCATGCCGTCAACGTATTAGGAATAAGTTTGTAAAGTGCGTACGTAAATTCGTTAAGTTAACTAATTATTTATATATATATATATATATATATATATATATATATATATATATATATATATATATATATATATATATATATATATATATATATATATATATATATATATATATATATATATATATATATGGGGGTTTTGTAGGTATTTTAATATTGTAATGTAAACTTACGTAAGTTAATTGAAAGAAAAAATATGTACAAATTACATATCAACAATATCCCAGGTTAAAAAATGAAATTTGAGACTATTATATTTATTTACTCAAGAAATAATTAATTTTTGGTGTTTGTGCAGTTTTTCTTAAAAATCTAGAAGAACACCCCCCGAAAAAAATTCCTGGGTACCCCTATGGGTGGCTCAATGCAGACTCATTTCAAGCTAACTTCGCAGCCACTTAATACTTAAAAACTTAAAACGCAATAAATGTAAGTTGATTTAATGGAGAAGGATGAGTGTATGAAATATACTGTTACCATCAGTACGCTATATGTCTTAATATCTTTCACTCACATTTGTATGGTACTTGAAGTAGTAGAATCCTGTGTAAATTCCAATTACTGCAATCAGGAACTTCCCTGTGAGGTATCTTGCAAATCCAGCTCTGTATTCACCCTGAAACACAGGATTTGAGTAACAAATTAAAAAAAAAAGTAATTGATATATAAGAAATATAGAAAACAAATTTAAAATACTAAAATTTATATTTGTTGACAAAATTATTACACAATCTGTCAAAAATGTGACTGGCTATGCTGGATGACTATCTATGATTTGTTATTGTTACCCAATAAAATTAACATTATTTTGGCCTAGTTAAGTTTTTTTCAGTGCCTGATTGCTTAGAAAATAAATTATAAATAGTTTTATGGAACACACATGATAGTAATTACAAAAAAGGATGTGCATGCGCAGGGGCAAAAATCTGTACAATTCACTGGAGGAAAGGGATTGAGGAGGGGGGGGGGGTGTCAGAA
Source organism: Bacillus rossius redtenbacheri (assembly GCF_032445375.1). Classification (NCBI taxonomy): domain Eukaryota; kingdom Metazoa; phylum Arthropoda; class Insecta; order Phasmatodea; family Bacillidae; genus Bacillus; species Bacillus rossius. The sequence continues at coordinate 26,826,500 of NC_086334.1, forward strand.
TTATGGAAGTATGTTTATCATTCCTGTTTCACAGTCATGATTTTGCAAGCTCAAGCACTCCTCCTCCTCACCTAAGATTTACACCTATGGGTGCACAGCTACAGGGCGCATTGCGAGTGGAACTTCTTAGAAAGTGAGGTAGGAAATTTATACACAAATATTTGTAACACATGTACAAATTTAGGGTACACATATTTGTAACACATGTACAATTTTAGAGTACAAAAATATTTGTAACACGTACAAATTTAGGGTACACAAATATTTGTAACACATGTACAACTTTAGGGTACACAAATATTTGTCACATGTACAAGTATGCAAGTATACAAGTTTGCATGTATGTGAGAATATAAAAATGTAGGCTATACAAGTATGCAAGTGTGCTTTAATGCCAACATGTCAACGAGCACTGCTACTGCATCTGCGTTTTTGGCAGGTAATTTGACAGCTAAGCATGATACATAAATTCACCTTTAATTACGTACACAATGGAGGTTTAAAATTGTAACGAACAAATGGCAATGGAAAACCTGCAGTCTCTTAAATCTGTCAGACACAGTACTTTATTTCTGTTCCCCCCTCCCCAATAAGCATCCAACTTCTAAGCACTGCACTTTTCAGTTCATATTACACTGACCTGAGTATCTGTAGTAACAAAGATAACTGGAAACAAAAATACTAAAAAAATCTTACTCAAGGGTAGATAACACATGCCTGATTGAATAAACTGAATAAATCTGAAAGGCTATAGAATAAATAATAATGAAAACTAACCTGAAAGTGTTTCAGCAGCAGCAAATTGGTTTTGTAACAAGACCTAACAATTTTATTAGAAATGAAAATTGAAGTTTACAAGTGTAATAGTGATCCAAAAGAAGACATTTTTATAGCAAGAAATTTTCAGATTAAAACCATATTCTTAGCAACTTTCATGACAGTAAGAACACTAGATAAACCTTTTTCATATTATTACTTAAAAAAAAATTAAAGAAGCAATTTATGGGGCAAAAATCATACATGTTAGCACATGCTGCACCATTTTCCTCTGCCGAGCAAGCTGTTGCACACTCACCTACCTGAAGCAGAGTAAACATCATTAGCATGCTTTAACTACAGCTTGTTTATTTTTCGTATGAAGCGTTTTCCTATGTATATTCTTTTTTTTAATATATTTCTACCCCATTTCCTGGTCCTCGTCACACACACACAGCCCCTCCCCACCATAATCTAAACAAGTTTATTCAAATCCAGAGGGAACTGATAAAAGTCCCTTTCAGGAATGATAAAAAAAAATTAATATTTATAAAAATATTTCACCATCGAAACAGCCCCTACACTAAATATATATGTATACCACTAAAATTACAAAAATATGTAAGTAGATAATTTATTTACCAAAACTGGTACCAGAGGCTTGAAAAGCGTATCCAAAGGGTATCTGTAAAACTTTCTGATGGGGTTCAATCGTGCTTCAATTAATTCCGGGACATGCCTGGGTTCATTCGGAGACAACTCCTGATCTTTGACCCACTGTTTTCTCCATGCCCGTTCTTCATCAGTCATACCGATCAATCTTTCTCTTTCCCGGGCCATACGGCCCTGGATTGACATTGGTTTCACGCCACCAGTATCCGATGCCATTTTTCAAATAAATTTTCTATACCAGACGAGAAAGTAAAACGTTCTAAACAGTCCTAAGCAGACGTCCCAAAATGAAAATCCATAGATTACAATTTTCATCCAGAAGGTAATCCCAGGAACCCCTGACGCACAATGCAGCTAACGCTAAGTATCAACTACCATCACAGAAATAATATCTAAACATTTTAAATTTATTTGTTTAAGAATATAATAATTAACATATATTTGGTAGGTATTAAAAAAATTCAGCGTAGTCATATCAAAAGAGCATCAAAATATTAATATTTTCATACGAGATACTCTGCCTGACAGGGAGAGAGTGGCATTAGCTGAATGAAGGAATGCTATGGATGAGAAATGCAAGGGATCTGAGGAGAAGCTGTGGCAGTGACTGAAAGGGAAGGACTCCTTGCCACCGGATGAAATCTCAATTGCGAGTGTAAAATATTTAATCAAAATAAAATCGGAGTGTATTGCTTCTTTAGGGCAGATGAGATCGATGAGGCTAGCAAATATGGGACTTAAGAAAGTGATCCTAGCGAATACAATAAAGAACCAAGGGATTTTTAAAAACACTCAATGGTCTTGCAATGCACATTTATATTAATTTCTCCACCATAAAAGTTATGGTTTGACGTCGTCCGACCGAAGGCCACCCTAAAGCCCGACCTGCAACCGCCAGTATCCGACCCCGCTAACGGAATGCGTCACTAGCCATAGCCCACCCGAGTCAGACGAGCGCCGTGGGACTTAGGTATTATCAACGCCCTTAACGTAATCGACAAGACAAACCGAGTCATGTACACAGTAAATTCACTAAACTTTAATGAACCCGCCACTTTGAATTAATAACACCGTGCAACACAAGTGCGACATAGGAGTGCCCGGGTCACTTACGTGTAGTTTTCTACTAAAACAGCTGTGAGTGCAACCCTTGTGGCCTTCAGCCTAAATTCAATAGTGTAATATGTGACGTAACTCAAACCGCCCAAATTAGCATTTATCATTCGCCACTGGAGTAGTTATCACGCAACAAACAGTCTCCAGTGTAACTCTAATAATTTAAACTTATTTTATACAAAATTATTAAATGTCATTTCTAAAACATATATATATTAAGTTAATCATTAAGTTTTATTGTATGAATTTAGAGCCACTTAAATTTAGTTATTAATATAAATTTTTACGAATAACGGAACTTTAGAAACTCTGGCGCGACAGGGAGCTCACCCCTCCCCTCGCGCCAGGGCCAGACGCGAGTACAGCACGACTCGCGGACCGGGACGGACGCACGTCCCACGGGGAGCCATCATCTCTTTGTATTCATCGAACTTCAATCTGGTAATTATAGCCAGACCCCGAAACCTTTATTAAATACTCCCCGTGTGCGCCCGGTCCTTTTCCGGTGTAGGGCCTAACCCAGCCGCGTCAACTTAACACGCCCCACACAACGCATTACGTGGGGCCGTGCAAAATACGGTACGGGTCGACTCCCGCCACCACAGACTTTTAATTAATCGCCAAGTGCACAGGCACTGGCTACATCCAATCGTAGACGTGTTCTTAATTTAATAGCGAGCTGCAGTCCACACAGGTGGGCCCGCGCGTCGCTGTTTACCAATTACGGGATTAGCCGACTCTAATCAAACACTCTCCCTCAACTGCAACTGGCGTGAGGGCATAACGTTAGTGACGCTGCGTCAGAGCGCCTAGTGTGTAATTGACAATGTACTTTATGTTAGGGAATTCGTGTGATTGTAAGTGCAGTGTAATTTGCCATCGTAATTAAACGTCCACTCCGCACACTCTGTGCGCGACATGTAAACGACAGTGCAAAACCGTGTACGTTATTCCTGAACCTCACCAATCTAGTTAGGGATCAGCGTCCTATGCTGTGCAGGGCCAGTGGGGCAACAAGCATTAGGGATCCCTAACACCATTATCACCACCGCCGCCATTCCTAGTGGGCCACGCAGGGGCTTTCGGACCTCACGACCCACCTCGTGGCTAACCACCGCGTTAGCCTGGCGCCCTCCCGGACACGTTTCCCCGCAACAGAACAGCCTTCCCGCTAGGAACACCGCCGAGTCTCGAACACGAGAACCCGGGCGACGGCAGGTTACAGCTCAAATATCACTGTTGCCCTATGCATGACGAGAAGACTGCGCGCCAGTTCACAGCCTTATATATAGGAATGATAATTTGGTGTGTGCTTCATTCTCAAAAATAGGTACTGATCAAAATCATAGTTTTGCAAATATACATAGGTGGATGGTTGATGTCATCATGACTGCCTTGGCTTATGCAAAAATGGTTGATTGCCCAGAGTGTCAACTTTAGGGGGGGTAGGTGAAACTTGCATTAGTAAGCAGATTTCTCTTGGGATTGGTTCCTGGCCACATGGCTCGAATCGGTTGGTGGGAGGGCTCAGCTTAAAACTCCTGAGTTGTGAGCCATTCGGGATTTTATGTTATTTACTAAATGAAAGAAGATTATATTCACGAACTGAATTTATTATCTCAACAACCCTTTTTATGGTGCTGTTCCCAAGCATGGCCTGTTTCGAACGAGATCGGTAGATCGTCCCGGCACACTGTGGATCGCCTTTCGAGATTACTTAAGGCAGAACACTATTTCGACGGGTGGACGGAAATGTCTGCGATGGCAAAGTGTTTCAGCATTTCTTTACAGAGTCCATAAAGGGGTTCGCTGAGGGCGAGATGTATGCCCGGAGCATAATACACAGAACATTAATTTACTGATTGCGGCATGATAAATGTTAATAGTTGGCCGCATCTCTTGATTCGAGACGTTTTTAACCATTACACTTAATATACAATTGCAAAGAACACTAGGTAATGAAAGTCTGGAGTACGATTATGCAGTAATTAATACCATCGCTGGTATGACGCTCGGGTGGAAGGCCCCTTTAACTCACCTACCATGTGAGTGCAGTACACAGACCACATTAATGAATCATCGTTGGTAATTTCGGTTGCATATTAAGCCCAGAAGTGGCCCTGTGCAGGGTAAGCTAGAGAGCCTTGCAGTAAATCCACATTTCATGATATTTCGTTCACACATCTTCGTAAAGCTATAAAAAAAATTATGTATTATGTGAAACATGTCTCGAAGGAACAAAGATTAATTAGTTACGTGGAGGTCAAGGCCGACATGACATACTGAAACCACTTGTCGTCTACCTGTGGACTAGTGTACAGTCACTGCCACTGCATATTATTATAATTTTCGCCCTGGCATACCATCCAAAACATTAACATAATATATAAAACGTGTACTCAGGTTCATTACTACAAAGTTATGTTAAATATGGAAATCAATGATGAGTTCCTCCTAAAAATTTTTTTCCCCCTTGATATAATACCTGAATTTTATTGCCAGGGTGTGAATACAAAAAGATCTAGTGTTGCATAGTTAAAAATATCTTCAATGTTTTGTCCCAAATTATAACATTAAAGTGGAATTTATCTTCATTTATTAGAAACAGTACCTATTTGGCCTTTTGTTTTTTGGGAATGTGTCGGTCTTTTTGATTTCATATCAGCTGTACTTTCACTAGCACTTGCATCGTTTGAACGTTTTTATAACAAATATAGATTACTTTTAAGCTATTCCGTCGCCTATTTTTCTTTTCATTTATTTTGTTTTAAATAAGAAAAAAAGTATTTGATTTAATTATATTGTAAATTATATTGGTTGTAACTTTTTTCTGTTTCTGGTAGTTGAGTTTTGAATTTTGTTTTAATACGTTGGACAACTTGTTTTTCTTTATTTGCAAAGTACCTAGATAAATGAAAATCAAATGTTTTTGTATTATGAAATTTTGATTCTGTGAGAAGTTAATGAATTTTTCCCATAAATTTAGATGACAAGGATTAATGTAAATTACGTGAATAAACATTGATTATGGAAGCATTGATACCAGTGATTAATAAGTTACAGGATGTATTCAACACTGTTGGTGCAGATGCAATACAGCTTCCAGAGATAGTTGTGCTGGGAACTCAGGTTAGTTTTTCGCAGTATTATTATATAATAATGCGCTCATATTGTAAAAATACTATACAGGTCCGAATTTTGATATATTGTATATTTGTGGCGTTTCCGCTAATTGTTTTTTGAAAATTATATATTTAAGTACTAAAAACTTTCGTATCTCCCCTAAAAAGTTGGCAATCATTAAGGAGAGTCGAATAAAACTCCAAAAACTTTTTTTTATTTATATACCTTTCTTTACTTAAGTTTTTAAATGGCGTCAAGGCAGTGATGTTTAATGTCAAATTGTTTTGGCTTGGGCCAAGATTTTTTCTATCCTAATTGGTTTTCCACCTTGATTGTGCATACTTAGGGTGGAAAACAAACTTGGCTCCAACTGTATTGCACTGACATGAAACTCCCCTATCTTGTGGAAAGTAACAAGTAAACATTATGGTGGCAGCAACATGATCAGGGATATTTTGGAGCTTTTGCCTTATTGCCGACATTATTTCAAGTAAAATATATCTGTGGATTAGTTTAGGAAATTGGACCAGTATTCAAATGTGGATCATCCCAAATGGGAATCCAACTTATAGTTGTGCCTAATCACTCAGTGTTGTTGACTTAATATTTACATATGTGAATTAGTGAAGCTGTTTGAGAGAAGGAAACCAAAAATATGGTAAATATTTACTTGGGCGATATTTCCGAAAAAATTTTTTAAAAATCCGAAAATACCTTTATATAATGCTCTTCAACTTCCTCTTTTCATTAAAAGCGGCGGAGATTAGAAATTCCAAATACTTTAGGAGATATCGAATTTTTAAATTTCTTCATATGTAGTTGAGCGGTATTTGCGAAAAAAAATGTTAAAAATCCGAAAATACCTTTATTATATGCTCTTCAACTTCCTCTTTTCATTAAAAGCGGCGGAGATTAGAAATTCCAAATACTTTAGGAGATATCGAATTTTTAAATTTCAGCACAAAACCAGCGCATTCCTGTGGCGTGCGTGGACCATTGTTTCTTGTTTACGTACGAGTATTTTTTTTTTTTATTGGATAATGATGTCACGTGATTGTTCGTGATAGGCCAGAATTCAAATTAACTAATACGTGATTATTTAGTTCAATTATTGTTTAAAACGGTGTTTAATTACCGCCTCCAACTTAGGTGAGTTTTTAACGTTTCTAATTTTAAAGTCTTATTTGTTATTTTGATATTGTTGCGCAAGTAATTAGTAACAAAAAAATTTACCTCAGTTGTTACTGTACATCCTTTGTTACGGGTTTGTTAGGTAAGGTCAGTTACATTATAAATAATTTAAAACTAAGGAATAATTAAAATTAATTCACATTATTTTTAATATCACCTTAGTTTGAAAGTATTTATAATGTAACTGACCTGACCTAACCTAATCGACCCTTTTAGTTTACTGTTCACCCTTTGTCCGGGTTTGTTTGGTCAGGTCAGTTACATTATAAATATTTAAAAACTAAACAGCCATTAAAATTAATTCACAAAATAATTTTTAATGTCTGCTTAGTTTGAAAGTATTAATAATGTAACTGACCTGACCTATTCAACCATTTTATTAATTACGCATTCACGATTCACGTATTCACGTCTCACGAACACACGGCAAAATAACAAAAATGGCGCCGCTCGAATGGTTCCACAGGTCTTGTATTGCAAAATTAAAAAATTCGATATCTCCTAAAGTATTTGGAATTTCTTATCTCCGCCGCTTTTAATGAAAAGAGGAAGTTGAAGAGCATATCATAAAGGTATTTTCGGATTTTTAACATTTTTTTTTGCAAATACCGCTCAACTCTAATGATGAAATTTAAAAATTCTATATCTCCTAACGTATTTGGAATTTCTTACCTCCGCCACTTTTAATGAAAAGAGGAAGTTGAAGAGCATAAAATAAAGGTATTTTCGGATTTTTAACATTTTTTTTCGGAAATACCGCCCAAGTAAATATTTACCAAAAATATATTTGTATGCCTAAGGAAAAAATGAAGTTTAGTCTGCTGCCTTCAAGTCGTTTGTTCTGTAGTACATAGGTATATCCAAAATTTATCGGAACTCATGGCAGCTGCAACATGGCCACTCTACAGGCTGAATTGGCTTTCGCAAGTAATACTTGTGAAATTTATTGCCTTGTGATTATTCTGTCACACTTCATTGTACAGTGAGATATTTCATTATAGTTTTGAATCTTGAAACAGTAAATTATTTTGTAGTTCTTCTATAATTTTGTTTTTAGTTTTTCCTCTTAAATTTAAATTGATATAAAATAATCTTTTAATTTTTATGGATGGAAAAAGTGCCAAATAACAAAGAAAGCTCCATACAATTGCAGTGTGCAAAATTGTATGCATTCTCTAGCTATCTTCAGTTCAAGCAATGGCTATAGTAAGTACAGTTTCCTTCCATGTTTAACTACGGGCAGAAGCAGCCAGGTCACTGCAAGCAATAAGTTGTTCGCTCCTGCACAGTATTAATGGATATTTTGTGACCTGACTGATTGAGCACAACTTTTTGGAGACTAAAGTCAAATCAAGTAAGTACTTGATATCAGAAACTTTTTTGAACAGTAACACGTGTGTGTGTTTTGTTTTGCCAAAGAATAGTTTGTTACAAAAATTTTTTTAAATACCTTTGTACTATATATTAACATTTCTTTGGTATTTCAGTTAAAACTACATATATTGATGTTCGATAATCTGGCAAAGTTGCTAATCCGGTATTAAAGGGCCTGCCTCATCAGGGGTGTGTTTGTGTTAGTGAGGCGGGATGGTAGGTGCGACACTTGCTGGTGCTTTGAGCGCGGTATCTCTTCTAAGCGCAAGGCTGTTAACTGGCACGCAGTCTTCTCGTCATGCATAGGGCAACAGTGATATTTGAGCTGTAACCATAACTTTTTATGGTGGAGAAATTAATATAAATGTGTATTGCAGGACCATTGAGTGTTTTCAAAAATCTGTGCCTAGTGTTTCATGCTTAATAATTATATTCTGAAAACAAGCATTTTAGCCATTTTTTACTCTTCTCAATATACAGTTTTAAAAAGAAACATGGGAACAGAGTACTCATCCACCATCAGCCTATGTTTAGTGCTTTTAGTAAACAGACCCCACTCAGATATCTTGAGAAGTTTTCAAATTGCGTGTTTTTATCCCCTAAAGCTCTGCATACCGTATGGTATGTATACCCAGGTAGTCGGGGCCCTAAATGTATTACTACTACCGTACCTTTAAATGTGCAAAAAATGGCCATTGTTTAAGAATACAGTAATGTGCGTGGCTACAAAGTTGTCTGGTATGTGAGCTTGCGTGTTTGTTTCAGAGCTCTGGCAAGAGCTCGGTCATCGAAAGCCTGGTTGGCAGATCGTTCCTTCCAAGAGGGACCGGGATTGTTACACGCCGTCCCTTGGTTTTGCAGCTCATCTATTCTCCCAAGGATGATTCAGAGCATCGTTCAGCGGAGGAAGGTACTCCCATCTGCTTCCACTTAAATAAAATTCAGTGGCTAAATCTATATATTCATGTTGGCATGCAAGTGTGGTCTTCGGCTTGAATGCCAGAGTAATGCCAACATCAGATGATGTTTAATATTTAGCTTGAAATTGCCACCTGTCCATCTCAAACTACAATGAGTAAAGGGGCCAGTTACTTACTGGTGCCTTTGATAAATAAATAAAATAATTCAGAAAAATGTATTATTGTGTAGTACCTACATACTTCTAATTTTGAATGCTTATTTTTATTTATTTTTACTCTTATTAATTTGAATTTTTGACATGCTTACCAACAACTGAGAAGCCTTAAGGCACCTGCACTTGTTTTAGCTGTTTTTACGATCCTAAAAATAGTGTAAATACAAAACATGGAAACAAAACTAATAATCTGCCTTCAGTATTCTTAAATGGTTACCCCACTCAGATATCTTGAGCAATTTTCAAATAGTGTGGTTCTGAAGCTCTGCATGCGGATGTGTGCCCATATATCCCCGGGTTCCTTGAATAGTATGTACACTAAAAACATAACACAAAGATAAAACAAGGAAAGTTACAGGAAATGATTTCTAGGCAATACTTACTAGACAAAACTAGATAACTCATAACATGTTAATGAGATCATGTAGTTATAGTTATATTTAAATTAAATTAGGGGAAAAAATGTATTATTTACCCTTATCTAGTATTTAAAAAAAAATTTTATAGTAACATTTACTGTCACTATAACATAAGTTAACCACGGCAGTGCGTCCCAAGTGCTAATTTCATCCATGTGGTTATTTCCTGGTTATCTTGTCTGCACTAGTCTTTGTGACTTCATGATATTGCCATGTCTCTGTTATGCAATCATGTTACCTGCTTCCAAGATAACTTCAAAATACAAGCCCAACCCAATTAATCCAGTTGATTTGTCGATTACTATAGCCTGTAATTAAATCCATGACTTACTGTTTTCTAGCATAGTGCTCTCTACCTTACCATTTTTTTTCAAGTACAATACGCATTTGAATTGTTTTGTGGTTCTAAGTTAGAAAAGCATGAACAAAATATTTGATTTTTTTTTTATTTGTAGGTATATGAACATTTAGTTTTCAAACATTATAATGCAAATATTAAGTAAAATTAGTTGCATGAAAAAAGCTAATTTCGTAGTAATAGAGTATCTATTAAAAACTATAGATGCTGGTTTTGGAAAAAAATAAATTAAAATGACAAGTATGGTACCTAGTAATGTCTAATATTGTTTGTTGTCTAGTGATTCTGATTATTATAGTTTTACTGTGTAGTAGTTGTCCCTTGTCTTTGTAATTGACAATGTGACCAATTTAAATCGTACTATGTCTTCGTATGTGTTCAACAGTTTTTTTAAAATGTTTATTGTGTTTTTTATGTATGGTGCCTAATGCCTATGGCTGTCCAGCTGAAGCAGACATGTTACAACTTGAATAAAATAAATTAAAAAAAAAAAAAAAACATTTTGAAATTATTTTTATTATGTTTTATTGTTTTAATTTTGTCATGAGAATGAATAGAGTTTGTATAAAATAATTTCATTTGGATTTCAGGAACTCTGGACACGGGAGAATGGGGTAAATTCCTACATACCAAAGGCAAGATTTTCACTGACTTTGATGAAATTCGATCTGAAATCGAAGCTGAAACTGATAGAATGGCTGGTCGCAATAAGGGAATTTGTCCTGAACCTATCAGTTTAAAAATTTTCTCAGCTAATGTGGTCAATCTTACTTTAGTTGACTTGCCAGGAATAACAAAGGTAATTTGTTCAATACATAATACGTGCTAACGTATCCTTAATGTTTTATTACTTACTTGGATCTTTCAATTAATAAGAAAAGTGTATTTTCTACTATATCAAATTACTGTTTCCTGATGTATGTAAAGGCAGTAAAATATTGACGGGTGAAGCTAGTGCAGTGCTTTGAAAAGATTCTGTAAATAAAAATGAAGCATACCATTGAACCTAACCTAACCTAACCTAACCTTAGTTCCAAAAAATATGTATTTATTTTTTTCTTCTTCAAAAATTTGGAAAGTATTAAATAATAATTGGTAAGGGCTTTTGGATATTTATTTGTTTGAAATTTATTTTAGTTAAATATATTAACATATTTTTGTAAGCTTGCAAGTTTATGTATATAAACATATATTTTTTGACAAAACAGACTACAAACATGCTACCAAAACTGATAACATCTCCTAACTAGAAACATAACAATATAGGACAGTTAGTATCATAAATTACTCTACACTATATTACAAAAATGTGATTTTTCGTACCAGTGATGAATAAACTAGATCGTCAAGTAGAAAACATTTTAATGTTTTTATTTTACTGTCTGGGTCACAATTGGTCAAAATACAAGTACGTAAAGATGGTTTTGATGAATGTAGCATTTTGTTGAGAAAATGTGGACTTATTAAATGAACATTTTTCGAGAGATCTGTTTTCACTATCATTTTGCCACACACTCAAATATTATTGTCATGAGCTGAGTGCTAATAGTCATGCATTGAGCAGGGAGCTGTCATGCTAAAATCTTACTCTAATTTTTGCAACTGGAAACAAACCAATCTTAATATCCATTAATTTCAAATGTACAACCTTCTTATAAGACTTCAAGTCGAAAAACTATATATATATATTTTTTTTAATTTTATGTGCTAATCCATCAGAGCATATACCAGAGTGTGAAAGAGTAGTGTCATTCTGATTGATAAGCTGGCTGCGGTGGTCACATCCTTAGCGGGGTCGATCCCGTGGTAACGTGGGGAAATATAACCTTTTAAACATATCAGAGATGGCAAAGTATTTACAAAAAGAGCTTCAGAGTATGATTTTTGCACCGGTTTCGTTTCAGGTTCTCTTTTTTCCCCATCCATTAATTTCATCAATGCTCCATTATCATCTCATTCCCCCCCTTCCCCCCATTTCATCTAGATTTCAAGCCCTAATTAAAACATCTTTTCATTCTTACATGGGTGGTGATTTTTCCGACAGTTGATGTTAAAAGTATGAGAGAGGTGTGAGTAGATGGTGTGAGGTATGTTGTGTCTCATGCCTTGTTCGCAGTACAGAGTGTATGGCATCCACTGTTGCCAGATTGATACTACTGTGGGGGAACTTTTGAAGCTTTATTTTGTACTAAATAGGCCCCACACACACACTAAAACGTTGGGCTGAATAAAACTGTGTAATAAATTAGATTTCTTGATTGTGTGGCTCTTCACTGGTAATGTGGATATAAGGTAAGTCACAATTAGGTGTTACTTGATTGATTTGGAACATACATAAATATACACTGGAGTAGGTGTAATCACAAATGACACAACACAACACTTTGAATATTAAATATAGAATTATTTTATTCCAAGGTAAAACTATTTCAAAATTTCAATCTTATTAATATATTTAATTATTATTCATATCCAAAACAACAACCTAACTTAACGGTGACATCATAGTAATTCAATAAAATTTCAATTACCAGGAGTTATGTTGCGCACATTTAAATATTTTCAAAAGTCTTAATTTGGGTTCGTTGACACTACACAGTTTTTAATTAATGTTTTTAGGGAACTTAAATCAATTTACCTCGGCTAGTTAGGTTCAAACAGTTCATCGGCAGAGCTCAGAGCCTCTCATCTATAGGACCACTGAGTCTGTTAATTAATGTGTAAATTCGTAAAATTTATCTCCAAGTATTATCTAAATCATCTATAAAGTCAATTTAATTCATGAAATCAATGTTTATAATAAGTTTCGGCGACGATGTGACGTAAAAACGGGAGTTTCGTGATTCGTGCATAAGATTAGGGCACAAAAAATCTGGGCACTTTTGTTACTCACGTTAATCACTCCTATAATATTTATCTTTTTAGATAAATCCTATTTAAATGTTCTGAACTCCCTAATGGTTCATAATTATCATCCACTATCCGGGATGCCTGATGCTAGATAGCTAATTTTCAGGATTTAAAATCGCCGACGTCACGAAGTTGCCGCTCATTCAGCTGGCCATTGTAGAACTCTCTTTCTTACTAGTTTCTTCAAAATAACCAGTAAGACTCACTTTTAAATGGTGGCCCGTGATTGGCCAAAAGGACCGTTTCAGTCACATAATTTCTTACCGAAAACGTAAACTCCGAACGCAACAATTGCGCGGATAACAAAATTTCACTTAAAATTTAAATAAATAAATATTAAAATTATAATTTACATTATAAAATTACGGCGTTAATTTTACCGTTTACAGTTTTCAAGTCCATTAGTCCTTAGAGGGGTATCAACAATACCTCGTTCAAATAGTCCGGTAAAAATCCAAAGAATCACTTTTCCATAGACATACATAACCAAATATTGCCGTTTCTGAAAATAAATGATATTATACATAGAGCGAACAAAAATAAAATAAATCGTAAATAATAATAAATAATTAAACTGTCAAAACAAACATGTTGCAGTACACTACGCTACTTGTTTACATTATTTATATTATTTTGTATACAATTTTTAATATTATTTATTTAAAATATATAAGTTGTCATTCTGAAAAAAAAAAAAAAACAAAAAAAAAACAGTTCAATACTAAATGCCAATTATTTCACAGGAGAAACCATTTGCAGCAGTCAGTCATTAATAATCCCAAAGCATTTAATTAAATTAGGTGATATTTTCAAATCAAGCCAATTAAAAAAAAAAAAAAATTAAATGATATATTTGTTGGCAAAAACAGTTGAAACGAAGATGGCATCCTTCAGTTCCATCTCCTTAAAAGCAAAAATACAGTATTATCAGACGATGCTCTAAATGAAATACAAGAAGATAATATATTTCTAATATTCTTAGTCCAATTTTTTATTTACAGAATACAATGTTTTAAGCGACATTTCAAAAAATCTTTTAATGAATTAAATTCAATGAATGTAAATTATTAGCATGGAGGTAGTACCAAAATGACTTTACTAAATAAATTGGAAATTTTTTTTTTTTGCTTTTTTATGTTGCATCTATTAGTACATAACTAATTTTTACTTTACGACAATGGTACATTTTTAAATGCATGTATACTTGCTGATTTATTTGTATTTTTCTCAGTAGTTTGACATGCTTATTACAAATTTTACTGTATTGTAAAAGTGTGTCATGTATCAGTCAAAATGACATAGTTTTGGTAAAGTAAGTATCATCAAACAATTAGTGTCATATTTTTTTCTTTTTTTTTTTGAAAATGGTGCTATCTTTACGAATGAACAACAGAGTTCATAAAAATGTTGTCTGGAGCCGTAGAGAGTGTGTGTGTCCCAGATGCCGGTGGGCGACCAGCCGGAGGACATAGAGCACCAGATCAAGGAGCTGGTGCACAAGTACATCAGCAACCCCAACTCCATCATCCTGGCGGTGGTGACGGCCAACACGGACATGGCGACCAGCGAGAGCCTCAAGATAGCCAAGGAGTGCGACCCCGACGGCAGGCGAACCCTCGCCGTCGTCACCAAGCTCGACCTCATGGACGCAGGTTGGCACGTGGTCCCGCTCGTGGCTCGGGGCTTTCTTTTTTTTTGACGTGACGTCTAATAAATTGATGAACGCCGGCTGCATGCACGAAAAAGTGTCCCGTAACACACATTGTCCCGTTACGCTCATTGTACGCTTGTGCCGCATATATCTCTTCCACTCGATTGGAACAACCATCGATTTGACTTTTTCGAGGCACATTAAACTTGAAACACTCCCATTCATTTCCTACTTTCCCTATCATCGTCCTATCCTTAACAGAATAACACAGATTGGAAGAAGTTATATAGCAAACATGTATAAAAGTTATAGTTAAAATAATCTCTTCGTTGAAGTAATAAACATATATGAATTAATGTGTGCAAATAAAAGTAAATTTATCAATTAAATTGTAGATTTCATTTCACTCCTTCTTTGTATCCATACAAAATAGTGATAATTCAATAAAAATGATTCAATTTTATTCATAAAAGTATGCAATCATTTCATCAATGATTTTTAATGACGTCACGTTAAACTATCGTCCGTAAACAGACTTTACAGACAACCAATTTTTTTTAATATCCAAATCGAAGATCAAGTTATTCATGAATATCAAATATTTTTTTTCCCAAACAAATTTAAACATAGGTTGTTACAGTTCGTTATATACGAAAAATAAAAAGTTTTATTTTTCAAATAGAATGCACAGACGAATCCAGTCACTTTCAAAATAGGTTGCTCACTCGTTCAACACATATATCCGCTTGTCGAAGAAATGCTCGCAGCTCGGGCGGTGAAAATTAACGGAAACAAACGTAGCTTAAGTTCTTCAGCAACCTTTTACTGGAAATACCCGAAATCTGTGCGGCCTCAAACACGGCCGCACCTGGTGAAAACCCGCGAGCTGCCGAACGCGCCCTCGCCTGGCAGCGTAACAAATCAATGTTGAAAGGATAACAGAAGAAACATGATTATTAAATAATTATAAATTCAGAATAAAAATATACTGGCAACCTAACCCATTCTTATTAACACTTTTCTTAGTAGAAAAAGCATGTATATTACAATTCTACAAGGTATGTTGAAACACTTCATTCACACTTACAGGAGCCCAAGAAAAATTGATGAAAAATACAGTAAAATGGAAAAGAGAGAAATTTTATGTGGAACTATAATAAAGTGGCAATGCATTTTCTTAAACCAGTAAAATCTTAAGTTTGGAAATTGTATTAATGATCCAAATGATCAAGTAAACAAAAATGTAGAATTTTTAGTTATGATCACAGATTACGTAATTTGTTACATATATTAAGCTTGTTGCGGAAAACAAATTCAATTTCTCGATAAATCGTTTTAATACGTGTTTCACTCCTCTCATTTAAATGTATTGTGAATGAGTCAAACTTGCTGTTATTTATATGTAATGATTAAAAAAATATTTTGTTTTGAAATTTTGAATTCAATACCAAATTATTCATGAGTATAAAAATATATATATATTTATTAAGGACACGCAGACCCCTAACTGTGATTCAATCGTACTATTGGCTATTTGGCAGAAGCTTCAGATGTTAGAATTAATATACATGTTGTTTGAAATTATTTCAGTTTTATATACAGAAACTGTTTAACCATGTTTTTATTTAGAAAGTGGTGGTGCACCGATATGACTTTACCGATTCGATTACCGATTATGAGAGCAATAATCGGCAGATACCGATTCAGTTACCGATTATAATGAACAAATTTTTTTAAGTGTAATAATGCACACACAAATTTTTATTCCTATGTGAATTTAGGTAAAATTGAGAATACAGTTATAATAACACTATAAAAATATATAAAATACACTATTAAGTCATTGCAAAGTGTAAATAAAATTAACTTCTATTTTTATTTGTTATTGTAAACAACTTGAACTACAGTCTAATAATTGTAATTTACAATGGGTAAGTTTTTGTTGCGGAAAACTAGCATTATTATCGACTATCACATAAGGTTGCATCGAGAAATTACCGTTTAACAATGTAAACATGTTGCTTTATTTTGTTCACTTGAGTTTATAGAAACATGTTTCCACACTTCACTTTTTTTCTCCCTACTCGCCATCTCACTATAATTATATAAAAATCACTTAAAACCAATTCTAGCACATGTGATTTTATTTATGTCAACTGAATATATAAAATTATAAATACTTTTTCTCTTTTCACATCACATATAAATAACACAACAACGGATAATGTTACCAAAGATGCCCATAATGAATTTGTAAAACGCAGTGATAAACTCTAGACGGTATCGGGACCACGATTTTGAACTGCTACTACGACTCGAAAAGATTGATTGTCATAGAATCCAACTGCTTGTGGTATTTTGATTGCGTGCCATCTATTTTACATCTCTGGCTATAGGTAATGTACAAGGCCACTAAACAAAAGACAGAACAAAAGACGAAACGTAAATAAACGTATAGGAAAAATGTATTTTTTATTGTTCGAGGCAATGAGATTTATTAAACTTAAAGAAATATCTGTAATCATGATATGACGGAGTTAGATGAATTTTGTAATATATACAAATATTACCGTATTTCGTCCTAAAATGTGTAACAAAATATTACACGGTAAAAACCTACTTAATTACGTCGGGACGTAGATAATTGGCAAAGTAATCGTTAAGATAATCGTCGATTACGATTAATCGGAAAGTACCCATAATCGCCGATTACGATTCATCGGTATTCACATCGGTACACCACTATTAGAAAGATTGTGACCTTAAAGACTTTTCTGGGGTTGGCGACACACTATTTAAATATTAATACGCACAGTGGTCGATGCATCAGGGACATGGCATGGCACGTCTGGATTAAAGAAGGGAGTGGACAATGTCACATTATTGTCTAAACAAGTGAAAGGCTGGGGCAGTGGGCAGTATACAGAACACAATTTAGGCTTTTTTGAGTAAAGATTACTTAAAAATGAAACTTTTATATTTCAAAGTGAATTTGTTTTAGGGAATTGTCAGTGTTAGCTGGAAACAGTGTAGTGCGGATTAGGCTACTTTTCATACAAAGCCCAGTAGGCATAGCGGCACTGCTGTGCGACCTACGGTTGGGGAAAATTGTGTTACCTGCCAGCAAAAACTAAAATGAAGGGGCCTGTAATCAAAAATCTCTTTCCCCACTTCCCTCTCTGTCCCTTTCTTCCAGTTCACCGCAGGTACTTGTTGGTAAAAGGGAAGTAACGTGTGTTACTGTTTATCTGGCATTTAAAAGTATCAGATGCTGGCTGTTGTTTATTCTAGTACGTTTACACCGAATGTTCGGCCCCTTTTGGGAATGGCAGTCTGCAGTAGATGGCACAGGAAACGAAAAGTTTTTTTTGTAACTGATAACTGCAAACTGTTTAATTATTTTGCAGGTACTGATGCGATAGATATCCTGTGTGGTAGAGTGATTCCTGTGAAGCTGGGAATCATAGGTGTTGTGAACAGATCACAGCAAGATATCATAGACAACAAGGTGAGCTATTTTTTTTACTCACATTTAACATCTCATCAACAGCAAAGTAACTAGAGACAGTTAACACTCAACTATAGAAGCCAGGGAAGGAATTGGCCATAACATAGTGTAGGGTACAATCCTTGGAGTGATTTTGGGGATTTGTGGGAAACCCAGATCAGATGGCCAGACCAGAATCAAAACGTAAACCCAGCTCCTACGGAATGTGTTTCCACCATCTTCGCTCCATTAAGGCAAGCTGTTGTAGCTCTGTCAAACATGGATACTGTTAGTGATTTCTTATAGCACTGATGTGATTAATGGATTACATTAGGTGATTTTTGAAGTGTCCATCCAAAGTACATACAGTAAACCTTCAATTATCGGGATCAACTAAGATACAAATAATGAATGTATAGATACACTTATCAAGTGAATTAATAAAAGTTACTCAACAGACACTATGTTTTCTCTATCTATAATAATAAAAGTGAGAGTCTGTCATTAATTTACTGTGTTTAGAAAGGCTTTAAAGCATATAATTGTAATTTCTGTAAATAGATCCTCCAGATGGGGTCTGTGTGCACCTCAAAGCAATTTTTTTAATTATTAAATTTCTTAGCAATTTTGGACCCTCGCTATTCAGTGAGAAAATTATGTAGAGAAACAATTGTGAGACTCTTTGCAGGTATTTTGTCGTCATGTTTGTAACAATAGTGAAATTATATTTGCAGCATATTTCACTCTTATATTTTAGTATTCCTCTCTTTACTGCAGTCGTGTGAGACCATGTAATGAGCAGTACGTGTGTGTTCTGCCTGTAGACTTCCGTAGTGAAGCATGGGTACGTCAGCTAGTTATAAATAAGTTCAACTTAATAACATATTATATTCTTAAAAGATACTAAAAACAAAGTCATGTACGTAGTTTGAATGAAGCAAGAACAATCACAAATGTACATACACCTAGTTGCAATGTTGTAAAATGTGCACTCTTCATAAAGTTTTGTGGTTGCTGGTTAATTTAAATCAGTTAACAGTAATAAATTATGAATTCCTCTGTATTCAGTTTCTATATCCAAGTTTTCTTGTATTTCCAGACCATTTCTGATGCTCTGAAAGACGAAGCCACTTTCCTGCAGCGAAAATACCCTACACTTGCCAATCGGAACGGCACTCCTTACCTTGCCAAAACTCTGAACAGGCTTCTGATGCATCACATTCGAGACTGCCTTCCAGATCTCAAGGTACGGATCAGCAATTATATGATTTAGCAATGTGCTATAGTATAGTGTGACAAGTACTTATTGTGGGATTTTATTTGTGAATCATTGAAAATCAGGACTCAAATCTTATAGATGCTGAATATTATAAATGTTCAAACGTTTTGTGAAAGTGTAAGTGGAATCAAGAACATGTACCTTTGGTTGAGGTTGACTGGAAGAGTTAACTTCATAACTCCAAAGTTTTTTCCTTTCACTTATTTGAATTATATTTGAAGAAAAAAAATGCATTATAGTAGTAATTAGCATGTACTCACTTTTGTACTAAAAATAATATTTTGAATAATAATAACCATGAATATCTTCACATTTTTAAAAATTTAAAATAAAGGTATTAATATATCGGTCAACGTGACCCTGATTGTGACAAAAAAAAATGTCTTCGTTGATGTGCATAGTAACCAACATAATGACATTACAGTATCGTTCTAGAAATATATAAAATAGTATAACAAATAACGAAATAACCAAAAAAAATTATTTAGTGGAACCAAATAATATTCCTGTTCTTGTAACATTCTAAACAAAATCTGTTAACTCAATTTGATCAGCTGTCTGAAAGGAGGTTACGATTACGTGTATGGTGGTAAATGCAGTAATGCTGTGTTTCAGTACTGGGTATAGTATCAGCCTACCACTATTTGGATGGGGACATTTTTTTAGATTAAGTAATTAAACTACATGTTGTTGCGGGTGAAAAATCTTGTACCTGAAGGTCAGTTTTTAGTGTCAACTTTAAAAATAAGAAAAGAATTTGTGCACTAAATTCAGTAAACATGACAACTTTTTACTAACAAAAGTGATATAAAAAGTTTCCAACAAAGAGTTTGTTTTAGATGAAGTTTATCAACCTCTTAAACACTTAACCAATTTTGATGTGTGGGGTTGTGCATGTTTATTGATATAATCAAAATGTGATGGTTTTTCTCGGAGGTAATGATTATGAAATTCTTCAAAATCTGTAAATAAATCTTTGAAACCTTATCGTTAATTAAATACATTAATATTTATGCTCTTAATATTTATTCCATTTTTAATTTTTATATAGCTTTAGTAAGATCACAATTATAATATAATTTGATGATGATTTGAAATTACTATAACAAATCAAACAGTGACAAAATTGAAAATACTAAAAGAAAATTACTCATATATATATATAAAAATAAAAATAAATAAATCTATCAACCAAAATTAGTTTTCTTGTCAGAAAGCAGAGTATATTTATATTAACTTTGTTAATAGCTGTTACAATTTCAAACTGAATTGAAAATACTAGGCTTAACCAGAGTAGGTACATATGTCTTTTCTTTTATGTGTTTATGTATTAGTTTGTTGTTTGTGTTGTGAATTTGTCTTGTAGTGTCTGTCTTTTCTCATTTAGTAGATGGTGCCTGCCTTGTATGTAGTGCCTACCCTGCATGCAGTGCTCACCTCATGTATAGTCTTGCTAATATTCTTAGTCCTGCCAATTAGTTTTATGTTTGTCTTCAGTGTATCTGTGAGATATCTCAAAATGTTACAGGCATGTTACAGATTTTTTTTTTTTGTTGTGTTACATCTTAGCATTGTGTTTACACTTTACAGCATTTTTGGTAGGAGTAGTTTTGTGAATGGAATGGATGTCGAATGGAATGGAAATGTGTGACCACAGTGCTGCCATCTGTGGCATATTGCACATGAACTGAAGTTCACAAAGCCAAAGGTAAACTTTATAGTATTACCTGTTTAAAGAATTTTAACAGGATGTTTAACAAAGTTCTGTGTCGAAAATCAGGTTTAGTATTTTTTTCAAGCCGTTTTTACTATTATCGGAGCCGTTTCATTGTATACCTTATTTAAAACTTTGGTCTGCAAATCAAATGATTCAATAGTGACTTAGCTGCTCCAGTAGTGAATTCTAGTGGTGGGTGTGGAAACTACATCAAGAAATGTAGTTGAGCACACAATTTGCATATATATTTATCACACTCTATATTATTATAAAGAATTCTATGTTAAATTTTGTGTCCGAGTTTCGTATTATAAGTGAATTGACAACATTAGAACACAGAATTAGCTTGTTAACGAGGTTAGATGTCACACATCTCTGGTGATTACTGAAAGAACACACACATAGATTTTTTAAAGATATAGTTGTGAGTTTGTAATTGTTGGTTGTGTTTAATTAATGCTGTTGGTTCAACATATAGTGAAAGAAAATGACACATTCAAACTTGCAGTCATAATTTTGTTTCAGACTCGTGTGAATGTGATGGTGTCCCAGTTCCAGTCCTTGTTGAATTCCTATGGAGAAGAAGTTTCAGACAAGAGCCAAACTCTTCTACAGATCATCACCAAATTTGCATCGTCTTATTGCTCTACTATTGAAGGGACTGCTAAAAATATTGAAACAACAGAACTGTATGTACTAAATTTAACAATTAAATCTTGTCTTCGTTAGGAATTCTGTACACGGTTATTGATTTTGTTTAATTCTTTATGGAAAACACATTATCATAGCACTGCAGGGACATAAAAAATTTTTTTGTAAGGTAATTGGAAGCAAAAAAATGTTTTGATTGAAGAGAGGTTACCTGTTTCTGCACTACTACACCCTTAACATTTTTTTAAATGTATTTTTGTAATATTATATAGTAATTACAAAAGTTATATAATATTTTATTTATAGTTATGTACATAAGTTTTTATTCATTATCATATGTAAATAATTGTGCGTGTTTATTTTTGCGGCTGTAGCTTAAATGTCTACTTATTTTTGTCTCTCACTGTTTACGTAATCATGACTATGCATTATTTGACCAAACAATTATTATCAGTTCATCTTGGCATCTTTGTGTGTTTCAGCTGTGGTGGTGCTCGCATTTGTTACATTTTCCATGAGACATTCGGCTGTGCCTTAGACTCGATCCACCCCTTGTCTGGCCTCACGAAGCTCGATATTCTGACAGCAATTCGTAATGCTACTGGACCGAGACCAGCGCTGTTCGTACCTGAGGTGAATGCTGGTTTTCACATTTAGGGGTGCTGCTTGGCTAAAGCTGTTTTGTGTATTCCAGATGTGCTGTGATGTAGATACAACATTTTATGTTTTTATGTTTAGCTCTAGTTCATTTTAAAAATGAAAGACCTTAATGTATTTGTTTTATTTTTATGAAAGATGTATTCAGTGTGTTAGATGATAATTTTATCATAATATTGTAATTTTGTTTGTGATGCAAGCTGCATTTTTAAAATAAAATATTTTGTTACATAATTTGTCAGGAAAATTTAATGATATAAAAATTATTTGGCTATAATTGAAATTTTTTAAGTACTTTACACCATGTTTTTTGTTTGTATGTTTTGGGTATTTTAACTGTTAGTAGTCATTTAATTTTTGTTGTTTTCTGGATGAGAGAGAGATTTTGTGTCAATAATGTTTCTGGTAACTTGAAACTATAAATGTTGGCTTTGTTTTAGGTGTCATTTGAATTACTAGTAAAAAGACAAATCCGCCGCTTAGAGGAACCATCGCTGAGGTGTGTCGAGCTGGTTCATGAGGAAATGCAGCGTATTATCCAGCATTGCGGCACTGAGGTTCAGCAGGAAATGCTTCGTTTCCCTAAACTGCACGAAAGGATAATAGATGTTGTAACCCACTTGCTGAGGAAGCGCTTGCCTACTACTAACTCTATGGTAAGTTCTCAGTGTTTTGGTGTGTGATTTATTGTTTATTGCTTGTCTGATATATTATTTTAAATTCTAAAATGGGTCGAACTAGAAGCAACCAATGTTTCGCTGTATATTTTATGAAGCTTCCTCTGGGTTACAACACTGAAGGCTTTTGTATGGTGATTCCAGGAAGCTTCACTAGACAATAGTGACTAGTGACTAATGATTGGCTGTCCAGATTGTAGATCACAGGAGGTCATTATTGTTTAGTGCCTATGGTGACCAATCACACTTATGAGTGGCTTCTATGACCAGAGTATTCAAATTCTGTGAGATTTGAGCTTGGCAATCTTCTACCCAGGCATTTTGGAGGGGACTCACTAAGCAAGGTGGCGCAAAAGCTTTAACTACTCTGATTCTGGAGGACCATGGTTTGAATCTCTGCCAGTCCAGATTGGTTCCAGCTATACGTCGTTTCTGAAACCACTCTTGGCCATCGAGCTGAGATGGTTCCTTACTACGTATAAGTATTAGCTATTGCAGATAACCTGTCCATTTTATTGAATTGTATGGTGATAGTTAATATCCAATAACCTCGTCAGTACAACTTACAATCAAAATTAAATTTTTGTTTTGTTTTAAATACATACTAGTGTTCTATTGAATTTATGTAAAGGAAATTATGATTTCAACTCATTAAAAATTTTCTCCAGGAAAGATATACTTGACAGTATTGCTATGGTATGACTTTCAAAAAATATGTATATATTTTTTGTTTCATGGTCCATAGACCCTAAAATCATCGCCAACTAAAAATTTCATGTATGTATTGTGTGTGTAGATTTTTAATACATTTACTAACTTTGCTAACCGGCACTAATGTTGATCATGAACAAATTCTATTAGTATATATTTGATTAGAGTTATCATAATTTAATGTTTAAGTATCAAGAAAGAGTTTTGTAAGATAATATGATTAAAGTGAGTAACTCTGATGATGTTTAAAAGCTCGAAAATGGCAGAAATTTAGTTTATCAAACTATATATTCAAATTTAGTAATAAGTATAGTAACCATCAATTATTTTAACTGACTCCAATTGAAAGTTTCTCAATCAGAATAGTTTTATTAAAATATTGAACTACCTCTTAATGATGAATACCAATAACACAATACTTAAAACATAATTTTCACTCAAAAAAAATATTATCAAGTAGTTCACATAATTGCCCAGGAAGATATACCTTCCTCTAGTGTCGAATGGGTTAGTTTCTTATTACCAATTATTTATCAATAATATAGTGTGAAATATATATTAATTAATCAATCTGTCACTTAAATATTCATAGTCACTGCAATAAGCAATCAAATATTTTATCAAATAAGTTGAAAATTTACTTAAAATTTGAGTTGAAGCAACTTACTTCAAATAAAAATTATGTGTAAACCTTTTGTGCCCCATGACATATATGTATCTGGCAACAGAGCCCGCTGAAACAAGGACAGTGCCAATAGCAGGTATTATGCATTGGAAAGAGAGAGCGTAAATGCCCATTTACATGCACATGCAAACTAAGGATGAGACGTGCTATAGTTAGTGGTGGAATGGTATCCTTGTCTTGCATATCCTTGCCTCAGCTCAAGATGTAGTACTCGGGTGCTTGTTTAAATCTGTGTCAGTTCTCAGCATTGTTTGAGTCAGGCAGAGGCCACCAGAGACTCATTTTAACGCACACTGATTCCAGAATTGATTTCGATTGAACTAGCCTTCGGGCTGGAATACTTTTGCTAAAGGATGAAAGTGTAGTTGTTGATGACAGTATGAACCATCTCAATATTTTACATAATTTTATTAGCTGGGCCAATGATGCTGTCAGTGCCGCGGTACATATTTATTTATTGTGGGTAATTTTTGTGTTCAGGTTGAAAATCTGGTTGCGATAGAATTGGCGTACATTAACACAAAACATCCAGACTTTCATAAAGATGCTACAGTTGTGACATCTCTCCTGAAGTCCGCTGAGAGAGAGGACAGACTAAACCGGCCAGTCATTATGCCAAAACGCCATACTGCACACCCAGGATCAGATGGTGATGGACCAAAGGTAAAGAAAAAAAATAAGATTTTCTTAAGTCGTTCTGGTTTATTAGTTTGCTTTGCTTTGGTAGGGTCAAATTTTATTACATAGATTTAGACTTTCAAAAATTGAAACATTTAAATAAATTTATTTACATCAACTTATTAACTTACCTATTCATATAAAGATGTTCGAGATGTTTAATCTCTATCTTAAATTTTTAATCCTTGTTTTTCTTCTCTTTCCTCAAGCCACTTTCTGATATGCAGGTAAGTTTTATTAGACTGCTTTTGATGAAATTCTATTCAGTATAAGTATATTTTTTTCTGATCGCAACTACTTAAGCATCCAAATTTTTATGGTTTGTGTTCTTGGTATCCTCTGCGCAGGTTTTAAAGGTCACTCGTGCAACATGTTGTGGATTTTTTTTAACGGCTGGTATTATTTTTGCTAGCTGCTTTCACACCTATTTTTAAACATTTACATCTAACTAAACTTACTCAAAACTATGGCACACATGTCCATGCTTGACATGAAATTCCCAACCATGTCATCTTATATTTTTATAAATTTACACCATAAAAATAAATCAATATATGTAATTAAAAATGTAAATGTCTGTTCATTCAAAATCTTCAATCTCCCAAAGTTCTGTACCAATTTCTTTGAAATTTTGACTCAAACATAACATTCTAATACAAACGTTTTTTTATATAAGATAGTTAAAAATATAGATAGGTAATAATTGTATAAATGAATGTTTGTGTGTTCATCCTCTGTTTTGTAAAAATAAATATATAGATAGGAAGATATATAGAGAGATTGAGAGAGGGAGATATACAGGTGTATAAATAGAGAGAGGGATGTGTGTGTGTGTGCTCTTTGTATCTGTGTACCTACTTAAAAAAAATTGAAAGAGGCATATCAATGCATGCTGGGCATTAGCTAGTTTAAAAATAAAATGCTTTTTAGTTAATTTTATTACTATTACTCTAGTGCTGAAGGTGCAGTTTTTGAAAAGGGTGGCAGACCTGAATGTTAATATAGTTTGGTTGTTTCTACATATTATTTTTAACTTGATCACTAAAGCTATATAAAAATTGCAATTAATGTATATATTAAATATGTTAAATGCTATAATAGGCTAATGTAGGACACCATTAAAATCCACAGAAATTTCAAAATTTTTTCAAAGAGCAAGTTTCAATAAACACATTCTTCAGAGACTTGTTTTAATAAAAATTGTAATGACTTAATCAATAAACATAATTTTTATTGCATAGATGTGTATAAATTTGACATTTGTGTGTGTACCATTTTGCATTCTCTATTGTAAATTAGAGTTCAGAGTATGTGGCAAATAAGACATAAAGGTTTACATAGGTTTTTCAATGCAAACATGACAACAAAAGATGTGTCCGGTATACTTTTGCAGATAGTACAAGTTGTTTGCTGGTAATTAAAAAATGTATTGACTATTCATACCGTCAAGATGGCAACAGTTATGTAGATATGTTTCTTTATTAAACCTTTCTTTCATGCAGCTGTTTTAAAAACTACTAATGCAGTGTGCATTTCAAAATAATGTTGTTAGCATCTGTATTTAGTATGGTGCGTAGGTAAATAGCTAATATTTGTTATTAAAAAGTTCTGATTTGATATAGGAAGGCACAAAATAATAATCAGAAGCAGTACAAATAAATTAAAGCATCAAAAAAATATATATATATTTATTTTCCCCTAATATAACTTAATTTAAGTGCGTTGGGTTGGGAGAGGTCCGGACGAGAAAAGTCTCTAAGTGTGTCTCAGGCAAACGCCAATGTGCCTTATCATGCAAAATTAAAAAAAAAAAATTCAGTACTCCTGTAGTAGGTACACTAGCAAATCGGTTAAAATTCTTTGTAAATCTCGTAATTTTTTTTATATAAAACTTTGGTCTCCTGTTAAACATGAAACAAGCTAAGCGGAGCTTTGCTGTGTGGCGGGATGTCGTGCTCAGATGGCATTGGACCAGGCGCCCGCGCCCTCGGGCTGGCTCTCCAACATCTTGCCGTCCCAGGGCTCCAGGGGAGCGGAGAACGGGGCGGCGGACGCCGCCTCCGTGAGCCACCAGCTGGACGTGAAGGGGGTCCTGAGCCCGCAGAAGCCAGTCAACCTGCTGCCCGAGGTGCCCATGCAGACCAGCCGGAAGCTGTCCGACACCGAGCAGCGCGATTGCGACGTCATCGGTGAGTTCTCCCCCCCCCCCCCCCCCTTTTACATTAACTTACATGCGTTCATGTAAATAATACTGGCGAGTGATAAGCCAGCGATCAGAGGTCAGATTATTTGTTTACGGTATATTAGATGCGTTGGCAGCTAGCCTCGCACGAAATTTGTATTTATTTTCTAAATTAAATGCAAATACTGGTGGAAAATTTATAAACGACCCACTTTTTTCGTTCTCGCTTTATTATATATTCTTATCAATCATTCATGAAAAAATTTTCATTCTTAAGTCAGTATGAAGGAAAAAAAATATGATTTCTATTGTGTACCTAATGGCTGTTTGATTTCAATAATGTTTAAAATTAACACTATTTAATGATTTTACCATTTTACATTTCAAAGCCAATTAATATTTTAATATATAGTTTCATAACCCACAGTTAATTAACTAATACTTTAATTATTTTTGAACAGTATTTATGTTATCTTCTCATATGTGAAAATAATATTAATAAAATATTGGAATTACGTAGTACACAAGTTGGATTTTGGGATATATTTTTATTAGTTCTTAATTTTTATAGAATTTTTTGTGTGTTTAATTTAGATTTAAAATAACATTATGTTTGTTATGCAATTTTAGGAGAGAGCATTACTAGGTATGTTTGCTTATATAATAATCACTTGAGATATCCAATGAACAGATTTTCTACATGGCATTTTGTGCTTACATTTCAGAACGCCTCATCAAATCCTACTTCTACATTGTGCGAAAGTCGATTCAAGACAGTGTACCAAAGGCAGTCATGCATTTTCTAGTCAATTTTGTGAAGGACAACCTGCAGTCAGAGTTGGTGACGCACCTCTACAAGTCTGATCAAGCGGAAGAACTCTTGAACGAATCGGAGCACATTGCCCAGCGTCGAAAGGAAGCTGCCGACATGCTCAAGGTTAGTATTGGGTTGCAAGTTGAGAACATGCACTATCTTTACAAAATATCACGCCTGGTATCCTAGTTTAACTATGTTAGTAATAAGGTCCTTTATACCGTTACAGTGCCGTGATATTAAAATTAATTCTTTCCCCAAACTGCAATTTCTGCTACCGCCTTTGTCTGACTTAAGAAAAGATACAGTGAAATTTTTAGACCATCCAGGCATGCTCAGGAAATTGTTTCCATGTATGTTAAAAAAATTATTTTATGTAGTGCCTCTTTACGAAATTTGTCTTCTAACCATTTGTGGTCAATTTATGGACTGTAAAAAAATAAACAAACCTTTACCTCTTTTTTTTACAAGCTGCAAATGGTGCTTTTATCCCGATATTTAACTTGTTGAAAACAATCGTGATTAAAGCAAACATAAATGTGGGTGAGAATCAACAGTAAAGGAGACATAACCTTAATGCCATGAGTCAACAGTATTTATGTTCAGTAAAACTTGTTAAATTCGAACCTGATTGGACAGAAGAATATGAATTTGGTCATCAACTACAAACATTTTTCAGAATTTACCACATTGGATTCTACCAAAAGTGCTACTTGATACTTACTGTGCTCAGGTTTGCTGTTATTGCAGTGATCATTTATTGACGGTTAAAATTTTATTTTAAGTACTCTTTAAAAACAGTATTATTACATTCAGGCTATAATATGTCTTGGAATTAAATTTGAACCTTGTGATTGATGCTGAGAAAATAACACTAACAAGGGGACCACCAAGTATGGTACAAACGGATTTTAATGGGTCTTATATATGTTGTGGAGGGAGGCCCCCAGAGTACTAAGCTAAAAGGGTTTTGTCCAATGTGCCTTAGTTTTCGCGAAAATGGTGGTTAAAGGTTTATACGAACGTTTTACACCGGTACATTTTCCGTCGCGTCAGGCGAGCCTAGCCTAGCCGAGGCGAGCCTAGCCTAGCCGAGCCGAGCCTAGCAGCCGGGCTAGCAGCCGTGATCGTGAATAGATGTGAAAAAAGCTTTCTCCGATAATAAATCATCAATCATAAGAAATATACTTCATAATTGGTGAAATAAAGACTGATAAATGTTAAAACTATGGAAGATAAAATATTATTTCAGAAATACTTATACAGTCATTCTTGCTCTTCGTCAAGTTATCGATGTGAGTATTGAACTGATTCACCAGATATTAGTGCTAAGAGATATCCTAGACAGAACATCCTTCAACAGACTTCTTGGCTTACATCGGCAAATGTATCAGAGTTTGACGCATAGACTTCAAAATTCACTATCAGTGGCTGACATAATGGGTAGTGATAGAAATTTTGTCATGTTCAAGATATGTTTTCAATTTCCAAATTGTTTCATGCAATAATCCCCCCCCCCCCCCCCCCTCCGAACGTATTCTCTGAATTAACTGTTTGTTTTTGATACCATGTATTTGGTCTCTTTTTAGGCTTTGCAGCGTGCCAATCACATAATTAGTGAGATTAGAGAAACACACATGTGGTGAAAAGAACGATAGGTGGAAGCAAGCTGGAAGAATAGGAAAACTGGCTCTCCCGGAGTGCTGTAAACAGGTTTTTGTGAAGATAGCTTCACTACCTCTG
Source organism: Bacillus rossius redtenbacheri (assembly GCF_032445375.1). Classification (NCBI taxonomy): domain Eukaryota; kingdom Metazoa; phylum Arthropoda; class Insecta; order Phasmatodea; family Bacillidae; genus Bacillus; species Bacillus rossius. The sequence continues at coordinate 26,856,486 of NC_086334.1, forward strand.
CTTCAAACTCACCATTGTCAACAGTTGTCAGAAAAAGTATTAGAATTTTGTATTTGTACTTACGTGCCAGTGGTGTTCGTCGCAATATTTGACTTGCCAGTGTTTCTAGAAAATTTTCTGTTGAGAATATGATATTTTTAATGTAATTTCATTTTTTTTTTTAAAAATAATTATAATGTGTTGCAAGTAACAGTTTATTGAAATGTCAAGTAAAATTTTTGATAGGAAATTTTTAATTTCACAATTCATTACTTTCTAGGAGACAGGTGACTTTTGTGTCCTAGCAAACACCCATTCAATGTAAATTTAAGTGGATGTATATATATATTTTTGGCAATGTTCATTCTCAAATTGTATGTGAAAAAAAAATTTGTGTCAATGTATTTACTACAATATTTCCAAGTGAAAAAATTATTGTTAGTGCTAAGTTGCTGCTACAGCCCATTGCCACATGTTTTTAAGCCTAGCAACCAGAGTGGTAGTGACGTCTTTCTAAAAATAAAGCAGCAAACCAAGAATGTGCACAATATTTATTGTAGTTCTGTGTTGGCAAAAATAATATGCAGTTCTGTTCTTTAGTTTTCAGATTCATTCTTAACCAAACACTGTCCAAATGAATGTCATCTTAAACAATGGTTTGTGTTGCATAATGGGTGTGTGGAGTTTTTTTTGTCTTGGCATCACACCCTACATTTGAAATGTATATTTAGTGCCAGTCTATATTCGACAAACTTTGAACGACGTCTTCCATTTAATGGTCCTCCACTACTTGTAGACACTATTATACAATGTTTATTATGCTCTATAACCTGAAATCTCTAAAAAGATTGGAAACACAAATACTGTTACAGTAAAACTCCGTATTCGTGGGCTATCAATTCTAGTTTCCTGAGCAATATTCGATTAAGTGCTACACATCGGCAACGGAACAGATAATTAAAATGGCTCTGAAAGAGAATTTACACATCTGACAACTTCGCATTTCTGTTAATTAAATAGTAATTTCCTAAGGAATAGTAAATTTCAATATAAAAATAATCATTTTAGACAGGAAACAAAGCTTTTGGGAAACTTCATACACCAGAAATAATGACAAATTGTACATATGGCGGGACTGGAAACATTTCTCCACATTTGATGGAAAATTGTATCATGTGGGAACATCTAAAATGAGTTTGCATAAATAAAAACCTGTTATTTACATTGTATGGTGGATATAGGCTTTCCCTGTATACCTTAAAAAAAAAGTGACATGCAAAAAGGTTAACGAATAAGTAGTGACAGGAAAATTCGTGGATTCATTTCGTGATAGGCTGAAATTCAAACGTGTATAATTCTGCTTGTTCTGCTATTGGCTCGCAGTTTAACTGGAGCTCTCTGGGCCAATGAGAGACTATCAACCAAAGAAGCGTCGAATCACAAGCTACCCAGTGGAGTGCCTCACAATTTAGTAACCAATGAACACACGTGTTTACTTGAGAAATGCAGAGGATAATGGAGGCTATCCTAGAGGTCGTTGAATCCGCAAATTTTTCCTGTCCCTACTGATAAGATGTTATGCCTAAAATAAGGGAAATGGTGTGCAGAGGGACAGATTCATAAAGTCTGCATTTATGCAAGCAGATAATTGGTAGTAAAATACCAACTGTAACAACGTGCTGTATTTGGCAAAGGTTTAGCTTCATTCTCCATAAATGACAATACATTAAAAATTTCACGGGCTTGCAAATTCAGTTTCTTTCCCTTCACCATTGATAATCTCGGTGGCATCATGATAACAAAACCCACAACAAATTTATTTAGCCACGTATTCACCCGACGAAATGAACACTAGCACAAGAATTATAACTTATATGACGTGTCTTCAAGTCCAGACCGATTACAGTAAAACCATGTTTAATATAAATTAATCAAAACACTAAATTCACAATGTAGCAAATTCAGATGATTCTAAGCTGAAACAAAATGGGACAGTTCTATCTGACTGAATCCTGACAGAAACTACAGACACATGTTTATATTTTCTGATCTGATAGTATGAGCCTAACATAAGCACTCTGCGCATGTGCAGTCACAATGTTAATCCTCTCCAAGCGCCTACTACCGTATTTACTCGCATATAGGTCGCGGCAATTTTTCCAGATTTGATGGGGGGGAAAATGAAGTGCGACCTGTATGTGAAGAAAATTTTTGAGGAATTTTTTTTGCAACACAGTAGAATCCCGCCGATTCGACCGCCCTCTGATGCGTCCATTCCGTTTATATGACAGTTTTTTGAGAAACCGTGAAAAATTTGAGCAGAGAAAGTCGAAAATTTGAGTACAATCAGCTGAAAAACAAGTCTGTTACACTTTGTTGGGCGCTATGTGTTCACGTTTATCTTGGCGAGAGCTGGGGGCAGTGTCTAGCCGAGCTTGGCCACTATCGCACGAAAAGCCGTCTCAGCTGTCATGTTATCTTACTCGCCCGCATGAAAAGCCACTTTCTGCATTCTGCATGAGAAACTGTTAGCATCCTCCTCCCCTTCCAAACCGCGTGCGGTAAAAGCCAGGTTGTATAGTCCATTCTCGGTAAAATAAATATTTTTATGGGCTTATACGACTGTCCTTCGCCGTTAATAAATACTTTATAAGTTTAAGTTATTATGATATGTACTATTTTTTTATTAGTCACATAGCAATTTCTGCTGAAAATTCACTAATACCTCGAATTTTATTGAATAGAAAAATTTAGCAGGGCCGTAAATATATTTATTTTACTGCATAGTTACTTTTCCATCTGCATTCGAACGTGTTTTTTTTCTTTTCTTTTTTACGCTGTGAAGGGCCGTGGAAAAAATAATTGCTTGAGCTGTCAAAATAAACATCGCTGACGGCAAGGGTGGGAGCGCATCCTGTCGGTCTGTCGCTGTGATTATCTACTCCAAAAACATGTCACAGCATTTCAGGATAGCATTGTTCTTATATCTTTCGTTTTTAGCCGAATGTTTTCTACCTGATCCACACAAGTTCCTTCGCCACGTTTTGAACGAAAATAACAACCAGCCGGCTAGCATAGCCGAACTCGCGTGACGTGAATTCACTTAGCGTGAGTATTTATCGGAACCCATAACGAAAACCGCTGTAGATATAAAAAATCATAATAGGCCTTTTTTATTCGTAATTAAATTTACTACAACTTTTATTCTGTGCATTTTTTCAATACAAAGCACTGTTTTCGATTTAAAGTTTACAATTAAGACATTTTAAGAAGTCAGGAATCTAACTTGACTTCAATTTTCTATATTCGGTTATTACGAGTACTTGTTACAACAATTTATTACGCCATTATCAGCTCTCGTAGTAGCGGAGTTTTACAGTACCCGTTAACTCTTTCGTGCACGGCGCGCCGGCCGTTCGCGTCAAATTACACGTGCGACCTATATGGGGGGAATCTTAAATACCAAATCAAGACCTCAAATTATGGGTGTGACCTATATGCGATGGCAACCTATATGCGAGTAAAGACGGTATAAGAAAGAGTAGAATAAGGTAGTGTACATGCCCACCAAAAGTGTTTTTTCATCCCCTCTTTCTTTATAGACCAATTTTGGTAACTATCAAATATCAAACTCAACTTCAGTGTTAAAACCTGTTTTGGTGGTGATAACTGTAGAACATGTATAGCTTAACTTACACAAATATATGGTATCCAAGATGACTAGATTAAAGTTCCAAATGTCAATGGACATGTTAGCATAGTTGATTTTTCCATGATATTTTGGTGCAGACTTATTTTTTATGCGACACACAAAGTGATTCAGCACACTGATATAATTTTAACACAATAATATTGCCTACCATAACTAAGTATTCCCAAAGCCATTTAAAACACTTTCTATTGTTTTTGCAGTCAATTATTTTTTTGACAGGTTTTTAATATATAAAATTGCACTTAGTAAAACTTATCCTAATCATTACAATACTTGTACACAGCAACTAGTAATATCAAAAAAAAATTCTCCACATCAATCAGAAAGCCAACTAAAAAAATACTGAAAGTGATTGTTTGCTGTGTGTTAAAGTTTAACAATTTGATTTGAATTCAAAATTTTTAAAAGCTTCAAATACACCATTCATTGCCTGTAAGAAATGTTATGAAAATAATTATGAAAACAAACAAACACCTTAAAACAAATTAAACTAAAAATTTTTAAAAACATTTTTATGTATTATGTTTGATATTACACTTTTCCCATTTTTACCACCATATTTACACAAATTTAAACTTCTATATACTAAGGACATAAATTATTTGCACACAAAAGCTTTAATTTTTTTTTTTTTCCTTTCATTCACATATCACTTTACTCAACAGTTACATTATATACAAACATATGTTTAAATTAACATCTTGGGTCATTTAGAACTCTTTCAGTTGTAAACAACTGAGACAACCAGACAGTGGGCCAGACTGAAGGGCAACTAACAGTTTGTCTGTGCTCTTACTATAAGCATTTTCTTACATTTTGTCATTTCTTGAGAAAACCTATTAAAAAACTGTTAATGAATGATTTTCAGAAAAGAAGTTATTAAAACTTTTAAACTGCAAAAATATTGAATTATAAAGTAAGCAAAGAATAACAATTAATCAAAATGTCATAAAAATTTGCACAAGTGGAAAACTAGACTTATCTTGTCTGACTTGTGATACCTTGAACAAAATAGCACTTGAAACTTAAAATTAATGTGAAAAAAAAATTATGCATTTATATTTTACTCAGTGAACATTAAATACGTAAGTTTTTAAATGCTTCATATTCTGGAACTGTTAATCGCCTAAAACATTTTCTTTGTTTTGATACAAGTGCTGATCCACCTACAATTTACCTTCAATAATACTCTTGAAGTGTGTGACATTTTTCATACAAATAATATAAATTTTGGTGATGTATAATATATATTTAACTTTTGTTATGGTAAATTAAATAAATGGCCTACTTCCTGATTATTTTTTATCGGTAAATAAGATGAATTAAGAAATTTGCACTAACATAACAATGGTTCTAAAAGTGTTTCCAAATTGATATACAGTCAAACCTCTCTGAAACGACCCCTCACGGTTCGCAGGAATAGGGTCGTAATAGAGGGGGGGGGGGGGTCGTAATAGATGTTTTCCGAAATTTTCAGTTTATTTCAACACCCCCCCCCCCCCCCCCCCCTCGCAAACCGCTACTCGCTAAGAAACCAGCCGTACAATGGCAGGATGCTGTCACTCACAATGCAGACGGCTTTGCTTTAAACCCACTTCAACCTTCTGACAAGTCCCTCGCCCTACAGGCCACATCTAAAGAAAATATGTCAAAAGACAGTTTATTTTTACTGGTTAGTTTACATTTATGTTTTCTGCTTGCCGTAGTTAAATACACTATAACCCAGATGTCACGAACCCCGGATTTAACGAAGCAGTGATTTTACGAATACATTCTCAGGAACCATCAAAAAATCTGATAATTTGGCACCAAAACAAAAATAATTGGGGAAAAAATGGTAAAACTCACAATAAAAGATTATAAAAAGTCATTATTTAACACGCAGCATATATTTTGTGTGGGTTTATAATAATCGTACTAATGTTCGTAAGAGAAAAAAAAATCGGACATTCTGCTTAAAAATACGGCAGCAGTAGCTTGTGCAACGTAAGCGGGAGCGCGGGAATCTCGTCTAGACAGGCTGGCGGCAGCACAGGCGGCGGATGCATGACGTCATACGGCCTACCTCTCCTTCCCTTTTCCAGATTTCAAGGTTCATCCCTCCCAGGCATACAAACCATCGTGTCTATCTCCCCCTCCTACCACAAAGTCCTTTGGCATGTGAAACTGTCAACATCCTTCCTCCACTTCTCCAAACTGCGTGCGACGAAAGAGGTTTGTATAGTCCATTTCTGGTCAAATGAAAATTTTTTAAGGGCCCCTCGCGACAGCCATTTACCGTTAATTGTTTTGATACAATTTGTTTGTTAGTTACACAACATTATTTCCGCTGGAAAATCACTGAAACTTCAAAATTTCTTTAATGGAAAAATTTACCAGGCCCGTAAAAGTATTCATTTTTACCACAAATGAACTATACTAGCCCTTCCTGCCGGACAACATTCTGGGCGCGTGACGCATGGCAACTACAGTCGTGTGCCGCGCACAACCACTTAAAACCTACGCGATTTCCAAACTACACTAGATTTCCGACTGGAGTCTGTTGACAAAAAGAATTTAAGAATTTGTTAATGCCCAACTGGTTCTTTCGATATCAGATCAAGAGGATTTAGAGGAGATAAAACGGCTAAAAGGCATGTTTTCAAAGTTTTAGGTGTAAAAAACCAGTTACAAATTTCTTGAAAGTACCAGAGGGAAATGCATTACACCTTTATCTTTATTTTTCCGCCATATAATGTTACGGTCACCGCTCAAATTTCACAGTTATCTGACGGGGACAAGATGACTGCGCGCCAGTTCAGAGCCTTGCACTTCGATATTTTACCGCGCTAGAACTACCATTGAGCATCGCTCTTATCATCCCGCTTCACTAACACACGCTGACCAGACGGCGCCCTAAAGCTGATTAGAGGAAGCACATAGAAATGCAAGGCAGGAAATTCTTCCAGCTTAGCAACCAGGACCAGGGCAAGTCTTGACTATCAAGCTTTTCACATTAAAATATAAGAGACTTGTAGGCCTACTGTGTAATTTCGGCTTTATTTAGCGGTTTTTCTTAAAAATCGCTTTTTTCACATTTTCCATATAAATTCGCGGAAAATTTCGCGATTTCGCGATTTACCATATAATCGTGGCCCTAATAATGGGACATTTCCTTTAAAAATATGGCAGCTGTAGGTTCTGCAACGCGAGTGAGCGCACACGAAGCTCGCCCGGCTGGCTGGCGGCAGCAGCCAAATGCGTGGTCGCTTCGTTATTGCTCGCGCGAGAGGTGAGACGTGGAATGTTAGAAGAAAGATAAATGCGGGGGGAGACAGACGTGTTTCCTGCGTGGGCGTGGGGAATAAGTGCCTTTTTTTTTTATGCTGGGTGAAGCGACCTTTTTCTATCAAAAAAGATAATTGCTTGAGCTGTCAAAATAAACATCGCTGCGGCAGTTAAAACAAGTCGAGGCGGGCGTGCATCCAGTCGGTCGCTGTGTATTGTCAACCGATAGTAATCAAAAGAAATCCAGCAGGTAGCTTTGCCTTAACTGCGTACCACACTAGACACTCGCAAAAAGCTAAACGTAAACACGTTGCCACAAAAACCTTTATCTGCACCCTGCCGGCAAAGGGACCTGGAATGGGGGTTGTTAAGCGCTGACAGCGGTCGACAGGAAGTGGTATCTATTTTTAGATATGCGCTGCCTACGGCAGTACAGCACTTGGCAAGAGAAATGCAGTAACACACTACTCACCACAAGAAACTTATTTTCTGTCAGATTTTCTTCAGATTTTCGGCAATTTTTTCACGGTTCCTCGAAATCGGGTTGTAATAGAGAGGTGGTCGCAATAAATGGGGTCGCAACAAAAAGGTTTTACTGTACGTAGTTAACAATTTGTTCCAAAAATCAGAGCTTTTATTCCAAGGTATACTTACATCAAAGAAACCAAAACAGCTACAATTGTGGAACATGTCATAACTGAAAATTAAGCTAAATAAATTATAAAACACATATCTGGTACAAAACATCTATGTTATCAAACCATTTACAAGCTATGTGTACTATGTATGCTACAGGAAGAAAAATTTGCTGTAACTCATATCTAAAATAAAGAACTTTGAGCATTAGTAGGATTTATTAAAAACCTGATGAAAACAAATTCAGTGCTGAAACTGGTTACATGGCTAGTACCTGAGGCATGTGAAACTCATTTAGAAACACCTCACGGATACTACATTGCAGTTTATTTCACTAAGCTTACATCAAAAATTTAAGTTTTCTTTTCAATATTCTATCATTGTCTAAACCATAACTCATAATACTGTTTCTTCTTGAATGTATAAACCATCCCTATATAATCCTTTAATTATTTTTTTTTTTTTTTTATGAATTTTAAAATTTAAATTAGATAAAAAGAAGTATTTTAAAGAGAATTCACAGCCTCAATATCAGTGGAAAATTACTTTCACTGAGAAAAAAAAATCTATAGTCACAATGTATGTTCTGTTTTATAGCCCATTTATTTATTTTAGGATGCATGGTTAGAAGGTAAAACCAACCAATTAATGAATTTAGCATGCGTTATGACAAAATAAAATTTATGTCAAATAGTTAAAATTATAATTGATTCATTTAATGACATTAGCTTAGAGGACTAAAATTTATTTTTAATTTGTAATCTAGGTTATTTTGGTTTCTTTGCATCATTCTACATTACTAACTTACACTTATAGAAATGTTGCTTTGATATATGCCTCAAATTAGGTTTAATATTGAAGTAGGATCTTTATTGAATGGTTCAGGGTTTTACACTATACAGTTTTTCACGCATATTTTGGTGGCAGTAGTTAGCTCCAACCTATAAATTATTAAGATACTAATCTAATACTAAAATTTTTGTTACAACATTGTAGGGTTTTAATTCATTTCCTAACAAGAATAATATAAAGAGTAGAATGGTTTATGCAGACCCATGCCTACTGAAGCCCTGTACATTAAACTAAAACAGATGTTTATAGATTTGTTGTGATTCTATTCAGTCAATTGATGTGAATGCCACAATGATCAATTTTTTAACTGGAGCATGTGTTCTGAATGCTAGCTAGAACGATAGAATACTATTTAACCCTTTCACTGCTACAGACGAATATATTCATACGTAAATTGTGTCCATATTCGTATGTAAATTGTGTCCTGTGTGTGCTAAGGACGAATATATCCGTCCTATCTAAATAGCACTGCCTGTGCGAAGGACGACTATATTCGCCTTGCTACTTTCGCTTTCACTGCTACAGACCTATAAGTACGTCTATAAACCAACACTATCTAGTGGCCGTTTCTGTAACTTATGTCGTGTTTATCGATCTTCGTGGCCTGCATTCGAGGTTTGAGAGTATAGATACGGTAACTGTTTTCTTTCCCAACAGTGTGTGTTCGTGTCGCATCGCGTGTGCATGCTCGAGAGAACTGTAGTCGATTGTGTCGTGTTTGTACTTTACAACTCGGACAGTTATTTTATTTGTTCACACATAGATAGCCCTTACATCACTAGTTTTTTCGAGCTCGGGAAATAATTTCACACCTTATTGTGTATGCCTTGTTTGGTCGCAGAAATGACGAAACTCGCGCTGTTTTGAATTGTTTACGAGTAAACTGAAGGCCTACTTGTTATTCATAGTTGTTTATTACCAGATCATGTTTTTGGTTCTTTGAAGAGGATCGTATTTTTAGTGGTTCTGTATAACGGTATGTAAAATTTTGATTTAGTTCTTTGTAGTATTTACCCATGGCTCGAAAAAAATACACAAATGAGGAGCTGCTAGCAATGCTTGCAGATAGTGATGGCGACGATGTGAGTAGCATTTCAAGCAGGGACGATGGTTGGGAATCTGATAAATCACAACCAGGACCTTCCACGTTGACAACACAATCACCAGCGAAGCAAAGATTCCCTAGTTCAGTCAGAAAGTGAAACGAGCTATGAATTGCAGGAATACAAACCAACAGCAAAAAAAATAAGACCAGAAGAAATAGCTTGGACACAGGGTAAATGTGCCTCATATTCATTATTTTGAAGACACATATTCTGGTAATCAAACTTGTTTGACTGAAGCTGAAAAAGTTAGTGATTTTTTTTTTTTACCATTTTTTTCAAAGTCAGTTATGGAGCATATTATATTGCTACAGAAACTAATAGGTACTTTGATTTCATTGTTGAAAGCACCTCTCCATCTGAGCATTCCCACCTCAGTAAATGGGCAAAGACCAACTGGGAGGAAATGTACACATTTTTAGCTGTCTGCATGCTTATACCAAGAACAAAAAAAATCAGCATTAACGAGTATTGGTCCCGAGACGCTCTTCTAAAAACACCAGCTTTCCCAGAAATCATGTCCCGAGACAGTTTTCTTTTATTATTGAGAATTTTGCATTTTTCAGACAACAAAGTTCCTGTGAATGGTGATAGGATTGGTAAAATTCGCACACTTGTTGACAGTCTCAGGGAGACCTTCAGATCTGCAATGAATCCATTTGCCAACTTGTGTATTGACGAGAGTCTCCTGCTCTTCAAGGGAAGATTATTTTTCAAGCAATACATTCCCTCAAAAAGAAGTCGTTTTGGTATAAAAATATTTGTATTGTGTGATTGTGACACTGGTTTTGTGCTAGATTTTATAATCTACACTGATGCTGTGTCTGACATTGAAGAGGCAGGATTGAACCAAGGAAAATCTGGCAATGTTGTGGCAACATTACTGAAACCATACTTGCAAAAAGGACACACTGTTTATCTCGATAATTGGTACTCAAGTCCTACCCTTTTTGAATGGCTACATAGCAATGGTACAAATGCATGTGGCACAGTCAGAAAAACAAGGAAGCAAATGCCCAAAATGGACGAAAAGCTGAAGAAAGGAGAAGCTACTTTCAGGTCGACTGAAAAATTATTAGCGCTAAAGTGGTGTGATCGATGAGAGGTTCACATGTTGACAACATGCCATAGTGCCGATATGATGGAGATTTCGCGCAAAAATGGAGAAAAAGTAATGAAACCAAAGTGCATCGTGGACTACAACGAAAACATGGGAGCAGTTGATAGTTCTGACGTGATCATCACCTGTATCGAGAGTGTACGAAAATCTGTAAAATGGTACAAGAAGGTTTTCTTTCACCTCCTAGACATTGCAGTACTGAATTCTTATATTTTGTACAAAACGGTGACAGGGAAAAATGTAACAATAGCCCAATTTCAGCTTGCTCTCATAAGAGAAATTCTCGAAAAACATTCAAAGTGGAGCAAAACTGTTCAAAGTAGCAGGCGATCAAATAAAGAACATCCAACCAGACTAGTCGGAAGACATTTCCCATCAGTATTAGAGATGACGTCTAAGAAAAATCCAACAAGAAAATGTATAGTATGCACAAAGAACAAGAAACGTAAGGAAACTCGCTACTGCTGCAAGACCTGTGGTGCTTCACTATGTATTCTGCCTTGCTTTGAGATATACCACACAAAAGCAAACTTTTGAAGATTTGTGGTTTATTTAATGTACATATGCCTCTATATAAAAGATAACATAAGAACACAAAAAATTATTAAAAAAAAAAAAATTTAAAAATTAAAAAAAAAACTGCAATTGAAAATAATAAAATTCCAAAAATAAAGATTATATATAAAATGTTAACTTTGCCATGATTTCATAAAAAATTAGTTCAGCACAGAGGGTGCAACACCTACAAACAGAGCTTAGCAACAACATAGTGAGCTCCTACCCTCGTCAATAGCAGTGAACGGGTTAGTAGCCACTAAATAAATAAATAAAATGTAAGTCTGCATTTATATGCAAAGCCAAATATCAGAAACTAGTTATTTGTACTCAGTTCTAAAATGCATCCAAGTGCAAATTTGCACATGCTGAATGATTGCCACTTTTAGTGTGGATAGAGCATTAAAAAAAAAAAAAATTAGCTGATTAATCATTAGGTAGCAGTGAATTCACTGAAATAAAAATTTCACTTATAAAGCATTTGATTTATATTGAATGGCTTATAAATTAGTAATGAAGTAATTTACCAATGAATGCATTACATGTTTGGAAATGTGACTGTCAATGCAACAGTAACAAATGTTAGCCAACATACAGCAAATTAACAAGTAATGGAAAGTATGGATGAACACAAATAGTATACCAAGGTAAGTACTTATCGGCTATCACTAGAGGCATGATTTTATGGTGAATCGCGATAAAACGAAATAACACCGAAATTTGGTTATACACACGAAATAAAACGAAATATGTCGAAGTCCGTGAAATAATGCGAAATATGCCGAAGTCCGCAACATAACCTTAATTTACTAGATGTATGTTCTATGCTGCCACAAGTTCAGAAGTTCCACCAAAGACTACATGGTTGACGCGTGATGGTGAAGTGAACACACGAAACAATTTTCGTATATTTGGACGTTGCGATACCAATTTGACGCATTAGACCGCAAGAAACGCTAGTGTAGCATGTTTTATTTGTGTTGAAATTATTTTTTTTAGTTACGTGAATATCTAAGACTATCCAAAACTGAAGTTTTGTTTGTTGTTTATTTCACGAAACCAGCAAACGGTACTATTTTCAGTTTATATTGTATGATTTCAAGCGGTTTGAAACTTAGGCTTGTTGAATTTTGCTTTGGCAAATCAATGTAAATTATTCTGAAACACAAATATTTCATAATACCGAAGAATAAAGTCTCGGCAAACGAGAGGGTTAAGGAGTTTGTTGGTGAAGGTTTTTACATGTGTGAAAGTAATTTGATGTGTAAATTTTGCAACTGCCGGCTCGAACATGAAAGACACTATACTTTGGTGAAACATGTGTCGAGTGAAAAACATAAAAGGTGTAAAAAGAGTGGGATACCCACAAAAAGGCAAGTTTCTATTGCCAAGTCGGGAGTTACAATGAAAAAGGCCAAAAATGATAAAGAAGACTTTATCATAAAAACAACTGAAGCCTTTGTTTCAGCAAATATCCCGGTGGAGAAATTGGGAAATCCTGCACTTAGAGCATGGTTTCAAGAGTGTGTAAAGGTTGGTGGTGACCTACCAACTGCAGATTGGCTACGAAAGAAGTACAAATACAATGAATGTAATTTAACATACCTTTCCCAATTAACTGTACCATGTTACAGTTTATTAAGTTATTTTCAAAGTTTGGAGTTCATTAGTTTAAGATTCAAATTTCACCATTTTGTAAATGTAACACATGTCATTCATTATTTTATTAATATTTTGCAATGTGTTTTTATGCATTAAAAATAATTAATCTCTCTTTTGCATAAATACTTTTTTTTAAATACATTAGATAAGTTATCGGATCGCTTATAAAAGTCTTCCATAATAAAACCGATAACACCGAAATCTGTTTTTTTAAAAATGAAATTTGCCTTATAATAACACCATAAAATCTTGCCTCTAGCTATTACACATCTTCTGAAGCCCATTATGTCGTGACCTATGAGCCAAAGGCACGATACTCTATGAAACTGGAATGCATGCATTTGTGGCAGCAGAATGAGAGCTCATCACAAAAGTAAAGAAAACTAACTGAAACGGTGTTGCTGCTAGTTACAATAGGGCACTATAAAGACTAGGTATATTGTCCACTATTTTTAGTCTTGCGTGAAACGAACACAGTTTCGCAGCCAGATTAGCCGGTAAATTAAATTCATCACTGTTTTTTTAAAAAAAAAAGATACATAGTCTCCAATGGTTAACATTTCAGTTGATAAAATTTAAAGACATATAATATAGGTATTACAATGTTTTTAAGGGTAGTCAGATTATGCGTAAGTCCATTTTCATCAAAGGATATTTCCTTTCATCCAAGGTAAGTAGTGCAACTGTGTGAAATGTAGATGAAGATCATGCACATATGTTTTAACAGCCAACAGGTAAAAAAAGGTAAATAACACCCTCTCCTCAAAATCATACTGGACGTTTCCAAGTCCCATGCACTCAGCCTCACTCAACACTCTCTCACTGATACACTTCCTCACTTACTCTCTCGCACACTCATTCCTTCTCCCTCACACTCTCATTAACATGCATTCTCACTCACATGCACTCTTGCAAAAAATACCATATTTAAGGGCTTTCAAAACTGCTGTCTTAAAAATATTTGGTTAGTTTTTAATATAAAAGATACGTGAACTTATGAAAAGACTCATTGGCCCAATCTATATTTATTTTTATATATACAAATACTTTCGCTGCAGATATAATCAACACTGTTTCAAATAATTTATATATGACAGGGCACAATGTAAAAAAAAATAGTGATTATAAATTATGATGTTTGACTATATGAATCACTGGAACAATACAGCAAAAATATGCAGCTCTAAAATAACTGATTTTCACTGTTGCTCATGTTGCATATGCTCTTGGGAGATGAAGCATTTATGCAATCTATATACCATATCTACCTGAACATAATGCACCCCAAACCTTTTGATAAGTTTAAGAAAAATACTTTATGGGGTAAAAATCAGAATTCTAACACACTAAAATAAAATTTCAATTAGTAAATGCATACCATATCTACTACAGCTTTTCTGGTACCACTTTTGTCAGTAGAGTGATTTACAGGGCATTTTTTTTAAACAGGAAGCAGGAATTAGAAGAAAAAAAGAGGTTTATAGCTGTAGTTCAAAAGCCAATTGTCAGAAAGGAAAGAATGTGCTGTGATGAATGGTTGCCCCCTGGGAGGATGATAGGAGGGGAGGGGGTGTATTGGCTAGCAGCTGCAGTGAACTGACTGACTCCCCTTCTCGGCTTTCCAAAGTGTTCTCTTGACCCTCTGTCACACCTGCTGAAATTCTCCACCCCCCCCCCCCCCCCCCCCCCACCTAAGCTGTTCCCATGGCTGTTAATTCACTGTCTTCCAGTGGCAAGATACAAGTTTACAATTATTAAGTTCAGCAGCTTATACAAAAACAATTTTTTAATGGAAATCAACAATAAATAAATACTACCTAACTTATATCAATTCCCCACATCTTAATTTTAAAATAAACATAACTCACAACACTGCAGCAAAATATAAGCACGCAAAAAACCAGCATGATATTTACAAAAACAGGCACAGAAGAATGTATGTACCATTATAATGCTAAAATGTTTACATGCGCGACTAAAATTGGTTTAACTATACCTAGTCTTAGTATTTGTGCCTTAAGTTACGAGACAAATTGTGCCAAGCAAATCAATGCAATGGCACGAACACAATATTTTCAGTTTTCTCCTTCTTTATTTACAATAATGTACACAGATTCCGGCATCTCTATAAAATCATTCTATAACTTTTTCTTGGAGCTGATCATTGTGCAGTTTAATCATAGATTTTTATGCATTAAAGAAACCAATTTCAAGATGACGTACTTACGCTTACTGTACAACCCATTCACCAAGTGTCTCTTTCTGAAGCACAATTTATGAATAGTATTATTGTTTTCTTTGACTCAGCTGAAACCAACAGTAGTCACAACCATTAGCAGCTGCAGTCTGTACAAAAAAAAGGCAGTTTCCAACTAAGAGCTGTCATCACTCTCAGATGAATACAACTTTCTCAACTTTAACCTACAGGCAGATGTGTCCGATGAAGAGAATCTGAGATGTCTTCTTTCACTTTTCCCACTTCTATTCTTATCGTGTTTACTTCTCTTACGCGAACTTCGATGGCTGTGACTATGTTTGGAACTTGATGTGTGGCTCTGGTGGTAAGATGAGCTGCCAGACACAGATGGTGAGGTATCAGGAAAGGTGCGTGTTATTACAATGCTCTTCAGTTTCGGGGGATTCCTAACACTTTGCTGCTGCAAATTATCTATTTCTTCCTTAGAATACGGTGGATTGTGACTGATCATGTAATTGTGATCTCTGTGAGTCTCGGCTTCCTCATCGTGTGTGGCTCCCCGCAATTTTACATGCCACGTGCCCTTGTAATGTGAAGCCTTATCATCACCCCGAGTCCTTTTTTTCACATGTAACTCTTCATCTGATGATGAAGAGGATTGTGAAGATGAAGAACTAGAAAATAACTCCTTTAATTTTTTTAATTTCTTTGTCTTACTCACTGATGATGTAGATTTGCGACTTTTGTGAACTGCATGTCTATAACTTTTGCTCGGTTTTTCCTTCTCTGCAGTTTTGGATTCTTTTTGGCATTTCCTTGTAATTTTCTTTTTCCTACATTTTGAGCGACTTTTTGGCGGACAGTAATCAGAATCGGAAGCCTGCGAAACACTTGATGATTCCGAGCCGGTCGTGGAATTAAAAGAATGGGATAAAAGCCTTGGGATTTCTTCAACAGTGGGTTGGTTTACACCAAGTTCTTCATCCGAAGCCAGCGTTATTATTTCAGGTGTTCTCTCGTGTCTTGGTTTCACGTACCCAACAATCATGCAGTCACTATCCGCATCGTTCACTTCCAGATCTACTGTGCTGTCACTGTTCAAAGCGGCCTCATGCTCGACCATGCGTCGTGCCAGCTGCTCCATCGCCTGCTCGAATGTGGCATTTGCTTGTCGAGACGATCCTGCCACCACGGCCGGGGTCCTGTTTACGCGCACCGACAACAACTCTGGCGAGACTGCTGCAGACCTCCCCGGTGATGAAAGAACCATGACATCACCATCGCTCTCATCAGAGCTCGTGAGTATTTCGAGTGCTGTCTGCCCGGCGCGACCGTAAGTAACAGATCGATCAAAACCAATCATGTCGTAAGGAGAACGAGCAAAGTTGTAGAACTCATGCAGGAAGTGGGTGGTGTACCCTCTGATGTACGGTGTCAACTGAACACGAAATTCAGAACTGCGGATGTTGTATCGCCGCAACATGTTGAGAATTAGTTCCATCACGTGTGTTTTATTTACACCATTCCAGAGAACTGCATCCAATTCTCGATTCACCCATGGCAAAAGTCGATGAACTGAAGCTTCGTTTTGCCTATAAGAAACAAATGATTCAGAATACATTTGTAAATATTATACTAAAAACTTTTACTCTGAAACATTAATAAAGAGGTTTGTAAGGTAGTGTCCCACTCTTACAACTAAATATAATGCCTGATAATTTTTGTGTAGGAGATACTTGGGTGATAGTATATTTTTCACCACTGACGAAGAATGGCTTACCATTGCCCAGCTTTTTTAAAAATCTTTTTCTGTTATCAACTGTTGCTAATCTCAACTTATGGTAGCATAATATAAATAATTTTATTTTGGTCCTGTCATTAAATTCCTGTTGTAAAAGCTGTGTTTACAGCCTGCCCTTTGTAATATGTAACGTTTGTCTGAAAGAGTTTTTTAAAAGTAACTTTGTTACACATTGAAATCCATACCTGCAAGATGTATATAAATAAAACACATAAATTAACAATAACCTCACCTGAAAAATTCTGCAGTGCACTCTCGGAAACGACCAGTCACATCGGACAGAGGCTCCGCCCACATGTTGCGCTCGTAGATGCTGCGTCGGAACTCAGCAGTCACAACTTCCCTCAGTCTGAACAAAGGCACTCTGCTCATGGAGGGGATAACCGCATCATCTCCAGGCAAGAACCCTCGGAATGTTCGCTCGTGAAGAAGCGTTGGTGTGTGCCACATTCCCACAGCCAACATGGAATGCCTACAATTATTGAGAAATAATTTTTTTTAGTTTTACAAGTCTTTGTAGAGTACATGGGAAAACATTAATTTACAGAAATTTTTTTGTTAAAAAGTGACTGTTTTTCAAGCTTTAAACTACCAGTGCTGTAACAGTGGGTGGGGGAAGAGGATTTATTTTGGGAGTATATTCTCCAAAAAGTGCTACTCCTACATCAACAACCACACTGGTGACGTCAGATTTTAAAAATCTCAAACACAGTAATTTGGCATTCTAAAAAATACAAAATTATATAATTAATTATAAGGTGAATTATTGTATAGTCCTTATTACACACATTCTGATATTATTTTGGGGGTGTCTGGCTAAGAGCCCGAAACTACTCAGATATCTATTGACATTTTAAACTATTCTTTTTCTTTGAAGAATTTAGGATGTATAGATTAGTCTACAGCTAAAAAGTACCATAAATTTTTAGCTATTCTGTAGGTTTAAGTTTGTACTTGAAATAAAATAAAAATAAT
Organism: Bacillus rossius redtenbacheri; assembly: GCF_032445375.1. NCBI lineage: Eukaryota > Metazoa > Arthropoda > Insecta > Phasmatodea > Bacillidae > Bacillus > Bacillus rossius. The sequence continues at coordinate 26,874,345 of NC_086334.1, forward strand.
TCAAGACATTCTATAAAACAAATTAACTAAAATTTTGCCACATAGCTGTTTAGAATCACCCATTCACTACATTACATTTTAAAGTATTTACCTCAAGTGCATGACTGGTTAAAGACTTAGGGACAAGTTTCCTTAAAACAGTTGCATTCACCCTATTTAAGTTTTCAAAATAAATCTTAAAAAAATTAAATTTTGTACAATCATGTTCTGAAATTATCCAAATCCAAGATTTAATGGGCAATAATATGTAATTGAATTTTCTGTTATATGCACTGAAAATTAAATTACAAACAAGCTAAATGAGATGATTCAAGTTAATTTAATCGTAAATAGGGTGGCCATCATACATCACAATGTAAATTGAATCAAACTTGTGCCAAGTATATTATGGTTCAGTCCAGATCTGAACAAATATCACGTTAACTCCAAAACTACATGTGATTTATTTGGCAGACATATAGAAAGTTTAATCTCTTGAACAAATGTTAATCTAGGCTACAATTCAAAAAAAATTTTTTTTGCCATTTAGATAAGGAAAAGATTATATGGTGAATTGTGATAAAACCGAAATAACACCAACATAACCCCAAAATGTGAGTTATATAATGTAATTAAGTACTATTTAACCAAACCTTACATCAAATAATAAAAAAGTAATCATTTAATGTTTGAAATTCAAGGTATGTCATTTCCAGATGGAAAATTATACTAATGTGCAAGGATCAGAAACAATAATTTAATTTGTTTCGTTGCGCATCTTTTATCGAAATACTTTTAAATCACAAATGCTTGCTAATTTATTTTTTATTATTCTGAATGTGTCTGTTTTAGACCAATTTATTATAAATTATTTCAATATAAAAATGCTGCATTTAAATTTCACCACCATTCTGAATAAAAGCAATAACACTGAAATCTTCTGTTTTAAAAATGAAATTGGACTGAAAATAACACTAGAAAATCTTGTCTCTATATATAGACCATTATTTTTAAAGTTATATGCTATTACTTATTTAATTAAAAATAGATATATTTTAAGAATGTGCTTAACTAATTAATGGTGTTAGCATTTTTACCTGGCAGTAATGAAATCTCTGAAAATACTCATTGGATGTTAAGTATATTTTGCTTAATGCCAGATATTCTAGAGTTTTTTTAAAATATGGTTTACTTCAACCAACACAAATAAAGTTAAAAATAATTCACACTTTTAAAATAATAATAATAAAAAAAACTATGAAAAAGGTAACCTTCTGCGCAGTTCCACATCAAGAGCAGACCACATGCGATGATTTGTCTCAGCTGGATGCAAGTGGTACTGATCATAGTCCTCGATGGATCGTACATTGTGGATGATGGATTTGAAAGTTTGCTTGCACAAAGGACACTCTGGTTTAACCTGGAAAAAGAAACCAATGAATTAACTTCCAGTACTAACAAAATTAATATGTCATGGGCTCATAAACTGAGCCTTGTCAATTTTAAACTTTTGTAGACTAACATGCTGATTTTTTTTAATAATAAATTTTCCAATTTTCCAATTTTAGCACACACGGAGTACAAATAAAACTTACAACACACGTGACTGTATATTTATAAATATAATCTTCATCTGAAAAATTTATGAAAATTAAAACATAAAATGCTTTATCACATAATGTTTGCCATTAAAGTGATACAAGTCATGCATAAAGCCATGCCTATTCTGTACAACAAAAATACTGCATATCATTGTAATATTCTATTGTGTGATTGAGTTGATATTAAATAAAAGTAAATATGTGGGATCTATGTAACATTGGTTCGTTGATAATAATGTCTCAAAAGAAAATCATCTAATTAAATAATCAATGTAATGGTATTTATTATATTTATTCTCAAATAATCTTAGAGTAAATTTATGACAACTTTTAATTAATAATCCATTAAGTAGGCAGTAGGCATATTATAGCAAATAAACAGAAAAAGGAAATAATTATTTTAAATCAAATTACATGCAAATTTAACTATCTCGATGACCCATTGATACTGATGAATTTTTCATCATTTAATTGTAAGTACGTGAGACTCTAAAATGATTAATATTTTTAATTTTTGAAGAAATATGCTCCAGCTTAGTTCAGGGGAGGGACAAAGGAGACATCGTTCTCCCAAGACTTTTGGTCTTGTCCTCGACCTCTTCAGGATACTCGTACCGTCTTGCTGCAGAACAAAAAAACTAACTACGACCCAGGAGGAATACTACTGAAGACCGCTCTTCCGGACATCTTTCAGGATGGGCTGAAAAGTCTGTATATTGGTAGTATCTCACCAGCGTCGACAGGAATCGCTGCATGCAGAAGATCGGTCGTCTTGAAGCACACAAATGCAGATTACGATTCCCTATAGCCCGTTTGGGGTAAAGTCGGACTACCTTTACTGAATACTGACAGAAAAGCTAGCTAAATATGCGATCGCAGCGTCTGTTCTGGTACTCTGCGCACAATTCTCGCAATCCAGGAACTGCAGAACGCATGGGAGAATTCCGCTCACTTAGCCGATTCAAATTTCCAGCCTCTCTTTTTTTTTATCACTCTCAAAAAACCAACAAAAAATGTCCGCCCCAGCGAAACATTCCAACTAGGAGGAATAAATCAACAAACTCTTTCTTTACCTGACGAGAATGCAAAACTTAAAGACTCTAGCTAATAGCGCCCATATGTTGAATCGGTCATAGACAGAACAATATATATGAATTAATTTTGATAAAGAAGAATAACATAACAAATATTGCTGACACCTAGTTACTTGTGGCGTATTTCTGGGTCATCACACTCAGTATTACCATGCATTAAAGACAAAATTTATACATATTCTTAGTTATATAACAAAATATACATGAAGCTAAAAGATGATGATGATGATAATAATAATAATAATAACAACAACAACATGTAAACATGCTTCAATGGTTACATCATATTGTTTGTGCTTTTCATGTAACAATATTAAAGCATTTCATATGCATGCAGCTTCTTAAATTTTGCATTGTTAAAGGATGTAATTGTTTCGAGGCTTGGTAGTTAGTATAGCTGTATGACAAAATATGTATAAGTAAATATAAATATCTAATTACTAGCTGACCCGTGCACAGTAACGTGATCCAACACCGAATCTATACTAATATTATAAATCTGAAGAGTTTGTTTGTTTGTTTGAACGTGCTAATCTCAGGAACCACTGGTCCGATTTGAAAAATTCTTTCAATGTTGGATAGTACATTTATCGAGGAAGGCTATAGCTATAGGCTATATTATATTATCAATAACATTAGGGATCCATACTAAAAGTCCAATTTAAAATCAAATGCGTTGGAGGGGGTTCGATACAACATGCAGTACACGTACGAAGTGTGTGTTGACAATGCCGCAGGCGCTATAAGTTTATTTCCTATTGCCTATTAACATTGTTGCCACGCACTAGATGCCTTATCATTCTTAATTTTCCCATACAAGTAAAAAACACCCGTGTGATATTAACAACGAAGCAATCAGTACCCTCATGAGAGTTCAATTAGTATCTAAATACTTTTTATCACTTTAAATCGCAAACCTAAACTATTGTTTTTTTTCCTCTCTCTGTGTTTAATTTGTTTTTTATTGCCCTTTTTTTCAAGTATATATATTTTACAGACTTGAAACTTCACAGTAATGTTCCTTATGTTATGCAGGATGACATTTTCCAAAAATTAGATCCCATTGGTGGTTAAAACCAGGCAACAGTGGGTACTTTGTCTGCATGAGAACAGGATTTTGCATTGTTCATGCCTTCTGCGTCTCCATGGCAACGGACATCGCGTGGCAGTGGCGTACCCACAAGGAGGGGCATGTATAATGAGCGGCGCAGTAGACTGCCGTAGCGAAGTATGGGTACATCAGTTGTACGTTGCGTGCACGAGTCGGGAAACCATCGGTGCTATTCATTTTCTCTCCGGTACATTACACAGCATTGTAATAAATTTTCACTGAATTTTTTTTATTTACCATTACTGTAAATGGGAGATGTGGCTTATTTTTTTTCCATTAGTATAGCCGTGCGAAGCCGGGTGGGGCAGCTAGTAGTAATATAAAAATGTGGAAATAAGTAAATGCAAGTATTTATTGATGACAAATATTTTATTTTGAAGAGAAGTAATAATTATTATTAGTAATAATTATTATTGTAAAAAGTCGTTATCTATGTATACAATATGTTCAGCATCAATGTTATTGAAGTTAAGAGTATGTACTTACCTGATTTCATATGTTGATTTAATTCAGTTAATTATGTTTATTTATTTACGTTGGTTTATAAATAACATTTTATAATGATTTATAACGCTTTACAATGATTTAATTTGATCGAATTGTGTGATAAGGTTACACTTGCACATATAATTTAAACAATCTAACTAACAGCTGCCATGTAAGTTAAACAGATGTTAATAGATGGCACCTCCTAAAAGTTAGTTGAATACATTTTCATTAGGAATGCCATATTGACATACGAAAGATGGCATTCATTTGTTGTGCAGATTATACATGGCTTTATGGATGAGTCAAATCATTTTACTGGAAAACACAGCAGTGACCATTTTGTGATAAAGTTTTATTAGTTTGGAGTTTTAGTAAGACTTTGTGTCAGGGCAATTGTGTTCAGAGAAGTTTCTCAGGAGCCATCCCTTCCACGTACCCACCCACAATAATGTTGCTGCACCCCCCACCAGATTGGTCGAGTCCCTCAAAGTAATGGCCCCTCAAGTGAACAAACACTACTAAGGCTGCCTCTTGCTGAGCACAGGAACAACTGCCAGTCCACCAGGCACTCAGATTACTGGCCTGCCAACACCCGTCAACGATTCTGCCCACAACAAGCCTACAGTCCAAAGGCCAGTTTTTTTATACATATTTTAACAGCCAATAGTACAAATTTTTACATTACACAATAACTTTAGAGTTCATTTGTATGAAAAATAAAAAAAATATGTGTCCAAAATAACTTAGCATATATTTTGAAAATTAAAAAAAAACTAAAATTTATACAGGCTATATCAAGTTATTTATATGTATATAGAGTAGTTAGATTCAGCACACAGAATTAGGTATGTAATGGCTGGCAAAGGCAAAATACCCAACTTCGATGAAAGACCAATTTTTTTTTTAATGCTTACTGACATTATATAATGTGTTTTAAAACATAAAGGCGTAGAAAAACTTTAAAACCGAGCATTAACTATGATATCTGAAACAAGAAGAAGAACTTTCTGTTCTGTATTGCAATGCATATGTGCATCACTTTAAACTCCAAACTCACTAATTGGTTTCAAGCGTTAACTTTTTGCATATGAGTGACAGGTTTATGTTCATGTCACCACTTCACCTAGTAAAATAATGTAGGCAGACCTAGATATATCTATGCTTGTAGCCATCTTTGGCTATACAAGGTAGGCTAGATCTTCTAACAGACACACTAGTTTATGCTCAAATAATTCTTTCAATAATGCCTCATCATTACTAGGGCTAAGATTTAATTATGGATTGTAAAAAAAAACAAAATAACATTGAAAAGCATGTCAACATACCATTTATGAGATGTATTAACCAAATTATTTTGAAAAAGTTAAATTTATTAGTTTGATCTTACACTGCTTATTACATCATTAACTCGTCATTGGTCGCGCTATGAGCATTTTGCTCACCCTCAGAAATATTGTTTTACTGTTATTGTTTTTATTGCTGCTTGGGGGTGTCCTTTTTTCTAGCTGAGTTTTGAACCTTCCTTATTAAGTCACTAGGTGGCTGACAGGATGTAACTGATACTTGGCCTTGATATAAGATATCGCTTACAGGCATGCACGTTGCATGAGCAGTTTGCTCACAGTGCGACCAGTCGCGTTGCTACACTTGTGACGACTGTTCGGTTTGCAAAGTGCTGTGTTTAGTCGCGGAATAAATTCTCGTGAGACTAAATCAAATGTTTCGTGGTATTACTTATTGAAATGAATCGGGGGAAGAAAATTGTGGCTTTGGCTCTTCAACAAATCGCTGAATGTTCCATAACAGGTAAGTTGTGTTATAATTATCAATATTTTTTTGAAAAAAAAAAAAAAAAAAAAAAAAAAAAAAAAAAAAAAAAAAAAAAACATATATTACATAAAACATCAATTAACATCAATTATAGTAAATATTAACATTTTGTCACAAAATTGTTGATTTTCGTATAAAATAAGAAATTAATTTGGAATACAGAAGCTGAAAAGCTGAATTTGGATAGAAGTGAGAAAAGATTTTATAATTTTGGAAAAGCACTTAGGAATTCCAGAGGAAGATATGTAATTGTAGTCTTTCCATAGTTTTATGTTTCTATTTTATTTTTCACTAGAATTTTCAGTAATGTAATATATTTTCTGTGCTTTGTATTTACAGTGGTTCCACCATGGTTGCCGGAGAGCCCACCTGAAAACAAAGCAGCCGCCAATGATCAAAATATTGACCAAGATAATGTTGAAAAATCCTAATAAAGTTAGGTGTTAGAAAATGTAAATTTCCATGAAAGCAGTTAATTTTGATGTAGAAATTCTCTATTGCATAATGTGTGTTCTATTAGTCATAGTCTCAAATGTATAACATAAAGTAGTGTGCCCTCAAAAGACTCAGTAGATTTAATAATTTTTGAGATAGAAAATTTTGAAATTGTGAAAAAAAAGTGTGATTTTCTGTTGCTTCCAACACATCTGCATTTATTGTTGATGTATTCGTAGGCCGGAATAAGGAAACTCACTATACAGCCAAGAAGTTTATTGTGATGATTATTGTAAAACTTTTTTTTAAAAATTATGTGATAATAAGATAAAATATCATTTAAACAAGCAGAGTTGTTTCATTTGCAATAAGAAAAATATTTGGCCTTTTAAAAGTGGTTAAGCACGAATCTAATCGTAAAATTAAGTCTGTGAGCAAAATGCTCAAGCGCGACCACTGGTGTAACATTTTACAATGCGACCAATGACGGGTTAATAACTAAACTTGACACATTTTTTAAACATACAAATGCTTGTGTATTTATTTTTATTGTTCCGAATAATTCTGTCCGAGACATTGTTGTATTAATTATTTTATTACCAAAATGCATAATGTATCATTATCTAAAGGTGCAATATGTATCAATAAACACTTTGATGATTTATAAATAATCAGAATTAAAAAAAAAAAAACACTGAAACCTTTCTGTTTTAAAAATTAAACCATAAATATTGTCTCAACAGTAAAAAAAAAGAACTTTAGAAAAACTACATAATTTCTCAGCTACACACCACACAATGAGGTTTAAGAAACACACACGTTAACACTAACCTTAGACCACTCGAGCAAGCACGTGAAACAGAACTGATGCAGGCAGCTGTCTGTGAACGAAGTGTTCTGCAGTTTCCCCAGGCATATCGCGCAGTTGGGGTCCGGTGAGCTTGGAGTCTTAGGACGAAGCGACGATGCTGGCTCCTTCTTCTCTTCGCTGAGCTCGCCCGTTGCCGGGGGGGTTTTGGGGAACACGTCTTCAACCAGACTTGGTTGTGATGCCAAACTTGACTGTGTTGAACACACGGAACTCTCCATTCTTCCTACGCACAGCCACAGCAAGCAATTGAACAAGTTAGCAACACAGCATAGTAAAACAAAAAATTACAGGTAAAATGAAAGCAATAGAATTTAAAAAATAGTAAAGAGAATAATTTTTCCTTTCCTAAAAAGAAGCTTGGCAGCAATGACGGTAAATATGTACAGTCGCGGTAGATGCCAAAAAAAATGCTAAAAATCTGAAAACACTTTTATTCTGTGCTCTGTCACTTCCTCTTTTCAAATCAACCGGCGGAGATAAGAAATTCCAACTACTTTCGGAGATATCAAATTTTTTAATTTTCATCACAATACCTGCGTATTCATGCGGAAAAAAATGCTAACAATCCGAAAATACTTTTATTCTATGCTCTTTCACTTCCTCTTTTCAAATCAACCGGCGGAGATAAGAAATTCCAAATACTTTATGAGATATCGAATTTTTTAATTTAGCAATACAACGCCCGTTTAACCCTTCGAACGTCGCCATTTTTTCTTTTGACGTGTGTTAGTGAATGCGTAATAAATAAAATGGTCGATTAGGTCAGGTCAGTTACATTACAAATACTTTCAAACTAAGCGGATATTAAAAATAATGTTAATTAAATTTAATGGTTCTTTAGTTTTAAATTATTTATAATGTAACTGACCTGACCTAACAAAACCCGGACAAATGATGAACATTAACAACTCACGTAATTTTTTTTTTACTTATTACTTGCGCAACAATAATCAAATAAAAAAATAATACTTTAAAATTAGAAATGTTAAAAACTCACCTAAGTTGGAGGCGGGTACATTTCCTTTGCCACTATAAGCTATAAGGAAATGATGTAGTCGTTCACGGCAGAAGTTGACCAATTAATTAAACATCGTATTGAACAATAAATGAATAAATAATCACGTATTGGTTCATTTGAATACTGACCAATCACGGAATAAATAATCACCTATTGGTTCATTTGAATACTGGCCAATCACGGAACAGTCACGTGACAAAATTGTCCAATAAGAAACATGATACGCATAAACAAGAAACCTTATTATCTATTTCAAGAAACAATGGTGATCGCCGCATACTACGCAGGTACTGTGATGAAAATTAAAAAATTCGATATCTCCTAAAGTATTTGGAATTTCTTACCTCCGCCGGTTGATTTGAAAAGAGGAAGTGAAAGAGCACAGAATAAAAGTATTTTCAGATTTTTAGCATTTTTTTTTGGCATCTACCGTGACTCTACATATGATGAAATTTAAAAATTCGATATCTCCTAAAGTATTTGGAATTTCTTACCTCCGCCGGTTGATTTGAAAAGAGGAAGTGAAAGGGCACAGAATAAAAGTATTTTCAGATTTTTAGCATTTTTTTTGGCATCTACAGCGACTGTACATATTTACCGCAATGACTACTAAAGATAAAGTGAGTTGCATGTTATATAAGAATGGTTGTGTTAGGTACATTAAAAATAGCATAAATGTGTGAGAAAACATTTAAAATACTTTAAAATATAGAGTACAATACGGTTAGGTTACCAACATGTATACTTTTAAATTGTGTGAACGGTTGGCCAGCTACATTTTTACTGGTAATATCAAACCAATCATTAAAATGATTTAATAGTATTTTTTTATGTAGCTAACCTAACCTAACCAAATGTACACACTATTTTTAAAAAATCACTACCCTAACAACCAACTGTCCACATTATTACAAAGTTTTTATGATGTAGATAACCTAAACAACCATTCTAATAATATATTTAACAGTGTTTATAATATGTTATCTAGCCTAACCACTATTTAACATGGTAAACTACATGAAGTACTATGATGCCCTCTCAGAGAATGATTGTAAAACATGTCAGAAAAAAAAAACCTTTTGGGATTAATAATTTGGTTTTCAATAAATTGCAAGGATTGTGACTTTTCGGTTCTACTCTATTTATCATAAAACAGCTCTTTGAAATACCTAAGTTTCTGAAAATTACAGTTTTTTTTACATCAATATTAACGTATGCTATTAAAACATGACTAAGTGCTAAGTGTGTGTATTGAATATGGAGATTAAAAATAATTTTGTTTCTATTTCTACCTACCTTTGTTGTTTTAATTCAGAGACAGTAGACTAAGTATGTTACATTCCCATAATTTAGAAAGAGATTATACTTACATGAATATAGTTATTATACTGTTATATTAGTACCACCATGTTAACTATGTGTGTGTATTTGTTTTGGTATGACTACTATAAAGTGTTTATTGTGTTCATTAAGAATGGAAATAGTCAATATTATGTACTGATGGTCCTGTGTATGTAACAAACACTGAGAAGTTGTAGGCAATCATACAGGATTCATCCAATTTGTTCCACTGTTGCATCTGAAGTTGTGAATCAGCTATGTGACGGGTGTACCTTGGTTGTTTTTGAATTTGCTGGTTTAGTGGATTCGTGGAATTGGTTTGAATTTTTAGTAGATCATGGGGTGTTGTCTTGTAAGGTAAAATGTGACAAATATGGGGAAATTACTGATTCTGCCAAGGAATTCATGTTCTGTTGCAAGTATCCAAACGAATGCAAAAGTCTACACCATTTTCTCCTCATGGCGAAGAATACCTTCCTCCTACCTAGACGAGTGTCATTTTTTTTATTGAGATTATTACCATGTCGTTAACCTTTGTGTTACGTACCATGTGTTCTTTTAATAGCCTAGCTCAGACTGTTTTACAAGAGACTGGCTTGATTTAATTCATCGCCCTACTATTTACTTGATACTAGCTGCAACTTAATCCTGGGGTTCTCCAGAGATCCTTAGGAATATAGCATAGCTGAAACTGTTTTCAAAAACTGGAATGTTTAATATAAGAATGTTAAGGCCAGGACCAAGACGGTTTTTCATCCTAATTGGGTTTTGGCCCCGGTGGTAACATTTTTACATTAAATATCCCAGTCAGATTTAAAAAAAAAAAAAAAAAAAAACTTGGCTACGCTAATTCCAAAGGATCAAATTGCAACTAGTATCAAGTAAACAAGGGTGGTGACAACAATCCAGCTAATCATGCTAAACAGTCTCTGCAATGCTATTTAAAGCACATGGTGATGGCCAAGTCACTGTACTGGCCACCTAATGTACCCTATAAATGACGATTTCTCCGAAACAAGAAGGAATTTTGAAACACTGTTTTAGGGTTAATACAGGAAATGTCCGTAGTGTTCTAAAACACATTTTGAATTTAATAATTTTTTTTACAGAACAACCATGATCTTTACAATTACCTTTACCTGCCCAGAAAAGTGACTTTCTACAACTAACCCAAATCTAAACCACCATTTACAAATATTCACAAAATTATGTACCTAACTAACTTAACGTAACCTAAACAACCATTCACAAAATTCTACACTGTTTTAAATGTACCTAACCTAATTTAGCCATACATTGAAAAAGGAACCTAGTAGTAAGCTATTTAAAGTATTACAACTTACACTTACAAATGATTTCAAAACATGTCAGGAATAGTGCCAAACATAAATTTAGAATTTTTTTTAATACTATTCAGTTTTCTGCTGGGTAAAAGTTCTGCATCTTGTATCCACGTTTATAAATCCTGATGGTATGATCCTGTGGTACATGATGCTTGCTGTTTTAATTAAGTTCATCGAAAGATCCTGAACATAGCCAAAATGGTAATATTCTTACAGTGCAGTTTTTCCACAAAGTAATAATGAAATTCCTAAAATACTTTTTTCAAACACTAGATATGTTACTGTATTTACCCTGAAAACACAATTTCAGAATTCCTACTGTTTTCTGAGAAATCACAGTTTATAACTTACCTTACAATGTGTGTGCTTTATTGCGGCCGCTGCCATTTTTTGCTTTACAGTGTGAGCCTGTGTTTGTATATGATTATGATAACTTGAGTTAAATTGTACGAGTGGTCAATTACATTAGGTTAGCTATATTAAAAATACTGTGGACGGTTTGCTGGGCTAGTATAGCTCCATTAAAAATACTGTAAAATATTTCTAACAGTTGAGGCTTCAGAAATATCAATTTACGATGTAGCTATCCTGACATAACCAAATATTCACAAGATTTCACAGAATTTTATATGTAGCTATACTAACCCAACCAACCATCCACATTGTTTTGAAGTATTTTTAATGTAGCTAACCTAACTTAATCAACAATTTTCACGATTTAACTTCAGTTTTCGAAATCATATACACACAAACCATAACGGGGGAAAAAAAATAGCGGTGGCCAAGTCAATGCATTGGTATTGTAATGTAATCTATTAACTGTTATTTCTCAGAAGCCAATAGGAATTAAGAAACACTGTTTTCAGGGTAAATATAAGAACGTCTCTAGTGCCCAAAAAAAGTATTTTAGGAATTTTCTATTACTTAACAGAAAAGCCGCCCTGCAAGAATATTACCATAAAAACTTGTAATATTTAATACAAAAACAAGTCTGCAACACCTATTTGTTTTTATTGTGATAGGTATTCAAGTTTTTTGTTTGGTCAGAATCTTTCAGCAAACTAAATTAAAACACCAAGCATCATGTACCACATGATCAATATATCTAATTCGACATGTTATACGGAACTATTCCTTTCCACTGTTACCAACATTGCATACTATATTTAACTTCGTTCTTCCATTCACGTTTGAATTCATTGGCCAACTGCGATGACAATTAATAGATCTTCCCTAATTTCTTCCCAAACAATAACAATTAGTTGTAATCTGTAATTGATGGTATTGTGTATTGAACTTCACCCAAAACTTTAAACAGCCTTACCAGCTTCTCCATCCACCTTCTTTCCTAAAGTGTGCCCTATACCCAGTTCCTAACCATAGTAAATGGCCTGTGAATCTATTCTCCCTACCCTCATCAAATCACATCATCACACATATCTTTAATTTGGTCCCAAATAAATAACAAACGTATCGGAAACAGTTTTTCATAAAATTAAAATTGTAAGAAAATTTGCTGATTACTAAAATACCTAACACAAGAAATGTTCTGGAATAAACATACTTATCAGATATTAAAAACAAAGATTAGAAACATCATTTCGACAGTGTTACATGGCTCATACTAAATTAAGTGACAATTTTTAATTAGTTTGGGTCAAATAAAAAATATATTTATAGGAAGCACTCATTTAATAACACTTAGAGCTCAAAACTTACATTTAAATAATACTTACCTCAAAGCCCTATAAAAAAAAAGCATGAGTAGCATGCACGAAACATACCTTGAATTACAACGCAGTGTGTAGCAAGATCATGAAGATGTTTGAAATAACAACCCAATAGCAATAAATAACCTCGTAGTATTCAAACTTTATAACAAACTGTTTCACAAAATTAGGCACACACTACAGGCCTCCATTATCTAATTGCGGATCTCTTCTGTTTTTGTTAAATACAATTTTGCCAATATTCCAAATTATAAATTTATAATGTAATTCTAAGAACGAAAAATTCTACTATATCACAATTTATTTTAAACAAACGCAAAAAGTAATTCCTAAAATCAACGGAGTTATAAATTTTTTTTTTACAAATTAGGATAATTATTGTACTAAAAACGTACAAAAAGTGAATATCCATGAATTTTATTTAGCATTACTAATATAATTTGTTTTCAAGCCATCTACATATCTAGTAGACGTCCAATTATAGTATTTTTTTTTTCTCTAAGTGCTAATGTAGATGCGATGTTATTATTTTTGTAAATTTTTTGTTTGTTAATCTGCCATCACCCACGGTCTCGGGTTCAAGACCCGCGGCGAACCTAGTGTCGATGACTTAGGTCGATTAACTATTAATGTTCGGGAGGGCACCCAGCTAACTTTTAACATCTAATCAAAGATTGGTTTGTGTGGGTCACCGGCCCCAGCGTGGTTCGCTAGGTTCGTGGATGGTGAGTTTATGCTACTGCGAAACCTGAAAACTATAGATTAAAAAAGAAAAACTTACTGTTGATGTGGAGATCGGCAAACACACGCGATAAGGGGCTCTGTGGGGCGATACATGTCTAGCCGCTAGCCCTGATGGGTTAACGATTGTCTTGATAACGAACTGAGGTGACCCCGAATGGCCACTGGCCACTGGCCACTACAGGTCCCTTCCTGCGACATGACACACACAACTGTGGAGTAGACGAGGCAATGAATATAAGCTAAATCGCATATTATCAAAAGCCTATGTTTATTATGAATTATATGTCAATGTAAAAACATGGCCTAAGGCACAGAATTAACGAAATATTTTTAAACTCCTACGGCACTGAGTGTGTTTGCTGCACACTCACGACCGTGCACACGCCCCGGCATGATGACGAATGGCCATTATGACCTGTGCGAACAGAGAGAGCAAAAACGAGGGTTGTCAAATGCTCCGTCCCCCTCTCCAAGGCCATTATGACCTTTGACACCGTCCTTCATATGCACTGGATAGGGGCTCCTTCCCTACTCGTGAGTCGTGACCCTAGTCATTTGTTTAGGGGGAGGTGCATCGGCTGGTGTGGGTCTTCAGCATAGTAGGGAAGTAGTTGTTGTACACTGTCTCGAGGTGCTCGAGACATGTCTATCCCTGTGTTGGTTACAGCTGGGGCCACAATCTACAGGATGGGATCTGCACCACTCAGTCCAGGACTTAGCTCGGGGTGATGCGGGTGTGTACTGCCCTGCGCATCATTGGTGGTGGGTTTTGGATAGTAACGGCCTCGTCCTATACCCACATGACTACTAGTGTGTCGCTCGGTGATGATGCAGGATGCCCCCACCTCTCTCAAGCTGCGACATCTCCCTTCTCTTAGGGTATTATTGTCACATGTGTTCATTCTCGGGGCAACACTGGTGTTTCGGTAGACACAGTGTTCGGCGAGGCTGGTCGTTCATGGTGACTGCCACGTCTGATTCCTCAGGCTTCTTGGCGCTCATTGTAAATGTGGTATCAGTGAGGCTGGCCACCAACGGCTTGGGGTCCTGCTATTAGGCAAACTCGGCCATGAATCATCATTTGTGTATTGGATGATGGGGCTGTCAGACAAACTGACCTTGTCGGGGTCGCATTTTTGCAGGGCAATAATCAGCTGTTGCAGCTCCTGCACGGATACTGCTGGTGGACAGACCTTTGAGGGGGGGGGTGGGGTCGCTGGCCTTGTGGGTGGTGTTTCGGTCATGACCATCGAGGTGTTACTCACAATAATGCGCCTTTGGCCTCCAGGCTTTGGGGATTCCGTGGCACTCCTGATGTGTTGGGTGGCGAGTTGGTAGTGGTGGGTGTAGTAGCCCGTTGAGGAGGGCGGTCGGAGTTTGGGTTGACGCACCTTGGACCGAAGGTGCTTTGCTGATGGGAACTAGACTGAGGTCATCCCAGTGCACTTTGGCTGTTCGGTGATTGGGCAGCTGTACGGAGTAGGTTGTGAGGTCTAGTCGATGGAGTACTTAGCATGAAGCAGCCCACTTATGGGCTAGAGCAGCGCAAAATTTGCATCTTTTTGCAGACAGGGGGTGCTGGTGCACATATACCATCTGTTCCAACTCCAGGAGGGGAGATGGTGTTGGATTGTTTGAGGGATCTGTGTTTCGACAAGTGGTCTTCTTGTTGATATTATGTGTCTTAGAGGTGTGCCTCGACACGGATATAAGGCTCATCCCCTTGCCGTCGCCCGGGTTCTCGTGTTCGAGACTCGGCGGTGTTCCTAGCGGGAAGGCTGTTTTCTTGCAGGGAAACGTGTCTGGGAGGGCGCCAGGCTAACGCGGTGGTTAGCCACGAGGTGGGTCGTGAGGTCCGAAGGCCTCTGCGTGGTCCACTAGGAACAGCGGCGGTGGTGATGATGAGGGGTCCCTAATGCCTGCTGTACTATTGGCCCTACACAGCATAGGACGCTGATCCCTAACTGGATTGGTGAGGTTCAGAAATAACGTACACGGTTTTGCACTGTCGTTTACACGTCGCGCACGGAGTGTGCGGAGTGGACGTTTAATTACGCTGGCAAATTACACTTGCAATTACAGTCACACGATTTCCCTACATAAAGTACACTGTCATTATACACTGGGCACTCTGACGCGCCATCACTAAAATTATGTCCTCACGCCAGTCGAGGTTGAGGGAGAGAGTTTGATTTGAGTCGCCGTATGCTGCACTGCCCCGCGCAATGTGTTGTGCGGGGAGTGTGATATTTACGCGGCTGGGATAGGCCCTACACCGGAAAAAGGACCGGGTGCACACGGGGAGTGATTAAAAAGGTTTCGAAGTTGGACTATAGTTACCAGAAGGAAGTTCAGTGAAGACAAAGAGATGATGGCTTCCCGTGGGACGTGCGTCCGTCCCGGTCCGCGAGTCGCGCTATACTGGCGTCTGGCCCTGGCGCGAGGGTAGGGGTGAGCTCCCTGTCGCGCCAGAGTTTCTAAAGTTCCGGTATTCGTAAAAAATTATATTAATAACAAAATGTAAGTGGCTCTAAATTCACACAATAAAACTTAATGATTAACTTTATATATATGTTTTAGAAATGACATGTCACAAGTTTGTATAAAATAAGTTTGAATTATCAGAGTCACACTGGAGACTGTTCGTCGCTTGATGACTGCTCCAGTGGCGAATGATTAATGCTAATTTGGGGCGGTTTTAGTTAAGTCACATATTACACTATTGAAATCAGGCTGAAGGCCGCAAGGGGAGCACTCACAGCTGTTTTAGTAAAAAACCACACGTGAGTGACCCGGGAACTCCTACGTCGCACTTCCCTTGCACGGGGTTGTTAATTAAAAGTGATGTATTCTTTAATGTGTGTTGAATTTACAATGTACGGGACTCGGGTTGTCTGGTCGATTAAGTCATGGGCGTTGATTATACCTTTGTTCCGCGGCGCTCGCCTGACTCGGGTGGGCCATGGCTAGGGGCGCGTTCCGTTAGCGGGGTCGGATACTGGTGGTTGCAGGTCGGGCTTTAGGGTGGCCTTCGGTCAGACAACGTCACCCTTTAATGTCCCTGAGTTTTCGCATTACCACTCGGAGCTCACCAGATAGGGTGGTGACCTCCCCCAGAAAAAGTTTGGTGGGGGTGTGTCCTGCAACTAAATTAGTCCACTGTCATAGGAAGTAGAACAGTTTGGGGAGGTTGATCTTCCACTTGGTGTGATCATCCCCCAGGCTGAGCTGCAGTTGGACCTTAATCTCCTGGTTTCTATGTTTGGTCGGATTGGCCTGGGGGTGATACACGAAGGTTGTATGGATCAGACGCCCCACTAACACCATCTGGCTAACTGGGCCCCATTGTCCATCAGCAGGACCTGCGAAAACTGTAAATCGCGACGATGTTGCATTGTTACAAACATTCATGCACCCTGAGACCAGTTCAAATACTACAGCCTGGCCCAATAATCATGGTTAAACGAGTACTAAACCTTCACGGAGGCCTTACAAGAAAACAGAGGGGCCTGGATACATAGAACTCTTGACACTCACCTTAACAATGGTGTGCCGGATGACTATTCCCACTCCGGCGCTTGTGGTAAGCCATAGTGCGGGGCGCCATGGTGTGATGCTCTTGCACCAGCTGTGGTGCCATGACTATGTTACCTCACCAGGTGTCCACCAGGGCGGTGATTGGCCTCCCATTAAGGGTGCCAGGTACCTGAATTAAACAATTGTCGAGTGTGGGGAGCTAGCTCAGTGTTAATAGTGTCTAAGCTGGTGTACGGGGGTTTTATAGGGCAGAGTGGGTGGAACAATAGGTCGCACACATACTGGGCGCTGCTGTTGTTTGCGGCAGTCTGCATGCCAGTGGTAAAATTGCTTTTGGCACCGACGGCACTGTAGTGGCTTGACGGTCGTCTGTGTTTTTCCCTTCCAAGTTTACATCTTGTTATGCAGTTGTAGGCTTACCCTCAATCACCCGCTGTGCTCCCCTATGTAGGTGTTCGTCCAGCTGCTCTTGTTCTGATAATGCTCACAGTGTCTCATTTCATCAGACACTTAAGTTCTGCTTTGATGCACACACTTGCTCCATATACATATCCACAGACCTGGTACAGTATAGTTCCATCTGCACCAGAGAGGTAGGTAACATCTGGTAATGCTGTTTCAGTTATAATTTGTCTGTGATGAAAATCTCCATTGCATTAGTATTCCTCTGAGTTTAGCCACAAAAACGAGCCTCACCACTGCATTTTTAAACATCATCAAAGGCTCCAACACTTTTGAGTCTTCCTGTGTTATGTAGATGACACTAATGCCGCACATCGCAGCCTTCATGGTACTCATATTGCACCTCGTTGTTCGCACACAACACCAGACCTGCCGCGCCCGTCGTAGCCGCGTCCCGCCATAATCACCTTTTGTTTACAACTACATGTCCCACTGCTGCCAACTTACGAAAGGACACAACATCCTGTTAAATTGTTCGCTAGTAAGCTGCGCCCACTTCTCATTTGGTATGCCATACATCCCACGCATCCTTAGCAGAAATTCACACATTCATGCAGGTTGTGTGTTTGGCTGCTATACTCTACATGTTTGCCTGCCCTGGCCACAACCCACGTAGAGTGTGGGTGATACAGAGCTGCCATCTACGAGGCTTTTCCCAAAGCATGAGGTTCGGTGATGGCTGCTTTCGCTCTAGTGGCACTATAGCAAAGCAGTTGACCAAAAAATTTGCATACTCAGTGCACCTGATACTCTGTGTATCCATCATCCCAACCACTTCAATTTGTTTCGTGTCACATCGAAATCCTGTATAAGCAGTTGTTTCCTGTTTTGGCAGGTAATATGTCACGCATCTGGCTGTTGTGGTGAGGGGTAGCACTGTTGAAAAACAGTCTGTGACATATTCGTGCTCTGATGTCCCATGCATACGCTTGTACAATGCCGAGGCAGCTTGACAGTTGCTGTAGGAAGCACAAAGGATGTCCTCTGTTCAGTGGCGTAGCCAGGAATTGTGTATGGGGGGTGTTAAGAAGCATGCCCCCCCCCCCTGTATCCCCCCTGTATTAAAGCGGGGGGTCCGGGGGTCCTCCCCCGGGAAAATTTGGATTTTAAGGTGTAAAATAGTGCTATTTTAGCAGTTTTCGGTAGGTACTTAAATTTAAACATTGTAATGGTAAAATTTTTATTAATTTTAATATGAAATTTGTTTGAGTGATGAATAAGAAATTAATTAAAGATTTGGTGCTAAGGGGAGTTTTGAACCCCTAAAACCCCCCCCTGGCTACGCCCCTGCCTCTGTTCATTACATTGTTTCTTGGAAACAGGGGAAAGTAATGTCTGTTGGATGGAAGATGAGACGGTTGGTTGCAGGAGAAACGATGCAGGAAAATGAAAGAGGAGAGGTGATAGTTGACATTGTCCTGTTAATCTTCCCCAAGCATTCAAACAATGACTGCACTCATTTCAGTGCTGCTTGCCAGAAATATTACCACTGTTAACAATGGTCTGGGAAGGGATAATAAGACAAGACTTCCATGTTTTTGGGACTGTGAGCATGCCTCTACCCTGATGTCACGACACCCAGTTACCGACAGCAAAAATGTTTTAAGGTTGGTTATTGGCAGAAAGATAAATTTTTTTTTGTTTGTAGCTAGTTTTATTGTAGTGCTCCTGTACCAGAAGTACAAACACCACACACGTTCTAAACTGATACTGTAACTTTTGAACACAGGCACACAGTTCAGTTCCAATTTTGGTCAGGAAAAGTCTGGAATTTTAATAGTCATTTCTTGATTATGAATCTGGTATTAACAGGGTCCACTCTCTTAAAATCAAGAAGAATTTCTCTGGTGCTACGATTTTAAAGTGGTGAAATAACGCTTTAGTGCTTACGCTGAAAATTATTATCTTTGCAATTGAAAATTTAGCATTTTTATTTTTAGTTTTGGGTTGTATTGCCCTGGAAATTTGACGTCGTACCGACCGGAGGCCATTAAACCCGGCCTCGACCCGCCAGTATTATTGGCTCCCGCTGGTAGAACTCTCCCCTCGCAAACTCAACCCGGGTCAAACGCGGAGTAGATACGCAAGTACTCCCAGTGTATAAATTTTGTCACGGAACTGCACCTGTTGCAAACAACCGATAATAATTCACGGAGTAAGCTTTTCAAGCCATCCCCTTAAATTAACGCGTGCTAAGAAATGTGCATCATAGAGCACGAGTGTTAGCCCCCTCCGGACACAGTGTTTAATGAACGCCCTTAATTTTCATCGTGGCCTAGAGCCTTAATTTAAGTAAGAAACAAGGTGCTGAAGCAATATCCAGAACAAACCCACAAACATAAACATAAACGGTGGTTTTTACCAACTAGTCAGTAGTCTTTAAGTTAACTCATCTTTTTAAATAATATTTGTTCAATTTCTTAAACTAAAGCTTTAATCAATATTTCATAATACATTTAATGTCAGCATTAATATTCAAACAAGGGTCATGTACAATTAACAAGTAAGTTTTCAATTAAAAACCGAATAATGGTAATTTCTTTTCTTCACTCGTGGTTTGGCGCGCGGCGGAACGGTTCCTCCCCCCCCCGCGCAACAGCCCCCTCCGGCAGTCTAGATCAGCTCGTGGCCCGGGGTGGATGTGTTCGTGTGTTCGTTCCGTGGGGAACCTTAAATTTAGTAAATCATCGATTCTTCACTCTGGTAAATATAGTCATGAATCAAATCCTTTGTAACGTCAATTCCCCACGCAACCCCGGGTCGGTTTTTACGGTGCAGGGCTTAACCCGGCCGTCGTAATTCCTGCCTTAAGGCCACGGGCCACAGGGCTGCCTTAAGGTCAGTCACTTTACGGACCTGGCCGACTTCAGGACAACCAACGAACTCCCCCCTCTAACAGACTGCCTTAGGGAGAGACAATCATAATTAATCAAGAGTAGTGTAGTGTAATATCATGTATCAATTATGTCCAAATTATCAACCAAGAGTAGTGTTGTGCAATATCGTGTACCCAAATATCTCCGTTAATAAATACGTGTACCACATGTTTTCAGTTCCAGTGCGTGTATTATATCTGTAGTTAGGCACCAGCCACCTTATGCTGAACAGGGAGTGTAACCATTGTCTACTAGCAGTTAATACCCCCTTAAGATACAGCCACCGAGTCTAGGGAAGCACGCTGGGGCTGTTCGACCCACCCCATTGGTTAGATGTACGAGCTAACCTGGCGTCCTCCTGGAAAAACACACCATAAAACACCACCAGCCCCTTAGACTCGCCGCGGGACTCGAACCCGTGACCCCGGCCGACAGCACTGGTATTAACAGGGTCCACTCTCTTAGAATCAAGAAGAATTTCTCTGGAGCTACGATTTTAATGTGGTGAAATAACGCTTTAGTGCTTAGGCTGAAAATTATTATTTTTTGGCAATAGCTCTTGCAATTGTAAAGTTAGCATTTTTATTTTTAGTTTTGGGTTGTATTGCCCAGGAAATCAGGTAGTTAAATAACAGTGAAGATTAATGCACATTTTATTTACTGCAGATTGTTTTGTTTTTGTAACCAAAACATATGACAGAAAGTTTAATTGTAATTTTTTTAACAGTGCCTAAATAATAAAATAATTTTTAATTTTTTTTTACAATTGCTTTTTAAGAGCCATCTTTGTTTGATGATTTTCATTAATGTTTCTGACCATTAAGGATTTAAAAAATAAAATAAAAATCTGGAAGGAGTGATAGTTAACAGTTAGGTTTTTCAGGTGATGGCTGAAGGTAGCTTCAGAACATCCAGTATCCCTATTCAATAAAATAGCTTTGAATTTTTTTGTTAATAATATCACATTGAGTCTAAAAATAAGTATCTGTTACACAGTATAAAGTTAATATTTGAAGGAGAATTTTGTGAAATGCTCTATAAAGGCAGTTTTATCAGCTAGGGCTCCGTAACGTCAGTGAGACTTGTATGCCGTGGGCAGGTCGGAGTATCAGTTCACCACTCAGCATTTTATTGCTTCTCGCTTCAAGCGAACGCACTTTGAAGTTACGTAGCAGGGATGACAGTACCACTTTCTCTTCGAGCAATGCAAATCTCTGACCTGCAATGAGACAAATTCAAAAGAAATGATTATAAGCCAAAATCATTTATCAAACATTTCAAACCAAGAACTTATTTTTTAAAAGTCTGCTTTTTGCTTGGTCATGACTATATGAAAATATTAGGAGTTTTATTTTGTGCTAAATATGGGTATCATACTAATATTTTTCAGTAAAATGTATAAGGATGACACTTCAAGTCTAGGATCAACCAAAGGCAGATCCAGACTAATGGTCAAAGGAAAGCCAAATTAAATTTCCTAATACAATTTTAGTACATTTAAAATTTAAATATTTAATACATTTTATTTGTGGTTCAAAAACAGCCTGTTATCTATAGCACTGCAGTAAAATAATACTTAAGTTAGTTTGGTAAACTATGATAAGGAATTAGAAGAAAATTAAAAAAAAATATTCAGAGTTCAAGGAGGGAATCATGCTGCTATGGCTCCCCTACTGAATCCGCCAGTGGGATCAACACTAAAACACAGATGAATACATCCCCAATTAGTTCGTTGGCTGTATTACATTGAAGAAGAAGTTTACTGACTTTTAACAGTACTAGTGCAATGACCTACACTTGAAAGGCAATACAAAGTAACATGGCCAGAAAATAATTTTTTAATGTGATATATTTTTTTTATTAAATGTTAAGCTATACGTGTAAAACTCTAAAAATTGAGTTTTACTTGTAACAAATAAATGAGATATAACTTAAGCTAACATATCTCCAAAATTTTATATTTATATTCTATTAGACCAGTTTGTTTGTAAGAATGTCTTTGAAAGAAGAACACAAATGATAATGAATAATTGTTGCTGTCAGAAACTACTTTTCCCACATACAAATGTTTATAGAAAACTAAAATAATCAAGTGGTTTATTGATTAGCACTTAAAATTAAAAAAAAAAAAAACACTAATGTTTGAATTGTACACATTATTGGTAGGTATTTAATACAAATGACACAAATATAGTAATTTAAAGTACTTCACATTAGATTTCTGACATTAAACTTGGGGTGCATTAACTGTTACAGCAGCATGACACCATCCCATGGTAGGTTTTTATCAGTAATACACAGTAAACACAGAAGAAAGGAAAGTAGTTATAAGAAACAATTGGGTTTAAATGAAAGTAATGCAAGCGTGTAACTCTCACCACTGCAGTTATGATTAAAATACAGTAGTTTATGCACCTATCTATAGTTGTCTATGACTATGTATATAATCATACGTCCATCACACAACTAAAAGTTTTCTTTGATAACCACTACCCTCACTTTGAGAAACACTCACCTATACAGTTCCTAGGACCCGCACTGAATGGGATGTAAGCGTATGGATGCCTCGTCTGAACTCTTTCTGGCAGGAAGTTGTCAGGGTCGAATCTCTCAGGATCGGGAAACTGTTGAGGGTTACGATGAGCTTGGTATATCATGACATTGATCTGACAGCCTGCTGGAATGAGATGCTCCCCTGGAAATGATTTAACTGTCATTTTTACTTGGTAATGAGCAACCACACTTGCAACATGGTGGATGTAGGATGATGATGATGATGATGATGATGATGATGATGATGATGATGATGCATGATGCGTCAATCCACCAGTGTGCCACTCGGTGCTCAGAAGGCATGAATGTGTGGCAGCACACATGCTGTGAATAAGTATGAACGATGCCTCGACCATGAGTTTCCACTGAGTATCTGGCCCAGATGAATCATGACTAGAGACAAAATATTATGGTTTTATTTTCAGCCCAATTTTGTTTTGGCGTTATTGTTTTTGAAGTAAAACTTCTTTGGATGCAATTAAAGTAAAATTTCAAGGCCAAATTATAATGCAACATTTACGTGAAACATAATATCTGAATCACAGGGTGACAACGAAAGTTAGTAACAGAGTTAACGTGTAGAACGTATGTTAAGAATGTTTCTCAATGGCATGAGGGTTTAAAAAAAAAGCTTACTTTCACAACCTGTAATTCACAACTCTAAACTTTAAGGATGGATCCGGTGTTTAAGATTAGAATTGTGACAATTTGTATAGACATTTTCAATAGGGTTAGGTATCATATTGTAGCTATCAAAAACCCATTAATTCATTCTTAGATTCCACTGAAGACATGGACAGACACTAGTAAATAAAGGTCTATTTTCAATCCATGATTATGCATGTTTCAAATTTCAAAGGACCATGTGGTCCCAGACATGTTGGAGTAAAAGAGCCTTTACTGTATCACATTTCAGAGTAGCTCTCATCCAAAGTCAGGCAGTTTCCAAACTTGCCCAAAGCCTTGAACGTCTCCTCTCTGGAAATAAGTAG
The DNA here is from genome assembly GCF_032445375.1 of Bacillus rossius redtenbacheri. Taxonomy (NCBI): domain Eukaryota; kingdom Metazoa; phylum Arthropoda; class Insecta; order Phasmatodea; family Bacillidae; genus Bacillus; species Bacillus rossius. Next base: position 26,898,351 of record NC_086334.1, read on the forward strand.
CGATTAGCGATTCTCACCTAGCTTCACGTCGCTCTGGAGCAATCGTGCAATAAAATGAACGCTGGGATAAAGCCGGAGCGTCTCTTTGATTACCCGCTCCAAGTACTTCATGTCCTGTAGGTTCTGCATCGTGGCGGGACGATCTGACCCCTGGAAAATCTTCTCTTGCTCTTCGTAAGCAAGTGCCTTCACGTGGAAAAAAACATTTAATCGGCAATACCCAGTCAGTGAGTTTTAAACAATCAACAGGTAATGTTTTATAGTGTTCTAGTCAACAGCTTAATTAACTGGACAACACCATGCCTTTTAATTAAAAACTCAAAATAATTTTAACACCAATTATTAAATGAATAAACATGAATTTAAGTGTTGTACTTTATTATGTGAGTTTTTCCATGATTTTTGATTATAAGACAGTTAAGCTGGAGTAAATATTTACTGAAGTAACACATAATATATAGATACAATATTTTATGGTTTTTATATTTCGTTTTAAAACACAGGATTATGGTGTTTTTGTTTTTATTTTTATAAAAGCTGTTTTTTAATACTTATCAACCAAAACAGTGGTATAATTTTATGCTACATTTTTACCATAAAATACTTTGTAATAAATTGGTCTAAAACAGATACATTCATAACAATAAAAAAAAAAATTAATGATCATTCAATAAGAGATGCACAATAAAACAAATTAAAATTAATTTTACTTATTCATGCATTTTGGTACAATTTTCTGTCTGGAAATAAAGAAAATTCCTTGAATTTCAAACATGAAAAGATTACTTTTTTTTAATGATTTTAATTAAATTTTGGTTAAATTCTACTTAATTCCATAATATAACTGGCAGTTCAGCGATTTGTGGTGTATTAACTTGCATTTTGGTATTATACAGTCAGGGCCGGCGCGTCCATATAGGCGAACTAGGCAACCGCCTAGGGCGCCAAGTAGCTGGGGGCGGCGCAGCACGACACATAACAGCTCATATAATATGTTTAATGATTATTGAAACAAGATGAAAATGGATTTTTGTAACAGTTTGGAATGTTTATATTGATATAAGTAATTATTTAAAGTCCACGGTGACCTGTTTATGATTTGTAATAAGTAAAAAGTAAAAAAAAAACACAAGCCTGCTTACATCATTTGATTGTTGACAAAATCTTAGGCTTACGTGATGTATTTTGAGGCAAGGAAAATTTTTTTTGGGGTGTCCAGCTGGGGGGGGGGGGGGGGGGGGGGGGGAATATTAAGGTTTTTCGCCTAGGGCGCCAATTTACCTTGCACCGGTCCTGTATACAGTGTATTGTTGTGATATTCTGTGTTATTTGTTATTTTGGTGTTTTTCACAATTCACCATAATTATAATCTTGTCACTAATAATAGACTATCTGGTCAGATAATAACATACATATTACATGATTTGGTATCAAAGCCTACGTCTCTGGTGTGCACTACCTGTTGATCTTATCTTGGTAATTTGCTAAAAACCTATCAAAAGAATCTCTCCCTTGAACAGAGTTATTTACAACTAAATAAAGTGTTTCAAATAAATAGGGTAAGAACTTGGTGAAATTGTGGTGTTTTTAAGACAGCAAACTAATGGATTCTATCCATCACTTTAAGTTTCAATTCTGTAATTCCATATTCAGTGTGCTCAAACTGAAATTTTGCATTTTTTTTTATCTGACTTCTTAGTACGATAATGGTGGATATGCAACATCACATGATATAATTTTACATTAAAACACTTATAAATTTACCTGAACATCGGGATGTAGTCCTAGAAGAAATAAACACCAGCTTATAGCAGATGCTGTCGTATCATGACCCTGAAAAATACATTATTTATCAATGGTAAGAGCGAAAATTATTTTAAAATTAAAAAGAGAAAAAGCACACATTTTAATATCCATTACAGTAAGTCCTCGGTTTACGTCGGGGTTACGTTCCTGAAAACCGCGACGTAAATAGAAACGACGCAAAATGAGCCATGTTTCATGCCACCGGCCGGCCACGGCCCAAGGTCGGCCGGAAGGGGTAGGAGAAAATGCTGTGTCGTTGCGGGAAGTAGATAACACTTCTACGTGCGAGATACGTGGGTGGCCGAGCGGGCGGGCTGGTAGTATTGCATCACCGCGCAGAGAGCAGCGGAGAGCAGGAAGCGTCCCTCATGATGTATGATAAGATAAGGCGGTGAACGTGTAGCTTACGCTACATAGCATAAATTAACTACCGAAGGAAACAAAGAATTATAAACGAATTATATACGGTGTTTTGGTTAAAATAAAGATTTACGGTCATTGTAAACGACGTTATTGTGAATCGGCGACAACTTAAATTGAAACATGAGTACTCAAACATTAGTGACGTTAATCTGAAACGACGTAAATCTGTACGACGTAAATAGAGGACTTACTGTATATTATATAGAATTCTCTGGGAAATACTTTGTATTGGGAATAGTTTTGGTCTGACTAGAATGATAGCATAATATCTATTGTTAAAAGCCCAATGCATAATCATTTATTGTGTACGGTATATAAAAAAATATATGTACTTACTGTCTTTTAAGTGCACTAATACCCATTCACTTCTAATGACTACCATGAAAAGAGCATACATAAAAATTACAAAATGAAATATTATGTAACTATTCTGAGTGAGAGTTTAAAAGGCAGCTCATAAAAACAGGATAAATTTGAACTAAAGGTAAACTCTATAACAAATTTTGATTTTTTTTTTTTTTTTTAACATGAAAAACTTAATTAAGTTTAATGCAAAATTGCTTGTTACAGAAATGTTAGTATGTATCTTATTGTATGAGTAGCAAAGGCCAAATTTATGAAAATTTTTTCTAAACTAAGTTTCCTTCACGAACCAAGTGTGTTCGCCTGACTTACTATGTTTGCAACCGTAAGTGGAGTGTTCCATAAAGCTAACATTTAGTGAAAATGTTTCACAAAATTCCACACATTTGTAAACAAATGAAAGAAGGAAAACAAACAAACAAGCTATCACAAAGAAATTCTATTGCAGTGGTACAAAGAAGAAAAAATGATAGACACAAATATTGATTTTAAAACTAAACCAAAATATTACATAATAGCCTATTACGTATGGAACTGTTAGTTTTACGACTTTGCTTGCTGAGTATTATGTTATCCCTTTAACTAACTTTGGTATTGAAACAACCTATTAGACCCTTGTGGTGAAAGTTTACTTAATTTTTTTTTTAGGTGGTTTGAAAATCCTTTTATGTTTGGAAGTCTTTTATCTAAAATTTTATGTCATTTAGCACAAATCCTTTATAAAAATTATAGATAACCCAGTTAACACTTAAATGACGATTCTTGTACGTTACCTATACAAGTACAATGTTTTAGTCTGTCAGTCAAACACTTGTACATTCTGAAATGAACACATCTTAAAAGCATTCTAACCATGTAGCGTAACAATATGCAGGAATAACATTAACTTACCAATGTTCAAAAATTAATTTTAACAAAATGATGAAAAATGCCAGTCAGGCACATTAAGTACTTATAGTTGGCTAGTCTTAAAAATGTAAACAAGTTCAAAATTTCAATTTATTTCATGACTGCATCTCACTTCAAACTGACAAACACAAAAATATTTAAATATTTACAGAAATAATAAGAATGACTTGGCGTGAGATAATAAAATAAACAAAAGAAAAGGCAATGAAAAACTGGTAAGTGATAACTGGTAAGTGGTAACTTACTTCAAACATGAACGTATCGACTTCTTCCCGAATTTCTTCATCGGTAAGATGGTTATCAGACATTGAAGATTGCAATAACAGATCAAGGAAGGCAATACGCTTTTTTGTTCCTGTAACAATAATACATCAATATGTACCAATTTCACTTGAAAGTTATTTAACTGATAGGTATAACTTTAAACAAAAAAAAGTTAACTAAAAAAAGTTAATTTTTAGTTGAAAACAAATCTGAAAACAGTAGTTGAAAACACATGACACTAAAAAATGGCAACTGTAAAATATTAAATTTGTTTACATTGCCGTCGCCCGGGTTCTCGTGTTTGAGATCCGGCGGGGGTACCTAGCGGGAAGGCTGTTTTATTGCGTGAAGCGTGTCCGGGAAGGCGCCAGGCTAACTCGGTGGTTAACCACGAGGTGGGTCGTTGGGTACGAATGTCTCTGCGTGGCCCACTAGGAACGGCAGCGGTGGTCGTGATGTTAGGGGTCCCTGATTACTGATGCACTACTGGCCCTACACAGCATAGCACACTGATCCCTAACTGGATTGGGGAGGTTCACAAATAACATACACGAGTCTGGTTTGCACTGTCGTATACACGTCCCGCACGGAGTGTGCGGAGTGGACGTTTAATTAATGTTGGCAATTACACTTGCAGTTACAGTACACTATTTTCCCTACACAAATTACACTATGCTTATACTGGGCGCTCTGATGCGCCCTCACTAAGGTTAAGCCCTCACGCCAGTCGAGGTTGAGGGGAAGAGTTCGATTGGAGTCAGCCAATCCCGTAAATTGCGAACGGCGACGCTCGGGCCCACCTGTGTGGACCGCGGCTCGATATGAAATTAGTTAAAAGTCTTTAACTAGATGTGGCCGGTGCCTGTGCACTTCGGCAATTAACCTAATGTCTGTTATGGTGGGAGTCGGCCCGCGCCGTATGCTGCACTGCCCCGCGTAATGCGTTGTGCGGGGAGTTTTACGTTTACGCGGCTGGGATAGGCCCTACACCGTAAAAGGATCGGGCACACACGGGGAGTTTATTAAAAGGTTTTGGTGCGTGACTATATTTACCAGAATGAATTCAGTGTCGACTATGGTTGATGGCTCCCCGTGGGACGCACGTCCGTCCCGGTCCGCGAGTCGCTCTGTACTGGCGTCTGGCCCTGGCGCGAGGGGAGGGGTGAGCATCCTCTCGCGCCAAGGTTTCTAAAGTTCTGTTATTCGTAAAATATTATATTAATAACAATGTAAGTGGCTCTAAATTCACACATTAAAAATTAACAATTAACCTAATACATATATGTGTTTTGGAAATTAGATTTAAAAAGTTTCTATGAAATAAGTTTGAATAATCTGAGTCACACTGGAGACTGTTCGTCGCTTGATGACTGCTCCAGTGGCGAATGATACACGGAAATTTGGGGTGGTTTTAATTAAGTTACACACTACGTTATTGAAATTAGGCTGAAGGCCGCAAGGGGAGCACTCACAACTGTATTACTAAAAAACCACACGTGAGTGACCCGGGAACTCCTACGTCGCACTTCCCTTGCACGGGGTTGTTAATTAAAAGTGATGTATTCTTTAATGTGTGTTGAATTTACAATGTACGGGACTCGGGTTGTCTGGTCGATTAAGTCATGGGCGTTGATTATACCTTTGTTCCGCGGCGCTCGCCTGACTCGGGTGGGCCATGGCTAGGGGCGCGTTCCGTTAGCGGGGTCGGATACTGGCGGTTGCAGGTCAGGCTTTAGGGTGGCCTTCGGTCGGACGACGTCAACATAAAGTTATTATTATTCCTTAAATTAAAAAGAAAATTCTGTAGTCATTTCTAATGGTTGACTGCGTAACACCATAAATAAATTATTAGCACCATGCTTCTTCTTTTAATGGGTTAAGAAAAATCAACTTATAGCTATATAATCATGCCTGTATTAATTTTTGGATATATAAAAAATAACTAAATGTTAATATATAGGTATTAATTCATTTTAAAGAACTTTTGATGAATTTTCATTACAATTTATTATAAACCAGCAGATCCCTGTGGTGTAACCCGTGTTAAATTCTAATTATATTAGATCCCCTACGCATGCTACGCAGGCTACGCATGCCGATAAATCAACCAGACAGCTAGTTTTTTTCTGTCTTCAATTACAGTTATTGTGATTTCTTACTAAAACACATCTTTATCAAAATAAAAGGTAGCCTATAGTACTCAGGAATAATGTAGCTTTCTATTAGTGAAAGAATTGTCAGAATAGGATCAGTAGGTAGTTTCAGAAATTACCGTACTGACAAACTTATAAACAAACTTAACCTCTTTATGCTATTAGTATATGTAGAGTTGTAAAACATCTTACCTATTTTAGAGTCACTCATACTATTTTCCTTGAAGGCAGCTGCATTTGTTGCAATATATGACTTTCTTTCTTCAATTATCTGCAAATATGAATAACATTTTTAAAGTATGGTTTAAAATTTCTTATAAAAATTAAGTATAGATGATTGCCCTTAACAAAGTATATTTTGAAAATACAGCCTAATTTATGCAATATAGGTCTGTTAATAACACAATTATAAACATAATTTTTCATAAAACTTGAGAACAATTGTAAAATTTTGTGAATCTTTTTCACAAAATTTTAGCTGTATGGAACACTCCATTCACTGTTGCAAACATAGTAACTCAGGCGAGCACACTTGGTCCTCGAAGGAAACACACGTCTAACAAGACAAAGACTTACAAATAAGTGTAGGTACATAAATAATACTTAGAAACTACTACCAAGGAAAGTGTACAAAAGTCATTAAGATGCTCGATAACTGCACAGATTCAGTTTTCCACTGCCATATGTGGCTGAAACAAGAATTTCATGAAGAAACTGGTAATTTTTGAGAATAGTTTATTTTCACATGATAACCTGCCTTTCTAGCCACATAATGTGCAATAAGAGAAAACTTAACAGCGTTCTAAGCACACATACCTTCCTTGTGAAGTTATGTAGAACTTTCAGATAGTTTCTGAATTTCCGGCCTCTCTGAGTTTTCATGTAAATGAAGTCAAAATGCAGCCAAGGTCGCAAGAATCGATATGTCAATTCTTCTGCAACACTTTAAAGTTCTGGTTAGAAATTTAAGTTAAGCCTATCTACAGTATTCATGTAACACCCAACCATTGTAACATTATAAGAAATGTTAACTTAGAACAGTTCTACAAAAAATATAATAATTTCACATAAAGGGGATGCAAGGACAGTTCTAAGGAGAAGAGGGGGTATAGAAAGGAAAAGTGGGGGGAGGGGGGGTTGCAGGTGGCCCCAGTCACTAGTTTGTAGAGGCTGCAGGATGGGCCGAAGAATCGTGGATCTAATCAAGTATGAAATAGAAAGGTGAATAGAAAGAATAACTGTACAATATCTCCTAATGTTTTGATACTTCTCATTATCAATAACAATTTTTTCAATGGAAGACTTTATCACTCAGTTCTAGCGAGCTTGCATGGCATGCCTGTGTAGAGGCCCTGGAGGATAAAGAAATGCTGGGGAGGGAAAGAGTGGTAGAGTGGGAGGGGTGGATGCGGGTTCAGGCTGGACAGTGTAGTGGTGGGTTTGCAAAACAAGTTATGCCTGGTACGTTTATTGCTGCTGGACTCAGGGGGGGATGGGTTTCCTCCCCGGGCGAAGGAAAGCCTAGATCTGCACTGATAGACTTTGAGCTGAAATCACTTTCCAAAGCTGCCCATACCCGTACAAGCCTGGATCGGCTCGTCCTCCAAAGAGAAGGATACTTGTGCATGTGTGGGGCTGAGACGAGCCAGGCTCAGCTGGACCTCAGACAAGGGTCGTCGACGGGGCTTCGCTCGCTTCTGGCTCAACGTTGGCTCATGCCTGTGTGGAAGAGAGGGAGCCGGGCTCTGGTTTCAACACACTGACACTGCAGTCTGCGTGGGATTTGTGAGCAAGGAACTGTGTCGATTGCCATGTCCCAGATATTTATGGGCCTTGACTTTGCGACTAAATTGATAATGATTATCGTGTTCTATATTATTTGTTTGTGGCACTTTCATATATACATATTTTTGAACTGAACTAATTGAATTGATTTTGCTTTTAAAGTTTACACAGGAAAAATTTCCTAATGCCAATTTGGAATAGTTAATGAAAAAAGTTGACTATCCATGCATCGCTCAAGTAGGACTTCAATCTTTTTTTGGGAAAAATAAAATAAAAATCTTGATTTTTTTTGCAACCTTTTATAATTATTTTTTTTTATTTTCCACTTTTGTCTTTGTGAACACACCACATTCATCTAGAACGATCACTGCAGCTGCCACTTGCTTCGATGAACTCATTTCAGCTACTGCAATCTATGAGCAAAGTTCGGAATGTGTTCATATCGTGTGTGGTCAAAATTATCCAAAAGGGGCTTGTGAGCAAAGTTTGTCAAGCCGGACTCGCGAGCGAGACTCGTACGTCCATGGGCCCCTTAAGGGGCAACAATTAAAGTTATTTGCAAGCACTACATGTACCATACATGTTTCATTTCACCACAAAAAACTATCTGGCCTTTCGCTGTACAATTTTATTCACCAGGAAACTTCATTGGGGTTAGGACTTGTGACCACGGTCACTAACGTATTACACTCGTGGGGCAAAGGTTGCTAGTTCAATCTCCAACCCTGGCATTACTAATTTTACTGGTGGTAAAAATCTGGAGTACTACCATCCTGAGCCACTGTGCATAACCATGCAACATAAAACTCTACCTTTCTTTATGAGCTTTCGCAAGATGAAGACACAGCAGTTAAATCTAATGACCTTGAATGAGATGTCAATAACCACCTTAACCCTTTCGCTTTGGACTGACCGGGTGGTTTCCTTTAAATCACTTTCACTTATGAAGGATCTCTGCAAATCCCATCTGCCAGAGGGTTAGGAAAGAACAAACCTACATGTAATTTTCAGAGGTTTTATGCATTTCTTATAAAATTATATCTAATAAGTCTACATAAAAAATTAAAATCTAAGGACTGCAATTTTGTTAGTAAACTATAAATAGATGGGATTTGCAAGGAAAACACTTTCTAAACTAATTTTATATTTCAAAGGATAGTTTCCTGCTACAATAATTAAACCAATTTTACATCCACTTTCTGTAGAGGAAAGTTCTTACCCATAAACTGCTTCAACGTATTTAGATCGACCAACATCCTGAGCATAAACCTTCGTCCCCATTGTTGTCTCTGCAAATAAACACACATTTTATGTTTCTAGTGTTAGTAACTGAACTGATAAGTAATAATTAACTAAAAAAAAAAAAAAAAACTTTAATCAAAAGGTTGAATGAAGCCACTGGTGCCACATACAGAATGATCGGAAACTGCTGATTATAACGAGTGGTAGGGTATACCAAAACAAGCAAATTTTGTTAAGGAACATACTTCCGATAATGCAACCCTGCAAGTAACAGGTGCAAACAGCAGCAAGCCAATAGGAATTGCATGTGAAAATAGGCACGACTCCACTGGTTGAGAGGACAGCCGATCACAGCACCCTGACGTTTGAATTCTCCGAGGGAGGCAAGAGACAAGCAGGGTGCAGACGTTAGGCTTTAGAGTTAGCTTTGCACACTAGCCACCAGCAGTCTGGTGTACAGCACAGTGGATGGTTGTTTGTGGTAGTTTACAAGTTTGGCTTTGGATGGAACGCACAGTGTTGTCGGTTTAGTGAGTACTGTACTATGATCACAGAATTCATTAACAGCAACGGAATGGCAGACAACGTTTGCAGAGATGGCGGTTATGCACCTGGTACACGGTGAGACATGAATAATTGCAGCAGGAGCAATGGGCATTTACCAAGGGCGTGTTCACAACAGGCTTGTACCACACAGGGAGATCTTCCTTTTCACATCTGCCTGAAACTGACAGTTTCACACCATAAAGGGTGATGTACACCAGACAGCTGGTCGCTAGTACATGTGGCTTGCTCTGAACATCTGCTCCATGCTTGTCGCCTGCTTCCCGTTGAGTGTCACAACGCTGAGACTGCACATCCTCTAATTCAACTGGAGTGGCAAATATTTTCACACAAAATTAAAAATTAGTGCGCTTATGTTTGTGCCTCTAAATTTGCAGGTTTGTGTTTCCGGCCATTTATTTCTTAGCAAAAATGGCTTGTTTAGGAATTATCCACCACCCATTAAATTTATGCCCTCCAATTTCAGAACAATCTGTATACAGATAGTAATAACAAAAACAAATCATATACTATAACAAAACCTTAACACTCAATATATGGTAATGAATTACGATTAGGATCTCACAAATGAAATTGTTTTAAAGTACTATAATAAAGGAAAAGTCCTAATTATCGAAAACACGCGAGTAGACAAATAGGGCTATTCCAATAAAAATGTTCAAATCTCCATAAAAAAATTAAGAGTTTACGGCAAAGGTAAATGAGCTACTCAACTGTCTGTGAAATATGTGTGCACAAAATGATCTTGCAGGAATCTGCACCAATAACAGTGATCTTTATATATGAAAGGTCATTGACAGTAGGAGATTTCATATTCCTAGGTTCCCTGGAGATTACTGGATGATCTTGAAGAAAATTGCTACCAGTCATCTGTCAAGGTAAAAAAAATTAAAGAGAGAGAGAGTAAGAGAAAAACCTCATTAATGCTCAGTCTCAAACACTAAGTTGAATTTTTTTGATTTCTCGTAATTGATATTATTTAAAGGCTATTTCTGTAAATTTTACATGATACTTCTTATGCATTTGCTGTTCTGTTACAAATATTTTCAACAGATATTCACTAAGTATAATAAAATAGGTGTAAAAAGATATGCAAGTGCTAATAATTATAAATACACGTTCAAATTTTAACATTTACTATATTATAAATTATACCTAGTGAACATTTTGACAGAACAACAAATGCAAGAGAGATATTGCGTTAAAATATTTCCAAAAATAGCCCACAGAAAAAAGTAAAGTCGTAAATATTAATTAAACTTTCCATGCGAGGTCGAGCCTTGAGTAAGATTGCTCTTATCAAAGAGAAGATGATAGTAATAATGCCACCAACGAAGTTAGTCAGTGTCAAATGAGACATCTCGCTAACTTTAGTTACAGCAACAATGACCATATGACTATGGAGTGTGTTAGATTCCTCTGCTGAATTCAGAAGTACTTTAAATAAATAAATAAATAAAAATTTTTTTTTTATCTAGATTGTGTTATCTGAAATCAGCTGTCATATCTAACATTATGTAGTGTAGAGATATTGGACAGGCCAGGTTGCTCAGCCTGCGGGAGAACTGAGCAGTAAACGGAGCACAATGGTGGTGGAAAATAGCATCCAAGAAAAAGAAGAAAATAAAGTGATATTATAATATTTTAGAAACTATAGTGTGTCTCACTCTTAGATTGGAGTACTGAGTAAATGGCGCTCACATTCTCATTAATATTAAAAATCATATTTTGTATAGAATCTTTAATTATAAAAAAATTTAATATTTATTTAAATTTTATGATTTCTGATTTCTGATTTTTCTATTGCCATATTATATTAATAATTGAGAAACTATCTGTAGCAGTCCTCAACATTAAGAACAAGGCCATTAAATTATGTGCTGTGATCAAATAGACCCAAAATTTGTAATATTGATTTATTAAATAATGTAAAAATGTTTGAAATCTGTTAAGTCTTCTTAGAAGTAAAAATTTATAAAAAAAATAAAAGAAAAAAGAAAATGTATTTCCAAAATCCTAATTCCAAATATTCCTTTACAAAACATTTCATATATGCTTAAAAAAAATCTTCATTTTTTATTAAAATGTATTGATAGCTTATATGATCTATGGGGTATATTTGGCTTCGGAACACACCAAAACAAAGACAGCACTAAATGGCAAAAGTTATGCATTGGAAAAAGAGAGTAACCATCCTTTATGCTTTAATCATCAATAGTGTGATGGTGGAAACACGAAGATTTCTAACCAATAACTTTTGACACATCTGTGAAGTCAGTGCGACAAAAATGGCGGTCATGACAGACTTGCCGATTAGAAATATTTTCTGTTTTCATTGCGTCACTGGCGCGACGTGACTGAAATGAGTGTTAAAATTTATTTTCGAAAGATGGTTAGACTAGTGCATCGGTAATTCTATTATTACTCTTGATATTTTTAAGGCTTTTAATTACTAATTTCCACTATGAAATCTCATATATGTGTATACGCACAGAAATTTTTAAAACTGAATGTTTACTTTGAAACAAATTTCTCCCAAACATACCGGTTGAAAAAAAACCTGCAAACAGTGATATGGTTGTTATATGGTTGGTGCTTAAAAAAACAGCAAGAAAAAATTTGATCTACAATGGTCTATGTTTGGTTGTCTTGCGGTAAAAACAGCACGTGCACAATAACCGATGTTTCACTGTCGCAGCACTGCCATCTTTGAATTGCGCCGTCATGGCCAGTGGCGTAGCCAGGATTTGTTTATGGGGGGTTGTTGAGAAGCATGCCCCCCCCCCCCCCCCCCCCGTATTAAAGCGGGGGGGGGGGGGATCCGGGGGTCCTCCCCTGGGAAAATTTGGATTTTAAGGTGTAAAATAGTGCAATTTTAGCAGTTCTCGGTTCTTATATTTAAATATTGTGATTGTAAAATTTTTATTAATTTTAATATGAAATTTGTTTGAGTGATGAATAAGAAATTAATTAAAGATTTGTAGCTAAGAAGGAGGGGGGGAAGTTTGAACCCCAAAACCCTCCCCCCCCCCTGGCTCCGCCCCTGTGTCGTGCTATTGTGATTCCACAACTAAAACGCACGCTGTGACTCAAACACACGTCAACACGCTCTGGCTGCGGTGTGCGGGGCGGGTCGGGGCGGTCTCGACCGCACTCACCGCAGATGATGTCCAGGGTGCACCTGGTGATGTAGGGGTACACGTCGAAGCCCCCGCCTCCCGCGCGAGCTCTCAGCTTGTCCACCAGGATGCGGCTCTTCTCGCAGAAAACCTCCACGAAATTATGGAGAATAGCAAAGTGGAATGCAGGAGTCAACAGCTTCCTGTGGCTGTGCCATTTCAACCCTGCAGAGAAAGAAATTTCACACATTTTACTTAGAAGGCATCGTGGTTATACCCCCTAGAAAGCACAATGAACAATTGTTTTTTTCTTTCTATGGGTTAAAAAAAAAAAAAAAAAAAACTGTATTCAAGAAACCCCAATTTTTTTTTTGAGAATCAAAATGCAAAGTTTTTACAATGTCATTTCCAGAACAAAAAAAAATCTTTCTCTCTCTCTCTCTCTCTGCCTCTATTTCTCTATCACTATTTTTCTTTCTATCTATCTCTTTCTCTCTTTGTCACTCTCTGTCTCCATCTATTTCAATCCCTTTTTCTCTTTTTCCTCTTTTTTCTCTCTTTCTCCCCTCTACTATTTTTTTTTTCTTTATTTAGTTCTATTTAACTGCACTTTACAATATAAGGCCCTACACCAAATACTTTAGAAATAAATATAAAACACATTTAACAAAATACAGTATACTATAAATCATGTTTCATTTCAGTAGTTATAACAGTCGTACCTATAAAACTGCAACAACCATTTATTAAATTTAAATAAGAAAGAAAGAGAAACAGCCCATGTCTTTGGAAAAACCTTAGTATTTAGTTGCATAATGTGGTATTTTAAAACTGATAATAAATAAGTTTGAATTTGTAAAATTTTATGATGTGGGGTGGAGATTGTAAAAGGAAAATGAGGGTGGGGGGAGGTAAATAATATCTGCCCAGAGCGCTAGCTGCCTGAAATCGGGGCCACCCACCACAAAATCTATTTGAATGATTCGGAGCTTCAGGTAGGAATACGTCGGGAAACACATCTTACCAGAACTTGTTAGGAGTCCTGTTCCCAACCAAGGATGTAACAACTTGTATATGGACCCTTTTTCCAGATGTTTGGAACTGCTCATTATTACCTGTAAGATTAAGAGATTTATTTAATTTTCCAAAAGGTATCCCAAGATCATAACTGAACCAGAATTGACATAGTGGAAAACTACCTAGTTAAAACAAAAACATTGGGTAAAAATACTTTTTTTACATATATTTGAAAGTAGATGTGGATGGTTTATTTAAAAAATATATATGATGAAAAAATTATTTACACTTAAAAAAAAAAAGTATTTATATCATTAACGCATGATGGAAAAACACTCCCCCAGCAAAGAAATTTCAATTCAAAAACTTGCAACAACTATAAAAGAAAAATTGGCAATTAAAACACATAGGTAATAGTCTTTTTCCACCATTTTTCCCCCCAGAGTGGGTCTCACTCTTCAGGTGCATACATATAAACTTGCACTATGCCACAAGTACATGCGGAACTGCATGTAGTAGAAAATGTAGTGTGCCTTGCTTGCCATAAAAAATCTATAAAATCACAGCTGTACCATAGATTTGTATCATTTCGGTCACAGTGTTAAATTAACTGTGAACTGACTTTACTTTTGTCTTAAGGGGGTTGCCTGGCTAGGCGCACAAACTCTAAAAGCAACAGGGTGCTAAGCAAAGGGTAACACAGACTTATGCAGTACCCGTCTCTACGCTTCAACGCCAATTTTAGGCAGCAATTTTATAATCTTAAGCTATCTATCGTACTTAAACTACTGTGTGCCAAATTTGATATTCCTAACAATGTCTGTGAAAACACCCATTTCAGCTTTTTATTTTGTTGTCCAAAAATTATATGTTAAATCTAAATTATTAAATGAAATGACTATAGGAAGTGCAACTGCACTTAGAGGGCCTGCCTAGTCAGAGGTGTATCTGTGTTAGTGAGATAGGATGATAAGTGTGACGCTCACTGGTACTTCTAGCGCGGTATTGCCTCTAAGCACAAGGCTCTGAACTAGCGCGCAGTCTTCTCGTCGTGCATAGGACAACTATGAAATCTGAGCGGTGACCGTAACATTAAATGGCATAGAAATGAAGATAAACGTGTAATGCAAGTCCCTTAAGTGCTTCCAAGAATCCTTTCAGCCATCTTAACTTTTTTGAAAATACCGTTTAAAAACATAATCCAGAATCAAAACTACTTTTTGGCTCTCAGCGAATTCTCAAATGCTTTCGTAAACAGACCCCACTCAAATATATTTTGAGTAGTTTTCAAATAGCGCTATTTTACATGAAGCTCTGCAGACCATGTGTGTGCCCAGGTAGGCATGATCATTAAATGCTATTTGTAATCAGACTTTTTTAATATATCTTTAATGGTTTGTGAACAGCACATAACACTTGGAGCTCTGCAGGTCATTTTGGTGACCTAGACAGGTGGCCACTTTAATGAAGCTTTACTGAGTTTGAGTCATCAACTAACCTCGAGATGTTCAGGAAGACATATATTGATTCCAGGGTGAGATCCAAGCCAGGTGCGGAATATTGGTAGGTACCTCTTTTGGCGAGCCAACACTTCCTCCATCAAATCTGGAAAAGCATTTTAATACGAGAGAAGGCTTATCAAAAACCATATGTGAAATTTGTGGTGTGCAGTGTATTATCCCCAAATGAATTCCATTGACTTTCAAAACACTATTGTTTAAAATAAATATTTTAAAATTAAAAACTATTTATTTCTGCTGTTTATTTAATTTTCTATGCAGCCTCACTACCGGCTGTAGCGAAGACCTGGTACAGCTCTTCTGGTTACAATAATTATTATTTTTGAAGAACTTATTCTGATAAAAAATATTTGCACAAGAATGTTTACCACATTATTTATAAGAAACTAGTAATTATTTATTTCATTGGACTTAAAACTGAATCCCTTACATGCTGGTAATTTTATTAAAGATTTGACTAAACATTAACGTGCAAATAAACTTAACAAAAATGGTACAAATATTGATGGCTAACCTGGGATTTAAACAGAGCACCTAAAAGTTTGGGTTTTGTGTTTAGGCTATAGAGGTCGCCAAGAGCATACCTAGAATTTCATTTAGAGGGGCGTGAACATAGAACCACTTCTCACACTGTTTACTTTCAAATATTATCCATTTGTTGGAAAGAATTATAGAGGTTTTAGAATTACAGGGGTTATATCCCCTCATATTTCCTCCTAAGTATGTTCCTGGAGGTCTCCTCCACAAGAAAATGAAAATGAATGAAGAGAGCATCCCACGTTTTTAGTTCTACAGAGTTGTGGTGCATTATTTGGCTGTTGGACAAAAAACTTAAATTTAAATTTTATTTTTAATTTTTAGTTCTTTAAATTTTAAAAGCGTGGATTTTTAAGTTTTTTTACACTTGATCACACCGTAAGTATGGCCAAATAATTTCAAATATAGTACCCATATTGCCATTAACGAACCTTGGACACATTTTCCACCATACCCTTATGGATACACAAAAAGCCTGGTTATTACCCATAGTTAAAAAATAGTGATTTTTTGACCCTCTGGCCCATCCCCACTCCCTCTTAACAGTAAGGTCTTAAGTTATCAAAATATTGTATTTTTAGAGGTTCTTTATATGTATGCAAAATTTCAACACATTCGAACGTCGAAAAGTGGGTAAAATTTGAATGGAAATATTTTATTACATAGTTAATTCATACATAGGTACAGGTGAAGCTAATAAAAGCGTGGTATAAAGAGGCGATTTATTACAGATTCTTGAGCGCAATAGTAGGTATAGGCCTAAATAAAAATTACTAAAATGGATTATTGAAATGCTTCTCGTGCACTCAGAATTCCAAGGGAATAAATAGCCTATTAAAATTCGAATAAACGACTTTTGTATTATATCATGAATATGACAGGTGTTGTCGGTGATGAGTGGGAGGGGGGGGCGGGGCCTCGCCGCAGAGAATGCAGGCAGGCGGTCGTGACGGCTCGCTGGCCTTGGAGCGTAGTATAGCTGCACGCAGACGCGATGCGCCTCGGTGAACCAAGGTCATGCGAGTGGCCTCGCGCACAGCCGCTGCGAGGCTTGCACCCGACACACTCCGCGATCCAGCACACCTCCGCCGCGTCACCGGCGACGATTCACAAATTCCGGACGGAGTAGCTGCGTAAGAAGAAGAAGAAAAAAAAAAGGCCCCCAGGAGCTATCACTCACTCACTCACTCTCTCTAGGTATCATGATGATGTCGAGGACGGTGCCGATTATCGGGTAGGCGGGAGGCCCGGGCAACTTGTTCACCAGCGCCGCGACGCGCGACTGCTTCTTCGCCGACCTCCACGCGAGGACGGCGCAGAGAATAACGGCCAACGCCGCCAGGCAGACAGGCGCAGTCGTCGCGTCCATGTTTGCTCGCCTGCGGGGGAAAAAAAAAAAAACCCGCTGTTTTCGAATAATAGGGATGCGTGTCCTTTATCGATGCAGCCTTAAAAGAGCTTGCTTAGTCAGGAGTGTATCTGAGTTAGTAAGGCGGGTGCTTCTAGCGCAGTATCGCCTCCAAGCTCAAGGCTCTGAACCATTAGCTACGCCTAAGCTTTGTTTATAAAATTAATTTACTTTAAAATAACCACAGCAAGTATTTGTATATATTTCACACACTAAGATAAAAATGAAAATAGTTACAGAAAAATAAAATTAGCCGTAGGTAAGTAAAATCTTCTAAAATTTCATGGGATAAATTTTTTTTTTCAGTTGGTAAATATTATAGTTCAACATTTAAAAATAAACAGGGCTGGTCCCGGGCCCACTCCAGGCCCGGGCCCTGGACCCAGGGGTCCACCCAGCCCCACCCTTGTGGGGGCCATGTCCGTCCCTTCCTGATCCCGTTGTTCCGTGGGTTCCCCAAAATCACTCCAGGCATATGATCGGACGGATCCTTACAAAAGAACATGGCCGATTATTTCAACAATTTCCCTTATTTGTACAGTATGGCAATACTTTCTTTATTCACGATTTCTCTTTGGGATTGCAGGATTTTTTTTTTCTTGACTGAACGTGAACGTCAGCAATCGCTAAGTAAACAATACGTTTGTTACTTTTACAATCATGGCAAAAAAAAAAATACGATCCAAATTATCACACAGTTCTTCAGCTATCAATCAAAGAAACAGAAATCGCGAAGAATATTTTTTTCAGACAGTGGATGTGGAAATACCACGTCGGGAATAGTAGCTACTGACATCTGAATCAACGCCGGTGGAAAACGTGCGCAATGATTGAAAGTAATTCATCTCTTTAATGTGACGTAAAAAAAAAAAAAACCTGCCGCCAGGAACGTACGCAAGTTGAAAAAAAAATTGGGGATATTGGGGGGGGGGGGGGGGGGGGAAAGAGAGATAAATACACACTTTTAAGGTAGGCTCCATGTTTTTATGTTTCGCCGAAAATGAGGTCATTACAAACGGTAACCAAGCGACACAATTCAGGGACATCAGACTATAGTAAAGAACCGTCCCAGGACTGCCCGAAGTGGTTTAGACAGGGTCGTAACCAGGGGCGTGGTTCGTGGGGTTGAGACCGCTTCCTTACAAGGATTTAAAAGAAAAGATAAGGCAGAATAAGAAAATTACGGCAATTTAGCTACTTAAGGTTACAGAGATATTATTCTGGAAGGATTATTGTAAGCCTTAGTTGGCTACAATATTGCCCATTTACAGCCCGGCGTACTTCGTACACAGAAGCGGCAGGGACGTTTTTTATAGTGGTCATTATTTAATGCTGGTTTGCATGTGTTTACTGCATGCCTTTCATAAAAACTTGACATGTAATTAATAACATTAATAAATAAATGTATTTATGACTTGTTTTAACGAAATCAACAATTTATTATAAATAAGAGCAAGTATTAAAAACAAATAAATAAAAACGAAAAAAATAACACAAATGGTTCAGTTTTCATTTATTAAGAAAAATCATTACTTAATATTATGTGTGTAAACGTTGGTATCCTAAGAATTTACTATTCCCTTAGATTTCAGCGTGACAACCAATTTTATTTTAAAAGTAAACTGTAAAGAAAACCTCACAAAATATCCAAATCCTTCACCAAATCCTGTCAAGTTCTATGGAGTTTTTAGGCCCTTTCTACATTGGCACGGAAATGGAAACGCATCACGTAAACGGTGACGGATAAAAAAAAAAAAAACACTAACACGTCTCTGCTGCTTCCACAATGCAAGGAAACGTAAAAATTGCAACCATCGGGATTGTATTTCAGGGTTCCGAAATATTAATTTAATTAATAAAATATATTATGCTTCAAGACCATAGCAAGGGCAAACTTTACATATATAGCAAAAATAAACCACAAAGGAAAAAAAACAACACTAGGTATCCTTGTAATTGAAATATTTTTTAACGTATTTATAACATAAACATAGGTAGGCCTATCCCTGTAACCAAACACTCGGCTTCTATTGGCAGCACGTAGCAAAGTAAAATGAAGAGCTCAGCATTGCCAAGTTAATCCGTACCGGTCCGTTTCCGTCGGCGTGCTATTGTAACAACTCTGTTCCGAGAGATCCGTTTCCGTTTCCGTGTCAATGTAGACGCGGGCCTAACGGCCCAGGTTTGGGGAAACCACAGAAAACCTAAATAAGGATGGCCGGACCGAAATTCCAACCCGAGTCCTCTGGAATGCGTTCCCGGTGTCTTATTTATTGACAGAATTAATTTTCTTTCAGCCGGGTACTTATCAAAAAAACGCACCAAGGGACCCATGCACTTGGCGAGAAATACCGTTGTTGTGTGTTCGTAATACACATAAATTTTAAAGGAAACTACTTTGGTCTACGTATTAACTATATATATTTTTTTCACAAAAAAAAGATTAACTACGTTGGATGCTTACTTTTACACTTCGCACCCGCTAAAATCTTTTGGCTGGAGACCTTCAACATACCGATAATTGACAAATTCACCAATGTAGCATTTAAACCTTCCCAAAGATGTCTAAGAAACAGCCCAGGGGTCTATTTTGTTACATAAATTCAAACGTTCTTAACGTTCAAACGTTCATATATTCAAATGTTCTTCCCCAGGAAAAACTGACTATTGGGGTTCGGAGTGGAGTGCAACTAGGTACTCAACTCGTGATCCGGATAATTTACTGGGCATCGAACTACTGACTCCCGTGACGGATACCACCCATTACTTTGTCGACGTTAGGGCCGTTCCCGTGGTTTGGAGTCGCTGCCCAGCTGCTCCGGTAGAGAGGGTACGTGCCACGTGGCAAGGGAACTACCCTAACTCGGGTGAAATGATAAGAGTTTATGACGTTAAGCTGGGTTTAATGCACACGTCACACACTGTACATGGGCTGTCACGGCTCCCCTCTGTGACAGTCCATCAGGGCGAGGCCCGGCTCCACGCACTTTGAGCGCGACACGACGCTACCAGTGACCTGACTGGCGGTGACACGACAGTGACGCGACTGACGATGACACGAAAGACTGACGTAACTGCCGACGCGAACGACGGTGACGTGACTGACGGTGACGTGATTGACGGTGACGTGAAAGACAGTAACGTGACTGACAGTGACGCGAATGACGATGACACGAACGACTGTGACGTGACTGACGGTGACGTGACTGACAGTGACGCGAATGACGATGACACGAAAGACTATGACGTAACTGCCGACGCGAACGACGGTGACGTGACTGACGGTGACGTTCGACTCTCACTCACGACTTCGCGACCGCACTCTCTCATGCCACTTGGCGACTGACTCTACCTATGCTCCGCGACGTCTCAGCGGCCACCCCCCTTGCCGCGTGCACATGAATCTCCCCTCTTCCCTTCGTGTGCGAGTGCGTGGAGCCACATGGTCACAGGCGGGGAGACGCGACTCAGTCGCCCGGGAATCACATCTACAGGTACATAACAAGACAAATATATATATTTACACCCTCACATAATTACATAAACAAAACCTTTTGTTACACTTTTGCGCACGGGCGCCGGCGCACACTCAAGCCTGAAGCAGCAACGGGCAATAATGGCCTCAATGAGCCGGAGGAGCACTTGGGACGACGTCAACTTATATTAATAATGCGTAGAAAATAGGTTATAATTTAGACAATAAACAATGAGGTTATATACATTTTTTAAATTTTTGATTTCAGTTTAATTTTGCTGGTTATCACCCGAGACTTGAAGCTGCAATATGTTAGCTGCCAAAATATTGCTATAATTGTAATTAAGAGCGGAGAATAAATCAATGGAATTCGGGAGCGACGGTTCGAATCCCCGTGGAAGCAGTTTCTGCTCTTACTGTCTGTGCGACTGTTTTTTTTGTTGCCCGTGTTCGTCAATTCTTTTGGTCCCTCGTTGATAGTGTAGATGAAGTAAATCTGTATTACTGCTTGCAGTTACACTCCGCTTATAATAAAGGCGAGACTTTTCTATTAAGTGCTTGGCAACACAATATCGTGAGGTCATACACAAAATAAACATCATTCTAGCTAATCATTAATCAATATTTACTTTGATAATTTTCTAAAGATTATTTTGCTGTCTCCCCTTATTTTAGAGCGTACTGTTTATGTTTTGAACATAGTTGCGTCTAAAAAGTGGGTGACTGTGACGTGGAGAGCTACACTGCGCTGTGCGTAAAGGCGACTGGATACTTGTTGAGTGCGCCGGAGTCGCCCTTAACGATGAATTAAATAAAAATACCGCAAAGTAGGTGGCCTCCGTGGAAGGACGATCTTAGGTCTACAACTTATAAGTAAATAATTAGCATGCGCATCAAATGACAATCAAAGAGCTTACCTCAATTTGTTTTCACACGAGTTTTAAAACCTTGATTGCTTCAAATTCCATTGATCTTGTTAGAGTTTACAGAACAGCGCCGCTAAATAGTTGTAAAGTTTCAAGGTTCAGGGTCAAAGTCAGATTGCTGCTGTTGCTGCTGCTGCTCTCTACAATTTTCACACGAACCATCAGAAGCGCCGCGTTTGTGTAGTTCACGGCTCTGACGGCAGATGGGCTACGCATTTACATAAGCGGCCTTTTATGAAATGTCCTTTCAACAATGGCGTGTGCGGATACAAGATTTTGTAATGGGGGAGGGGTAAAATATTGAAACTCATGAATGTAAAAACTATTTATTAAATATAGTGATTAAAAACCAATAAGAAAACTATATTTATTTATTAGTTCTCATTTTCTGTAAGATACCTACCACGTTGTCTTGTGAATATAAAGTTTGAATGGGTGTATTTGCATTTTAAAAGAAAACGTGAAAAAAAACTCAGTACATATGATTGTTGTTGACGATAATGATTATAATGGATAACGGGCTTTCACATGAGCGTAATCTGTAGAATATGATACTGCACACACATGAAGAACACAAATAAATAAGCTCATGTAAAAGTTACAAGAATTTCTGACCCTAAAAATAAATGCCTGATGCCTTTCTGACTCCAATTGTAAAGGTTCGATCAGGATTCTGATACCTCCAGAGTAAACTCTGGAAGGGGATGGGGAAAATTAGTGGATTGAGTTTGGTGGAAGGGCGAAATTGTATCGCGCTGGATTCGGTATTTTCGCACTTATCGATTAAGTATTTGCCTTAGTCCGGGAAGTCTTAAGATATACGTACTCAAGTATTCCTACAAATTCGTTCTGTTCATTAAAATAAATCTATTTATATTGTTTCCATGGATATGCATTTTACAGATTTGGTCGCGGGATGCCTCTACTCCCTCTAGCGTCGAACCAAAGACCCCCAACGTGCGCGACCCGAGTGCCGTACATCCTGGACTATCGGCTCTACACGTTGGAATATATCATTTATTATATAAAGAGTAGTTGAGATAAACTACTACTTTACGGAACACCTAATATCATGAAATTGCATTCGTTAATTTGACTGCAAAGCATCTATTTGTAAGATAATAAAAACAAATATATACACACGCATAATACTGTGTGTGTTAAAGACGATCTTCCTTATTGAAAATTACATGGGTTTTTCAGAAATAATATTTTTATGAATTAAATTTATGTGCCTATAAATATTTTTTTTTCGTGAAAAACACTGTTAAGGTATTGGTCAATAGTTTGAGACTAAAATTTAAAAATCAATAATACTTCAAGAAAATATATACCGATAAATGGTTGAACACACAACTCACTGACTGATACACACTTAATTCAAATATTTTATGTACAAAAACAATTTTTTTAAAAATGTTTGAGATTTATTTATAACTTGTTGGAATGATAATGATACAGTTACTAAAAACTAAAACGCTAGAAAACAAAAAAGAAAAATTTTTTCAAAACTCCGTTCCCCCGGAGAAACCCCCGGAATGGCCACCGCATGGGGAGCCCAAGAAAAGAAACGAACTCCCCATTTGGAAGCCACCTAGCAGGTTTTTTTCTGTTCCACCCACCGTTTCTTTAGTAGCCTGACTTGTTACAAAGGATTGTATTCCTATCAGAGAAAATGCCACCATTTAGTCTGGGCAATCCGCCTTGGAGGAGCCGGGGCGCGAACCCAGGTCCTACAAGTCATAAGGCAGGCGCTCTACCCCAGAACCAGAGTGGTAGAACAGATACTTGCAGTCTTCTTAACACTGACATTATGTTATTCCACGAGTTTACTGTAGTTTCCTGTGTCAATAACACGTGCAGTAATATCTAAACTCGGTAACGAACAAATTTATAGATTCTTATGTGCCCGTTCAGCATGAATTGTGTAAGTTCATAACAGTGAAATATAATTTGTAAAACTAGTCTGGCAATTTTTTAGTTGATTTTCTGCAAACAAACTTACAGTCCCGCTGTACAATAATTGTATATAGAACCATAGACTATTAAAAAAAAAAAAAAAAATGTAAAGAGCCTGCACTTGCACTGTCGATGGTAAAGTTATTTTGAAATAAATGTTAGATATTAAAAGAGTGTTTAGTTAAAATATGTGTGTGCTTACAAGCATAAAGTTATTGTATAACATTTTATTTATTTGGTTTTAAAGCCACAGAAAAGTTAACCTTGTTATATCACTTTTGGCTTTTTGTTTTGTTTTACCGTGCTTAATAAGCGCAGCTAATACTGGAAAGCTATTCAAACAAGGGTGTACAAATAACGTTTAAATATTGGAGGTACTGGGACAACACAAACCATAAATGGTAACACTATTTTGTAGTGATAATTATTTTCATGTAAATGTACAAATTAACAAATATGTAAGTTTGTATGAATATTTCTGTTCCATTTACAAAGAAAAATTTACGGTCCACAACGGCAAACAGAATAACCCAACGATGAAACTTAACAGATAAAAATTAAAAAAAAAAAAAAAAAACAACGGCTATACAGAGACGCACAGGTGAACCCAGCGATGTTACAAAACAGCGACGACAGCACAGACAAACACCGTAAGCAACAGTTGAGCGACAAAACAAATAACCACAACGATGGTAGCACATTATAACACTGTATGTTTTTCCCAAGACAACAGTTGCGACGTTTCGGTAGAGAGATCTATCCCCTTCTTAAGGCACAAACAGACGGAGGTTTCTCGTTACATACCGTTTAATGAGTAATAGTGTATGTCCGAATCTACATCCTGAATTAATTTACCTGTTATTTAAAATGTTGTTAGTCGGTTGAAATTTTATTCAACGAACTACACTGTTTTTGAAATTCACTTAGATAGGTACTGACTTTCTTTAAACAGATATGTATTTTGTTTTGTTTTATGTGTATATTTGTTTACAGTTCTATTAACAAGGCACAGGTATAAGTGCAGAGAAGCTTACTCAAAAGAGGAACCTGTTTCTGTAACAGTAAGTATCAAGAACGTAGTAAAAAAAAAAAAAAAAAAAAATGGGGGGGGGGGGGGGGAGGGGGTAGGTTGGCCAGATTTGTTTGGACAAAAAAATTTTATTTTACAAAATTTACAATGGCAGGAGTTTCAAAAGCTCTTAAGGGATCGTCAAATAGCCTAAAAATGTATTTTCAAGCATTATCTTTGTAAGAGTTTTTGGAGGAGTGACTGGTTCTGTCCTCCCCTTCCAGAAATACTGTTTACACCCATGGTAAATGTGTAAACAAAATCACATATAGTTACACACACTACTACACGATTACATCAAAAGACGTGAATTAAAATTTCGTGACTGTAATTTATGATAGTTGTACTTATAATATTAGATGTCAATAATTTTTCAAGACATGCGATAGCCTACTTGGAGTACTATAGTCTGAAACTATGTATATGTAATATAATGCAATTGTCGTACACTCACGCCTGTAGCATGAGGCATCACTACAAGGCAATCTGAAGATGAGAGAAGATACATTGTCGAAGTTTATGGACCTAGTCGTAAGACACTAGATTAGTATCCCAGAGAACACTGGTTCAAATCACGGCTGGCTTTTGTCATATCGTTTTGACGTGAAGCGTCTCTAAAATCAAGAAAAACATACGGTAACAGAACAGACGAAAAGGTATGTATAACTATATAGGCTTAGGCCTGAGACACATTTAAGGGTCTTCCCTGCCTAAACCTCCCAAATAGGTACACTTAGTTTTAATTTAGGTAAGGAAAAATATTTTCAGTGTAGCTCACGACTCAGACGTGATAGCGCGGTGATCCGTGTGTTTGTGTATAGAGAACCGACAACACTGGGCAATACAGATTGTACGTTCATCAAATTATTAATTTTGATATTATGCCTTCGTCGAATATTAATTGAAATGAATTGTAAGCTACCATTTAGTGTCTGTTTTGAATTAAAATATTTAGTACGTAGACAATGTCTCGTTTTTTATTATTTTTATTTTAAACCATTACACTAAAAGCGACTCGCTGACAAAGAAGTTTCACTTGAAACTAACGGCGGTTGGCAGCCCCACCGATTTTTTCTAGAAAGTTCCTTTCACATTGTCGCTCTTCTGTGGCGTTGTTTTTTGCACTGACCTCGTTATTAATATGTTTACGGACAAGCAAGAATTTTAGAATAAGAAAAATAATAATATCGGAAATAGGTTATTCTCCTGGCAAACAAATATAAAATTGATTTCAAGGCTTTCATAAATTAATATTCTGAAATGATTTCGTTGTCATTGACACAGTTAAAATATAGGCCTAATGCACAATTACTTAATCAATAAAACTTAAACAGCAGACATGAATTGCTCTCACTATTCCGTATTCACATTTGTGATTGTTTTGATCTATTATTAATGACAATTATTGTTTTTCTGTACATTTATATGTTAAAATACTTTTCTAATGGTTTTCACAGCACATGCTAAAAACATAATGCTGGATTCGCAATACCCTGTAACAGCCCAGAGATAACAAAAACAACACCATAGCCATTAAGAAGTAAAGTCGTAGTGAAGTCAGCCCACGAAAAGTGAAACCCAACAGCCCATCAGAATCATAATGTGGGTATTATTAAAGATGTAGTAACGCAAACATTTTTTTTTGTGAAATAATTCATGCTTAAGTTTAGTTTATCGTTCTTTTGATAGACATGACGTAAAATAAACTCAATTGAATTGCCACCTCAGTACTATAGATGACTATACACCTGATAGTGATAATCTGTCGTGGCATTTCAAGCATATTATATAAATCATGAAATATTTTACTTACTTAACCGCCGCGTCGGTTGTCGGGTAATTTGTGATTTTCGGTCACTAGATTGCATTTCATTTCAACTAGTGACGTGGAGTTAAAACATTAACTAGAATCACAAGACTTTGTATGCTGCTTATTTATTCAAATTATTTATAAGATAATAAACATAATTTAATCATGTCGTTCGAGTATTATGACTGCATTGTCTCGTTTTAACTTATGATAGTTTTACATTATGGCACCTTTCCGTCGCCCCGCGGCGGAATTCTTCGATTATGGTAGTCTTCCAGTATGGCCCCGGCGAGTGCACACTACACGCTCGCCCAGACTACCTTACAATAAAATACAATATTAAGTTCCCTTACACTTAAATCGAAATAGCACATGCACATGAACGACAGATGTTATGTACCAAACAGTCGTTAGAATGGAAGAAAAAATGAAATTCGAAAAATTGTGCGTGTATTGTTATCGATATTCCTGAAAAATGGGTTATATTATATTTGCAGTGTGTGAACAACTGAGCTCTCGGTATATTTCATTTGGCAGAAGTAATTTCACGAATGGAACGGAAATGTGTAAATACGGTGCTATAATCTGTGGAATTCTCAGAAATTTCGAAAATATGGCGGACCCGCGTGATTCATCCGTATGTATATAATTTCGCGAACATTTTAACAGTACATATAGCCTTTAATATTTTATGTTATAATTTACAACCAAAAAAATTAATAATTATACATTAAATAATACACATTACAATTTTGACAATCCTTAGTTAATAATGAAATTTAGAGATAGCACAACATTCGACATACTGTAAATATACAAGAAATTATTAGCCTACATATATGCAAAAATTTCGTGATGAATTTTTTACTGTTAAATTTTAAATGTTGAATTAGCTTAACAAGGTTAAGGTTTGTTGTAGTAAGTATTTACAGAATGATTTCTGTCGTCTAAGCAAAAACAAATGTACATACTGTTACGAACGTGGGAGACAAGGCCGCGACGCGCGCCAGGTGCCTGGAGGCCCCGCTCGGCCACTGACGTCACGTGCGCATGCCTTCAAGGATTACAGCGGCCCGGCCTCGCCATCTCCCCTGACCCCGCGCTCTCCTTCCTCGGCGCCTTATCCGCCTGGGGATCCCGCGTGGAGTGGCGTGAATATGCACCGTCATTCTGGATGCTTCGAGCGTCGGGTTCGGCCCGGGATGACGCGACACGTCACAGCCACTCCAGTCCGTTCCAGAATGAAAGCCAAGGGTATAGAAGCGGCGACGCCGGCCTCCGCGGAAGTTTCTAGGGGTTCGTACAGACGAGTTGCATGAAGTAATGCTTCGGCGAGGAGGACGATAGACCCCTCCTGCAGGCGGGCGCATGCACGGAGCGACGGGACCGTGAGAGAGTGACCGAGTGGCGCGAGACTGTGTGTTAGTGTGTGTGTGTGGACAGGTGCGTGGTGAGGGGCGAACCGCTGTCGAGCCTAGCTCCAGTGAGGAGTGCGAACTGCGGACCTGACAGATATGTAGCGATTTGTGAAAAGACATTTTTTTTCAGTGCAAGTGATTTGTTAACAGAAATTAAGTGTGGTGAATTAATTAGTGATGTAAATATTATTGTAAATAAAACTGTAAAAAAATTAACTGGGCTATCCTTACGAAATCGTTTCCCCCACTCGCAACAATACATATGATTACTAGAGAAATGTTACAGGTTCAGCGTTGCGGCATTTACATGTGACGCGTTCGGTGCTCCTGTTGTTCAGCTAGCCCTGAGAAATCCATAGTACCATCTTGTTAAACAAAATTATAGTTATGTTTTAAAAAGCGGGGGAAATTTCTCAGTTGTTCCCTAAAATGAATATTTTCGTATAGTTATCACGCTCGACATTTTAATAAATAATTGTACGTTAAATTTCGTGTAAGAGTTTCGTATAATAAGTTTATTTGCAACATTAGAACACATGAATTTGCTCGTTACAGAGATGATATGTTGACACATCACTGGCGAGTGCGGAAAGACTCACTGAAATATATATATTTTTTGTTTTGTTTAAGAGGTCCCAAGTTACTGCGCTTGCACAATTAATAGTTATCCAAATCGAAGAAACCATTTTCTGCTACTTGTGTTTTTAGGCCCGCTCTAAAATGACACGGAAATGTTAAAAAAAAAAAAAGGAAACTGATCTGGACCGGCCAGATATTTACGTTTCACTATCAGTCTGGCGCTTGGGTATATAAAAGCAATGTTGAGTACCCAGTCGTTGAGATGTATGGTCGTTAGTACCGACTCCCCACCGGAGCTACTTTGGTGGGGGTGTGGGGGTTGTCTGAAGACTTTACAGGCACCTTTATCACCGATAACAACTTAAGGGGATGATATCATAAATTATTTTGCTCTTAATATTTAGTTTTTTCTTGCACGTGGTTTTAAATAAATTCATAATATAACCTAATTAAATTGGTGATAGGTTTTCTGTACTAAACAAGTCCTTTATTTTAATGGTCTTTATTGAATTATTAAAAGTAAATTTTTTTTGGCAATGGCAGCATGTACTGAAAGCATGAAATCATGTAAAAAAAAAAGAGTTTTAGATTAACCGATAGTATGTAAACTTGGTTTTAAAACTCCTTATTTTAAGCACATATATCTAAATATATATAACTCAAAGGTGACTGACTGACTGACATAGTGATCTATCAACGCACAGCCCAAACCACTGGACGGATCGGGATGAAATTTGGCATGCAGGTAGATGTTATGACGTAGGCATCCGCTAAGAAAGGATTTTGATTAATTCTACCCCCAAGGGGATAAAATACCACTCACTGACTCACTCATCACGAGATCTCTAAAACTATACACCCGATTGACTTGAAATTTAGCATAGTTACTCATTTTGTGATGTAGACGCTCACTTCGAACGGATTCTGCGGAAATCCGATCCCAAGGGGAGTTTTGGGGTCGTAATATATCAAAATTTCCAGTTTTTGTAGGAAATCACCATGGCAACGGCTGTTGCTTTGTTGATGCTTCATTCGTCACTATGGCAACGACTATCTCATTGTTAGTGCAGTCCTCATCACCGTTGAAATTTTGGCGGGTACTTTAAATATCAAATATTGCCCTTTTTTCAAGTATATTTATTTTACAGACTTGAAACATCACAGTAATGTACATTTTGTTACGCAGGATGACATTTTCCGAAAATTAGATCCCATGGGTAGTTAAAACCAGGCAACAGTGGGTACTTTGTCTGCATGAGAACAGGATTTTGCATTGTTCATGCCTACTGCGTCTCCATGGCAACGGGCATCGCGCGGCAGTGGCGTACCCACAAGGAGGGGCATGTATAATGAGCGGCGCAAGAGTGATCTGCCTGTAGACTGCCGTAGCGAAGTACGGGTACATCAGTTGTACGTTGCGTGCACGAGTCGGGAAACCATCGGTGCTATTCATTTTCTCTCCGGTACATTATACAGCATTGTAATAAATATTCACTGAATTTTTTTTTATTTACCATTACTGTAAATGGGAGATGTGGCATAATTTTTTTCCATTAGTATAGCCGTGCGAAGCCGGGTCGGGCAGCTAGTAATTCATAAATAAATAAAAATTATGTTGTCCCAAAACCCTGAAAAATTCAGGTTTCTATGGATTTTTATAACCTAATTTATATTGAGTTAATGATTAATATACTAAAAAAAAGTTTGAAGACGAAGTCTACGTTTGAACGTTTAATCCAAAAGTGTACACGACATGATCTCATGTTTCAGTACATTCTACGATGGTCATAAAATATTTGCCTTTACTTAATAATAATCTGAAAATAAGGGTTTATTTAGTTAAAATATAACATTTTATAAACAGTTTAGTATGTTTCTCATATTAATTTATTTTAAATGATGTAAAAAAACACGAACTATTAGAAGAAAAAAAAATTTAGGACAGTACCCCCATAAACATCGAACTAAATGTTATGAATATAGGTGAAAATACGTTTGGCTTATATCTAGTACCAAATCATCATTGCTAGCCTTCTAGAAATGACAAGAGTAGCCTATATCCGTAACATAGTACCTGGAACTATAACTTATCACGCAATAACTGTCGTTGAACACCAGTCCTTCCTGAAAACGAACTACCATTATCACAACACACAAATTATATTTAAAAAAAATGCAGTTTTCAACTGAGAATAAATATATGAGTAGTTTATGTGAATAGTATAGGTAGGTTACATTGTTATGACGTGTTCTCCAGCGAAAGGTTGTACTGGCTCAATATTTTCTTTGATGCGATTCGTTTTGCTTTATTCTTCTTGTTTGCAGAACCTGTAAAACAAGCAACAGTAACTAGAAAATGTGGCACAATATGTCGAACACAAACTTGGCGTGATAATTATAATGCGTCAATGTTTATCTCAGGAAAATATACTTATCTATGTCACAATTGCAGTATGTAGAAATTTCATAAGACTGTTACTAAAAACAGAACTTAGAATAGTTGAAACTTTTCAAGCATAAAATAATTAAATATTAATTTAAAAATATATAAATATTTGGCTGACTTTTGGCGTTTCCTTTCAAAATTATCTCACAAAAAATTAAAGTAAACTACGTTATTCACCAGAGAATCATCCAAAAAAGTCTACCACTAAAATTTTATACGTATAGTTCATTTATCCGGAGTTGATTATTCAAAATTACATGTTCAATAATAACATGCTAATTCACATTCTAATTAATAGTGATAGATCACTAGCCTATATTGAACATGTCTAGTAACAAACAAACTCAAGGAGGTATAAGGTAGGCGTCACCATATAGGTTTTTCAAATGTAAGCCAAAGCTCGAAGTAAAGTTTCCCCATTAGTTACATTTTGCGGCTCGACATGGCGTAAGTGTTAGCTTTGGGCACATCCTGATGTCGTCATTCGTGGACTGGTGTGATAATTATGGCACTTGTATTTTCTACCATGAAGTAATCAGCTGTTACCTCTAGGCACTGATATGTAACTAAAAAAAAAATTGTAGCAAACAAATTACAATTCCAAAATGGCGAGACCTTATTTCCTTTACAACCACAGTCTTACGTGTACGTATCATTCACAAGGTAATCATACCAGAGGCTAACATTTGCGGTATGGACACATATACTAGAGTTAAGATTTTTTTTTGTATTTTTTCTTTTAAAGTTTGGTCTAGTGATCCAAATACCTCAAGAATGCAAATATGTTTGTTTTATTTAAACAAATTGTTTGCCACAAAAATTCTTACAGTTTAATCTAGCGAATGAGGAGGCGAAATTAGCAAGCTGAAATTAAAAATAAAGAAAAAAGGAATACGACAATATTGAAAGAAAATCAGGAATCGCTAGAATCTGTGAGACGAATTAAAAAGAGCGGAACGCGAAATGTCGAACCAAAGTGTGAAAGAGATTAGAATAAATACTGCCTAAAACAAAATGAGTTATCATGTTGGAAGAAATAAAAGACGAACTTGGCAAAAAAAAAAGAGAATAGAAATTTTTAAGTAACTAAAAAATATTGAAATCAGTTAATTGAAAACTTAAATTGACTGCCAACAAATCCACGTGCTATGCGTAAAGAACGTTTCAAATCAGTGTTAAAATGCTGAAGTTATTTTTAACCTTTTTACAGTTGATGATTAATTAGCGTACAAACAACGAAAAGGGAATAAGGAATAAAAACCGGAAAAAAATAAAAGTATAAATGAAAATTTGTTGGATAAATTAAAAGCTAAGAAAAAGAATACTAGCTTATTAAAGACAGCGAAAAAAAAAAGATAAAAGTATAAAGGAAGAGACACCAAGGAGAAGAGTTAAGGAGAATAAAGTGGCACCTGTTATACCAAGAAAATTAAATATCAGAGAAGTACATGTAATTTAGATGTACAGGATTGATTACAAAACGAAAAGCGCCGAGAAACGAAACATTAGTTTTGGCAAAACATATTCAAAACATAATAAAGTCCGGATTCACTAAAAAAATGAAGATGCTTACATTTGAAAAGAAAAACTGCGAAAAAGCAGCTGTGCTATCGTTCTACAAAATATTTAGCCATTTTACGATTTATTGGAGCCCACAAATTATCCTTGCAGGCTTCGTTGTTCCTTTTTCCTTAGGAAAATAATAAATGCATGACACTATGATTACATGTGTTTTTTTTTACTCGAAAATGTTGCCAAAGGTGAGGTTTTTAAGTGTTTTCAACGCATAATATAACTATATATATGATTTTATCAATTAAATAAAAGTTTATTTAATAGTTTTATGATGACATTAATGGTTTTACTGGTTTTACGATCAAGGCTATATAAAAATTTAATAATGGCTCCAAGAAACTTAAAGGCAATATATGTTTCAACCTGAGCATGGGCACAATGTAAATAATCATGTAGTAGGATATAATTTGAAATAAACTATTTTTATAGTCTTTGTTAAGATATTATTCATAATAAATGTTAATTTGGTTTTTCAAAAATATTAGAAACTCAAGTTTATAAAGGGTTTCGAAATTTATTTATTGTTTTATGAATACTATAGTTTTACGATCAAGGCACATAAAAACTGTTTATTCAAAACAGTATACCATTAAAATATAAAATGTCTTTTAATTTTCTCAGAAACACTAAACAAACTTTTATGAAATATGTAAATAAAAGTATTGCTATAATTATATTATTAAATTAAATAATTGAAAAATAAAACTGGATAGCCTTGATGGGAGACGAGTGATACGAACACTTTATTATGTTTAATTATAATTTTTGTATTTAACATTTGGGTGGTTGGCAAATTTTTCCACCAATGAGCCAACCAAAAACCCTTTAATCACCTAATAATGACAAGGTTCACGTGCAGGTGACATTTGACATTTAATTATGTGACAGAGTTGTGACTTGTTTAGACGGATACAAATTTTACCCATGAATTAACCGGGACTCGAACCCAGAACACCTCGCACAAAAAGCCGGCGTGCATCCAACTGCGCTATACGGAGGTCGAAACCAACCGAAGACGATTCGTCTTAGATGACGCAAATGCGCATTTGAAATTTTTAAAAAGGATGTTTGAAGGTGCGAGAGGGAAATTCAAAGATGCGCGAGGGACATTCAAAGGTGCGTGCGAGAGACGTAGAAGATGCGAGGAGTTTTAAAAGATGCGCGAGGGAGTACTGAAGGTGCGCGATAGGGAGATTTGAAGGTGAGAGAGGAAGATTTAAAGGTGCGTGATGGAGATTTGAAGGTGCGATAGGAGGATTTGAAGGTGTGAGAAGAAGATATGAAGGTGCGTGAGATATTTGAAGGTGCGATAGGAGGATTTGAAGGTGAGAGAGGAAGATTTAAAGGTGCGTGATGGAGATTTGATGGTACGATAGGAGTATTTGAAGGTGTGAGAAGAAGATATGTAGGTGTGTGAGAGATTTGAAGGTGCGATAGGAGGATTTGAAGGTGTGAGAAGAAGATATGAAGGTGTGTGAGAGATATTTGAAGGTTTAAGAGGGAGATTTGAAGGTAAGAGAGGGAGATCTGACGGTGCGAGAGTGAGATATGACGGTGCGAGAGTGAGATATGACGGTGCGAGATGGGAAAGTGAAGGTGCGATGAGAGGATATGAAGGTGTCGAGAGGGAGTTCTGAAGGCGAGCGAGCGGCGTACCGACGGCGTTGAAGCCCAGGGCCTGGCAGTGCACGATGAACGTGGTGGCGCCCTCGGCGCGCGCCAGCGAGCTGTACTTGGGCGGGTCTCGCTGCAGCTCGGCGCACAGACAGCGCAGCCGGCCGGTCGAGCTGTGCAGCTCGCGAGTCGGGCCCGCCAGCGCAGACACCTCGTCCAGCCTGCGCCACGAGCCAGTCATTGCTACCTCACTCGTTTACATTTTCAATTGTAATTATATTTAATTACAATACGTTTTGATAATATATTTTTGACGTGACAACGTCTAATAAATCGATGAACGCCGGCTGCACGCACGAAAAAGGATGACTCATTGTCCCGTTACGCTCATTGTACGCTTGCGCACACAGATTGGAAGAAGTTAAATAGCAAACATGTATAAAAGTTATAGTTAAAATAATCTTTTCGTTAAAGTAATAAACATATTTGTATTAATGAGTGCAAATAAAAGTAAATTTATCAATGAAATTGTAGATTTCATTTCACTCCTTCTTTGTACCCATACAAAATAGTGATAATTCAATAAAAATGATTCGATTTTATTCATAAAAGTATGCAATCATTTCATCAATGTTTTGTTATGACGTTGTCACGTTAAACTATCGTCCGTAAACCGACTTTACAGACAACCAATTTTTTTTTAAATTTTACTCCTTGTCGATATTTCCAAGACCATAACTTGGAGTCTATAGATACATTTTATTACAGTTTTAATAATTCTGAGATAACCAATTATTTAACAGGAGAAACTCTATGTAACAGTAGGTCATTATTAATAACAAGGAATTTGATAAAATTACGTGTTATACCATAAAAAATAATATTAAATGATAAAAAATTTTGTTTGACAAAAACAGTTGAAACCAAGATGGCGTGTTTCAACTCAGACTACTTAGAAATAAAAAAGGTAATATTATCAGATGATGATCTTGACGAAATATAGCAGGAAAATGTGTTTCTAAACTACCCAATCCAAAATTTGATTCATTTAATACAATGTTTCACTAGGGCGCACTCGAACAAGGACGGTGGTCGTGGCAGAAATATTGCTTTGGAAAGAGAGAATAAATGCTGGTTTAACTGCACATCGAGAACTGAGGACGAGACGCGCTATATAAGTGGATAGTCGGACGGGACATAGACCAACAATCACGTAGCAACAATGACATGTGCTCTTGTTTGCAATCGAGACGGTCAGAAGCAACGAGATAAGATAAGTGACAGACTACAGATAATATATTTTGTTGACTATGCACGTGAAACGGTTTGTAGGCAAAGGAAAACTGTTTAGTCCGAAGCCTGTTTTTTTTTTTTTTTTTAAACTGTTCAGCAATATATATTTTTTGACGTGACAACGTCTAATAAATCAATGAACGCCAGCTGCACGCACGAAAAAGTGTTCCGTTACGCACATTGTTCCGTTACGCTGTGTCCCGTTACGCTCATTGTACGCTTGCGCTGCATATATCTCTCTTCCACTCGATTGTCTGTTGCGTCCGAGGAGAAGAAAAACAGCGGCAGCACACAACTTACATCTACACGTGAACTGTTTCGTCGACTGTTTATAAAGTGAAGTGAAAAGTTAATGTGGTTTTCATTGCTTATTACAAAAACAATTTCGGCAATAAAGGTTAATTATTCTTGCATTTTGAAAATCTGAATACTAGTATAATTTCAAGTATTTATTATTATATTATTAAAATAAAAATGATTCAATTTTATTCATATAATTATGCAATCATTTCATTAATGTTTTTTTATGACGTTGTCACGTTAAACTATTGTCCGTAAACCACCGACTTTACAGACAACCAATTTTTTTTAATAGTCTATAATTCTATATATATATATATATATATATATATATATATATATATATATATATATATATATATATATATATATATTGTACTGCGGGACTGTAAGTTTGTTTGCAGAAAATCAACTTAAAAATTGCCAGACTAGTTATACAAATTATATTTCACTGTTATGAACTTATTCAATTCATGCTGAACGAAGAACATAAGAATCTATAAATTTGTTCGTTACCGAGGTTAGATATTACTGCACGTGTTATTGACACACGAAACTACAGTAAACTCGTGGAATAACATCATGTCAGTGTTAACAAGACTGCAAGTATCCGCTCTACCGCTCTGGTTCTGGTGGTAGAGCGCCTGCCTTGTGACTTGTAGGACCCGGGTTCGCGCCCCGGCTCCTCCAAGGCGGATTGCCCAGACAAAATGGTGGCATTTTCTCTGGTAGGAATACAATCCCTTGTAACAAGTCAGGCTACCAAAGAAACGGTGGGTGGAACAGAAAAAAACCTTCCAGGTGGCTTCCAAATGGGGAGCCCGTTTCTTTTCTTGGGCTCCCCATGCGGTGGCCATTCCGGGGGTTTCTCCGGGGGAACGGAGTTTTGCAATTTTTTTTTGAGGAAACGAGCCTGAAAGCCTCCAAGCTATCCTATATTCACATAGGTACTTCTGAAAACCTCATATGGTTTTCTAAAATATTCTCACTAGTTGAAATCACGAAAAGTTAGGTCGTAATTCGATGCAGTGCATACCACAATACGGAGTGAGTCCGTGCATTTGAAAGACACTGATCTCGAACTTCAGAGGACCTGGTTTTGAATCCCGAGGGGGCCGTATTGGTTATACGCAGGCAAATGCTTCCAATGTTCCTTACTACAGGATGGGGCCCATTTGATTGTGTGGTCGTGTGTTGCCGTCTCTAGCGACATCTTTGATTAAGAGATATTGAGCCCAACTTAAATAAAAAAAAACCTTCTGCATTAAAATTCGTACATACAAAGTACTATACAATTTTTTAATCTCATAAATCCACAAACCGATAAGAAATTTATCGGCCGTTTTTCGACAGTTCTGTTTGTCACCAATCCACCGAATGTTAAGCCCACGAATTTATCACTGTGTCACTTTGCCACGGGCTGGTTTGCAGCGCATACCTAATTTTGTGGCCACCATTTTTGGTAGCTACTAGCCCGTGGCATGTTCATTTCATGAAAACATGTCTTTGGCGACACACGACACAATTCTAATATTTATGTGCGAGACTTCTTGATAAATGAAAAAAAGCTTTTGTGTCACTGATGTTGTGAAATGTTACCGTGTCGTTTTGGAATAGATTAAGACCACAACAAGACTTAACCATGTTGTTTCTGTGAATGAATCTCTATATTAATAAACATATACCTAAAGTGCATACATTCAGTTTGCATTAAAACACCATCTTCCATCTTATGTTCCTGTTTCATAACAGATATATTGTCGGCTAACATTGGAAATTACAAAAAAAAAAAATAATAATAATGGATTTTCATGCCTGGGCTAAGATTTAATAATTGCAAGTACGTACAAGGAAAACCACTGTTTTGCCTTCAAACTAGTTAACAGTTTTCTAGTATTTTTTTTTCTTAAAAATAATGGAAGAATATTCGGCAATCAAAAAAGTTAATAAAATTACCTGTAAGAAAAGTGCACTCATTCAATAAGAAAGAAAGAAAGAACGAACGAACGAAAGAAAACAAAACATTTCCGCTGTGAATCGTGTGCCTACAGTACACGAGGGGTGTTTTTTTTTAAAGTAAGTACTGTTTTGAAATTCGGCCGCTGCTGCACCGCGGTCGGCATTCCGTACATGCGGGCTGTGTATCTACACCTTGTGGCAAGCCAGAGATGCCATTATGGAAACATTTGAGCGTATTTACGTTTATGAGTATTTAAATTGTCTCCGCCGATGGAGGATCCCGCTGACTGCAATATACGCGATTTGATTCGTTTTACTAGCTCTAAAGACGCGAAAGTGGCTGAAATTCATTGTCATATCAGTATAAGTGTATGAAAAAAAAAATCATTGTGCCCGATGGAACGGGACGGAAATGAGTTAGAGCTTTTAAAGATGGCTGCACGAATTTTAATGATGAGGAACGAATTGGTTGACCTTCTGTAATTACTGAAGATTTCGTGCAGAAAATTAACGGAAAAGTGAAAGAGAACATAACTTTTACGATTCCATCGTTACCTGATGAGTTTTCTCAAGTCTAAATGGTTGTTAAATAAGCCGGCATACTTCTACGATGATGGAATTCAATAAGTTGATTGTACGTTACAATAACAGCCTTAATAATGGTTGAAATTATGCAGATAAAGTTGATTAAGGTACAGGCAACCACGTAAAAAATATAATTGTTAACAAATGCCAAATTTTTTTTAACTTCAAAACGGCACTACTTAAAAAAAATCACGTCTCGTACACGTATACCTTTGTGTAAAAAAAAAACCAATCACGAAACACTGACGATTGCCGTAGTGTTTTAACTTTCAGCTAGTCTCAAAATATTCTCACCAAAAAAAAATGCATGCCCCTAAAATAATGAGTAACTGACTGATGACCATGTGGCTGTTTGGACTTGTAAATAATGTGTGTTAATTTAGAGTATAGTGTTAGAAACGTTTGAATTTTGAACTTCCCGCGCTGCTTGATAGCTGCCAGCCAATGTGGGTAGCCCTGCAGCCTCCGGAAACGAAGCAACAGTTGTTGTTCAACCATCATGGCGGTAAGTTGTGCTGTCGTGCACTCTTGCTGCCAATCGAGTCGTGCGCGAGTGAATCTTTATTAATTGTTTCGTTTTATATGGATTTTACAGTCTATTACGTCTCTGGACAAAACAGTGGCCGCCGGGTTTTTTTTTTAAACCGCCACGGCACTGGAAAGCTTCGGAGGAGGACGGAGACTCACTCTTGCGGCGTGAACGTCGTCAGCCCGTGGGGCAGAGTCTTGTCGTCCGCCTTCTGAGACAGCAGCTCCAGCATCTTGGCCGCAGCCTCGTTCCTGGCGCATTTCTTGCTTCGAGCACAGCCCGTGGTCGAAACTGGAAGCAAAGCTCATGACCAGAGACCTGTAAAATTTCGCGATTTCAAATCCCTGAAGGACAGACTCCATGATCCTCTACGCACTCGTGCAAATTACATCTGCTGATTGGTTACCGACTCGTAACACCTCGTTGACTGGAATGATCGTGATTCGCTAATTCTTCTGTTAAAGATTTTTCATTGGCCCAGAGTCCTTCAGATAAACTGTGGCCCAGTCACTGAGGCAAAATAATGTCAAAATTATTTGGACTCTATCCTATCGCGAAATGAATCCGCGAATTTTACAGGTCTCTACATGACAAAAATGACTACACAGTAAACTTTAATTTTTGTTCTTGTACAAAAAAGATTCCTTTGAGAACCAGTTTGTTACACTACAAGAAAGATACTGTAATTTTGTACAACACATAGCTATGGATATTTTTTTTGGCATATATTAACAAATAGGTTTTCGAGATAATGCTGAAGTTTTCTTACGAAAATTTGCGCATAATTTTATATTTTAATTCATGTTTCATTCAAGAATATATATTTTTTTTCAAACCATGGAAAATATAATAGAATATTCAATAATTTGAATGCTCATAAATGTGCGAAGTTTTAACTGAAAAGCTATTCAGGGAATTATTTACAAATAACTAAGTACGTACTAGTACAACCCAAAGGCTATATGCCCAGGTAAGACTCGGAATCCAGTATTACTGCAAACACTATTTTGTAGCGAGTTTTTTTGTGTAAATGCACAAATATCTATAATTTTGCACAAATATATCTTTGGCTACTGGTTTCAAATGTGACAGTACTGAAAATTATTTTCTGTGCAAAGTGACACGTACAGTCTGTTCCATGCTTAGATCAAATGTCGGCGGCTGTTGCCAGATTTATACTATCCAGCTTGTTTACTGTTGTTGTTTCATGTTTAACTGTGATAAGTTTTAATATTTTTGACGTGACAACGTCTAATAAATCGATGAACGTCGGCTGCACGCACGAAAAAGGATGACTCATTGTCCCGTTAAGCTCATTGTACGCTTGCAGCGCATCTATCTCTCTTCCACTCGATTGGAACAATCATCGATTTGACTTTTTCGAGGCACATTAAACTTGAAACACTCCCATTCGTTTCCTACTTTTCCTATCATCGTCCTATCCTTAACAGAATAACACAGATTGGAAGAAGTTAAATAGCAAACATATATAAAAGTTATAGTTAAAATAATC
This sequence comes from Bacillus rossius redtenbacheri, assembly GCF_032445375.1. Taxonomy (NCBI): domain Eukaryota; kingdom Metazoa; phylum Arthropoda; class Insecta; order Phasmatodea; family Bacillidae; genus Bacillus; species Bacillus rossius. The sequence goes on from NC_086334.1 coordinate 26,938,511, forward strand.
TGTTCGTTAAAGTAATAAATATATTTGAATTAATGAGTGCAAATAAAATTAAATTTATTAATTAAATTGTAGATTTCATTTCACTCCTTCTTTGTATCCATACAAAATAGTGATAATTAAATAAAAATGATTCAATTTTATTCATAAAAGTATGCAATAATTTCATCAGTGTTTTGTTATGACGATGTCGCCTTAAACTATCGTCCGTAAACCGACTTTACAGACAACAAATTTTTTTTTAATTTTACTGTTTGTTAATTTTTTATGACTATATTTTATTTACTATCAACGACTTCTCCGTTGCATTGTTTCGTTCTGAGCAAAGTAAACACACAAGTGGACACACTAGTAAGACTTAACCAGTTATTGAATGTTTCGCCAATATACCAACGACTATTCTTTCGGATTCAAGTTCAAAGTGAGTGAACCCAGCGTCTGAAAAAATGCGCGAAGATGGCCGTAAATTGACGAAGATCCCCCGGATCATTCGTGAACCAGCGAGCTTCCGTCAACTGAAGGGGGGAAGATGTTTCAACCGCAGGACGAGGCAGGAAGAGCGCGTTACCGTCCAGTCCGTCGACGGCGCAGTGGCAGACGTGCAGGGGCGAGGCGGCCCCCGGCCTGGGGGGAGTCAGCCTGAAGCTGGCCTTGAACCCGTGCGCCGCCAGCCTCTTCTTCAGCACCAGCACCGCCGACTTGGCCACGGAGCTGGGGCGACCCTCGTCCTCGGTGTTCAGCGAGCTCTCCTGGCCACAGCGCGCATCAATGCACAGCTCGTCCGTTCAACAGTGTCCATAGTGTTGGTTCAAGCAGGGGCGTAGGAACCAGGGGGGACAGGGGGGACGTGTCCCCCTGAACTTTTTGGGTGGAGGGGACTGTCCCCCCCCCCCAACTTTCTAGACCGTAATATTTTTATTCTATAATATTATTCCGCCCAACTTTATTTGTAATTTCTTCACTCTCAAATTTTATCTTATGGAAACAATAATAATTTTAACATCGATGTATCCAATGGTTAGATACAAAAACTGCTTAAAAAGCGCTATTTTGCACTTTTAAAATCAAAATTTTCCGGTGGAGGACCCCCGGACCCCCCGTTATGTAAGAGGGGAATGGGTTTACATGACATCAAAATCATTATTTGTCCCCCCCAACTTTATGAACACAGCTACGCCAATGGGTTCAAGGTCACAATCAAACAGTTCCACAGATAAGCGCATGCGCGAACACTGCTTTGTTGTTATTCTCGCCTGCAGCGCCACTCACGCAAAATGGCGACTCCTGTGGGCGTAATTAGCAGAGGGCGAACCTGTAAACTTTATTTGGCAACAGGATGGAGCCCCTCCCCATTTGAAATCTCTTTCTGAGAGAGTATTTGAACGTCCGAGTCCCTGGCCGTTGGATTGGTCGTAATGTTCGAGACAACAGAGCTTTTTCTTTTTAGCTGGCCTCCACGTTCACCTGAAATTGCGCAATGCCAATTTTTTTTTTGCTTTGTGGGCTTTACAAAAGATCGTGTCTACGTGCCACTGCTAACTAATGATTTTCCAGAGTTGAGACACAGAATTTAAGAGGCTATTTGCTTCAATTACTCCTTGTTAACCAAAGTGTGGGAAGAATATTGGACTTTAGGTCGTATGTGTGCCGTGTAACAAAAGGTGCACGTATTGGACATTTATAAAAAAAATATTTACCTTCAACTCGGTGTATGATTTGTTGTACATAGTGTGAATTAAACTGTTATAACATACCATTCAAGCTGGGACATTATATTATGGACATCCTGCAGTTTACATCAAAGACTGGGCGGGGCAGTAACTGTGTTGGTGAGGCGGAATGATAAGTGCGACGCTCGCTGGTATTTTCTTCGTAAATAAAGTCAACTATGAGATTTGAGCGTTAACCATAACATGATATGGTGGAGAAATAAAAATGAAATGTTTAAGGCAAGTCCATTGAGTGCTTTCAATAATTTGTGCCGGGCGTTTCATACCTAAAGATGACTCTGAAAACGCAGAACTACTAATCATCGTCCTCAGCAGATTCTTTCTTTCACGTAAGCAGTTCAAAGAATTTTTTAAGAATATCTCACTTATTTACTAAACTATTTGCTAACCAAAATATGTGAACGTTTTTCATATCTTAGATCTTAGTGTTGTCGGACACGTTTATGGATAAGTTTGTTGTTAAAAGTTTATTCTAAACAAATACCTAAAACGTTACCGCGGTCATAACAGTAAATGTGACCTGTGAGTTGTAAGGTTTCCTGTGAATTATACTGGCGAGGGACTTGCGATTCTCGTCCCATATTCAGGGTAAACCCGAGCAATAAAAATGCACCCGGGAACTCAGCAACAGGCCAGCCGTGTAGCGACAATACTGTTAGAAATCACAGTAAATTTTATGTACTTATCAACGAAGAATTTTTACTTAAATAAATAAAGATTTTCTCCACGATTTCAAATAACTGAATCCTCGCGGGAACTACGCGGTATTACAACTTCCGAATTGTATGTTTAGTTCTGAACAAAGATAGACACACACTTGGAGAAAAAGTAGAGTGTTCTTACTGTAAAAATAATTCTTTTGACGTGACAACGTCTAATAAATCGACGAACGCCGGCTGCACGCACGATAAAAGTGTCCCGTTTCGCACATTGTTCCGTTACGCTGTGTCCCGTTACGCTCATTGTACGCTTGCGCCGCATCCATCTCTCTCTTCCACTCGACTGTTTATAAACTGAAGTGAAAAGTCAATGTGGTTTTCATTGCTTATTACAACAACAATTTCGGCAATAAAGGTTAATATTTCTTTCATTTAAAAAATCTGATTTCTAGTATTTATTCTTTTATTATTAAAATAAAAATGATTCAATTTTATTCATAAAAGTATATGCAATCATTTCATCAATGTTTTGTTTTGAAGCTGTCGCGTTAAACTATCGTCCGTAAACCGACTTTACAGACGACCAATTTTTTTTTTTTTTCGGGATCACGTTCGGAGCGTCCGCGAATGAACGAAGATCCCCCGGGGTAACTTGTAACCGGCATCGACCGAGGAGGAAGGAAGGCGCGCTCCCTCACCGTGGACGTGACCGTCTCGTCGGAGGACGCCTCCGACTCGGCGAAGAGGCCGAGGAAGGACGGCGACAGCGAGCAGTCGCCGGGGGTCTCCGCGGCGGGGGCGGGACGACCCCTGACCTCCTGCTCCTCCTCCTCCTGCTGCAGCAGCAGCAGCCGCTCGTACTCCAACTCGGCGTCGCGCGCCTCGCGGTGGTCGCTGGACGACGCCGCCGCCTCCGCCTCGATGGCTCGCATCTCGCACTCGGCGCGCCGGCACGTCTCCTCGATGCAGCTGCGGATCACGTCCAGCGCCGACGGGGTCTCCTCCGCGATGCCGTCCAGCCGGCTCCTGTGCACGCGTACACGCTCTCACTTCCTTAGCCGCCTCACGTGAGTGAATTTAGCCTATACGATGAGCGCGCGGCATGAAGGATGAAAGAAGGCTACATAAAAAAAGAATTGAAGGGGTAAGGGAGCGTTCAAGTATTACGTAACGCAATTTTTTGATATTTTTTACCCCCCCCCCCATGTAACGCGCCGTAACGTTTTTCTGTAACCCCCCTCCCCCTTAGTAAAACGTTACGTGACCCCAAGTGACCATTTTTACCTAAAAGTCACAATTATGTGGTGTAACGTACCGGAATAAGTCACTAAAATACCTTTGTTATTGTTTTAATCGCGTTAATGTTATTTATTAACATTTGAAATGTCTTGTTTTTAAAAGCAAGAACTTTCTAATGTTTTTTTTGTCCTATTAAATTTTTACTACTCAATCATCCATTTAGCAATCATACATTAAATTTAAGTTATCATGCCATTTGAATTTTCGATAAAAAAAGTTTTAAAAAATGCGTGAAAGAATCTGTCTCTACGCGACCTTTCTGAAGGGTTAAAAAAACAAAACAATGTGACGTAACGCGTAGGTCAAACCCCTCCTCCCTCCCCTGTAACGCATCGTAACGTTTTACAAGACCCCCCTTCCCCCGAAATTCGTTACGTAATACTTGAACGCTCCCTAAGTGGATTAAGGTGTTATGTTACATTGAAAAATTTGCACCAAGTCCAGGGATGAAGGTGCATTCTATGTAATGGTAAACGCACCTTCCCTTCTAACTTAAAAAAAATAACATGGTTACTAATTGATAAAGGTGCTATGTACAAATAAGCAAGTAGCAAACAAATTATTTTCGGAGCCTTTTTTCCTCAAAACAATAGTTTTGTAACATAACACCTTCATCCACTTGCCCCTTCGGTTGTAGGTACGTGTTATTTTTAATCGTATACTTAAATGATTGATTACGAATACCGGTATATTTAATTGAAAAAATAATAATATTTTTAATGTGAATATTAGTCATGGAAATAGTTTTTACTAACATTTTTTTTCTCAAGTGGTTATGTTCCTCTATGTATGTACAACGATGTCAGGTTGATTGTAAGCTGGCAGGGAGTGTATGTGGAAGAGTTTAGTAGTCTCATGGCCGTTTTTCACGGGACTGTCTGCGAGGTTGTGTTCCCGTATGTGTGATTTATTTGCGTTATAAATTATAAAATATCATACTGCTGTTTAATAAATAATTAAAATAAATAAATTAGAATAATAATTCATCATATTTATTGATTTTCATTATAAATTATAATGTATCTCGAGTATTTTACTAAATTAAAAAAATTATACACGTGTTTAAATTCTTTATTTATTAAAATTTTTAATTGTATTGAATTTTCATTTAATAAATTTTATGAATACGATGATTTTCTTTCAAAAATACTCATGAGTACAGTACTGTTACTTTTCATTCTATACTTTTATGAGTACAGTACTTTTTTTCCCCGAAACTACTCATGAACAGTACAGTACTTTCACCTTTAATTGTATACTTTGATGAATACAATACTTTTCTTTAGAAAATACTCATGTTTACAGTATTGATTTATTTCATTTTATACTTTTAGCAATACGAATATTTTTCTTTAGAAATAATTCCAAATGAATACAGTATCGATAATTTTCATACGATACTTCTATGAATACAATACTTTTATTTCAAAAATACTCATAAATGCAGTATCCATAAAATTAATTGGTTACTTATATGAGCACGATAATTTTCTTTAGAAAAAAAACTTATGAGTAGAGTATCGATAATCTTCAATTGGTAAGTTTTATGAGTACAGTATCGATAACTTTAATTCGGTAAGTGTTATGAGTAGCCTACTACTGTATCGATAACTTTAATTCGGTAAGTGTTACGAGTACAGTATCGATAACTTTAATTCGGTAAGTTTTATGAGTACAGTATCGATAATTTTAATTCGGTAAGTGTTATGAGTACAGTATCGATAACTTTAATTCAGTAAGTTTTATGAGTACAGTATCGATAACTTCAAATAGGTAAGTTTTATGAGTACAGTTTCGATAACTACAAATTGGTAAGATTTTTGAGTACAGTATCGATAACTTTAATTCGGTAGTAAGTGCAATGAGTACAGTAATACAGTAAGTGTGACGAGTGCGGGTGCCGCGGTACCTGTAGGCGAGCGGCGGCGTGCGCACGGGGAACTCGAGCTCCTGGGGCGCGGCGTGGCGCGACATCTTGCGCAGGGGCAGGTCGCACGACGCCCCCTCGCCGTCCTCGCCCTCGCCCTCGCCCTCGCCCTCGCCCTCGCCCGCCGCCACGCGGCCCTCGGAGGCCGTGCACTCGGCCAGGATGGACGACGTGATGCTGTCCTCGTCTTCCGCCGAGGCGCCCTCGGCTCTCGTCGGGCCGGCGAGTTCTTGAGTGCATCCAAGCCACGTTTTACTTTTTCATTGAAAAAAAAATTGGTTTCTGCGATCCCTTTTGTATTTTATTATCTGTTTATGCCCTGGGCGGACAAACGAAAAAACAAGCTTTGCAATAAAATATTTTAAACATGTAAAAAAAATGCTTGTTTTTTATCTAAATAAAAACTACAGTTTTATTCGAGCTTGGTGCAATTTTGTGGACATGAACTCGACGGAAAATTCACGGTATACCTGAGATTTTAATAAAACTACCTTCATTCCCCTAAATAAAGCCTCTTCACCCTGTGCGAAACCCGGAAACGCCATGTACTTTTAAGTTAGCCCTTTCAGTCAATTCGTCCACTGAAGTGGACAATTTATATATCAATGATACACGGATTTAATCACACCTTGAATATGTGTGTTAATGTGTAGGCTATCTAAATTTTAGTGGACAGCGTACTTAATGGATATGAAATAAATTTTATTTCGCTATTGTGAGTTGTTATGAAATAATCATACATTAATATTATAATCGTAGCGTAAGCTTATTACCACGTAAAAATAGTTTACTTACAATAAAAAAAAATTAAAATGAAGTATACCTTAAGAATGGTCAAAGTATGGCTGGAAGGGTTAGTTTATAACTGGGGCTTCGAGTGAAATATACATACTGTAAAAATACCTCAGGTGACGCGTCCTTCTAGATTCTAGCGGGCTACTTGCATAACGACTCGGTTACTTATAAAACAGAGTCCTGCAGAAGTCTAGGATCGATCCCAGACCTTCAGCATGTGAAACTAGCACCTCAGTGAACACACCCTTAGTGGAGGATTAAGTGTAATTAATTTACAAATGGGTTCATACAGATATTAACACACTCTTTGTACTGTTCTTCAAACTACTTCCGAAGTTTCATGGTGCAAATATATTTAAAGAATATCAGGTAAAGTACTTCATGGGGTGATATATTATGTTAAAGAACCGAGGATTTAGAACGGAAAAAACTGAGACGTTTATTAAAAAAACACAGAGAAATAGTATTTTGTGGCCGCGAAAACATATGTGAGTCATTATACACTCTACCAAGTATTTTGTGGTAACCAAAAACAATTTTGTGATGAACACCAGGTGACTGTCACTAAAAAATGGTTTATTTGGGACTGAATTTATAAATTTTCTGTCACCTCAAAATATTTTTTAAGTCACTAGAATCGAATATAAATTATGTACCAAATTTGGTACCAAACAAATGCGATAAGGCCTGAAAGAAGACAAAAGTGTGCGTGGAGTCCACGCACGACAGAAGTGACACTTCTTGCTTATTATAGTATAAGGTAGAGGAAAAATACGTAATTCTCTTTGGTTAGGGTCCAAAATAAAAAAAAATGAGATAATTCGAGCGCTAAATTATGCTATAGCGAAATTATGCAAGTGTGATATTATGTATGTATGCAAGTATGCAAGTTTGCAAGTGTGTAAGATTGCTTGAATGCAATTATGAAAGTATGCAAGTGTGCAAGTAAGAAAGTGTGCAAGTATGCAAGTGTGCTAGTATGCAAGAATGTAAGTACACAAATGTGCAAGAATGTAATTTTGCAAAAATGCAAGTGTGCAAATATGCAAGTGTGCAAGTATGTAAGTGTGTAAGTGTGCAAGTATGCGAGTGTGCAAGTATGCAAGTGTGCACATGAGCAAGTATGTAAGTACACAAGTGTGCAAGTATGCATGCGTGCAAGTATGTAAGTATGCAAGTGTGCAAGTATGCAAGTGTGCAAGTATGCGAGTGTGCAAGTATGAAAGTGTGCAAGTATGTAAGTACACAAGTGTGCAAAAATGTAAGTGTGCAAGTACGCAAGTGTACAAGTATGCAGGCGTGCAAGTATGTAAGTATGCAGGCGTAGTGTGCAAGTATGCAAATGTGGACGAGTGCAACCGTCCACGAGGCTTCGAGAGCGTGCTCGGACTGTACCTAGGGGGTCCGGCCCGACCCACTCGCGGTCCTCGGGGCTCGCCTCCACCAGCCCCGGCGCGCCCCCGCCGCCCACGGACCAGAACGTCTTGCCGGAGCGCGCCGTCTGGCAGCGCGCCAGCAGCTTGTCCAGGAACTTGCCGGCCCTGGCGACCAGCGAGGTCATCTCGTTGCTGATGCCGCGCACGGCCAGGATGCTGTCGAACAGGCGGTCCGCGCAGGGCTGGCGACCTGCGGCAGTCCAGCAGCGCCTGGCGTGCCAGGGAAACTCCTCAGCGCTTACCACAATCGTGTCAATACGTTGATAACCCCCCCTCTCCATCCGGAGGCTGCTTTCAATCATGGTGGCAATAAGTTAGAGAAGTGTTTGTGCGTGCAATCTTTGTCACGTTAAAAACTGAAGTCGACCAACTCATAGTCCATAGTCACTTATGGAGGAGACACTTCGACTGTAGACAAGAGAGATTATGGTAAGACCAGAGCAATAGAAAATTAAATTTATGAGGAGAATGTTGGTAGTTACAAGGCGAGACGTGATCAGGAATGAGATGGTGCAAGCAAGAGTGCAGGACTCGAATGCGATCACGACGATAGAAAGAATGAGATGACGTGGTCATGTGAAGAGAATGGGGAAAGGAGAGGCTGCCTAGGAAAAAGAATGGAGTTGAAGTACACACGGGCAAGGTGTCAAGGAAGACCAAGGATGAGGTTGGAAAGTAGATGGTTAAAGAAATGCAGGAGAGAGGCGAATAATGGAACAGAGTGAAGGATGAGGAATGGTGGAGTGGGAAAGGAAGATGGATTCAGTTTACTTTGCTGACCCGGTAGCTGAGAATGATGATGATAATGAGTTTTGGGTTATTGTGAACATACACCATTGCTGGTTTATACTGTATGTCATAGGGTAAACCCGAAGCATGGATAAAGATAAAAAAAAAGAATACACAAACATACAGAAAACAAGCCGAAATTAGCCGATGTAAAATGTTAAAAATATATACAGCACAGATAATTCGGTGGAAGTAATTAGTCACAACAACATCAAAGAACAGGCGAACACAGTTGGCTGACACCGACGATACAGTGGCGACAAAAACAGTGAAAACAGACTGATCTTCAGGTTTTATCTATTACACACAGTTCAAACCAGCAATGGCAAATATCTAAAACAATGCTTAAAAACTATCTTCTCTACTGAAGAAATCACTCCAAGAACGTATTTTTCGGGTTATAATGAAGTTCAACGCTGATTCCTTGTTGATGTGTTCTTAACATCGTTGTTTATCAACACTTACTTCATGATGGCATAGTTACGATTCTTCCTAGCGAGTCCCTTTGAAGGTGTTAAAAAGGCATTTTGCAGGTGCCGTTTGTTTTGCTAACCAATTGACTTCAAACTTTGGTGCAGGAGAGCGCCGTCGCAAGTACTTACTTAACTGAGCACATGAATTCAGTCTTCGGCCTCAGTTCGAAGACGTTTGGATTCCCACTGATTTAAAAAAAATATATACTATCAGGACTATCCACCGATACAAAATAAACGCCCCACAACAAAGCTACGTGTCTGGTTCTTGATATTCTTTGTCCAAAGTCGCGCTGTTGATCAGCAACTCACCCGAGGACGGCGGTGTTGAACGGACGGGCCGCAGTGACAGGCGCTCGGAAAGAGGTGGGCGTTATCGCGCAAGTCTGACACTGTCCGCCCACCGCCAGCAGCGGGAAATGAACAGGAAGAGGAGTCGCCCGACGACAAAGGGCTTCACGAAACTAAATTAAAGCAACAACACCTGTGCAGCGACGCGCCATTCCCCAAACAAAGCAACACACGATGGTTTTTCTTTTACGAACACCAGGAACCTCTGAAGCGATTCTCAATAAACCGGCGGCAGAACAATATTTTGGGGAAGGATAATAAGATCGATATTCCAGGACACAAAAATAAGGGTTCAGATAGTGAGTATGCTATACACCTGCTACCTAACCGTATTCCTAATGCACTATTGGACACGGCCAGTCCTTTAATTTTTAGGGAACGGATTTTGGTGTCTTATGCGCTGCCCATTGTTGCCCAAATTCCGCGCATGCGCAGAGATCACTTTTTCGTTGCCATTAACCCGTATAAAGTCATTTCTGTGATCATCGAGGGACGTACTATGCGTGTTGGTGTGCCAAATGAAACTTTACGATAGTGAAACAAGATTGGAATTCATTTTGTACACTTTAATGGTCATAACAAGAAATAATCGCGATTAAAAAAGTACCTGAGAAAATTAGAATAACACCATTTAATTCGTCCGATGGTTTTGATCTCTGTAGCATTTTTGCCATAAAAATAGTATATAAGGTTGCCAAACGTCCGCTGGAATGCGTTAGAACCAGTTTACACCAGCAAATTCACTGGTAACGCCCACCCACATTCAACTTGAATGATACTTCCTATTTGTTAATGCTATTCCACGATCAAGTTCAAATAAATTAGGTGTTATTGGATAAATAATATCAATCTTAATAATAATACCACTTTTATAAAATTAACTTTCAAGAAAACACTCTTTACCTAATTAACCAAATGACTTTTTAATCAATAGTAATAGAAACAAAACTTTAAACAACTATAGGAGCAAAACCATTAGATGATCTTTATATTCTTATAACTATTCAGAAGTATGTTTTTAAACGTTTTTGTTGAAACTGTTTGGTTATTCGTGGATTGAAGTTTGATGTGTTGGGGGGGGGGGGGGGATGTTTGTGATCTTTATTAAAATCAATACTTAACCTAATCTAACAGTTTAGAACTCCACATACACACAAAAAAAATAACCAAAACTCCCCTTGCACCACAGTCGTTTCAACCAACTACGCCACGGAGGCAAGCTTAAAGAAATGAGAGCAATCATTGTGTGGCAATGTTGCCGCTTACCAGATGTCTCTATTCTTTCCTCCTCCATGTCCATCATTTGTCGAATGTGATGTTCTTCAAGGCTGTCCAAGGCCACATTCACCCGAGCCAAGAGGTTGTGTACTACGTCGGTGAGTCGTTTCATGGCGATTCTATCACTGGAACTGGTCTCGCGAAACTTTGTCCCATCGCGTCCATCCTGCAACAGTTTATTCGCATTTACACACTTCGATATTTTTTGGCAGAAGATTTTTTAATTAATTAAAAAAAAATCATTTACTGTGTTACGAATGTGTTTCAACTTTCCATTGACTGGACATAGTTCTTGTGATTTTAAGATCTGGGTAGTTTAACTTGCCTTAAATCCGACTGTTTTATACATATCTTGTTACTGTTCTTGTGTTAAAAGTGTTCGCAAACCACTTCATGTGAGTTTCAGTGTTCGAAAAAAAAGTAATTTAATGCTTTACAAGCCAATTTGGTACTCCCAATAAACTACGTTTTAAAACCGTCAAATCGAAAACAACTAATGCAAAAAATAAGAAAAATTTCTCTATATTGCATATAGCCTGTACCCATTTTCCTATAAAATCACTTAATCTAAGAGGAAGGACACGTCCCACCTAGAGTTTTAGTTGTTATTTGGACATCTGTAAGGAAGCGCAGATACCAGTTATACCTTAACCGAACGCCTTGGAATACCGTTCTATGTATAGGATGCAGAAGTTATGGGCTGTTTGCAGTGATGCCATAGGAGGTCAGGTTACTGTTAAGAGCTAGTTTAAATAAGTTAGGCAAGTACGCAAGAACGCAAGACGCAAAATGTTCAGCAACCATTTTTTTAGAGTACCTACCAGTTTATGAACTACGCAAGGAGTGGTAACACGATGCAAGTATTGTTCAACTTCCAACTTTCTTACGTTTTATCTTGCGTTTGCGAGCGGACACAGATTACTTAAAAACACGTAAATCACACGAGAGATGTCTGGAATGGCACGCGTGCGGACACGGAAGCGTACGGATAAGCTGAACAACTACGTTACTCCGTCCGAACATTAGGAAGACAAGTATTTGACCGCGGTGTTGGCCATGTTTGTCTACATTTTAAATACGTTATAAATTCTTTCAAGTACATAAATGTGATCAGCGTTCCATCATTACCTCATGGTTTATTTTAGTTATTTATGTAAAACCCGACCGTGTTAAGTTCTCGTATCTCATCAATCTTAGAAATTAATTGATGTTTTCGTAACCGTAATAATACAGTCTATTTGGTTGCCATCTGCTACGTGTATGTGCACTGTGACAGCGGCAGACATGTAGCTAAACGTAAATATCTTGAGCCTACGCGGATCCGTTTACATATGTTAACGTTCCCGCGTCATTGTGGAACGAGCATAAGGGCGATATCTGCACGCGCACCAGGTGCCTGGTCACCTCTCTGCACAAGGCAGCGAAGTGACGTGCAGTTATTTCCGCCGTGAAGCGTGTGCCAATGAGACTTTAAACTGCGACCTTGTGGGTTTATCTTTGGAAAGTGCTCAACAAAGTTCAAAGGACGCCTTGGGCCTGTTCAGTTATGTATTGAGCGGGAAGGTAGCTAAATAAGTGGGTAAATTATCTTTGTGGGCCACTTTAAGGGGCTTCGAATAGATAAATATCAGATAAACTCACAAAGGTCTTGAAAATAGGAATCTCGCATAGCCTGGCAATTCTTTTTTTTCTTTTCCGTGTGAAAACGTAAACATATTTTCCTGAAAAACGGTAATTTCAAATAATTTACAGGGAAATTTCGAACTAGGTAGGTTCGTAGGTGAACCCCTAAAGGCCATTTTACCGATTCACTGCCTTACTCAGTGAAGGATTTCAAAACTCGGTCAACATTGTTCAACATTTATATTGTTTCAAGTATACAAAATCTGTATACGATCTGGGATCTAGACTTTTTTTTTTTTTTTTTACAAAATGGACAAATCGCTGTAAGCAGTTTAAGTGATTTATACTTATTGATAAATTTGATGTTCAGAGATTTACCAAATAATTTGTAATCAATGTAAGATTTTTTTCCACTGTAAAATAATTGTGTTAAATACCTATACATCAATAAATGATGACACTTTTCAGAAAAATGCCGTGTTACCTTATATTCCCGTAACGTTACATAAAGTGTCTGAAACATTTTGTGTTATATATGAAATAGCAGCATGGGCGCGTACGGCAAACATGTGGAGTGGTATCTTGTGAAAATGAGTTAGGTAAAATAAATAAATTTTTATATATAAAATAAATCAGTTTCCTTCCTGTTTCGTTACTTCTTTTATAATTTTAGAACAAATGGGCTGGCGGTGGGGGGTGGGGGTGGAAATTTTAGGAGCGTTAAGGAATATTCCTATATAGCTCATACATTAAATACACCCTTAACATATTAATACACTCGCAAGAACACTTTTTTTCGATTTGAAGGAATAAAAAAAAGATTATTGGATTAATTTACTTTTGTACGTAGCTCCATAGGAACATGATGCGTATGAAAATGTAGACATATGTTTCAGCTTTTCTATATTCTTTACATTGTAAGCCGTACAATTTGTAATGAAGATACCTTTATGTACTTACAGAGATGTTCGTGTCCATTTTACAGCTCACCAGATTCAAAAAAAAAAAATAATTTTTATAGATTTTACTCTTATTTTATAACTTGAGAATTTTAAGTCAACCAACAAACATATTGCCAATGTAATAGAATGCAAACAATTCTCTGTGGTGACAATTTTTTTAAAAAGTCATTGCTTGGAAGAACAAACGTTTCTCGATGTATCACAAACAATTAAAAAAAAAGAAAAAAAAAATACGTGTGAAACAAGAAAATTTTAAATCTACATAAATCTCATGCAAAAGGTGATATCCTTCATTTTTCACTATGGTGACCAGCTAACCACTAGATTTTTATGTATGTTAACTTATTTATTTCTTTAGAAATATTTGTATGCTTGAAAAAAAGTAAATGTTATCGTAATATATGAGGTTTCATTCTAGTAAATATGCAAAAATTAGTGAGTAAAAATTATACTTTTAAGTTATGTTTGTTAATATGCACCCAGATATGGAGGTAACGATACCTAACTCCATGGAAGGTAAGAAATTAGAGAGCTAGTGTGTAAATTTTTGCCACGATAATAATTGAGAAATAAAAATGACCTCACTACTCGTTTTCCAAACGGATATGGAAGTTTAAAGCTTATTCATTGCTGATATTTTTTAAAAAATTAGTATATTATTTACTTTATAATTTCATTTTTACGACTCTACATAGTGAGATTTTTTCAAGGTTTTAACAAATATCGTAATAGGACAATGTGGGAAACTCTTCGCTGGCCAATTAGCATTGGCGAAGCACGAGATAATTTACTACATTACTTTCAAGCTATTTTACAGTCCGCGCCGCTAGATGCCACTACTGCAAATTAGCTCTACGCAATTAAAAACGTAGGTACTTTCCACACCGCCAGGTTCGCTGCAATCACTTGTCTCGCGTATTTACCAGTTTCCCATATTGTTTCTGTTACGATATTTGTTTTTAAACAAACTGTTAGAGTTCAGTTGGAATCACAATGCTACGACGAACACGCCACGACAAACCCAATTAGGTGTCGTACAGCGTTCCAGCACGACAGAATTAATAGCGTAGGGTCACAATACCACAACATTAACACGATGAACTCTAATGTGGATGTAGTCCAAATGCGTCCATAAACGGCAGTATAGACTGCGCTAAAAACAGTTTGGGCCCTTTTCATTTCCTGTAGACAGTTGAAATGCATAAAAACATATTCTATATTCTATGGCACGAAATGAGATTAAGTTTATAGATACAAGGAAGAAAACATTATGTTTGTGCGGGACAGAAAAATAATTCAGCGGTTAGCTATGCGAAGAATTAAAAATAAAAATGGTTAATCAATTAAATTCACATTACAAATGTGAAAGTGTACCCAAATGTAAAACGAAATATCGTTTTTCAGCATGAAGATTGACCAAGTAGGTAAACATTTTTGAAGGTTAGTTTTCTAAGGTTTGCGGTTTACTCCCCGTCGCGCGGCGCGACACGACGAAATTAGAAATAAAATCTATTTCTCGCGTACCGTCAAGCCATGTATGTATTTTGTCGTGTAGACGTCACGGCAACCTTGTACTTCGTTCCAGCTTTAGGCTTCACACAGCTGCTGTTTGCTTTGCTGAATAATTATTGCTAACGCGAGTGACTTCAACTTTAGGTCAGACACCCCTCATGGGTGAAGGAGGGGTTTTGCGGGTATCCGGTTACAGAGTGGGGCACAGGTCATTTGGGTACCATAAATTTACGTACACGGCTGAATCTATTAAAAAAAAATTGGTTGGCGGTAAAGTCGGTTTACGGACGATAGTTTAACGTCAAAACGTCATAACAAAACATTGATGAAATGATTGCATATTTTTATGAATAAAATTGAATATTTTTTATTGAATTATCACTATTTTGTATGGATACAAAGAAGGAGTGAAATGAAATCTACAATTAAATTGATAAATTTAGTTTTATTTGCACTTATTAATTCAAATATATTTATTACTTTAACGAAGAGATTATTTTAACTATAACTTTTATACATGTTTGCTATTTAATTTATTCCAATCTGAGATATTCTGTTAAGGATATAACGATGATAGGAAAAGTAGGAAACGAATGGGAGTGTTTCAAGCATAATGTGCCTCGAAAAAGTCAAATCGATGGTTGTTCCAATCGAGTGGAAGAGAGATAGATGCGGCGCAAGCGTACAATGAGCGTAACGGGACACAGCGTAACGGGACAATGTGCGTAACGGGACACTTTTTCATGCGTGCAGCCGGTGTTCATCGATTTATTAGACGTTGTCACGTCAAAAATTGTGACAACAAAGAGCTGACTGCTGGGCTAGGCTTAGATCTGAACTTGTTTTAGAATGGCGTGGTTCACGGGTTGATGAATGCAAGAACTATTAAATACATATTTCAGTTAACACAAAAGAAATAACTGACGAAGGGGGACGGGATACTCCTGTAGAACACTACGATGAGTTTGAACAGTAGGTATTTATTTAGGCTTCTTATTTCGTCGACAGACACACAAAATTCAGTACTGAAAGTTTTGGCAAAGCCTTAGGAGTCATTCCCGGAACTGGTGATTTCGCGGAAACCGTTAATTAGTGACATCCGAATGGCTCGTCAGGCAATAGAATGGTAAGAAGGCCGGTGTTTTGCCACTGCTCAAACTCACCAGGGATTTAGGACAGCTTGAATTGTTCCCTGCGACGAAATGAAACGAAACAAACAATGTTTTTTTCCTTTCTTTCTGTATATTCGTATACGAAACTTTACTTGAAAAGTCCTAAACAACCGAAGCAAATAACAATAGTTTGTACTCGAAGGAAAGTTTTCGACATCGTTAAAAGTTTTGAAGTAGGCCTCTCTAATGATGGGATACGCGAATAAATGTATAGCTTGTTAGAAATCTGCGATTCTGTTGAAGTGTTTCTGGCGTGGTGGCGTTATTGTGAAACATTCACGCTCGTCGTTGCTGGCTAAACGAAAACCAACATTGTCGCTGGAATGAGATCTGGAAAACGAAGCCAGATGTTCTGTCGTGTTAGCACGCGTGTGAACTCACTTTCCCTATTACTAGACTACCTGAAACATTCTCGTTATTTTCCGGTACCATGTTGTTTACAATGAAGTTGGAATCGTCTCTCAATTAGCTGCTTCCACATTTAGACCGCTCTCTCTTTCTTTTTCTCTCTCTCTCTCTGGGTTGCATTCGGTTCGTTCATGTGATTTCAGCAAGCATGCTATTGGCTTCTAGTTCACAGGGGCGTGTTGATTAATCCGCAACCCAATGGCAAAGGTAGTCCAAACGTACAATTGTATGAATTCTAGCTTGACGGGAGAAAAAAAGGGGGTACATGTACATATGGACGCGCTTTAGAAGTTGCACTTGTTTGACGTAATAAGAAACTAAATTATATTTCGTATGCAAATAATTTATAGAAATAAAATAATAAAATGACTGGAGTGATATTATAAATACGGTTGGTGAAGTGAAAATTCAAACAAATTTAAAAAAAAGTTAAATAAAAACTCAGTATTCAATATTATTATAAACACACGTATATACTTAATTATTTTATTTAGTAAAATAATATAATTTTAACTATAAATGAAAATCCATATATATGCTACAGTTATAATTATTTATTAAATAATAATGTAATGATATATAATTTACAATGCAAATAAATTATACAATACGGAAACACAACACCACTCATATAAATACACTTAAAAAGTTTATAAACACAATTTATATCACTAATATTCACAATACTTAAAAGTTTTTAATTATATGAACCAGTATTCAATATCAATCACTAAAATATAAGATTTAAAAGGAAAAATATTTTTTATAATTATTATAATTATAAAAATAAAATAATTTTTATATCGATGCAGTCTTTCTTCATCCTGTCATTTTTTGTTGCATGCTGCGCGCGCATCGTAAAACTTCATTCTCATCATTTTATAATAACACGCCTAAATAAGTATAATCTAAACTCACTTATATAAATATATAAAAATACTCGAAAAAGTCTATATACGCCATTTATATCACTAAAATAAATAAATAAATGTTTTAAATGATAGGAAATAGTATAGGTACAATATTACTCACCAAAGTGGAAGATTTAAAAACACATTTTTTTATTTGTATGTAGCTTTTTCTTTGTTTATAGCATTTTCTTCATCCTGTGAAAATTTCGTAAAAATTCACTCTCATAAATTATTTCATAACGCGCCTAAAGAAGTATACATATGTTCGGGAACTAATTCGAATCTCGGCAGGTATCTGTTAGTTGCTTACCCGTCGCTCTAGCAGAGACGAAAGGAGAGAGTGATACGCTCACACCTCCTCCGTTACTGACGATCTGTTGCCTGATCTCGCCTTCCCGAAAACCTGCATCCTGGTGGGGATCTACATGCGCGGTGTCCCGCCCCGTGGTTCGGAAACTTCTCAGTCCTCTCCGCACCCGCGCACTGTTCCAGAACATTTTTTTTTAACGTGACAACGTCTAATAAATCGATGAACGCCGGCTGCACGCACGAAAAAGTGTCCCGTTACGCACACTGTTCCGTTACGCTGTGTCCCGTTACGCTCACTGTACGCTTGCGCCGCATCTATCTCTCTTCCACTCGACTGTTTATAAACTGAAGTGAAAAGTTAATGTGGTTTTCATTTCTTATTACAACAATTTCGGCAATAAAGGTTAATTATTCTTTAATTTTAAAAATAATATTACTAGTATAATTTCAAGTATTTATTCTTTTATTATTATAATAAAAATTATTCAATTTTATTCATAAAGTATGCAATCATTTCATCAATGAATTGTTATGACGTTGTGACGTTAAACTATCGCCCGTAAACCGACTTGACAGACAACCAAATTTTGTCGGGAAGTCGCCCGAAGGTGCCCCGAGTCACTGACACCGATTGACACGGTGTCCTCTTTTGCCTTTTGGACGCAGGCCTTAATCGTAGTTTCTGACGTGTAACACCTTAGCTCTCGGTATACGGCATTTGGCGGGAGTAATTATTTCGCGAATGCGACGGAAGTAAAGGAACGAAAAACGTTTAACATTTTGATTTAGCTTCTATCTATAGAGGTTGGCGCGGCCAGTGGACAGTTCCCCGACCTCGTCATAACCCCGACCGTTTCCCCTGCACTGCTTTGACCTCCCTCCACGAGACATCCTGCCAGCCCTTGGTCCGCCCCGCAGAAGGGGTGGGACCACCCCGCGCCCCCCTCCACGAGACATCCTGTCAGCCTTTTGTCTGCCCAGCAGATGGGGTGGGACCCCCCGCGCGGCGGCATAGACTAGTAAAATGGCGGGCAACGAAGTGTTTAAGCCAATAGAAAAACTTAGTAAAATTTTTATGTGGCCGTTTTTCTTAACTGTAAATAATGGAAATAGTGCTCATTTTCTTAATGAAAGTATCCGGGGACCACAATTTCCCGCAAGACCTTTTTTTTTTCTCCAGCAGAGGAGCCGAACCAACAGAAGTATCCGGCGCTTAGAAACTGCATGGACGTATAACTGCTTTTCGTGCCTACGAGACTTCATTGGTGAAACAATTTACGTTTGATATAATTTAAAATTAAAATATCAATCCACCACACTAGCATGTGTGTGTGTGTGTGTGTGTGTGTGTGTGTGTGTGTGTGTGTGTGTAGGTGTGTGTGTATAACGGTTGTGTATGATAAAAGGCTAAGGGACAATTGAACCACAGTCGTTAAACAATGTTTTATTAACGACTGTTAAATGATACCTCTCCGTTTTAAACAACGGTTAAGCTTTTTCATTTCACCACACATTTCTTGTGTTTAACTTTCCTCAGGTAGATAAAATGATTTATCGTTATTAAGGTTCGTTAGAAACTCAATTACAAGGCAGTGGCAGTAGTATAGGAATGGGGCTGCGGGCGCACGGGTTCTGGGTGTGGAGCCGAGAGCCGGTCCGCCATATTGGATTGTGACGTCACGGCGGCCATCTTGGAGGAGTTTAACGGGACACAGCGTAACGGGACAAGTTTGACCTTGACCTTTGACCCTCAAAATTCGCCAAAATTGGGCAAAAATTGCCCAAAATTCCTCAAAATTCGCCAAAATGTACATTTCTGTGGAAAAAAATTCCGCCAAAAAAATCTCAAAAAATTCCTCAATTCAAAAATTCCCGTTTTCGAGAGAAAAATTCCCGTTTCGAGGGAAAATTTCCCGTTTTTAGTCCTTAAAAATCCCAGCGGCTAGAAATGTCCATATGTAGGCTTAAGCATCCATGTCTACAGCCTACGATAAGCCTCTGACGTCATCATGGATTATGACGTCACCGTTGCAATTTTCGTTACGGCCGCCATCTTTAACTTTTTTATTTATTATCCGATTTTAATAAAAAAAATTTCAAATTAATAAAAAAATAACTTAATAAATTTTTAATAAAAAATATTTAAAAAAACAAACATTTACGACACGGAGTTCGAAGTCCTCGGTTCGAACCCGACGAGTGCAAAAAAAAATTAAAAATGGCGACCGATCCTTCCCCCGTGGTGGGTGCTAGCAGACTGACTCCCACCACTTTTTTTCAAAGCATATATATCGTCACCTAGTATGACGTCATGTCCGCCATCTTGTCTTCGATGCTGGAAGCCATCATCATTGTATCGTCGGCGAGAGTGCGCTGACGTCATGTTAGTCTAGTTCTTATCCGCTAGAGTACAGTAATCATTTATTACTATGACACTCGCCATCTTGAAATTCGGCTGCCATCTTGAAAATCCGTAATTATTTAGCTAGAAATTCGGGAAAAGTTCCAATATTCATTAAATAAATCACTCATTAATTTACATATTGATTCGATGGATTCCTGTCCTCGGTTCGATACCCGATCGATGCAATAATGTTTAATTTTATGTAAAAAATAATAATTTCAATAAACCATGTTCAACATTCGTAAAGAGACTCTAAATCCTCTACGACCATCATCCTATCAGACATCAAGACCACCATCTTGGAAATCCGTAATTTTAAAGCTAGAGATTCGGGAAAAGTTCCAAAATTCATTAAATAAATCACTCATTAATTTACATATTGATTCGATCCGCTCCTGTCCTCGGTTCGATCCCTGGACGATGCAAAACATATTAATTTTAAGTGAACTATAATAATTTTAATAAATAATCATCAAAGTCCTAAATAAAGCATAGTTTCCAAATCAACCATCATACTATAAGTAATTATGGTCACCATCTTGGAATCGTGTAATTATTTAGCTAGAGATGCGGGAAAAAGTTCAAAATTCATTAACTTAATGTGGAATCTATATATACTGATTGATTAGATCGAATAAGGTCCTTGGTTCGATCCCTGGTCGATACAAATCAACTTTAAATTTAAAAAATACCACAAAAGCGACAGGTTTGAGAAATAAAAACACCGCAAGTTCTTTTAAAAAATTTTATTACATAAATTCAATACACTACTACAAGTAAAAAAAAAACACAGAAAAATTAATAAAGCCTTTTTGGATTCCTCGATTCAAACAGTCTTCTTATTGTACGGACTAAGCCTTTTACATGACTTTAAATGTCTATCCGATCCGTTCATCACCACAGCCAGAGACGGACTGAAGTTCATATCACTTATATAGTCTCATTAGCCGGTACAACACATGAGTCAAATCAATAACCATGTTCATTATACGTCTCGGAGCATTTTTTATAATGACGATGTAAGCTATCGAGACGTGAAATTAGTTTATTGCACTTATTGCACTGAAATTGTATTCTTTGAACATTATTAGAACAACCGCTTCTTTCATGTCTGCGAGCATTTGAGGTGATAGTAAATGATGCACCACAGTATTTGCACTGATGCGAAGTACGCTCTTCATTAATTGAAGTATTCAATGCTGATGAAACTTCAGCTGATGGTGGAACAGCACATATCGAAGTCTCCTCCAGTGTTGTCAGAGGAGTTGCCAACGGAATCTGCTCCAACATCGTCGGCGCCGACGTCATGGTTCCCGTAGTCGATGGTACATCCTCCATCGAGTACGACGTTAAAGTCGGTAAAGATGCCATCGAAGTCTCAAGAACAGGCCTGTTACGCGACTTATGAACCAGAAGAAACAAACTAGGTGATCCGTACACCGTCGACGGCAGTAACAAACTGAGCGTCCTGCTTTCTACGACTCGTTTATATACATGCACCGTATGGAATAATACGCTAGTCAAATCAAGAACCATTTACAATAATACTAGAGTCAAATCTACAAATTAAAAAAGAGGATCATTTGATCGAAAAAAATATCGATCTCTCCAATATACGCCCGGCTCCAAGAGCTACAATTCACGTCATCAGATCCAACTACATTTTGCTCCTATGCTTCAATTGACCATTAGCTGCAAGTGCTCCAACAGCTCCATCAGCTTCAACACGTAATGTACGCAATGTACGCGCAATACATGCAATTTACACACAATAAATGGAATGATTACACAGTACACACAGGAAACGGAACGTACACACAGTACACACAGGAAACGGAATGTACACACAGTACACACAGGAAACTAAACGGACACACAGTACACACAGGAAACTGAACGGACACACAGTACACACAGGAAACTGAACGGACACACAGTACACACAGGAAAATGAACGTACACACAGTACACACAGGAAACTGAACGTACACACAGTACACAAACAGGAAACGGAACGTACACACAGTACACACAGGAAACTAAACGTACACACAGTACACACACAGGAAAACTGAACGTACACACAGGAAACGGAACGTACACACAGTACACACAGGAAACGGAACGTACACACAGTACACACAGGAAACGGAACGTACACACAGTACACACAGGAAACGGAACGTACACACAGTACACATAGAAAACGGAACGTACACACAGTGCACACAGAAAACGGAACGTACACACAGTGCACACAGGAAACGGAACGTACACACAGTCCACACAGGAAACTGAACGTACACAAAGTACACACAGGAAACGGAACGTACACACAGTACACACAGAAAACGTAATGATCACACATACAGTAGCGGAAACACACACAGGCTTTGTTGGAAATCAGAATACAAGAAATAAAAAACATTAAATTTTACTTTAAATATTTTATTACTTCTCAACATTACACAAATACAAGTAAAAGAAGCCATTATTGTATGTAGCCAGCCTTCCTCAGTTCTTTGAGTATGAAGGATATTTATTTGATGCACGGATAGTTTCCTGCACAAAGCGAGCCATGTAGAAGTCTTAGCCGATCAACCAATATGTTTGGATCTTTCCATGATGTGTAATCAATCTATTCTACCACCATCTTACTTGCTTGTTTATTATAAATACTTTTAATATCACAATCATCCCAGTGATCATAATAAGCATTATCAGATTTATTTATTATAACACGACGTTTCCATCGTTTCGGTCTCAGGACATCGCCACATTCTTCGATCTTGTCAGCTCTAGGTGCTTCATCACAGTCTATGCCTTTGTCAACAGCCTCAGAGTCACTGTAACAATCACTGTAGAAGACATCCTCTTCACCCAGATTACCGTATGAATTCGCTATCGATGATGTCGAAGTGTCTTCATCGTCTTCATGCTTCCTTTTTAGGAGTCCATCATTTTTACAAAGAATGGAAGATCTACTGAATATAGGCTTGAATGTATTCTCACTTTTCACGGTGTTGATACTTCCATTAGTTTCAGTCTTCCCGAAGCCATTAGCATCCTTCAATTTATGTTCTTCCTCACGATCGGGTGAGCTAATACCATCACGCTCAGGACAAGGAAAATTATTGTCATAATGCAGATCACTCTTCTTTAGTATAGTGGATCCATCGGTGTACTCTATGCCGTAAGTAGTCTTGACTTTACATGTTCTACCATGTCTTTTTAAGCTGTCAATTCGTGTTAACAACCTGCTACAACGATTACAGCTTAACATGTTGCGTAGTGGGTTTCTAGCACAATCATTCTTCTCATGACGTCTAGCATTCCTTCTCATGACAAAATCCTTGCCACAGTATCTACAGCGGCTTCCTTCCGATTCAGCTATAGATAACAAACCACGATCCATGGTAGCTTCTGTGACTAATGTTAGATACAAACTGTCAGTTTTCTCCAATTGGAACCATTTCTTAAATAGAGTTTTTGAAATATTTCATCAGCGAGAGTTAAGTTATCTAATGCAAAGCAAATTGATGCAAGTAGTTCTGGCTGTCGTCAACAGATGACGCCACGTGTTGCTTGCAGGTAAATAAAATATATTTCATTAATGTGGGATGCGGAACGCTCACTATCTATCGCAAAGGGAGGTTGGCTTCGATAGTATCCAAGGAGAAAAAAGTTCGTCCTTCCTGCTAGTGCTTCTCAGATTTCTCACGGTCCGCCATCTTGGATTACGACGTCACGGCGGCCATCTTGGATGGGTGTGACCTTGACCTTTGACCGAAACCGCAGGAATGATCGCAAGCACACGGATTAACCATCAAAATATTGATAAGAATAATCAGGAGCACACGGAGAAAACCATCATAATATTGGCAAGAATAATCAGGAGCACACGGAGAAAACCGCCACAAGTTTTCTTTGATATCATTTAAATACAAAAAAAATTAATAAAAAATAAAAAATAAAAACGAAAAAAAAAAAATTCAAACATTCTGGCTTGTACTAGAACTCTATCTTTGCTCAACAATGAGAAGTTCACAAGCTAGCAGAATGTTTGAATTATTATTTTTTTTTTCGTTTTTATTTTTTATTTTATATTAATTTTTTTTTTTATTTTAATGATATCAAAGAAAACTTGTGGCGGTTTTCTCCGTGTGCTCCTGATTATTCTTGCCAATATTATGATGGTTTTCTCCGTGTGCTCCTGATTATTCTTATCAATATTTTGATGGTTAATCCGTGTGCTTGCGATCATTCCTGCGGTTTCGGTCAAAGGTCAAGGTCACACCCATCCAAGATGGCCGCCGTGACGTCGTAATCCAAGATGGCGGACCGTGAGAAATCTGAGAAGCACTAGCAGGAAGGACGAACTTTTTTCTCCTTGGATACTATCGAAGCCAACCTCCCTTTGCGATAGATAGTAAGCGTTCTGCATCCCACATTAATGAAATATATTTTATTTACCTGCAAGCAACACGTGGCGTCATCTGTTGACGACAGCCAGAACTACTTGCATCAATTTGCTTTGCATTAGATAACTTAACTCTCGCTGATGAAATATTTCAAAAACTCTATTTAAGAAATGGTTCCAATTGGAGAAAACTGACAGTTTGTATCTAACATTAGTCACAGAAGCTACCATGGATCGTGGTTTGTTATCTATAGCTGAATCGGAAGGAAGCCGCTGTAGATACTGTGGCAAGGATTTTGTCATGAGAAGGAATGCTAGACGTCATGAGAAGAATGATTGTGCTAGAAACCCACTACGCAACATGTTAAGCTGTAATCGTTGTAGCAGGTTGTTAACACGAATTGACAGCTTAAAAAGACATGGTAGAACATGTAAAGTCAAGACTACTTACGGCATAGAGTACACCGATGGATCCACTATACTAAAGAAGAGTGATCTGCATTATGACAATAATTTTCCTTGTCCTGAGCGTGATGGTATTAGCTCACCCGATCGTGAGGAAGAACATAAATTGAAGGATGCTAATGGCTTCGGGAAGACTGAAACTAATGGAAGTATCAACACCGTGAAAAGTGAGAATACATTCAAGCCTATATTCAGTAGATCTTCCATTCTTTGTAAAAATGATGGACTCCTAAAAAGGAAGCATGAAGACGATGAAGACACTTCGACATCATCGATAGCGAATTCATACGGTAATCTGGGTGAAGAGGATGTCTTCTACAGTGATTGTTACAGTGACTCTGAGGCTGTTGACAAAGGTATAGACTGTGATGAAGCACCTAGAGCTGACAAGATCGAAGAATGTGGCGATGTCCTGAGACCGAAACGATGGAAACGTCGTGTTATAATAAATAAATCTGATAATGCTTATTATGATCACTGGGATGATTGTGATATTAAAAGTATTTATAATAAACAAGCAAGTAAGATGGTGGTAGAATAGATTGATTACACATCATGGAAAGATCCAAACATATTGGTTGATCGGCTAAGACTTCTACATGGCTCGCTTTGTGCAGGAAACTATCCGTGCATCAAATAAATATCCTTCATACTCAAAGAACTGAGGAAGGCTGGCTACATACAATAATGGCTTCTTTTACTTGTATTTGTGTAATGTTGAGAAGTAATAAAATATTTAAAGTAAAATTTAATGTTTTTTATTTCTTGTATTCTGATTTCCAACAAAGCCTGTGTGTGTTTCCGCTACTGTATGTGTGATCATTACGTTTTCTGTGTGTACTGTGTGTACGTTCCGTTTCCTGTGTGTACTTTGTGTACGTTCAGTTTCCTGTGTGGACTGTGTGTACGTTCCGTTTCCTGTGTGCACTGTGTGTACGTTCCGTTTTCTGTGTGCACTGTGTGTACGTTCCGTTTTCTATGTGTACTGTGTGTACGTTCCGTTTCCTGTGTGTACTGTGTGTACGTTCCGTTTCCTGTGTGTACTGTGTGTACGTTTAGTTTCCTGTGTGTACTGTGTGTACGTTCCGTTTCCTGTGTGTGTACTGTGTGTACGTTCAGTTTCCTGTGTGTACTGTGTGTACGTTCAGTTTCCTGTGTGTACTGTGTGTACATTCCGTTTCCTGTGTGTACTGTGTGTACGTTCCGTTTCCTGTGTGTGTGTACTGTGTGTACGTTCCGTTTCCTGTGTGTACTGTGTAATCATTACATTTATTGCGTGTAAATTGCATGTATTGCGCGTACATTGCGTACATTACGTGTTGAAGCTGATGGAGCTGTTGGAGCACTTGCAGCTAATGGTCAATTGAAGCATAGGAGCAAACTGTAGATGGATCTGATGACGTGAATTGTAGCTCTTGGAGCCTGGCGTATATTGGAGAGATCGAATTTTTTTTTCGATCAAATGATCCTCTTTTTTGATTTGTAGATTTGACTCTAGTATTTTATTAAATTGTTCTTGATTTGACTAGCGTATTATTCCATACGGTGCATGTATATAAGCGAGTCCTAGACAGCAGGACGCTCAGTTTGTTACTGACGTCGGCGGTGTAAGGATCACCTAGTTTGTTTCTTCTGGTGCATAAGTCGCGTAATTGCCTGTTATTGAGACTTCGATGGCATCTTTACCGACTTTAACGTCGTACTCGATGGAGGATGTACCATTGACTACGGGAACCATGACGTCGGCGCCGACGATGTTGGAGCAGATCCCGTTGGCAACGCCTCTGACAACACTGGAGGAGACTTCGATATGTGCTGTTCCACCATCAGCTGAAGTTTCATTAGCATTGAATACTTCAATTAATGAAGAGCGTTCTTCGCATCAGTGCAAATACTGTGGTGCATCATTTACTATCACCTCAAATGCTCGCAGACATGAAAGAAGCGGTTGTTCTAATAATGTTCAAAGAATACAATTTCAGTGCAATAAGTGTAATAAACTAATTTCACGTCTCGATAGCTTACATCGTCATTATAAAAAATGCTCCGAGACGTATAATAAACATGGTTATTGATTTGACTCATGTGTTGTACCGGCTAATGAGACTATATATAAGTGCTATGAACTTCAGTCCGTCTCTGGCTGTGGTGATGAACGGATCGGATAGACATTTAAAGTCATGTAAAAAGGCTTAGTCCGTACAATAAGAAGACTGTTTGAATCGAGGAATCCAAAAGGCTTTGGTAATTTGTCAGTGTTTTTTTTTGTACTTGTAGTAGTGTATTGAATTTATGTAATAAATTTTTTTTTAAAAGAACTTGTGTTTTTATTTTCTCAAAACCTAACACTTTTTTAGTATTTTTTTAAATTAAAGTTTTTTGTATCGGCCAGGGATCGAACCAAGGACATAAGTCGATCCAATCAATCATTATATGGATTACTAATTTATTTAATGAATTTTGGATTTTTTCCCGCTTTTCTAGCTACATTTTTACATGATTTCAAGATGGCGGTCAAATTTCAAGATGGCGGGGGGCACTTCCATAATAAATGATTACTGCACTGTAGCGGGTTAGAATAAAATTATCCAGATGGAAATGTACTCTATAATACAAGTACACACACAATATGGCGTACTCCAGCAGGTGGTAGCTCCTGGTAGCATGTACTGTACATAAAATGTCGGATCCATGATGGTCGACAAGGACAAAGTCAAATTTCAAGGACAAAGTCAAATTTCAAGGACAAAGTCAAATTTCAAGGTCAAGGTCAAATTTCAAGGTCAAGGTCAAATTTCAAGGTTAAGGTCAAATTTCAAGGTCAAGGTCAAAGTTCAAGGTCAAGGTCAAATTTCAAGGTCAAAGTCAAATTTCAAGGTCAAGGTCAAAGGTGTAGTGACCAGATAATTATACTACATGGTATAGGCACACTCTAGCATACGAAAACAAGATGGTGGTCTCCAGCGGATGAAGACAAGATGGCTGACATGATGTCATACCAGTTGACGGTATATACTTTGGTATTGGTGGTGGTAGATCAGTCTAGGTAGCTTTCATGGAGGAAGGATCGACTGTTTACTCTCGTCGGGAATAGAACCAAGGACGTGCATCGATATAATCAAACAGAATTCAAATACGTTAATTTTTTGATGAATTTTGGAATTTTTTTCATTAAAATCGGATAATAAATAAAGATTTTCAAGATGGCGTCCAAATTTCAAGATGGCGGACATGACGTCATACTAGGTGACGATATATATGCTTTGAAAAAGTGGTGGGAGTCAGTCTGCCTGCAACCACCATTGAGGAAGGATTGGTCGCCATTTTTATTTTTTTTGCCCTCACCGGGTTCGAACCGAGGACTCCGAACTCCGTGTCGTAAAAGTACATTTTTTATAAATATTTTATTAAAATTTTATTATTTGAATTTTTTTATAAATTTAAAAAAAATTTATTTAAATCGGATAATAAATAAAAAAGTTAAAGATGGCGGCCGTAACGAAAATTGCAACGGTGACGTCATAATTCAAAATGGCGGAAATCACATCGCCGGAATTTTCGAGAACACAATGACGTCATCCAAAATGGCGGATCCAAGATGGCCGCCGTGATCTACTTGTCCCGTTACGTTATGCCCCGTTAGTATGTGTCCCGTTACACTCCTCCAAGATGGCCGCCGTGACGTCACAATGTAAACAATCTTTAATCCTCACCCTGGACCCTGTGCCAGCTCCGGCTATTATATACTACTGCGCATTATAGGCACAATAAAACATTGTTCTTAAATATTTTGGATAAGGAAACTCGGATGGATATCGATGATATGGCAGCCATTGAACTAAAATTTAAATTCATAACAGAAAATATTTACAATCATCATGAATGCAACATTTCCGTTAAAACACGTTGCAACTGACTAAAAACCCAAACCATGGCTAACCAAGGGAATAATTACATCCAATAAAAAGCTAAAGAGCTTACATTTATTAAGTTAAACCTTTAGTCAGACAACACATTTTCAGCAGTATTACAAGAACTACAAAAAAATATATATAGGAGTGTCATACGACAGGGTAAGAGGATGTATTTACAGAACAGGATAAATCTAAGTGAAAATAAAATGACGACAACATGGAAAATAATCAATTTTGAACTAGGTAGGGACAATAAACTGGCAAAAGAAATCAATAAACTAGAAATAAATGGCAAAGTAATACAGGACAGTGAGCAGATTACTTCAGAATTCAATATGTTTTTCAATAATATTGCTGATACACTAAATTCAACACAAAACAGACAAATAACAGGAGCTATTCAAAGTCTGTAACATCATTGTCCCTCTAACAATAAGACCATTTACTTATACCCAACATCAGCAAAAGAAATAATAACATTTATAAAACAATTAAAAAACTCAAATTATTCAAATATCTATGGCATATCAAACAAAATGATAAAAGTTGCTGGACATCACATTGCTAAGCCACTATCAAAACTAATGAATGAATTTTTTCTGGAAGGTATTGTACCATACTGTTTGAAAAAAACAAAAATACTCCCTGTATATAAACAAAAGTAATTACAACAGATGCAGCAAACTATAGACCTATTAGTTTACTACCCATTTTTTCCCAAATCTTTTAAAAAGTACTTTACAATAGACTATCACTTTTCTTCAGAGACTGCAATATTTTGAACAATAATCAATATGGTTTTCAATAACATAAGTCAACATTAAAAGCTAAACATAATTTCACTAGTAATGTTTTTAACATTTTGGTCTATATTAATGACCTGCCTCTAAACATTCCACAGGCCAACACAGCCGTATACTGAGAGCTAACATGTTACACATCAGAACATCCAACATCAATTAATGCAAATGAGTCATTGAAGAGAGTAAAACATTTGCGCTGCGAGGTGAGGTAGAAATCGACAGTGGCAGCCCCAAGTAGCCGAACAATGAAGGCAAGGGTGGGATTAGCCTAACTCTCGGCAAGGGAATGAATATATGAACAAAAATACACGGACAGGTCATGGTCACTGTTAATGTCGAGTTAAGATTTACAGGGAATCCAAGAAATAAACCATCCAGCGCCGCGCCTATTTCCTGCCGTTCAAAACAGCTATTAGCCCAGGAAACAAAGAAATAAAAAGGATATACCTGTGAAAAATTTGTGCAAATATGAAATTTTGCACATTGGTACAGTTGACTATGCTTAATAACATACCGTTAGTTACTGTTATAGACCTTGTGCGTATCACCGAAAACATGCAATTAAGTTATACATAACAGCGACTTAAAGCAGTACCTTAAAATGCTTCCCATTTATTCAGTTTTAAAAGAATTTTTCCAATAACCAATCGGAATAATGTATAAACGCTAATTAACATATTTATGTTAAAAATATTTCCTGTGTTTAGATTAAGGATAATATTTCATTCAAATTATTTATAAAGGAAGTTTTATATTTAATCTCTGCCACCCTAACAGCTAAAAATAAGATTTGCAACGAACTGAAGAGCCCAATGTGAAAAATTTCGGTATAAATATTTTTCGTATTCTTTAAGCTCTAAAACAGTGTCTATCTAAACAGGTTGGTTCACTAGAGTGGACCGAGTTTCGCAGGGGGTTTACACTGCAACGGTTCTAAGCTCTCACGACCAGCGCGACATTGTGAGACTCATTATTATTCTTAGTATTATTCAGGGACTAGCTAATAACCCGCGTCTTCGCTAGCACATTTTCTGTGTATTAATAAAATCATACTATTAAAAAGCTTACATCCAGCATTATTTTTATAGATATATAACGTTTTATGATTAAACATAACTGAACCTCCCCACGCTTAAAAGACGAAATAAAAAAAATTAAATAATAAAATTTGTAATTAATATTGGTGGTTTTCATTCTTAATCTTTTTTTCTCTGAGATCCAGAAGATTCTCCCCACATTAGTTCGTAACAATATTGTAGGTAGTGATTTTATTTTATTTTTGCCGTAGCAGTATGACGTTTGAAGAACAAAAAAAAAAACTAAGTTTGCAGTACATTTCGCTAATAAAAGTGCCGTCGTTTCGAATGAAATTTTATATTCATTAATACTTTCCGTGAAAATGTTGCGAAGGCTCGTTGTGAAAGTACATGGGGTTTTAAATATTTTATTGTATGTGAGTAAATTATAAGCAATGACTTGGGTAAACATTTAATTTATATGGTGGCAACAACAGTCTACTGACAAATAAAAGAAAAACTACATAAACATTTTCCGAAAGAAGTACAGTGGCAACGGCTACAATAGCTAGTCTTTATTCAATATCTACGTAAAACTGTATTCAATTAATTGGATTATCCATTCAGACCTCTTTCACACCCATCACATTTCATTGGTTTTTTACCGTTTCTATTTTTAATCCCTTTTTATGTCCATATTCTCTTTATAGATGTCTTAAAATGAGAATATTGTGACTTACCGATTACAGTTTTAATAAAATTAATATTCCATTAACTAAAAACAAATTTCGTTGAACTTCTAATTTTATATAGGCCAACTAAATTTGTAATCTGGGTGGGAAACGTTTCATCAAAATGAGGTCATACGAGACGGAAAAACTCATCAATAACAATCAGGTGTGTTAAAAGATATGTCATAACCTGCAAGTGAAAACTAGCATTTTGTTTTGCCTATAGTGACTTATAAAACTAACCAGATTTTTAAAACTGCGTCAATTTGGCTGTGATATATACCTATATTAGCCTAGTTGTTTGAACAAGGTTGACATAGGACATAACACATGAAAAAAATCCCTTTCGGCGCAGCCTACGGGAGCAGGTAGATTTCGACGTTTATATTTCTTTATGTTGGAACAAAAGTGACTTATATTCATTTTAACAACATTACCAGAAAAATCATCAATATCCGTTTAGAGATATTTTAAATATTAACAATGGTTTCTTAATTAAAATTTTTTTTTAGGTATCTTGTATCTAATATTTACTATAGGTATTTAAATGAATATGAACAGATTGAATAGTGATCATAGTACAGACATTATTAATTTGTTTTTAATCACACATTTTTTATCCCCTTGCGCCGAGTTCATCTTATAAAAAATAATTTTCGACCAAAGGTTTTAGATAAATATAAGGATTTATACACAATTCTAACGGAATTGATAGTGTGCCTACTGAGGAAGATATGGAATTTTTTGTTTTTCAACCCCCCAATTTTTTCCACCCCTTGCAATAAAGGTTGGTCGTATAAAAAATTATTTCAGACAAAAATTGTAGATAAAATTAATACTCTTTCAATAAAAAAGATTAGGACTCAATAACGTACATAGTACGGAAATTATTATTATCTTTAAATATTCAAAACCTGTTTTTTCCATTTTTCCACACCTTTTACCAATGGTTCGTCTCATGAAAAATTGTTTTTGACAAAAGTTTTAGATAAAAATTAAAGGATTTATACGCAATTTGAATGGAATTGATATTATTCCTACTGTGGGAGTTATGATTTTTTCTGACAACCCAGGTTTGTTCACCTCTTGCAGTTATGATTGGTTATACAAAAAATTATCTAAGTTAAAAATTTTTGGTATTATTCATAACATTTATTAAACGTTCAAACGGATGTGATACTAATAATATTTTGGTATTTATTTCGATATTTCCGTTTTTCTTAAAACCTTAGCTATCTCTACCCATTTGGTCGGATATCGCCCATTAACGAACTCGACCGAGATTTCCCATTACTAGATTTCATTTATCAGTTTTAAAGTGATTTGTGCAAGATTACTACAGTTATCGTGACTGTAAAAATTTGAATGATATATATAGATATATATAAATATAAAGGCTATATAAACTTTTGAGATGACTATTGTTTTGGGGTCTATGAACCCTAGAACGAAAAGCATTACAAACATTTTCCGGAAGTCGCACCATGGTAACGGCTACAATAGGTAGTATTTCTTTGAGTTCGACCTAACAAGGCAACAAAAAAAAAAAAAAAAGGAAGGCCTACCACAAAAAGACGCCAATCATTACTTAAAATAAACACGTATTTCATTAAACGTTAAAATAATTCAAACCGTTTTTTTTTCTTTTTGTAACTATGACTGGATATTTTAATGGTTCAGTTTTGTTCAGTTGAAAAGAATCGATGTCACAAACATAATTTTCATTGTCAATGCAGCAGATTATTAATTGTCCAGTTCTGAGTGTTGTGTAATACTTCTAAATTTGTGGTTTTAAATCTTTAGGGGAATTTGTTAAAAATTTCTTAATAGTAGAGCAAACACAGAAAACTTTAAAAAAGGAATCATGCATTTAAATCTAAGCGCTTTACTTTAAATTATTTTTATTGTCGTGAAATCATACACAAAATAAATTTGAAAACTGATAACTTTGACAAAATATTTCATAAACACTAATACAAAGTTTAATTATTTTAGCTAATACATTTCCAAAACGTGTTGAGCTCTTTTCCTAAATAGAATGATCAACCACAGAGTAGATTTCCAATTTTTATGAAACTAATTCATGCAGTAAACAAAATAGTGGCCTTCATTAGAATTTTTGGTCATATTAGAGATGTTTATTTGGATTTAGCGGATATTTATATGATACAAATAGAGCTTGTTGTCAAGTAAAAGAATGATTTGTATCTAATTGTTACAAAATATAACCAAAACATTTTCACGCAAAAAAAAAATTGCGGGGAATAAATAACCTGAACACTTTTAAGTACGTATGTTACTGTATTATCTCGTAACTTATTTACCCATAAGTTTTCACCAATAGTTGCGGCACTTAAAAAAATATATTTTCGTGAAAAATCAAGCTCGTAAACACATATATAATTGACTGGTGAGAGAACACTAGTATTTGATACAAAAAAATGCGAATTACGCAGATATTATTTTTCATGCAGTATCATATTTTAAGTGGAATGCAGTAAATATTTCAAATAAAAGAACAATGATCAAAGACAATATGAATATATTTGTAATGCCGCAGGAAGTTTCCCTCACCTCCCACACAGTTATGAGCGCCTAATACCCAGTTCGCCCGAGCACTCCGCATTCGAGTCCCAACCACCGTGCGGGTCCCACCCACCCCTCGGGTCCCCACCCCTTCCTCGGCCACCCCTCCCCCCTCAGCCAATGGGAGAGTATTTGGCCACTGCCAATGGGAACAGTGATGTTTCTGCGGGGCGGACCAAGGGCTACCAGGAGGTATCGTGGAGGGAGGTCAAAGCAGTGCAGGGGAAACGGTCGGGGTTATGACGAGGTCGGGGAACTGACATAGAGCCGTTGGCGCGAACCAAAGTTCACAAAGCCAAAGGGAAACTTATAGTATTGAGTGTTTAATGATCTTTAACAACACGGGCAGTATTTCAATACAATTATATATAATTTCCAGTTGAATATCTTCATTTGTATGCCCCGAAAACGTTTGAAATTTTACTTTGGCAACTAATTATGCAAAATGTACGCGGTCAAAAAAATATATATATTTATTTTTTTCATTTCATGGGAGTTAAACCATTTAGAAAATCTACGTGTTTGCCAGCGTTTCACTTAAAGACAAAATAATGACCTAAAGTTCTGCAAGTTGCCATGCCATTTTCACGGTGCTGCATCACCCCTTGTGCTCCACTACTCTGCTCCAGATATTGTTTCCCTTCCCTCCCCCCAACCATGCGTCTGCCTCGCAGCCAGCGGCTCATGAATCTTTAGCGCCGCTAATGGGTCCACGGGGAGAGCCCGGCCTCCCCCCCCGCCCCCCTTCTCTTCCCGAACCGACACATCATTCACGAACCTGCCCGCACATCAATCACAATCAGTCCGACGGCGCGCGGGGCCTCGTCGAAACACTGCATTCACCGCAGCGGCCGTTTGGACGCTGCAACGTGCAGCGCTGTTAATAATTACCGATCCTTTCCGCGGGACAATTAGGAACGCGCTGCTGTGGGTGAATGGGGGGGGGGGGGGGGGTGTTTTTGCTCCTCGTGGCGTGTAACTCAGCACACGTGATAGACGCGAAACTTCTCTGGCAATCCAAACCTCGGGCGCTCTCTTTCTTTCATTTTCATAGTGACTATGTCCTAACGAATATACTTACAATGATATCAAGAACCCCACGCTTTTGTTTCTCAATAAAATTAATTGTTTGGTTTATTACTTACTTATTTCTTATTTGAAGCTTATTAAAAATTACGTTACACGCAGAGTTGTAGTTCATTATTTCACTTTTGAACAAATTGCTTGAATTTAAAGATTTTTTTTTGTACTTTTTAATTCATACAACATAGAAAGCGTGTTTTTTTTTCAGTTTTTTTAAACTTACATTTTTTTTATATTTTAGTTCATATTTAATTAAACTTTTGTAAATTCCTCGAGAAGCACCACAAGATCATTTGTGTCATCAGAAGCATGGATATAACTATAAATCATAAAGAACATGTTGATCATCATAAACTAAGCATATTCTACGGAAAACGATATTACGCTATGATAATACTGAAAGTCAATATTATATAAATTTGGTGATATGTTTCTCCAAAAGAGTGACCCAGTTAACAATATTTTTGAGAAAAAGAACATTTCGTTGAAAAGGGCCAGGACCCATCACCCTGAGAGAGATAAAAATGGCGGCGGGTGGGTAGAACACTGACGTCGCTCTTCGTAATACACCTCAAAATATACCATTTTCAGAGTTCCGAATATTTCGAAGGAAATTGATTCTCTCTCTCTCTCTCTCTCTCTCTCCCACACACTCAAGGGCTCATCCGAAGGGGTTCGATGGTTCCTGAAGACCTCGGGAGCACGTCAGAATCAATAGACTTCAATTTTCATGAATTTAGAAAAATCGTGGCCAAGTGACCAACCCTAGAAAAGGGGGGGGGGGGGGGGGCAGTCGAACACCCGGGCACATTTTACACCATGCTCCAGCCTCTTAGATCTGAAACAATCCAAATCTAAGATGAATCTATTTATAAAATGTTGTAAATTTTGGTGGTTGAACTCCTGGGTGGGAAAAGGGGGGGGGGGGGGGGAGCGGGGCAGTCTACCCCCGGGAAAATTTGCCACCATGCCCCGGCTTTATGGATGTACAAAAATCATGGTTATTGACCATAGCACGAAAGTAATGAATTTTTGCCACTATGACTCTCCCCCCTTAATCTCTTTGGGTTATAGTCATGAAATTATTGTATTGTTATCCAGATTACACATAAATTGCAAAGTTTCAAGTCTGTTTGACGATTAGAAGTAGGTTAAAATCA
Source organism: Bacillus rossius redtenbacheri (assembly GCF_032445375.1). Classification (NCBI taxonomy): domain Eukaryota; kingdom Metazoa; phylum Arthropoda; class Insecta; order Phasmatodea; family Bacillidae; genus Bacillus; species Bacillus rossius. The sequence continues at coordinate 26,974,724 of NC_086334.1, forward strand.
AATTTTAACAGTAAGTTCGCAGGTCGCCGCGAGCTTCATTAAGCCGACGAGAAACGCCAAGGCAAAAACTATGCAGTTGTTGCCAGACCTGTCTATATGACAATGTTTACGAGTGAAGCTAATATAAAAGCGTGTTAAAAATAAATTAATACAAAAATTTTGAATTTAATTAATTAATAAGTCTTTAATTTCTATTTTCAAACTGAAAATAAACTAAATTACATTGCAAAAAGTAATGTAAATACTTTGTAGTAGCTCAAATGGATAGAAGATTAGCCATTGATATTTGATGGTCCGCTGTAGAAACCAGGATGTACACGTCTGGACATGGTAACTGTGTGAAGCCATTATTTTTTCTCAGGTGAGTTGTTGCGTCATGTTGGTTACACCCAAAACCTTGGCTGAAGTGTAGTGTTTACATGGTTTTAAATGAATTTTTTTTTATTAAAGTGACTATTTTTAACGTTAAATATTCTAATTCATACCTACTAACCATTATCAGACGTTATTTCCGCAATGCTTTGGGCGGAACAGTACGGTGATAGGTTAAAAAAGTGACTAACTACGTCAGAGTATGTCCTCTCCTGACAATTACTAACTCCATTGTAGAAACCATGGAGACATTAATCAATGGAGTGGTTGTATGGTCTGAAGTTAGTAAACTATTTAGCAATCGAGCAATAACTCAGCTTAATAGTGTGAAAAAAATTGTAAAGTTCCCATCATGTAGAAAATATTGCTAAATAAACATAATCCAAACACCTCTGCCATAAATTAGCGTTAAACTTCAATAAACCCGAAAATAGTTTTTGCTGTGAAGATTTTGACTTCCAAGTTATTACCACAGGAAATATTGCACACACAAACTCCCTTACTTCTTACCTCCATGGTAAAAACAATTTACTTCTCTGAGAGAAAAAAAGGAAACAATTTTTCTCTTTCCTACTTTCACTGCTTTTCATAAAGAATCGGCCCGCAGTAAGCAAACGCTCGTACGCCGGAGTTTAGTCACGACCCGGATCTCGGCGTCTGTCGGTTCGCCCTCCATATTCATGGTAACGTGGAGTAAATATTTATTCCGTAGCAAATTATGTATATCCCGGCGGAGCGCTTCCCAGGGACCACCGTTCGCTTCGAGGAGTGCATACACAGAATTGTGCAGGAGAGTTCGATATATCGAGCGCTCGACTCGAAATAAGACGACGGGGAAGCGGGTCGTGTGCAGAGATAACTCGAAACTCGCAACGTTTTCGAAAACTGTACACGGTTCTCGTTCGTCGGTGTCAACGAAGTAACGATAAGATTTTTTTTTTCTGTGAAACACAAAGAATAAAAAAAAATAACTCAGATTAGAACAAAAAAAATACGAACGCAAACATATTGAAAAAAATGTCCTTGTTTAAAACGGAACCAAAAAAATGTAAAAGTCCATCAAGTATTACGTATTATTTTAGTTAGCAATAATATTAGTGAAATGTTTGATGTGTAGACATCTCAGCTCTTGGTATACTGAATTTGGTAGGAGTAATTTCGTGAAAATTAAAACGGAAGTCGATTAACGGGAACGGGACACAAAGATGGCGAACTCAAGGAGAATATCCAGCGACCGAGCCCTGTAGAATAACCAACCTCGGTGGAAGTCTGGGCAGCTAGGCCCGCGGGAGCTTCTTAAAAAAGAGTGGTGGTGAAGGGAGAAGTGGGGCTAACTCTTTCACCATGGGGGAGGGGACAGATAAGAAACCCAAAAATGCCTTGCCTCGATAAATATGATGACAAGAATGTCAATTTGACATAAATGACATAAACATTGTTCAGGTTGTCGAGGAATAGTGGAGACCAAGGTTCTATAAGTGATATAGAGCTATTAGTGAACGGTAAAGTATTTTAATCCACACATATTAAAGTATCAATTACCAATGACAATAACAATAGCTAAGGTAAATTAATTAAATTTTTGATATACATTGAAATTATTATTTTTTAACTTACGATAGTTATTTTTATGGAATTGATTAAAATAAGATTTACGAACGATCAGGAATTGTTATATCAATATTTACAAGTCTATATTTATATATGTTTAATAAAGTGTACATTACCGCAACATACATTGACTTTTGGATTTAGCAGTTGTATTTTGCCTAGTTAATTTTTTTTTAAAATTAATGCTGCAACGGGTAATTATTGAAAATAAATTCCTATTATAGTGCAAGTCGGTTTTACACACATAGATTTAGGTACCACACACAAAAGTTATATCTTAGGTTTCAGCCTATTTCAGAGTAAAATAGTAGTAACATATTTTGTTTAAATAAACACATTTTTATATATTGCACAATAATTTCGATAACAACTGGTTTATTGAAAATAATAGAGGGAGTGTTTCAGTTGGAATGCTGATAATCTGAATAACGTTTAACTGAACAAAATTATACAACTACAACAAAACTTGTCAATGCAAAATGGTTCCTTCGAAATAATTGTGGGTAGTAACACGTCACAAAAAAAAAAAAAAAGCACGAGAAACAAGGGTGTCATGCCGAAAATATTTTTATAGAATTATTTTTTACGATAGCGACAAGATTTGCGATGGTTATCAACTTTGTGCAATTCCACATCATCCAACAAACTCTCGGTATTCCATGTTAAAAACTTCCTCTTTTGCTTTCAACAAACAAGTTGTTTCTCTCCAACTTCAAATGTGTTGGGAAGCACTTTAGATCATACGTTGAATATATGTATGTTCTCAACTGGTAATACCCCGCTTCCAAGTTGCCGCCAAGTCGGGAAGATAGTAAACAAATAAAATAGTTTGCTGTGCGTGTCACCACGTAAACGTGGACACGCAATACGTTTATCTGATTCTATGGGTTGGGTAAATTATGAATGTATCGTTCAGTCAGCATACCTCTTCAGTAAATTGATTTTAACTTGGGTTAAAATTTTTGTTGTCGCTCATCAACCGTTCTACGCACGATACAGGATAGTTTTCTCTGTGGCAGGGACGTAACTAGACTAGTTTCCACCCGGGGCAAGATTTCATCTTGGCCTCCCCTCATTTTAGTTTCAAACAAACCAAACCAAAACCTTTACCGATAACACCTCATATCGCCACCACATATTAATTATTATATTCTAAATTGGTAAATAAAATAAAATTGGTCTTCGAGTTGCTTCATTCAATCATAGAACAATGCGACCTTTTCGAACGTATCACATAAAAAATGAGCTATCAAAACGGTGTACTGATAATTGTAATGATATTTTGAAAGATTTAGACCCTTTAAAAAGGGCAAAAATCTCAATGAAAGACATTTTGAATTCTTAATTTTCTTGCAGTTAAGATAATTTCTGATGTAAATAATGTAACTATGGTCATTTCAATGATAATGCATTAATTTAGAATTGACAAATTTAGTTATTATATTTTTTTAAGTGCCCACCTGTTAAAGGCTCTGACTGTTGGTAGGTACTCAAATAATTATAATAAATAATAAAATAAATAAATATTTGGATGGTACGCGAAAAATACCAATTTTTAAATATTTCACGATATACATGTGTGTATCTTTCAATATAAATAATTTTCATCTAAGCTCCAAGAATTTTTTTTCGGTGTTCTAACACTACGATAATCAAGTAAACATCATTCCAAAAATTACTCTGCCGGTTTAGACCTCCTCCTCCCCCCTCACAAATGTCGCTACCTTGGCACAAGTCATGTCTGCTCCCCCCTCCCTTTAGTTTCGTCCCTGCACCCTGGCCCGCCACCACGACACGGGCGAACGGCTTGAGGCCAGTTGCACCACAATAGTTCAGGCGTGAGCTCCAGCCATTAGCTGGTCCGACCACATTCTCTGTTGCTCCATCGGGGCCCTTGGAAGGGCAGCCCTTCAGGATTTTTCTGGCAATTGTTTGTTTGTACAGCGACTGGAAGGGCAGCCCATCCAATTTCTGAAAACATGTTTCTTTAAGTGTTTAAATAATCCTGAAAACTTGCCCCTTGGAAGGGCAGCCCATCAGGATTTTTCTGACAGTAGTGTTTTTGAAAGGTTGTCTGAATTGTTGCTCCTTGGAAGGGCAGCCCTTCAGGATTTTTCTGACAGTGGTTAGTTTGTAAAGTGACCTAACCTAACCTAACCTAAATAACATAACATAACTAACCTAACCTAACACAACCTAACCTAACCTAACCTAATCTAAAGAACATAACCTAACCTAACCTAAACTAATTTAACCTAAACTAACCACTGTCAGAAAAATCCTGAAGGGCTGCCCTTCCAAGGGGCAACAATTCAGCTCCCCCACTCCATCGAACTGTGAGCGCTGAGCGAAGATAATGGGGAACTTCAACGTGAACCGACTCTCGGGTCGGTTCGTAGCAAAATGATCTCATGATCGACATTGCACCAGCAGATATTCCCGGCATTATCACGGACTTTGTGCGTGTGAATTTAATCAGACGTAAATATTAGAGTATTATTAAAAAAAATGCATATGGTATATAACACACGTATCAAAAATCTAACTTAAGTCTAGTGGTACAACCTCTTCTCATGCGAAATACAAATGATTAATATGTATGGAATACTTTTTTTAATTTTAGTTTAATGTTTAAATTTCGTCGTGAAAGTCAAAAACCTATTCATATTTCCGATTTTTGTTTTGTATTAACTTTTAAATACCTAAAAAGATAAGGCAGCGACTATGTGTGCTGCTATCTTGAATTAATCGCACCCGCCATTTTCTCGCAGAGTCACAATCGATTGTAGCGACTTCCTATCGTTCCAGCCCACCAATGGAAATGCACCTAACATTTCTTCGACACTGCTGCTACCTGTTGTCGCAGATGGGAAACGTGTGAACTATGGTTCACGCAAGCTAAGATCTTGTATTCCCAGTTAGGAATGGCGTAACATTTAGATGAACGATCTTTAGATCATTCTTGGGCTGAGGTCACTGGATCGCGGATCGAACAGAGGAATGATCACGACAAAAGTTGTACGAAGAAGTTGTAATCGAAAAGCCCCACGAAGTCACGCCCTGGACCTGACGTTGCGGCTATTTCACCCACGGGGGAGAAACTCTAACTGACGAGACTGAGACTTAATTTTTTGAAGTAGTTTTGGACCCGCCCGCTAGATAGTAGCTTTCATAATATATCACTGACATAGCTGCATTGATGGTGAGGAGTAATGCGTAAGCTATTATCAGGCAAACAAACCAGTGAAAATTAATTCAATTTATTCTGGTAGCCACATATTTTGTGGCGTGGCATACCAAAACGTTTTACTTCTCCTACTCATTTACTTAGAACATGCATTTTTAAAATTTTACAAAACAGCATTAAGTGTTTTCCTCAAAATTATAAATCTCTAAAACACAGCTAAATTGGAAGCTATTGTGTTTACTCGCAAAAATCTCCCGATTGTCAAAGGAAAGCGTTATTGCATTAACTTTTTTATATATTTCTAAAACATGGGTGGTATTTTAATAATAATCCTTGTCAATAATCAGGTCCAAAGACGGGTTGAAGTATTTTTCAAGGTTTTTTTTTTTTTTTCGCTTTCATCGGAGCCGTTTTGTTATATAGTTCAAAATTTCAATAGTCAACGTAGCTGCTCCAGCAGTGAAATCTAGCGGCAGGTGAGGAAACTACGTTTGATTAATGCCAATAAATGCATTTGAAAACACAATTTTAGTATCTATCACGCTCGGAATGATTAAAAAAAATTCCATGTTAAATTACGTGTCCGAGTTTCGTATTATAAGTGTATTTGCATCATGAGAACATGTGGATTTGCTAGTTACCGAGGTACTCTGGCGAGTGCAGAAATATTATTATAATATTCTGTGCTTGTTGCGTAAAAGGGGTTTAAGTCCAAAATCATAGTTTTGAGAAAAACGCGATTGAAAATTATCAGGTTTCCTGAAGTAATTTTTTTTTTAGCTTTATTTACTGCTTTAGAACTGTGGAAACTCATTAATTGTTTTAAAATAATGTCTCTAATCTCCCTTATCAATTTCGCAAATTTGCCTGTGATAATAACTCATTTTTAACCATTTTGGACTTAACCCCTTTCACGCAACAGGCACAGATATAATATTACAATAAGTACGTGAGGTTCGGCTACCTTACAAACTTCACTTTCGCCTGCAGCCGTGGTTTGCCGGTCGCAATCAGTCTCACCCTGTGTAGTACGCACACTTCTGCGTGTAGGACTACAGACGGCGCGGCGCCTGCGATCATATCGGACATTGACCATTATTGGGATTGGAGGACGTGTTCCCACCATCATCGAGGGGAAGGGTGAAGCAGGGAGCGGTCCCTTTGATGCGGCATCAGCAGGGGATATGTTAATGCGAGGATCGCGGCGATAGTGGAACGAGAGGAAGGAAGGGGGGGGGGGAGTGGAAAGATGAAGGCAACCAAACCTACCCCTCCTCCCCCCCTTTCCCATCCGCACCACTCACACCCCTTAGGTCGGTCACGTGCCTGTTTTATGTGTTCGTCACACCGTCGGGGACGCTACCCTCTCCTCCTCTACCTTCTGGAAGTATTCACTTTTCGGCAGCGCCTCCCTTAGCCCTATGTGGAAAAGAGGAAGGGGGGTAGCATCTATGCACGACACGTCTTTGCGCTAAACCTTAGGATTCCCGGGGCGGTTGCGCGGCAGGGGGTTCGGGAGTGAGGATAGAAGCCAGCCTCTTTGTGAGCACACCTGGTCATCCTCCGAAAGGGAACTTGGGCGCGCAAAAAAACTGCAGGCGTGCACCTGCTTCAAGGTCCTGCCGACTTCAGCATCATCAAAACATAGCAATTAACTGTAAAATCATTCCAGGTTTGCAGTAGGCCTATCATTAAAATATTTACTCTTATTAAAAAAAGTTTGGTTTTTTAAGGCTTGGCCTCATATTTCATTTAACGTTTTTGTATGTTGTACAACTGTTTCAATTTAAAACAAAAAAAATACGCCATTTTGTATGCCATATTCTCTGATTTGCTTCACATTCACTTAATAAAACTCCAACACTGATTGACACACAACTCACAGATGAAACCGGTGGGTCTAGAAGAATGGAATTTTTGGAAGGAGTTCCTTATATGTATAACGTAGGTGAACATTAAGAAAGTAATTTTTTTAAATTCATTCCCTAAGGGAACTAAATAGGCGATGAAAGTTTGTCATTTTTGAAGTTATAAATATGGAAATTAGTGTTACGATTTCAGTTGTATAAGTTTTTTTATTTTATTAAAAATTAGTATCAAATACTTTCCCATCGGGCGCACGGCTAGTTAGTTTATAAACCCACAGAGCTGTTTGTTGTCTAGTAGATGGAATTATATGTGTACAAATAAATCTAGAGGTGTTTGTCCTTTCATTTGTCTGCTGCTGTTTTTTAGCAAAATGTACTCAACTGATAGAGCTTCAAGTCCATGAACTTAGTTAGTAGAAATAAAACTCTGACAGTTGAAAAATATTCCCGTTTGGATTAAGTTTCTTGTCAAAACATTATATAATTGAATTCAGATAACAGTTACAATATTTGAAATTAAATTTGGTACAAAAATATATTATGTTAAATTTCGATACCACTTATGTTTATCGTAATGGTTTTAATAATTTTTTATGGATATACATTTACTGATTTGTGTATTGGTACTACATCTGCGTTTCTAGCAATGTTTACTTATCAAGTCATTAACCGCATGACCAAAAAAAAAACACTTTGGTAATAGCGTAACGGTACTCAGAGCAATGAAATAAAAAAAATTAACAATATTTTTTTTTTTAGTATTGAATTCACTAGGAACATTTTGTAGAATAATCACAAATAAGAATATTTTGCTGGAATATACACGCAAGGCGACAATATTAGATAATAACGCGTCCATTACTTGACAATACTCAACATTACTCATCCACATTTATTTAAATACTTGACAATACTCGTCCGTAGTCGTCCATACTTGCCAATATCAGGAAATAATCGTCCACCCTTGATAATATTCCAAAATACTTGAAGTAGCTTGGCTTCTGGGTCGTAGCCGTGTCCTTGGCGAATAATTCACCGAAGTTTCGGTTGGCATCGCAGTCGCCATCATCAGGGAGTAGGTGATTGCTCCCTGATGATGGCGACTGCAATTTCGACCGAAACGTCGGTGAATTATTCGCCAAGGACATACGGCTAAAAAACCCAGAAACCAAGCTGCTTCAGGCAAATGGCCGTGAAAGCCTGCGAACATTATTCCAAAATACTTGTTCGTACTTGACGATGCTCGACATTACTCAGCAATAATAATCTATATTCGACAATACTTGACAATACTCAAAATTACTCATCCGCATTTATTTACATGCTCGACAATACTCATCTATATTCGACAATACTCGGCAATCCTCATATATACATATTCGACAATACTTGGCAATACTCAACAATACCCTCCAATACTCAGCAGTAGTCGTCCATACTCGACATGACTCTATATAACTGGCCAATATTCAACAATACACGACGCTGCTCGACAAAACTCGCCCACAGTCGACATCACTCGAGCTGGTCCTCTTGAAGCCGGGCTCGACGCAGCCCCCGATGCAGCGGGACGCAATCTCGCGTTCGGAACTGCAGCTGGGTCCAGCGGCCCCCCTCCCCCCTCTTTAATCACTCAGGGGCGACTCCCTTCTCCGCCGCACGCCGTCTGGGGAAGTCGGCGCTCTCAACAAGTGTAACATACCTTCAGCCGCAAACCCAGCTATTCATACCGACTCTACGTAACCAAGTAAGCAATCATTATTCATCAGTTCGGTTTCCTTTTAACAGACTAAACAAAAAAAAACTGATATTCCTATATTAATAAAACAACTTCCGACTTGAACTCAGATGCAAAGCGAATAATCTAAGACATTGGATTGCATTGTAAACTTAAAATGAGTGTGCAAGTTCTGTTGGTTTAGATTTAGAGTAATGTTTGTGTGCTCACGAAAATGTTTCCTCGTACACTTACACAAATTTATTTTTCAATCAAAATATTTTCTTGAAATCATTTACAGTGCAATGCTATGTATTTTACCATATATATTATTCGCGTTTATGCAAACTTAAATTAATGTTAGTTTAAATGTAATGTGTAAGTGTAAGTAAAAGCCGTTTAAATGCTTATTTACATATTTGCCTTACTTTAAGGGAAGAGGCAGGAACCAAGAAATTCCATATGGGCTTTAAACATTTTTTTAAAACGATAAATCGATTTTTTATATTTAAAATATTTTTTTTCCTTTGTTAAAGGATTAAAAATAAAACACAACATTATAATAGTTTTAGTAGAAGTCAGTCACTATTATCAGGTATTTCACATACCTAATTATATACTATCTAGCATATTTTACCGCAGCCACATTTTGAAAAAAATAAACGATTGAAAAGCACTGTGGCCTAAAATACTGTTCGAACCAAGATGGCGTTTTACGGTTTCTATGCCACTTAACTTCAAAATTTTATGTTTTTAAATATACAATTCTCATTATTATGACTATAGTAGGACTAGCAATATTATTAATTTTAAGCTTAAAATTTAATTGAAATGCTAATGAAAAATAGTGCCGTATTGTTTAGTCTGTTTGCAACCTAGAACTCGAATTTTATATGAGTAGTTATTCGTCCGTTACAAAGCGCGGAATAAATTACCCGTAAATTTATAGGTAGGTGGTGTTTTTGCGGGCGGCAGTGTTCGACGGCTACGGCAACAGGAGGACGGCCACGGCAACAGGAAGACGGCAAGAAGCTCGCGCAAGAAAGGCGAAGAGATGCCGCAGAGGAAGCCAAACTAATGGACTTCATCCGTTACAGCTAACAAATGAGCGACTGGAGAGAAGTTGCCGGGGATTGGAAATCTCGAACAATGGACGCCGAGAGGCGATTGCGAGCCCGGTTTCCCTTGTAATTTCGACTCAATCTTCCGCGCGTCCGAGTTCATCTGGCCCGTTCGTTCGGGCACTGGGAACTTGGTCTCCGTGCCAACTGCCCGGGTAACTTCATTTTATTTTTCTCTCTCCTCTCGCACAAGATACTGTTTGGTCCGTGGAGGTGGGGTATTTATATTTGAAAGTTGAAGTCACTCCGGTTTCAAATGCACCGTAGCTGTGTAAATGCTAACCTATGCTCAACATTTGTTTAGTAGCATTGAAAGGAGCTCGAATATTTTTAAAATTAATTGTTTGTACTTCTCAGTGCTGCAAGAAGAAAGTGATAAGTGTTTACACTCGAAGAGAACGGGAAGCCTACATTTCACAAACTGTTTTGTACTCGCCTAAGATAAAACTGTGTGCACAATTAAAAAAATAATATTCTAACAGTAAACAGTATGTCGTGCGCCCAGGATTTGACCGCCATGTCTTCCAACCTACTGGTTCACAATAGTGCATTGGATGTGTATGTGAGAGCGGTCGTTGTGCATATGAGGGAAATTAATATATTTTACTTCTGTTACGGACGCATGGTGCAACAACCAATGATATTAAAGTAGGCTGCAATTTAGTGCCACTAGAGAACTGTTAAATAATTAACAATAATATTGTGTAAATGAATTGTCGAGATATTACAATATTCAGGTGCATGTAATTATGCTTCAAAAATGAGTTAATGATATTAATACATAAAAAAAGTCACTAGCTATTAATGTAAATATTTTTCATTTGTTTTCGGGGGTAGATTGGTAAACTGAAAATTTTTCAGAAACAAAATGAATTTATATGATGAAAAAATATGTTCACAAATTGATGGTCATATGTCGTGGGATAATCATTTTGTAATTAATATAGTTATTTGCTAACACGACCAACCGATGTCGGATACATCGCGACATTTCATTGGCTGAAATTAAGAGCAATAATTATTCCTTTGGGAAGCGATTTCGCACAGGTCGTGTGCAGAGCAGTGCAAATCACTAGTTAGCGGCACATCACTGTTAGAAATTACAGTAAATTTACTTACTTTTCAACGAAGAAAACATACCAGATGAACGAATAGTTCTTCGTAATTTCAGTTTTGCGTTGCGTTGTAAACAAGGCGAGTGGAATAACGAGGAGTGCTTTTGGCGTAAACATTCACCCGTTTTAAAAAGTTTTTTTTTGGTTAGTGTAACAATTTTTTTTTCTGAAAGAATTATGTTCAAAGAAAGTTAACACAGTACCCGTTGATTTAAGAAGATCCCTGGACAATTATTAACCAACGTTTTTTTTTCGTATATATTAATGTTGAAAAATGTGAACAGCGCACAAGACGTGCGCCCTGATGGACATCGCTACGTGCCAACCCCCGTGTGCGAGGGGGATTTGTCGCGACGTAGACCGCCTCTCTGAGTCGTTCAGGGCTAATTTATATGTGAAATATTATCCCAGCGGGTGTTGATCCCTCGGCCGCGGAAACCTGCCCGCGCCGGTATCGCCGCTCGGGCGCGCGCGCACTAAACCCGGTATTTATAGCCGAGGAGCATGATTTCTGGTCAATAACCGCGCGGGAGGGGGTTTTAGTGCAGTAGTCGAGGGAGGATGAAAAGGAGGGGGGGGGGGGGGGACGGCACGGGGCTTGCCGCCCCAGTTGCGACCGATAAAAAGCATTCTTCTCAATTTTATTGGCAGCGACTGGAACAGCCGCCGCCCTGAGCTCACGGGAGAGCCGCCCAGACGTCGATATCCCTCTTCTGGCGCGGGAGCCGCGTGCGCTGGGGCTGCGTCACGCGGGCGACAGACAGCCCCGCGGACGTCTGGGGCCTTAAGCTGGGTGCGCGATCGACAAAATAAAAATGAGGTGTGGCTGTGTCATGGACACTGCCAGGGGCGCAACAACTAAATTTCCAAAGGGGGGGCAATATACCTTTTTATAAAGAATCATCGATCCCCCCTATTGAAGCGGAGGGTCCGGGGGTCCTCCCCCGGGAAAATTTGTATTTCAAGGTGGAAAATGGTGCTATTTAAGCAGTTTTACTATCTAAAAATTGATTACACAGCATTTTATTTGCCCCTGTTTGCCCCCACTTCAAGGTTTCAGAGGGGGGGGGCAAAATACCCTTGCCCCCCCCCCCCCTGTTGTTGCGCCCCTGGACACTGCCGTGTGTTGTGAGTGAATGCGTGTACGTAACAGGTAATATTTTCCATACAAAATATAAAATACGCTATTTTTGTTTTTAACACCATATATATTACTTTAACTATTTTACACCAATGTTTTATACATGCAATCGTATAGATTTTGACGAGAGCCTCTGACGATTGAAACTCAACACGAACGTCGTAGCTTCTCCGAGTCAAAAGTTACACTAAATGGAAATCTCGAAACGCAGCAAAATGACCTCAAAATGGCGGAGCTTCCCCCTCCACCGCGCGCGATGCGCCACAGTCATCACTTAGCGAAACTAATTTTTCGATCCTTTAGCTATCCAGTGGTGTAATTAAATTTTGGCTGGAGATGATAGATATGTAGCTTCAACACCATACTGTAGGCTATTCCCCGATTTTGTTATCAATCGTTTTTTGAATTGCCTCCAACTATGGAAGCAATTTTAAAGACGTATTCACGTCAAAATAACAACAGTGATAGTAACATTTCGAACCTACTGATTCGCAATGGCGCACAGGGCGGTCGTCTGCACGGGAGAACTGGTCGCGCGCGCGGAAGGGAACTGACCGCTACGGACGCATGGCGCAACAACCAATCACTATAGACCTGCAAAATTCGCGGATTCATTCTGTGATAGGCTAGAATTCAAACACATATACCTCTTAGATAATTTTGCTATTGGCTTACTGTTCATCTTGGCGAATCTCAACCAATTATAAACCCTCAAGCAAGGAAGGATCGAATCACAGACAAACCAGCTGAGACGACTTACAAGTCAACAACCAATGAACTTGCGTTATTTGCCCAGTGTACGGGAGAATATGCAGTCTATCCTGAAGGCCATCGAAACCGCGAATTTTGCAGATCTCTACCAATGAGAGCACAGTAGGAACCATTTTTGGCGGGGCTACAGAACGGTTTATATATATCAATCGTATTGTGGCAAGAAATTGTCGAGATACAAAACAATGCTCACGTGTGATTCCTGCTTTGGAAATTAACTGACGCCATTACTTCTAAGTCACTAGCAAGAACTGTAAAAAAAAAAAACCTCTTTTGTTTATTTATATGTTTTAAAACTGTGCTCACAAATTGCTTGCAGATGTCAGGGAATAATCATTTGGTAGTTAATATAGTTACTTACTAACACTGCCAACAGATGTCGGATACATAGCGAATTTCATTGGCTGAAATTAATAGAAAGATTTGAATTGTGAACCGATATCGCTCAGGTCGCGTGCACTGTCGTGCGCATAGACCTGCTATGCACTCGCTTATGTTTTTTAAATTGTGAATACAGCCTTGGGGCCGCTCCTATGCCTGCGCACAAGACGATGCGCAGAGCTTCAGAAGCTGCCTGTTAACGAAAATCACAGTATTCTAAAAACTGTATTTGGTTGACGTAATTTCGTGAATACGACGGATGTAAAGGAACGGAAATTCGAAACAGACGGTGCTTCCATCTATGTTGGATGGCGCCAACTAAAGCTCACAAAGTCAAAGGGAAACTTTATATTATTAATTGTTAAATGAGTATCTAACAAGATGGGTAGTATTTGAACGAACACCTTTTCGAAAATCAGGTTGAAAGCCGGAGTTTAGTATATTTTTCATGTATTTTTCTCTAAGCCGTTTCATTATATACTTTTAAAATTTCGATCTGCAAATTGAATGATTCTATAGTCGATGTAGCTGCACCGGTAGCGAATCCTAGCGGCGGGTGCGGAAACTATGTGTGTTGTGCGTCTAGAAATGTATTTGAAAACACAATTTGCGTGTATTTATCAAGATCAGCATTGTTTCAAAACATTATACGTTAAATATAGAAATCCAGTTTCGTATAAGTGTATTTGCAACATGAGAAAACACGAATTTGCTCGTTACCGAGGTGAGATACTACAAATCACTTGCGAGTACTAAAAGACTCGCTCACTTTTTTTTTGGAGAGTGAAAACAGGTGTTGGCAAAATAATATTTAGTTAAGACACTCTCTGTAGAGATTCTTGAAAGCACTAAAATGACTTACAAAACAAATTTATATTCATTTCTAAGCCACACAATTCCATGGATAGGGGAGGCTGGGGCTAGTTGCAACACTTTTCACATTTTGCATTGTAGTATTTATGTTTCGATAAAAATCAAACTATAATAAAGGTAATGTTTTCTTAGAAACTCTTAGGTGTCACATAACATTACCAGAACATAGAAAGTAGTTAAGTATTAAAATCTAGAGATATGTATTCATGGTGATGTAAGTGTTGTAATTTGCCCCAGATCTGGGGCAAGTTGCAACACCAGCTGGGGTAACTTGCAACACTTACTCCCATGTATCAGAATCATGTTTCACAGTCGTTACACACATGCATAGGGTCTTTTCTTGCACAATACCAATGCGCCCATTTTTGGCAAGATGTGCATTGAACCCATTCTTCATTCCTGTTGTATTTTGTCATGCACACTAAACACATCTCGTCCTGTTCATCACTACAACTAACTTCTTTAAAGTTTAATTTTCTTTTTTTTCTTTCTTACAATTTGCTGTCCTTTTTTCTTTCTTGTCATTTTGTGAAGGTTTCTGAATTTTATTTTTATTGATTACATGTAGTTTACTTTCTTCAGCTTCAGCCTTTTTCCTTTTCCTTTCTTCGCTGTTACGTTTTTCTTCTTCAATCGCTCTCTTTTCAGGAGTGTCAGCGAGAACTGCAGACTTCCTTTCTTCCTTCCTCTGTAAGAGGTTTCCCCTCAAGGGTAATGACGCACAATCTCTTGAATGGAAACACTTGGACCAGGTATTGCAAGAATGTTTGTTTCAGCACTTGTTTCAATAATGCTGGGTCCAGAATGCACATCCGGTTCAGAAGAAACACTTCCCTGCATGCCTGTCTGACAACTGTGTGGATCTGGTCGGTCAGTAACGAAAGCAGGGGCAAAGTCTTCTTCTGAAAATTTGTTAGGGTTGAAAGGCGAAATACCAGTTTTATGAAAACCTTATGTAATGTTTGCTGGTGTCATAGAGTGCAAGAAGGCATCTTTCACTGTTGCTGGCAAATCGAATATGGTTAGAGTCTTGCCGGGATTTGTTTTGTGCCAGGAATTAATTCCAGTTTCACACCGCCCTTCAAAAGGTCCAAAAACTGAAACGTCCAAAGGCTGCAAGCGATGGGAACAGTGTGGAGGAAACGAAAGAAGAACTACGCCTCTTTTTTTGCACAAATCTATGACTTGGCAGCTGATGTGTGAACAGTGGTTGTCCAGAAGCAAAAGCTCTGGATTTTCAGGAGATGGTAATGTAAGAGAGACAAAATGATCCATAAATGTGATGAATGTTTCCTCTGTTTGCCAACCAGATTTTGTGCCAGTACCTATGCAACCTTTCGGTCCATCACGTATAAAATGATCTTTGAAGTTCTTCCGAGGGAAAATAAACATGGGTGGCAAAGTTGTTCCTATTGCGCACACAGCTGTCGCTACAGTAATCATTTCTCCACGTTCTGCTGCAGTTAATGATCCTACTTGTTTGACTCCCCTTTTAGCAACTATTTTTCCAGGTTTAAAAACAGTTGCCACTCCAGTTTCGTCCATATTGTAAATTCGGGAGGCTGAAATATTATGACGTTTGAGAACGGCTGATAGTTTATTGAAAAATTCGGAAACGTTATGCATGTTGAACGAAGTACATCTCCCAAGGCTCGTGACTTCAGGCTGCCTGACAGATAGTTCATTATTGCGCTTCATAAAACCGGAAAACCAATATGGACCGGCGCACTCATTAACTTTCCAAGGGTCCGGAATCTGTAATCCCAACTTTAGTGCACACTCATATGCAAGCTTGCGCACATCTGCTGGTGTTATCCCAAACATAATTTACGAATTACGTTTGAGATACTCGACAAATTGACACTCTTGTTCGGCACTGAAAACACACCGCGGCTGTAGATAACCCGCTGAGACAAAACTGAATTCAGGTTGTTCTGTTGTTATATCATTTTTTTCTTCTTAAGTTTTTGTATGTATCTTGACAGTGTAGAGTAGTGAATGTTGTACATCTTTGCTATCTGTCGTACGGAACAGTCTTTGGAGTTAGGATTGGCTAAAACCAGTTTACCTGCCCTCTCTATCACATCATGTGGTGTTTCCCCTCGATTCGTCTTCTTCTTATACGTTCTCATCGTATCTGCAATGGGAAAATAATAGCTATAATAACTAAAAATAGTTATTACATTTTTTTCACAAAATGCATTTATAAACATAAATATTGTAAACAGTAATTGCGGCATTCTATTTCTCGATTATTTGCTTTGGTTTCAAATATTCGTAACTTCTAAGATGAATTAAAACAATGTTTATGTATAAAATAGTTGAGTGAAGCTCTAAAAGTTTACAAAAGTCAAAAACAAATTATGTTAGTTAACATACGTGGGCTAATGTAACGCGAACATATCGGTATAAACGTTGAAATCGAGTGAAATACAAATGAATTTATGTTTAACATTTAAAAAAGTGCCCTTGATATCTGGGGTAAATTGCAACATGTGTTGCAACTAGTCCCGATATACAACTTGAATTTACTTACCGTCATTCACTTAGAGACGTTGTTATAAAACATTTGTCAATATACACGGATAAGTACAACACTATAAGCTGCCCTCAGAAGTACAAATATATTAAATTTTGACAAACACATTCAACACAACAGCAGCTAAGTAATCCGTGCGTGAGTTTACTCGTGACTACAGTAGGAATGTTGTTCACGACTGAAGCCAAGCGCGATCTGTTTACTACTTGTCGAACTAATACCGTTAAGATTACGTGTGGTTCCTTTCCTTCCCGTAGTGCCGTAGTGGTGCGACACTGGTAACATCGGTTAATGATTTAGAGCCACTGTTGCAACTTGCCCCTGTTGCAACTAGCCCCGGTCTCCCCTACCATTGAAATCTCATAGTTGTCCTATGCACGACGAAAAGACTGCGCATTGTTTCAGTTCGTATCTGTAAATATAACACTATACATCTGTTCCAATTGATATTCTGTCATAAATATTTTTAAAAGTTATTCATAGGGACCGGAAAAATTCGAGGTTTCAATAGCCTTCAGGATAAACTGCACATTCCCCTGTACATTTGGGCAAATAACGCCAGTTCATTGGCTGCTGACTTGTGAGTCGTCTCAGCTGGTTTGTCTGTGATTCGATCCTTCTTTGGTTGAGAGTTTATAATTGGTTGAGATTCGTACAGATGAACAGTAAGCCAATAGCAAAATCATCTAAAAGGTATATGTATTTGACTTCTAGCCTATCGCCGAATGAATCCGCGAATTTTTCCGGTCTCTAGTTATTCTTTAAGTGTAATATTGTGTGTTTAAAAATGATAATGATTCCGGACACTTGCGTGACTGTTTATACAACCATTATACTACACAGTCTCTTGCACTCCACGAACACTAACTTCCACAGTAATCAAATATTTTAAAGGTAACTTCTTCCAACTCTCTGTTACACCACCTCCAAAGACTAAGTCCCACTACGTATCTCAAGTAAGTAATTGTGAAAGTCAAGGTAAATTTTAAAATAGAGTCCTGAAATTGATGAATGTTATACGGCAGGACAACGTTCAGAGACTTCGACGTTCAACCACTCTCGTACAATATATTCCATCCTGCAGCCAAATAATGTTTGCAGTTTCACCTTCTACTAATTGGGGGAAAGAGCCATTCTTTCGCGCTGCCGGCGAGAAAACAACAAAGCAGCATTTGCGCATCCGCTTTTCTAAAACTGTTTACTCTTTAATTGTTACCTTGAACCAACACATCACAACAATTAAAATGTTATGAAATTTTATAACTGGGACAGTATTTTATGCACGTACTCTTTATTAGTAAGACACCTAATGATTTACTTATTTGCGCGTATTTATTCCATTACATGATTTTTTCTGAGGCTTTATAAATAATTTTGGAACATTAAGTGTGGCGTGATGCTGCGGTACTTACTTAAAGGTATTTGACCAACTATTGCTAATTTTACTAACTGTTGCAAACAGAATTTAATTAAAACCATTGATCAAGCTTATGTGGCCTTTTTATTACCGACTACAGCGCAACTAACACGAATTTATTTTAATAAAACTACAAATTTATAGATATGTACCGAATGTACGCCTAGGTCACAAACTTTTTGGCATATGTAACTGAGAGGACTCCCATTTGAAACATGAAATATTACACCATCGGATTTTCCACAACAAAAATAATAATAATAAAAAATCAAAGGAACTTGGCTCACAGAATCTGATTTACTGCTCAACGACTTTCACCCATTCGTCCTCTTCGCCATCACTCCCACTCTCTCTCTCTCTCTCTCTCTCCCCCCTCCGCCCTTTTCCAGGAGTCGCACTTTCACCTTCCGTTAAAATTTTTCCCGAAGTGACCAACCGGGCGTTCGCAAAGTTAGTTTCGACGGTTATAAACGACTCTGCCAGTAGTGCCAACTCGGCGATTCCGTTCCAACTTTTGCCTGCCTTCGGTTCCGCAGATATAAAGTCGAAGAGGTGGTTGATGGCGGAGGGGGGGGGGGGGGTGGTCTGGATTCAGCGACACTCTGTTGGGAATAGAGTTTGCTTATTGTCGTGGTGGGTGTGTGTGTTAGTGCGGGGGAAGGGGGTGGATTGTGGGGGAGTGGAAAAAGGTGGGGGGTGGGGGGGGGGGGGGTTAAGAGCTGTCAAGGCACACCACAGCGTTCGGCCGGGCGCTCGATATTCCTGACGAGGGAGAACTCCAGGCCCGGCACCGCCAACTGTTATAAGTTTTAAATAGAGGGTTCTCTCTCATTCTGCGGGGGAGCTGAAGTTTGTTTGGATTACTCTGGCTGATTATGTCGTATCAGCACCTACCGCACAGATGTAGCCTAATTGCAGAGATGGAAGCGCACTGATTCATGACCAAACACCTCACTGCTCGCTTTTTTTTTCTGGCTGCACATGACGAATCTGCAATACAGCAAAACAATCCTCGTTAATTCTTTTGTGCAGTTTTACATGTTGTTTTTCTTCTTCACACCTCCAAACTGCTGACTCTCAATATTTACAACATTCGTGCAGTAACGAAAATAATAGATTATGACGTGACATTACAATGCATCGTAGGAAACACAATTAATAGCTCATGTTTACTAAATAATATACGAAAATATTAGGGGGAAAAAACCACTTAGACGGATATGTATCAGTTATTTTCACGACTCTCTGCAAAGTAAGGGTTACCTAACGTTTTATGTTTCACTGAAAATATGTCTTTCTAATAATTTTTTCCTCATAACTAATTTTTCGAAAATTGTAAGTAGAATTCCTTAAGTGTAAGAACAAACATTTTTCTTTTATTGAAATTTTTTAAGGTTTCTCAAGATTAACATGTCTTGTGACAAAACAAATAAATAATAATAATTATTAACTGCGTGTCTGTGGAATTCCAGGTAGTCAGTTCGAAATAGTTTTTGTACAATTCATTTTGAGTCCAGTGATTCCACATACATAGTTAGATATAACAGCGTTTCAACATATAAAATAGTCAGATTAACACGAATATTTTTTTTCCGAGACACGTAGTTCAATAAAAACAATACATAAAACATGTCCCAGAATGCTCTGAAATGAACTAGAATTTTGAATTTTTATGAGTTTGTGACTAATAATTAAAATTGCGTTGGGTACGGAAATTAATAGCTTTTCTATACTGCTATTTTTTTTATTGAAATTGGGAACAGAGATGGCAATGGCCGACCCGAAGGATTTCCTTGGGTTTATCATTACATTAACATGTGTAGTACCTATATTTGATATTATTGCGGTGACTATATCTACGAGGAACAAATAGGTACATACAGGTAGGAAGCAATAAGAAAAGTCACAATTAGTTTTTTATATGACAGACTTCGCATCAAAACACCCTTTTTAAAATGCTTTTAAAATGCTAAAATGATTTTTCGCTAATTACTTCCTTTTAGTCGGGGGTTTTTCGAAAATTTTATTTAATCATTTTTTGGTTACAACGTTTACATACGTCGTAATTTTTTTCCTTCAAAATTTTTGATTTTGTTTGCTAACCAAACTAAATAAATATTGATTATGAGTTCTGAACAAGAATAAGTTGGGTTGTCTATCTTTGTCTGGTCCCTACTACAGGATTGTCAGGTTTGAACAGGTGAGTTGATACTATATATTTACACTCATATGTTTTATTATCGAAATATATATCAAAGAAGATAATTTTACTACGAACACGATGTAGTAGGTTGTCTGATTAAAATCGATCAAGACTCGCGGTTTTCGCAATTTAAAACAGTGCGCGACAGAGAAACATTGCACGTAATATTCAGCGCGATATACAAGGACGCAGCGTAGCAGCTGCTCGTGACGTAAGTACTACGTAAGAGCTAGTGCGCTAAGATTGATAGTCTCGCCTACATACAGATCACTAGAGACGGATGAAGAGCGGAACGAAGGGGGTAGAGCAGAGACGTAATGCATCGGTGGGGAGGAAACGGGAGAACTCCGAGAAAACCTGCAAGTCACGGATTAATCAGACACGTGTAAACCAGCGACCCAACACGTTCTTCGATACAGTTTTAAACTGTTTTTTTTTCCCGGCCATTCTACTGTTAAAAACTTGATTTTCAGTAAATTGTTACTTCTCTCTTCTAATCCGTTTTGTACTACCATTTTACTTCATACTCTGTCACATTTTAAATTCAGTTTAATTTATTAGTCCAAATTAGATACTTAATTGCGCTATCTTGCGAACACCCTCGTGCCTTTATGGGGCTTTCATACAGGAACTATCTACAGACCATTATCGGTGGAGAAGGGTTTCAACGTATGGCGGCATGGGAAGAGGGCGTGTGTTAGCCATCCTCTTTTATCACATCCGACGTGATGAAGTGAAAAAAAAAAAAATAATAGCGGTCGATTTCAGTGATTGAAATTGCTGCCTGCTCATCGCTGCCGCCCTCTCATCACTGACGGCGTGATTGCAGACTCCCCCACTCCCCCCCCCCCCCCCTTATTGGGTCCACGGACTTCAAGAGGAGCCTCAGGCCCGCAGAGCGGTAAACAAGTCTTTATCTGGCCCCTCGCGCGCGATCCTTTGTGGCGACGAGCCGGCAGCTCTGCCCGCCGCCGGCCACCTGCTGATTGGGCCGGCCTCTTCCTCGCGCGTATCGCTACCCAGCCAATCAGCGCCGAGCCTCCCTGGACCGGCCGGGAGAAGCACCCCTTCTTCTTCTTCTCTCTCCTGCTTCTCCTTCTCCGTCGACCGCTTGTTCCTCTTCTTCGGCGATCATTTCACGTCTTCCTGGAAGCGGAAAATTATCAGTTAGCGCTCCGTGCCGAAGACCCTTCCCCAAAGAAGGGCCGAGAAGAGAAAAGGCGCTCTGCAGACACGCTCGTGGAACGAACTAATTACGTGCTTCAGATTCCTCCGCGATAGACTGGCGTCTAGCCGTCGAAATATTTCTAGTTTTTTTTTCTTTTCTTTCTGGTAAGCGTTCGAATGAAAATCCGATAATTTGTTATATTAATTACACACTTCACATCGGCCTGGCTCGTAGGCGCTTTTCCGTCACAATTGGGGCATTCGCACGAACGTTAAAGGCGAAGTGTTTACAGAGGTACTTCAAAAAATCGAGCAAGAGTTTTTTAAAAGCATACATAATTTATATATATATATATATATATATATATATATATACACACACACACACACACATTTATAAATGAAACAGAAATATTCATGTAAAAATTACAGATATTTATAAACTTTTACATTCACCCGAAAACAACGGTAACACTACAAAAATGTGTTCGCAGAAATACTGGGTTCGGATTCTTACCCGGTCTTTCATTAATGCTTTGTGTTGTCCCAGTACCCTCCAATAGTTAGTTATTTGTAAACCATTCCCTAAATAGCTTTCGTTATTAACTGATCACATAAATAAGCATAATAAAACAAAACAATATCCTAGTAGGTATTATTAAACATTCGATTATATTTTCATGGTTTAAAAAAATATGCTTGAACAAAATACAAATTAAAAAATAAAATTATAGGCCAATTATCATTAGAAATCCTCAGCATTATTCCGAAAAAAGTATTTCATATATAAAAAATAACCTCTCCAACTCACAATATCTTTGTTGTAATATTACAAAATATTTATTGGGAACTGGTTTCAAAAGGAATCGTTTCGTAAAAGTACAGAATTTTTTTTTTGCTGTGCATAAAAAGCCACGATTTTTTTTTTTACGGATTCATTTCTCTCAAGGCTAGATTCGATTTGCCTGCACACACACACTCAAGACTATTTTAAATTATCATTGGTTGGTGACAAGGTGTCGCACACATCCTTTGGCAAGTTACATCTGATTGGTAAACTGGCTGAGGGTCCAGGGCGTGTTAGGAGCACTGTAGTCCAATTATTATCAACGTGAAGCAGATGTAGCTATATGTGCTTTAAGTTTACATTGCTAGCCAAGGAATTCGCTAGATAATCTTGACTATCAACCTATCAATCAAATTTAGTGAAAGACAAACGAAGTAAATTAATTTATTTTTAATTACAAGGTGCTATGGTAATTGAGAGCGCGTTTTGTAATAACTTGCAGGTTGTCGCCACTGTAATGCCGTTGAAAACTGGAAAATTTCTGATAGTAGATAAGCGTTATATTTTCTTTCAAAAATTTAATGAAACAAAATATTCCTACTATTTTGACAATAATTTATTTCTTATAATTTTTGTGTGAGCTAGTTGAAGTTTTCTAAATTTTATAAGTAAAAATTACTATAACTTGTTGCAAATGAAACAAAATAACAGGGTTCAGAATAGGTACTAGAAATGTTTATGAACACGTTTTGCATGTCCCCTACAGTTAAAGAAAGTGACTTTATGCGGGTTTAAGTTGCTGCACGTGGTTTCGCCATCTTTGTGACACATTTTTTTTCATCGTCTTCCGTTCCATTTTCACAAAATTACTCCTACCAAATGCCGTATACCGAGGGCTACGATGTTACACATAAAAATATTAATATTATGGGCTACTAATCTTGTTTATATTATTTGTTTAGTCTGTTTTTCTGTCGGTTCGCGAGATCTTCCTTATTCCTTTATCAAATTCCATGATTTACCCCTCATTTTAAATCTTATCGTGCCGGCTAATGACGAAAAATAGACCCACGGTCTAAAATTGTACCGATTCTCTTAAATTCGAGATTTAAAGTCATCTAAGAAGAGTTCCTTTAATGGATACGTCGATTTTTCGATGGATATCGAATCAGATTCGATGATGAATATCGAATCGAATATCCACTTGAAACATCAGCGTTTACACATTTCTTTTTTAAATTGCACTACAGTCATAATAAACAGAACTTATGATAAATAAATCTTAAGAGGATCCTTCAACTTTACCAAAATATTACATCAAAAAACCACTATCAAAAACTTCTGGCACGTCAAGAATTTTCTTATAAGTAAGTACTTTTGAAATTACTGTTGATATTTTGTATCACGAACATAACCTACGAACATCATATACATACATTATTTCTCAAAGGTGTTTTTTTTTGTGACGCCATATCTCCTTTAATTATTCATCAAATATAATTATTAAATCATAATTTGAAGTCTTATGTTCCTCATTATTGACGAAAAATAGACGAAATTTTAAAATTAATGTTTTAGTTCAAAAAATGATTAACCAACTTTTTTTATACCTATATAAAAAAACATATTTTCATTGGGAACGCCATTTGTTGATGGCATTCGTTATGAAAATAAATTGAAGTAACATGCAGGAGGCGCCATCTATTAACAGTCTGTTTAACGTTGATCACGATTCTGTGCGAAATATTCGCACGGGTCCAGTTAGTTTGACAACAATGCTCAATGCGTCTAATGATCACGGGATCGCGTTCTCACAGTGTATAGGTACGTCAGATGTGCACGGGACCGAAAAACTGCGGAGGTGAGGGCAGAACAGACGGGCCACTTCTGTTTGTCGTGTGACGTGACTGTTCTCGCGGACAGCCAGGACACGATCCAAGGGGGAGACATCAGCCCTCCCCGTTGTTGGGCCAAAACAGTCGAGCCATGCCCGTGCGGTGAGAGAGCGATCCTCCTGGGGGTTGTATGGGGGGATGGGATGGGTGGTGGGGGGGGGGGGACAGCGTGACGTGGCTGAACCGGACTCGACCACGCCAATTGGCCGGCTGCGCGCAGGATGATAAAGCCCGCGGTCGCGCGGCGGGTTGTTCCCCCTAATTGCGCTCATCTCCTTATCTGCCGTCCGCCAGGCGCCCCCCTAGACCCCCGGGGGCTCTGACGTAGAAGACACCGGACACTGGGGTGGTCGATGGAGGGGGTGTGGTGGTGGCGGGGAGGCTACCCTTGTTCGCCTCAACTCGCGATGCTAATTGCCCGCGCCTGCCCCGGATAGCTCTGTTCGGTCTCCCGGGAGGGGTCCCGGAGGTGCCCGCAACACTTGTGACAACCCCCCCCCCCTCCTCGCTCGAACACAGCCCGGGGAAACTGCGCTAATAAGGCACCCGAGAGCCGTGTCCCGGTGACACCCATCTCTCCAGAGCTTTCACTCGTCGCAGCTGAGATTAAGGAAAATACATGTTGATGTCTCAATCAAAACACGCCCTTAAGTTCTACATATACTGTGCTCAAGAAATATTTCATAAGTTAGTTGGAAGAAAGTAACTGAGAATTCCGGAAATTATAGGTGTTGATGACTTGTGGGATAGTAGAATTCACTGATATATAGGTATGTGCTACACGGAGCATAATCTCACCGTAAAGACCAGTGAAAATCGCTGGATAAATCTGCGAAATCATCACACCGAAACAAACGACAGAAATTTACTTATTCAAGCGGAGCATTTTTTTTTGAGCAGATATTTTAATCGAATGTCACCGTGTTGGAGCAGTTTAAAATATTTTAAATTTAGAGTGTATACAAAACTCTAAATTTTGTACGAATTTTAGACAATTCGCATAAAGAAACTGAATCAATTGCATTAATTTATTTAAAATAAAATGTTTTAAATATTATACACTGGGTGCCAGATTTCACGTGTCAAACATGTACCGGATGCGCATTTCCAAACCCTAGATTGACTCGCCGACGCGTGCCTGAACTGCGCTCTCGTTGGATGCGAGGTGGGGGAACCACACAAGGAAACTATATAAACTGTGTTTTGTAAACTTCTAAAGTGTATTTATATAAGTGAGGCTATGTTCCCGTATGTACAACGATGTCAGATTGCTTGCAAGCTTCCATTGTCGCTGGCAAGGAGTGTCTGTGAAAGGTTTAGTAGTCTCCTGGCCGTTTTCATGGGAGTGTTTATGAGGTTATGTTCCCGTTTGTATAATTTATTTGCGTTATACATTAATAAATGATTATTTAATAAATAATTAAAATTAATGAAGGATAAACATTCGGCATTTTAATTTTATCAATACTAATATTATAAATGCGAAAGTAACTCTGTCTGTCTGTCTGTCTGTCTGTCTGTCTGTCTGTATGTCTGTTTGTTTGTTTGTTACCTTTTCCCGGCTGAACGGCTGAACGGATCGTAATGAAATTTGGCAAGGAGATAGATTATATCCTGGGGATGGACATAGGCTATCTTTTGTCTAAAAAAAATCTTTAAACGGGTTAAAAAAATATATTTTAATTTTATGTAATGTGTGTCATAGATATACAAACTGTTAGTGTCATTCCTCTATGCCTGCCGAGCAATAGCTTTCAAGCCATTACGTTACGTTTTTCTATTGTAAGGAACTAAGTAGAGAGTAAGAAAAATATAAAGATCTTGACAGTTTGTAGTGTCGCCATATTTGTTTCAATTTTCAATACCGTTTTTGTATATTACAATTTAAATTGCAGAAAAAAATCATTATTCATAGGTATGTAATAAGTTTTTCTATTTGTCAATATTGTTATTATGGTAGAAAGGAGTACAGTAAATGACTACATTCTTATATTCCTTTATATCTCTTTCAATTTGGAGTGTTTCCGTGCCATTCGGCCCCCCCCCCCCCCAGGTGGTTAAAGCCCCAAAATTTCGAAAGTTTAAAAATTTTTAAAAATCTTTCTCTTTCGATTTTAAGTGTTTTCGAGCCATTCAGATGGAGTGTTCTGAAACATTCCAGGTCCTGAAACTCCACCCCCTCCCCTACCACAAAAGTGAAAGCCACAAAATTTCGAAAAATTGGTGGAAATTGTATTAAAATTAAGTCATTACGAACTAAAGTGTCTGGGGCATGGTGGAAATTTTACCCAAAGTCGACTTTCCACCCAATTTTGAGGGAAGGGGGAGTGCAAAACCCCAAAATTACGAACAATTTCAAAAATTTCTTAAATTTAAGTATACTTTTTTACTATTTGGAGTGTTTCCGAGCCATTCGGGGTCCTCAAACTACCCTCCCCCCACATGGAGTCAAAGACCCAATAATAAATTCTTTTTTTTCCAAATTTCGAAAAACCTATTCTCTTTCGATTTGGAGTGTTTACTAGCCATTCGGGGTCCTCAACATAACCCTCTCCCCCCTTCTCAGGGGTCAAAGCCCCAAAATTTAGAAAATTTCAAAAATCATTCTCTTTCGATTTTTAGTGTTTCCCTGCCATTCAGGGTCCTCAAAATCACCCCTGCCCCTCTGGGGACAAAGCCCTAAAATCTCGAAAATTTCAGGAATTTCAAATATCATTTCATTCGAGATGGAGTGTTCCAAATCATTCGAGGTCCTGAACATCCACTTTCCGCAAAAGTGAAAGCCCCAAAATTTCGAAATATAAGAATATATATAATTGGATGTTGGCATGTATGACGTCGATAAACTCTTACACCGTTTGACCGATCGCCATGAAAGTTGGCTCATCGAATGTTTTTATCATGAAGAAGGTTTTTATGCTATCCATTTTTTTTGCAACTCGCCGCTAGATGGCGCTGTAGCGCATCAACTTCTAAACCTTTCAACCGATCGCCATGGGTAAACAGAAAATCATAGGTCACAGATACACAAACAGTAATTATGTGTCATATCTTAATGTCCAACACACTGGACATATCGCTATCCATTTTGCTGTAACTCGCGGACAATATATCACCCGGTGTTCAGCCCGGGCAAAGCCGGGTACTGCAGCTAGTTTTTAATATTAATTACACTTGATACATTGAATACTGTGTATTTATTTAAAGTTTTATTGATTGGATTTATAGTTTACTAACATTATATTATTTTATTTCTAATTATTATTTGCACACAATATAAAATTTAATTCTTTTATCACGTAAATTCAAACGCGCGTAGGTACTTAAGTACCTATACGCACCCATTTTTTTAAAATAAGTTTATTATTTTAGGACACGAAATTGGTTTGATGACTGTTCATGTAGTTAGTTTTGTTTCAAATGTCTTTAATTTATTCGATACGTAACTTATTAATACTACACTCCATTTAAACGATTGCACTGCCTAAAATTGATGTATGTTATGCTGTGCTGGATGACACACATGAGGTTTTAAGTGTGTATGTATACATATTATAATTTCATTAATGTAAGCTACCTTCATCACAAAACGTTCTATCAGACATTGCCGCAGAAATATAACTAGTTAAAAAAAGTTTTTACAGATATCTATCTCTTGCAACGTAACATGTAATTCAAAGGTAAAATTTACCATTCTGTTTACAAGCACTCCTAAATGTATTGGATATTATATATGAATTGTCTATATCATAAAAGTCGCTGTGAATATTGTTTTTTTTTCCATGCAGATTTATGTAACATTTGTTTTTCAAAATTTACATTTAAAAAGACAGATAAACAACTAATTATTAGTTTAAATCAATAATATATAAAAATAAACCACAAATTCTAAAAAAAGTGCATTTTGCAACATTTAAAATTTTTTTAAAAATACAATCTGGTTTGGTAACGTCTGATAAGCTCTTCTTCTAGCAATTCCATTTCTCACTCCAAATTCAGTCGCATTTAGTTTCCTCAGTCTTGGAAATAGCACTAAACTGAAACCTTCACTGTTCATTTCATTGTTTACCATTTTGAATTTTTCACCTTCGGAATCTTCTAAAATAATTGTTTCTAAGTCTATTTCAGAATCTTCAAAAGTACACATGCTCACCCTCACCTATTTGTTAGCTTGCATTTTTTTTTCAAGCTGACTCTGGCTGTGTGAACTTAGCCATGTCATGATGGCATCTTTCTTCCCCTTTCCCCTCCAAGATCAAAACAACCGTTATCATAATGAAAATTCCCCAGAGCGTGACCCCCTTTCCACGGTGATCCTAGCCTTAAACACCCTCCTCCTCCTCGCCAGTGCCGCGACCAATCCCAGCGCGCGAGTCAAACTAGGGTTTGGAAATACGCGTACCGAGACAATCCGATTCAATACGCATAAATCTTTTGTTAGTAGCCATACTTGTCAGCTATTTCTGATTACTCAAAGGCAGAGAGAACGATGGAAAAATATATCGATGAATAAGGAGGGGGGGGGGGGGGGAAGAGAGAGAGAGAGAGAGAGAGCGGGAGAAAGAGATCATATATGTGGGAAAAACAACTAATAGATAGATATAATTAGTTATGCAATTAAACATTGTTCTGTGCCTGAAGAAGTTTGAAATTAAAAAAAGTATTGTGTTTTGAACTTAAATATCTTAACCAAATAATCATATTTAATAATTATTCATGTCAGTATGCACAAATGGATTTTTCAGGTTTGATGGTCACTTGACAGAGTTATAGGTAGGTATGTATTATCATCTTCAAAATGCAGCTGTCGTTTGAATTTAAATTTGAATTCTTGTAACATGCTTAACCATCAATATTATTTCTGACGTTTTCAATTTGTTTAAATTTTTCTTTATGCATGTTTAACAGATATAATATGGAAAAAAATTATTAACTGATTAAATAAGTCTTAAATACAATATTTTACTACATAAAAACTATTTACCCATTAAATAGAACAAAAGGCCAAAGTCTGGTCATAAGTCTGGTAGTGAATTACAGCAACTCATTTTATATTCTCTGAAGGGAGAGAAAGAGGAAGGATGAAAAAAATATAAAAATATTCAAAAATATGAGAAAGATGGTAATTTGCAGAAAATATTTTTTTTTTAAAATAATTAAATGACTTATAAAAAATAAACACTTGCGGCGTTCAACTAAAACAAATTGGTTGTCTGTAAAGTCGGTTTACGGACGATAGTTTAACGAGACAACGTCATAACAAAACACTGATGAAATGATTGCATACTTTTATGAACAAAATTGAATCATTTTTATTGAATTATCACTATTTTGTATGGATACAAAGAAGGAGTGAAATGAAATCTACAATTTAATTGATAAATTTTCTTTCATTTGCACTCATTAATTCAAATATGTTTATTACTTTAACGAAGAGATTATTTTAACTATAACTTTTATACATGTTCGCTATTTAACTTCTTCCAATCTGTGTTATGCTGTTAAGGATAGGACGATTATAGGAAAAGTAGGAAACAAATGGGAGTGTTTCAAGTTTAATGTGCCTCGAAAAAGTAAAATCAATGGTTGTTCCAATCGAGTGGAAGAGAGATAGATGCGGCGCAAGCGTACAATGAGCGTAACGGGACAAAGCATAACGGGACAACGTGCGTAACGGGACAATGAGTCATCCTCTTTCGTGTGTGAAGCCGGCGTTCATCGATTTATTAGACGCTGTCACGTCAAAAAATTGTATACCCATCCACTCCCTAAGACTACGGCCACACGTGCGTGTTTTCACGCTTCTGTTACAGCGTGTTTTCACGCAGCGTGAGATCCTGAACGACCGATGGCCACACGTGCGTGTTTTCACGCTGAAGCCTAGCGCGTGATTTCACGCAAAATGATTCCGCTACCCGGCCACATGAGCGCTGTAGTGTGAACTGGCACCCATCTATGCTGTGCTGGCTTGATTATGAATTCATTAAGCAAGAACGCTGTTGTGGTTTTAAGTGCTGTGCTGTTGTTTCGTAGGCGTCGTCGTCGGCGGAAGCATTCAAGAAAATACTGGGTCCATCCCATATTGAGTGAAAGATCAACGAAAGGAAAATTTGTGCTCTTTCATAATAAACTAAAAGAAAATCGAGACAAGTTTTTTGAGTACTTCAGAATGTCCGTTAACTCATTTGAAATACTTTTGTCTATGGTGAAAGAAAATATATCAAAAAGTATCACAGCAATGAGAGAATGTGTTAGTGCTGAAGAAAAACTCGCAGTGACATTAAGGTAAGTTTATTTTGCTCATGTTTTAATTTACTGTTTATGAAACTAATATGTTACGAAAATATAAGAAGGATATGTGAATACAAAGTCATTTAAGAAAATATTCATTAATTTGTAAGTTATGTGACAAGGATCTTACATCTTACGTAAGGGTTAAATGTACTTATATCTGTGTGATTTTAAGTTGCATTCCTTTTAAAGTTTTTGATACTATAATTTTTCTAACTTATTTCATAAATTACTTCATAGTTATACTTAACTTATGTTGCAGGTACCTGGGCATTGGAAATTCCATACGTTCTCTTCACTTTGACTATCTTCTCGGACGTTCTACAATTGCTGGCATTATTCGAGACACTTGCACTGCCATATGGGAAACATTTAAAGAAAAATACATGAAACCACCGACCGAAGAAGACTGGTTGAACATCAGTGATCTTCATGAAGGAAAAGCGAACTTCCCCCATTGTGTGGGTGCAATGGATGGTAAGCACGTAAGGATTATTAATCCGTGGAATTCAGGTAGCGAATTTTTTAATTACAAGAAATATTTTTCTATTGTACTCATGGCTGTTGTTGACAGTAATTACTGTTTCACATTCATTGACGTAGGATTGTTTGGCAATGAAGGCGATTCAAATATATTGAAAAGGACTGAACTGGGGAAAAAAATTTACAGCCAAACTTTGAATTTACCACAACCTATGCCTTTGAAAAACGATCCTTCTGGAATAGCACTTCCCTATGTATTTGTAGGCGATGAAGCTTTTGCAATAAGTGAATGTTTATTGAGACCTTATCCTGCAAAAAACCTTACGCCTACAAAAAAGGTTTTTAACTACAGGTTATCAAGAGCACGGCGTAATGTGGAATGTGCATTTGGCATACTAGCAAATAAATGGCGATTTTTCCATCGCCCAATGGACGTCAGTGTAGATGTGGCAGCATGTTGCGTACTTCATAACTTCGTAAGAAAGCAAGATGGCTATAATTTCGACAACACACTGTCTTGTACACTGGAAAGCATTCCTGCATACGGAACGAGAGGAAATAATAGTGGAAAAGCTATTAGA
Source organism: Bacillus rossius redtenbacheri (assembly GCF_032445375.1). Taxonomy (NCBI): domain Eukaryota; kingdom Metazoa; phylum Arthropoda; class Insecta; order Phasmatodea; family Bacillidae; genus Bacillus; species Bacillus rossius. The sequence continues at coordinate 27,006,244 of NC_086334.1, forward strand.
GATCATTTTGCTGATTACTTCAGTTCTGAGAAAGGGTCAGTGCCATGGCAAACTTTTGTGAATATTCTTGAGTAAAGACAATGCTCGCTTTCAGTATGACTGATTTTTTTTTTTTTTGTGTGTAGCATTTTCAGGGGCTCAGATTGTATTAAATAACTGAATTATCCGTGAGGCTCCCAGGTCATAAATTAAAACTATAATTTTTACTAAAAATACAGTCAAATAAAATATTAATATGTTTTTAGTTATTGTAATGTGGTTTATTATATTTTGAATTATGCACGCAAGCAATATTCAATTATTTATTGTAAATAATCATGTACTTGTATAGTTTGTAGATACATAATCTGACAATGGATATGATGTAAGAACTTCTAAAAAAAAAGATTTAATAAAAAAAGTTGATTATTTGTATTTTTTGACATTTATTCTGTTAATCCATAAAACTGGCTTTACACTTCATACACAAATATTACAGTAAATTTAATGTCATACTAACCAATTTTTGCACCGAAAAATGTTCATGAAATAATGAAACAATATGTGATATATATATATATATATATATATATGTTACGACTTCCGGAAAATGTTCATGTAGTTTTTCTTTTCTGTCCCCAAGACCTTAATATATATATATATATATATATATATATATATATATATATATATATATATATACACACACACACGCTTTTGAGTTGACCATGGTTTTAAGGTGTTGGGGTCTGAAAAGAAAAACTACATGAACATTTTCTGGAAGTCGTAACATATCGACTACAATGGGTAGTATTTTCTTCGATATGTCCTAAAAAGGAATCACCAAAAAGGGATTGTGTTTTTAAGTGCAGAATAAAAGATGGCTGTGAAATGAACACCAGATTTATTTTGCCATTCTCGCCTCTTTTCTCTGTCTTTATAATCTTTACTTTTGGTGTCATACAGACACGAGTATTTCTGTACTACCAAAATAATGAGTTCACTGTCTAAATCCATTTGCGGCACTACACAGTGAAACACCACAAAATCAGAACAGAACGCGGCGAGAATTCCCGCAAGTGTGGCCGGGCATCGACTGAAACGCTGCGTGAAATCACGCCAACGAATTGGCCGTGGTGCATTTTCTTGCGGGCGACCTTGAAGATGCGCCTATCTGTCCTCTCCCCGGCAGGAATCCACGCTGCGTCTGGCCGGTCTCATTCTCCTTGCTGCGGTTCATATTTCTGGCGTGTTTTCACGCAGAATCTCTGCGTGAAAACACGCTCGTGTGGCCGTAGCCTAGCTTCTTGCACACGTGTTAAACGAAGTTCCTGTGTGAATACCCGTATTTCACGTACATCATGAGACGTGACGAAGGCGCGACAAGTAACATTTGTTTCATTAAGTGAAAGTAATAAATAGTTGGCTAACGTAGTTTAATTAATAATTAAAGTATTAATAAAGCCAATTTAAATAAAAACACATCCTTTTCTGGAAGCCTACAGGCGTAGGTAGATTTCGAAGTAAGTATTTATTATGGAAATAATATTTTTTATTCTAACCCATATTTATGCAAACCCTTGCAGGAATGGTTCGTCTAATCGAAAATTGTTTGAGAAAAAGTTTTAGTTAAAAATTACAAGATAAATACTAAATTTTCTCGAATTCTGTGTTGTTCCTATGAAGGAAATTATGTTTTTTTATGTCCTCCAACCCTGGTTTTTTTTAAACCCCTTGCAGTTATGGTTGGTCGTATCAAAAACGTATTCAGACAAAAGATTTTGGTATTTCTCATAAGAGTTATAATAAGTTCAAACTGATGTGATATTTTCCATATTATGGAAGTTGCAGCAAATTTTCTGTTTTTCAAAAAAACCTCCATTTTTACTCCTTTGGTCGGATATTGCCCATTAACGAACTCGAGCGATATTTTCCTCTACTAGATTTTATGTTGGTATCATTTGGAAGTGATTTGTGAAAAATTGCGACAGTTATCGTGTCCACAAAACACAAACACACACACACACACCTATATATAACTTTTGAGTTGACGATGGTTTTGGGATCTACGGAACATGAAACGAAAAACTATATAAAATTTTACCGAAAGTCGCACCATGTTAACGGCTACAAGTAGTATTTATTTTAAATCCATCTAAAATACTGTATACGTTTTAGCCTGTAATTTTTTAAAAAAAAAAATGTGTTTTACCCCCTTGACGGTTGGCTGGCGGAAAATATTGTTATTGCTAAAAGAAACAAAAGCGGTCACAAAGAACTTTATTTCGAATGTTCGAATGTTGGAATATTCGAATATTCGCGCACCGGCGTGCACAATGGGGAACACACACACAGCCCCCGGCTGCGCAATCTGCGAGCGCTCCACTGACTGGTTTATTTAGGGGGGGGGGGGGAAAGTTAGCGGCGGAGGAGGGGAGCGTAACATTTGTTTTCCAGCGGCGCGGTATCGACACACGAATGTCAGCCGAACAACTTGATAACGTTTTGTAATCGTAACTTATCCCCCCACCATTCAGGGCTTTCAGCGTGGAAAAGTACGCAGGGAATAAAATGCGTGCGTGGTAGACATGCGCATTAGAAGAGAAACTTCACAGATAGAGGCATGGTCGTTGATCAGGGGGGAAAGAGGAGGACAAGGTGGCCTTCCCCTCCCCCATTGGAATAAAAGAAAACCCCTCTCTGCTCTTGCGCTTGCGAAATCGTAACTGTGTAATGAGAACGATAAACCTTATACATCCCCCCCCCCCCTTCCTTGGGAATCCTACGGATTTTCGCCCATAGATAGAGGTATACGAAATTTTACGATACGCAAATAGTTAAAAAAAAAGTGTACAAATGTGCAATTGTAAAGAATGTTTTGCAAGTATTCAAATGAGCACGTATGCATGTAAGCAAGTACTTATGCATCTACGCAAGTTTGTGATTGTGCAATCTGTATTATGCAAACATGCCATCGAGCGCTGGTGCTGACATCTGTTTTTTATTCGGCATGTAAGTTTTACAGCTAAAAAAAAAAAGATACATAAATGGCCGTTTCACTATTCGTTACCCTAAAAACTTCACACTTCAATGCGCATAAAGAGAGACATATATATAGATATATAAAGATACATGATAGAGAATTAGAGAGAGATATAGAGATGCTTTGTATATGTGTACCTACTACATACAAACTACATGCTACGCATGACGGACATTAGCTAGTATTAAATGACCTCCTAGCAAGTAAAAAAAGAGAACCCACTAAACTTTGCGTGTGTATAAAAATCGCTATCCATCTGGAGATTGATAATCGTATTTGCATAGAACACGCCGACTACTTTTGTAACATTAAAACTGAGTTAGTAAAGTTTTAAAATAAATTATTAAAATTCACCAAACGTTAACATGGTTAACAAAAAATGTTTTATTAAAATTTTTGTATGCTTTGACCGTTGTTTGTGGAATCCGCACCGCGTGTTATTGGAAGGCTTGTTACAGAGAATAAATCAGATGGCAATCTCGACTGTTATCTCGCAGAAGTTTGTTTTTTTCCCCCCTCCCCTTCCCACAGCATTAAGCTTGTTTAGCATTTGTTGCGGCTCGTTATCTTCGGGGTTGAGCCACTCGAGGGACGTCTGGGCCCACCCCGTTTACGCTTGCAACGCACGTTCCCTTCAATCCTTCCAACTCTACCTCCCCACAACCCCTTTCCAACCTCCCCTCACGTCTTTCCAACCCCTCCTCTTCCTCGTCAGTCATTCGCCGTTACCTCTCGCTGATAACCGTTCCTCCGCTCTCGCCATTCGTCCGTCTCCTCTCTCTCTCTCTCTCTCTCTCTCCCTCCCGGGACAGCCCTGAGTGGCGTGGAAGCGATACGGCCGCGTGAAATTACTTGGATTTATGCCCCTCCATTGCGGGGGAAACTTAAAAAAAAATAAAAAAAGAATACTCGGCAGCGAGCACCTACGCTCGTTGACTTTATTCATGAAAACGGAATTGAAAGTTGCGCACACACTCACATAACAGCGGGGAGGTTACCGTACTTGCCTCATTGAGGAAAAAAAAAAACCTCTTAATTATAAATTCCTCATAAAAAAAATACACGTTTGTGAGAATGGAAAAAAAAAATTGAGATAGAACTATTCAAAAATAAACTTTTTCTTTGTAATATTTACTAAAGAAATATTACTTGATTACTCTTACATTAAAAATAAGCAAAAAAAAAATTATAACGTGCTACATGATAAAGACTAAAGGATTGTTTTATTGAACAGAATTAAGACTGATTTTTCCTTTGAGTTTAAATAAAACATTGTATGTGCAGTTAAAGTAAGAAAAAAAAAACTAAATCTTTCTTTAGTTATTAGTCTAGAAACGTGTATGTTGTTGATAAAATATGTTAGCGAATACACACGGTCTTGTTTACACAGGCTGATTTCGACATTTCTGTGGTCAAATCGCACGCCAATATTGTCTTCGAGTGCAGAGGACTGGAACAGGTCTTTGCGCATGAGTACTCTGTCCTTGATGAAGGGGGGGGGGGGGGGGGGGGAGAGAGGGGTTGGAACTTCAGACACGAGTGACAATGTTTTTATCTCCACGCGGTATTCGTTCTCGCCGCGGCCGCGTGCCCGTGGCAGGCGCGTCACGGATCCTGCCCCCTCCCCCCCCCCCCTAGAGGGTAGCGAGCGAGTCGCTGGACTGTTCCGAGCGAGCGCTCCTGCGATCCGGGGAGCAGGGCAGCCAACCTCGCGGAAAACACGCACTGCCCCGCGCCCCATAGTCTGTCACCAGATCGATAAAGGTTGGCCAACCGTTAAATAATAAGAGCCGATTGCAAAAAAAAAAAAATTGTGAGCGAGTTTTTACCGGTAATTGCCAGGGATGTTCTCATGATGCAAACACACTTATAATACGAATCTCGGACGTAGAAGTCTTTAAAACAATGCCGAGCGTGATAAATAATACGAAAACTACATTTATCGTCGCGAATCACACGTAGTTCCCGACGCCCGCCGCTAGAATTTTCTGCCGGAGCAACTTCGTTGACTATCGAATCATTTGATTAGCAGACCAAAATTTTAAACTATGTAACTAACGGCTCCGATGAAACAACACCAAACCGCGGCTTTGAACCTGATTTTCGAACAATGAATTTTATTAAAATGCTGCCCATCTTGTTGAAAGTCGTTAAGAAGTTAAAACTTTGAGTTCCCCCTTGTCTCTACAAGCTTTGGTTCGCGCCAAACGTCACAGATGGAAGCACAGTGTGGTTACACATTTCCGTTCCATGCGACTTCCGTCGCATACACAGAATTGCTTCTACCAAATGCCGCATACCGATAGCTAAGTTGTTACATTTCAAATATATCTAATGGGCCAATTTGTTTTTTTAATATTTTTATTTTGTATTAACGTCAAACACTCCCTTCCTCCTTCCTCTTGCGTGTGAAGGCAATGGCGTTGGGTGGTGGCACGGAAGAGTTATGGGTTCGAGTCCAATTCAATGAAACTGTCAGACTGTCAGACTGCCAGGAACAAATTAATATATTTAGGGAGTGGTCAGCTCATTGGTGATATAAAAATTACCAAAGAGCCAAAAATTATAGAAACAAAAATGGTGGCGATTCGGGTTGGACTCCCGAATTTTTTTTCCGCAATCGAGAGAACGGCAAAAGCTTTTAGGTTTTGCTCGGGGTGCCTTCCCCTCTCCCTTCCCTAACACGCTACTAATTAATTTTTCCAAAGCTCTTTTTTCACATGTAATCCACCCCTTTTCGTCTCTAGTCGAAGAGACGTTAAGCCATAGTTCGCTAGTTCTTTAAATGCATCATGCTGTGGGGAATTATGATTTGGTACAATTTCTTGGACATACGTCATTGCAGTGTCATGGAAACACGTTTTTTTAAAAGAAACTTTTATTCAGCCTTCGTGATTTCTATATACCTAAAAAATTGGTTGTCTGTAAAGTCGGTTTACGGACGATAGTTTAACGTAACAACGTCATAACAAAACATTGATGAAATGAGTGCATAATTTTATGAATAAAATTGAATCATTTTTATTGAATTATCACTATTTTATATGGATACAAAGAAGGAGTGAAATGAAATCTACAATTTAATTTTGATAAATTTACTTTTATTTGCACTCATAAATTCAAATATGTTTATTACTTTAACGAAGAGATTATTTTAACTATAACTTTTATACATGTTTGCTATTTAACTTCTTCCAATCTGTGTTATTCCGTTAAGGATAGGATGATGATAGGAAAAAGTAGGAAACGAATGGGAGTGTTTCCAGTTTAATGTGCCTCGAAAAAGTCAAATCGATGGCTGTTCCAATCGAGTGGAAAAGAGATAGATACGACGCAAGCGTAAAATGAGCGTAACGGGACACAGCGTAACGAGAAAATGTGCGTCACGGGACACTTTTTCGTGCGTGCAGCCGGCGTTCATCGATTTATTAGACGTTGTCACGTCAAAAAATACGTAAGCTTATGAAAACAAATGAAACATTCCACAGAAAAAAAAACGCGAAAGATTGTTTCAGTACTCACGAGTGATGTGTTAACATCTAACCTCGGTAACAAGCGAATTCATGCGTTCGCATAATGTTCATTTTGCGAATAAACCAATAATATGAAATTTTATCAGTTCTTTAAAGCATTACGAACAGGGCACGCTATCTTTAAGGTATTTTTCGAACTAAAAGTTGCATTCTACCAATGCTTCGGTTTGATCATCGACAAGGAATGTTGTAAGATACGGCCCATCGTGTTAAAATTCATTAAACAGTTAATACTATAAAGTATCAGAATATGTGTGACCTTGTTATTGACCAGATTATGAAAAAGATTGATTACACAGGTCTGCGAAGAAAAGGTTTTTAAAATAAATTTATCACAAACATGTAGATGTTGCTCTGTATATAGCAAATATAAACTTTGTTTTAACGTATCACGTCACATTCTTTTTGTATATAGATAAATAAATATATAATAGTTCGTTAGATCGGTAAGTTCGTTTTATTTTACAAAATTGATTCCATGATCTATGTTGCAAAAACAATCCAAATGTATTTTGCTATATTTGCGGACAATAAACAATAGTTAAGCAAAGATTAAAAATAACAGACTTATTGCTTAAATGCTTATTATGTTTACTTCGGAATGAGGTTATGTTACCAAGAGAAACAGTGGGTTCCGCATACAGTATGCCGGCTATGTGTTGAAGTGTTAAGACAGTGGACTTACGGTAAATCAAAATCATTGTCATTCGGTATTCCTATGTTGTGGCGGGAACAAAAAAAAATCATACAGATGATTGTTATTTTTGTTTGACCAATGTAACAGGATATAATTCTAAAAACCGCGCCAAAATTGTGTATCCTGATGTTTCGTCTGTAACAAAGCCAGTTCCACATGGACCCGAATTACCCATACCAGTTCCTACTAACACTAACAGCTTTGAAACGCCTTTATCAAAAAACTCAGAACATAGTGATCATCTGCAAGACATTTACAGTTCGTAAAGGCATTACCGCAAGATGGAAATACTTTCAGGTATCTTTGTTCATGTTTCCCTAGCTTATCTGATGCGAAGTTGAAAGAGGGAATATTTCCGGGACCTGATATCAGGAAACTGATTAGGGATACAGAATTTTAAAAAGTGATGTCAACCTTGAAACGAAATGCCTGGCATGGCTTTAAAAATGTCGTATCTAAGATTCTAGGCAACACGAAAGATCCTGCGTACAAAAATATTGTCCAGGAAATGTTAAACGCCTATAAAAATATAGGCTGTAATATTAGTCTGAAAATTAATTTTTGAAGTCTCACATTGATTGTTTCCCAAAAAATCTAGGCGACAAAAGTGAAGAACAAGGTGAACGGTTTCATCAGGACATAAAAGAGATGGAAAGTAGATATCAAAACCGTTGGGACGTTAATATGATGGCGGACTATTGCTGGATGATACACAGAGATGAAATAAAAAATCATAAACGAAAACCAACAAAACGCAGCTTTTTTTCAAAAAGAAAAAGTTATTATTAATTTTTTTCTTCATGTATACCGTAATGTTGTATTTTAATAGCTATAGACTCAATAAAACTTTATAAAAAAATTCTAAAATGATTCTCATTCATTTTATTAAGTTTTTGTTTTGTTCTTTTTCGTATTCAAATACTATATCATCTAAATCTTATAAATTTGACGTGGTATATATAATATGAATACCGTTTCATATTACTTTTAAGACAATTAAAACAAATATTAACAATTTAACAAAAAAACTTTTCAAAAACAAATTTGCAGACCTGTGTTATATAACTGTAGACAAGTTGAGTCCGGCACAGGGGTTGGCGGATCCGCAAGGGGATCTTTTACAGGATTTCAAGGCTCTATAACTCACTGCGCTACCACAGCATAAAAAAAAAATTCTTAACAAATTCAAGCGGCCCAATCATAACGCATGTCCTGAATCTGCGATCGAACTCCTACCACAGTTTTTTTAGTTGATAATTAACTGATTGATTAAAACAATTTAGGTTTCCTTATTTTATCATTTGAGCTCTACTAATGATTACAATTTTTGTTTTTACATTTACGTGTTTTTCCCCTTAGTAGCCTTTATTTTTAGGAATTAATTTTAGTTTGTGAGTAAAATATTTTTATTTTATCTCGTTTATTTATCGTTTTAAAATTCCATGCAGGTACAGAGAAAATACATGTTACGGTTCTCTAAAAAGAATCGGAGAAACCGTTTACTTAATATTTAGCTCGTCTCACTCGAAAGTCTGCCAACCCTTGGTCCAGCCTATTATTTAAGCGCGAAGTTAGAATGCCCTCGACGTGTTTTTATTTCGTCCCACTGTCCTACGGAGGACGTTCTTGTCCTCGCCGGGTGTCTAGGAATACGACCCTCCCCCTACCCTACCCCCACCACTCCCCACTCCACCCCACCCCAACCCAATCCAACACCTCACAACGACAGCGACGATAAACAGCGAAGTTCGCGAGTGACGCGCGCCTAACAGCATTAGCAGTATGCAAATGGAAAGTTAATCGAATCCCGTGCTTTCCTTTTGCGAGTCTCGGATGAAACGGCTGCTATTGAATTCCGCGCCGGTTGTGCTCCCCCCCCCCCCCCCACACCCCTCCGCCACCCACTACCCAGCCAATGTCTGGATTCAACGTTCCGACTACCTGAGCCTCGCGCCTCTTCCAGAATCCAACCGATTACCGGAAAGCTATGACGAGAACGTGCGCTGCAGCAATCATGGAGGTATTAGTCTGTGGAGTGGATGTCTATTACATACAGTTGAAGTTACTCTGGTTGCCAACATAAAGGCTGATACTAGACGCCTGTTTAATATTGACATCTTGAAGTGATTGATGTTAAAAACAAAGATGTCAACAACACATAAAGAAATAATTTTGTGCTGTTAACATTTCATTATAAAATATTCCTCTATCCAGATTGGAAATGGGAGTTGGGGATCATTCTCTTTTTTGTCATCAATGATAAAAATAGGAAACATTTCTCACACCCACTCTTCTAGCTTCTTACCTCCACGCAGATTAGATTTTGTCTCTTTGCATATAAGGATAAGCTGAGGGTGGATGAGCAGTTCTGTTTCCGTATTAAGTTAAAAAAAAAAAAAAAAAAAAAAAACTGAATTTTTATAAGGGTGAAAATGGCTAAAATTCATGTTTTCTTGGAAAGCACTCAAATGACTTGTGTTACACATTAATCTTCATTTACACGCCACATAATGTTATGGCTATCTCTGAAAGGTCATGGTTGTCCTATGCATGACGAGAAGACTGCGCGCCAGTTCAGAGGCGATACCGCGCTAGAAGCACTGAGCTAGTGTCGCACTAACATCCCGCCTCACCAACACAAATACAACCCCGACTTGAACAGTAAAGTAAACTGAATAAGGGTTTGCTCCCGCTTTTTGGTTTGTTGACCCAGCCCTCTTAGCATGAGCCCTACCGGCCTGGGGCCCCCACGGGCGTGGATACGGAATACGCCGTATACGCGAAACAGAAGAGGTGTTGGAGATCCAGGTATGACCAGAAGCCTAGGCTAGCCATCTCAGCTGACAAGTGGCTGCGTCCTAAGCTCCTAGACGTTATCAGCATTGCTGGCGCCTACCCCGTTCTCCCACATCACACTGGGACCCCTCAATCACCCAGTGGACCCGTGGTCCGGTGGAGGTCCTATCCAAAATTCTCCTAGCTATCCAGGCTAGTACCGGAGTTGTGTCGCCACTCACTGCGTCGACGCCGCATATGTCCCCTGACTTGAACAGGATACTTAACGTTCTTAAAGATAAAAACTTTACAGACAAGGCGGCCCCCTTAGACAGGTTTAAGTCCCGTAATAATAAACTTAATAATAAAAGGATAAATATTTGAAATTATACTAATATTCAAATTTTTAAAATGCAAGAATAATTAACCTTTATTGCCGAAATTGTTGTTGTAATAAACAATGAAAACCACATTAACTTTTCCCTTCACTTTATAAACAGCGGATAGATAGCACGATTCGTTCGGTTCGCGTCCGTCACCGTAGATGACAGCACGGTAGGGGAATAATAATTTTTAGTTTTTATAATACGATTTTATAACAAATACACATCCCAAATACACCAAACTTATTTATAATGTGTTACAATATTTTTTAAAACATTGTGCAAAAGATCCCGGGTGTAATTTGAATTATATTGTGTAACTGTAAAACACCATTGTTGGTTAAAAACGTAATTGAAAATTCAACATTACTTTTAAATAACCGTACCGATTGTGCTGAAAAACGGTGGATGATCGTTTGATTACACTTTCTCATTCGTCTGTGAGAAACCATTATGGCACCTAAAAAAATATTGGTTGTCTGTAAAGTCGGTTTACGGACGATAGTTTAACGTGACAACGTCATAACAAAACATTGATGAAATGATTGCATACTCTTATGAATAAAATTGAATCATTTTGATTGAATTATCACTATTTTGTATGGATACAAAGAAGGAGTGAAATGAAATCTACAATTTAATTGATAAATTTACTTTAATTTGCACTCATTAATTCAAATATGTTTATTACTTTAACGAAGAGATTATTTTAACTATAACTTTTATACATGTTTGCTATTTAACTTCTTCCAATCTGTGTTATGCTGTTAAGGATAGGACGATTATAGGAAAAGTAGGAAACAAATGGGAGTGTTTCAAGTTTAATGTGCCTCGAAAAAGTGAAATCGATGGTTGTTCCAATAGAGTGGAAGAGAGATAGATGCGGCGCAAGCGTACAATGAGCGTAACGGGACACTTTATCGTGCGTGCAGCCGGCGTTCATCGATTTATTAGACGTTGTCACGTCAAAATTGGTTGTCTGTAAAGTAGTTCTGCTGGAACAAGGGCTCGAATTATTACCCGAGCGACGCGCGCCGCTCGCTGCCGACGATGTCGACCCCTTCTGCCCGGCGATCGAAGCCTTGATGAAGCGCTTTCCCAGGCCGGCGGACTTCGGCAGACATCGGCAGACCTCGCCCGACTTCGCCACCGGAGCTGCTGCTTTTTTTTTTTTTTTTTTTTTTTTTTAGGTGCTGACTGGCGGCGGAGTGAGTGGTCAGTGCAAACACTCACCACCAGGGGCGCTTGCGTCCCTGGTCACTAAATCCAGTACTGGACAACTGGAAAAGCGGACCACGAGTCCAAGTGCCCAACCCCCGCATGGTAGACTCTTTTCTACTCTGTCCAACACTTCATCCAGACCATCCTCTGTCTCCTGTAAATTCCTACACGTAATGCATGCCAATTTGCATCCCGCATGAATGTGCCCAGGGTTTTCCCTGTGTCTATGCAGGTTTTACCTGGGCCCAACCTATCTCTAGTTATAGTCTAGATTTAAGAGTGAGGGGAGTTAGTCATGGCGTCAATCGCTGCCATGGCTGGCCAATCCCCTCCTAGCACATGATGCATGCGACCCTCTCCTTGCATGGCTAATCCCAGCATGACTAGGCGTATAGGCTTCGGCCTGAGACGCACCTAGGTCCCTCCCTAACCCGGACCCCTCCAAAATACACTTAGTTTTAGTTAGGTTAGGAAAAAAATAATAATAATCCCCCACCCCCTCTCCAACCACTTCCCCAGACACAGGCTCAGCCACGCCTGCGGGTTGATTACGAACACTCACTTTGCGGTACGTATAAGTCGCGGTAAACAGCTAAGGTTTATGGAGAATATGGAGAATAGCGCAGGACGAAGCAACGCTATTACGAACACATACATTTTTGTTAAACAACGAATATCGATGACGTTGTGACGGTACATACAGCGATCTTTGATTATGAACACACATTTCGGAAGGTATTTATCGCACCCGTGCTACGTTACACACCACACGTGTGTATCAGTTGGTGGTGTGAAACGAACAAGAGGTTAGCGATGTAATTTAACTGTAATAAGTATTAAATAAACTACAATTTTAGTGGTTAGATTTTCTTTTTATCATAGCCAAAATTATTTACAATGAAGTTTAACGTAAACAATAGTTGAGGTTAGGAACTATTACGGTAGTGTTTTTATGTTTGATACAGCAGTACAAAGGTATTGCAACATTGACGACACAAATTTATCTTAATCCATTGTTAAATTAAATAGTTATCAAACAAATCGTTGATAGTTTAAATGCCCGAAATAAAAAAAATCTAAAAAAAAAAAAAAATCGTGTGTGTTTAATGTATCAGTGATACACGTTTTTTTTTCTTTTTTACAGACAAAATAGGTTATTTAACGCATGCACGTCAGTGGCTGCTGGTCCTTCTGAAGTCAATGATTCAAACCGTGGCTCACAAGTTTCGCGGGTCATAACCTAATAACAGATAAGAAAACTAAACTCTGGTAAATATTATTTAAATCCATCACAAAACGAGGAGAAAATTATTGAGTTGTGTAAACTAACTCTTCGCTCTGAGCCTTAGACTTGAGTTTATACCATTTATTATGTACCCATGTTGTTTTTTTTTCCTTCTCTCTTTCTTACTACTGAAATGTAAAAGTACTCTGTAATATTTAGTTTGTGTGGTTGTACAGTATGTTTGTATATATGTATATATTTGTATTAATTGACTGGTTCTATATCCCGGAGTCCTTACCTCCATATGGGATCTACAGATCAAAAACTGAATAAATAAATAAATAAATAAACGTAACACACGTTGGTTCGTAACTACCGAATGCGGCACGTGCTACGGTGGAGCGCGGACGACGCCGCAAGTCTCCGCGAGTGTTGGTGATCACCCCGCCGGGCCCTCCCCTCCCCCCACCCCCCACCCTGACGGAACTGTTTTGTCCTCGTCTCCTCCGCAGGGGACATGCCGCAGTTCGAATCACGGATCGTCAGCGGAGGGCTTGTTGCGACGTGGCTCAGGTCACGTCCATAAAGGCGAACTATGCAACCGCCCAGGGCGCCAAGTAGCTGGGGGCGGCGCAGCACGACACATAACAGCTCATATAACATGTTTAACGATTATTGAAACTAGATGAAAATGGATTTTTGTAACAGTTTGGAATGTTTATATTGATATAAGTAATTATTTAAAGTCCACGGTGACCTGTTTATTATTTGTAATAAGTAAAAAAGTAAAAAAAAAACACAAGCCTGCTTACATTTGATTGTTAGCAAAATCTTAGGCTTACGTGATGTATTTTGAGGCAAGGAAAATTTTTTTTCGGGGTGTCCGGCCGGGTGGATTGGGGTGGGGGGGGGGGGGCAGTAAGGTTTTTCACCTAGGGTGCCAATTTACCTTGCACCGGCCCTGGTTGCGACGTAGTTCAGGTCACGTCCAAAACCCGAAATACTGTGGGGAACAGGGAATCCCGAAAACCCGCAATTTTTTTTTGTCGCAGGAAGCCCACACATTGTCGTCGTTACACGTCTGTATTAAATGTTCTTGTTGCAATTGTCTCTTCGCTGTAAACCCATTGTGCTCACCTGTGCTGTTATATTTTTCTGACTCAATTCCTTCTACGGTATTGTTTGTGCTGTCGAAGCATGTGGCATCAGCTAATTCCCCCCCACCCCCCACTCATTCCTGATGTTTTTCTATGGCATAACGTGTACATCAGCAATGACGTAAATGAATAAAAAATATATTTTAAAACATTTCAAAAAAATGTTTGAAAGATAAATTTAGTAAACAAAAAGTAAAAAAAAAAATAGCGAAAAGTAATAGTGTTATCAGTGCACTAGATTGACCATCTTTTTGAAAACACGCATTTAATTAATTTCGTGCCCACGACGCAATAGACGTGAAAAGAAATTTTAATGAGAAAGCCTGTCACGCTCGCGAGATTGGATTCACTGACGTAACATATGTGATGGACGAGAGTGACTAGGAATTGACCTTATTCCCGTAGCTATTGTGATCACGGACAGCATCACACCAGCTATAAGCTATAAGTATATATTTTTTTACGTAATTTGTTTTTTGGACGCTATGGATCTCAACGTCTAACTGCTTGGTCTAGTACCCGATATTCGGCTAGATGGGGGATTTTTCTCTTCTGTAAAGTTTCCTCTCCGGGTGGTGCTACAGAATGCGGCGACTGCAGTGAGAACCCGAGGGGTCCATAACCGTCGCTCAAGCCGGGTTTATAAACTTCTCATCAAACGTGAAAACGCAAAAAACGTCAAATAACCACGTGCACGAATACCCCGTTTATAAATTACCCAATACACAAATAATTAACGCATGCATTGGCCAACTTTCAACTTGTAGCGTATCGGGTTGCGCTCCTGCTCTCTACGTTGGAAGTAAATTATTCTAAAGATTTTAAAGATGCAACCATTATGTAAAAAAATAAGGCTACGATTTTATTTTTACTGAACGCACCACGTTTTCGTTCGATTAACTTTTAAACAGCGAAAGAAAAAAAAGATCAGAAAATCACATTTATCGATATTTCACACGTTTTCACGAAGAACATTAACTGTGAAAAGAAGCCCGAAGTTGTAGGGTTGGTGACGTCTGGCGAGTTGCGTGCTTTTTCTTGCGTAACTTGCGTTTTGCGTCCGCGTACTTTTTTTTTGACTGTAAAAGACGCTCTTGATCATTAATATTTCCCCCCACTAAACGTTTGCCACAGTTCTGGTTTGTTCTATGTACACTACTCAAAAATGTTTTGCATCTGTTATTTATTTTTCAAGTATTATAACTAAGATTATACCATTTTTGCCTTTATTTAGGATAGTTTTGAACTGTTACGCTGATATAAAATGTGTACTGTAATTCCTTGTTTGCGGTAAATTGTTGGTCATATGCTTGTACAGAATTTAGTTGGTGCAATATATATTTCATTTTTAACAAGCCGATGATGTAAAATTATTTCAAAGAACTAAACGTATGTTAACTTTACAAGTATTATCCAATTAACAATTTCAAAGGTTAATACTTTACTTAGTTTAAAACATTAAAACATTTTCAATACAATTTTTTAACCATATCATTCTTACTTAAGATTCACTAACTTATGTGTCACGAAATACGGTTTTTGCCGTAATACTAATTACTTGTACATAAAAATTGGAAATAACGTTATTTATAATTAACTGCATAGTTTTTAAGATGTAATAAATATTCCTCTCTTCCTTCACTAACAAATCACAAATCCTTAAAAGCTACTGAACTATTGCAGCTATTCAAAACAAAACCAAAAAAAAAAATATATTCATATGAGGGAAAGAGACGGTCATCGAAGAATATGTAGTTTTAAAACTTTCAAAAACCATATTCATAAATGAAACTCTGTAAAGTTTTCTAAGCCAGAAGCTTGGTTAGAGATTTTTTTTCGAGGCTCGAGCGACGGCCGGTGCGCGACCTTTAGGCGGCTGGGGGCCTCTATTCACGTCGCAATTCTTATCAGGACACTGAATCAAGGACCAGAAGAGAAATATGGGATGAAACTGAAGGTGGATGTGTAAGAAATAAAAAAAAAAGTTTTGACTTCTTCAGTGGAACATTTTTGCAGAGTAAAGACGGAAGGTTTTTTTTTGAAGAAGTTCACGGGAGAATTTTTAATCCCAAATCAAGCCCCCAGGTCACGTGGATGGGATGGAAGTTAGGCCTCCTCTCCTACAACCTCTCGAGGTCTTCCTCCGCCCCCTCCCCCACTTCCTTCTGCCCCGAAGGAAACCTCTCGCCGTAACCCTCATTTCTATATAGAGACAGGCAGACATTCGGTTCATCCCCCCCTCCCCTTCACCCGGTTATCCTCCTTATCTTTCCTTTCTCATGTCGAGAGAGAGAGAGAAGAGAAGAGAAAAAAAAAGTTTTTCCTTTCCTGCCACTTCTCAAACTGCCGCTGGTTACAGCACACTAGCGCCCCCCAACGACACACACGGGAAATAGAGGAAGTTACGGTATCCGTTTCCTGGAAATCGTCGCAAACTCTTAGTGAGGACTGCAGGTTGAAGCTACTTCGAGATAATAGCGCCTTTTACTCACGTCGCCCTGGACTAGACTTCCTGCTGCGCGCGCGCAACTTCTGCGAGTTCCGAACTAACAAACTGTACTTACCGAATAACAGGACATTGATAAGTACGCGCAGTTTTTAACACTTAAAAGTTTTTACTATTTTAAAAAAACCTGCTCAGAACTGTTTCGTAGTTTTATTCTTTTTCTCACATCGTGTCAATTGTGACATCAGTAGATTTATGTCTGAATCATCCTTGTAAACGCCATATAATACAGTTAAAAGAAAAATAACAATAACAAAAATGATTGTATGAATAGACACATGTGAAGTAAAAAAAAATATGACTGCATATAATTGTTATTTTCTGAGTTTTACAAAAATTTAAAATATAGTTATCTGTTTTCAGGGTTATAAGTACGTGTAAAACAACTGATTATAATATAAGAAGTATATATTATATAAACGGGGAGTCTGGACAGGCTGTGTGGAGAAACTATAAAAAATAATTATTAAATTGCATTTAGTGCGATTGAACCCAGGTCTCCGAAGTCCATAGCACATGAAATAAAAAATAAAAAAAAAAAGTTAATTTTTAAGATTTTTGAATAATACAATATTTTTTTTAGTTTTTAGGTTAATAATGGAATAAAGGTGTATTGAATTACACCGTACATATTGTATTTCTGTCACATTTCAAGGTCACGGTCATCCAAGATGGCGGCAGGTCATTTACTTGCACCACGCACCACAGCTTGAAGTCTGTCTCAGAGTCCTCATTTATATACTACTGAATATTGATATTCATATTTTGTGGAAACATTTCTTTTGAAAGTTACTTCATAAACTAAGAAATATAACTTACAATTCACCGTGATGATGTAATTGTACATAAATATAACTCTTACAAAATTGTAGGTATTTATCTGACCTATGTGCAAACTCTTACAAAATTATAGGTGCAAAGTACAAAAATGTTAGTATCACGCATGAATTTTAAAGAAAAAAACAAAGGAAAAATTACTATCGCTCAGAAATATCAACGTTCAAAAAGTAGGCTACTTACACGTAACTTATAACAAAATTTACTATTTGAAAATCACACATACCTACATCGACACTTTAAGTGGATATTAAAACCTTAATATTAAAACATCTTGTTTAAATACAAGTAATCAAGTAAAAATAGATAATTATATACAAAACACGTTTTTAATTTTCAGTCATTAATGTATCGTGATCACGAATGAATAGTGAACGATATTCAGAAATACTTTTTAAACAGTCTAGAGTTAATGAAAATAAGCACGAATGCCTTAAGAAAAATCAGTACAACACATAAATTTCTACTTAAGCATTGTTTGCACTTCCTGATCACCACAATGTAATAATATTCATTTCAGGTTATTACTTTTAATTCGTATTGTGTATCCTAAATACTCACAGATTTTCAGCTATAAATTACTAAGATTTCCCTCAGCTGCGCGCCTATATGCTCGTGATCTTGCTTTAAAAGAAAAAAAACCCTGCTAATTTATTCAAAATTAACGTTAGGCAATAACAAATACACAAGGACAATTTTAAAAGCAAACAAACGCAAATTAAAGAAAAAAAAGGTGCTAGTGCTTATGTACGCGCGTTATAAGTTAAACTTACTTGGCGTAATAAAATGGTAGGTATCATTAAATTTGCATGAAAATAATAAATAGATATAAAATAATAAAAGTACTGGCGTGATGTTATAAATACGGTTGGTATTGAATAAAAAATATCAAATTAATTTTTTAAAATAAATATTAAGTTAATACAAACACGTGCATAAAATTAATTATTTATTTTAGTGAAATAATAGAGATACATTTTAATTAATACTGAAAATCTATAAATATGCTGAGTTTATCCTAATTTATGAATTTTTAATATTTATTAAATCATAATGTAATAATGTAAAATTTATGATGCAAGTAAATTATATATACCTACTTAGGCTACATAAATACAAATGAAAAAGTTATAAACACAATTTCTCTCACTAATTTACACAATAAATACATGTGTTTACTTGTATGGACGAATATACAATATCAATAACTAATGTACAAGATTTAAAAGCGTATGTATATATATATATATATATATATATATATATGTGTGTGTGTGTGTGTGTGTGTGTGTTATTTGTATGTAGCCTTTATTTCATTCTGTGAATATTTCGTTGCATTGTGCGCGCGCAGCTTCAAAGTCCACTCTCATATTTTTTTGCAATGTTCCTAAAGAAGAATAAAGAAAAACAAAATAAAATATGCAGGGAATAGTATCAGCGAGAAGCAGTTAGGCCCCCAGGAGAAGCGAAGGAAGAACGATTGCACAAAATGGCGGCGGAACGAAGTTGAACAACTGCACGTCGGCGCACCGGCGAGAGGCCCCGAGGACGAGCGAAGGAAGAACGATTGCTCAAAATGGCGGCGGAACGCAGTTGAAGAAACAACTGCACGTCGGCGCACCGGCGAGAGGCCCCGAGGATAAAAGAAGGAAGAACGAATGCACAAAATAGCGGCGGAACGAAATTGAACAAACAACTGCACGTCGGCGCACCGGCGAGAGGCTCCGAGGATAAGCGAAGGAAGAACGATTGCACAAAATGGCGGCGGAACGAAGTTGAACAAACAACTGCACGTCGGCGCACCGGCGAGAGGCCCCCAGGATAAGCGAAGGAAGAACGAATGCACAAAATGGCGGCGGAACGCAGTTGAACAAACAACTGCACGTCGGCGCACCGGCGAGAGGCCCCGAGGATAAGCGAAGGAAGAACGAATGCACAAAATGGCGGCGGAACGAAGTTGTACAAACAACTGCACGTCGGCGCACCGGCGAGAGACTCCGAAGATAAGCGAAGGAAGAACGATTGCACAAAATGGCGGCGGAACGAAGTTGAACAAACAACTGCACGTCGGCGCACCGGCGAGAGACTCCGAAGATAAGCGAAGGAAGAACGATTGCACAAAATGGCGGCGGAACGAAGTTGAACAAACAACTGCACGTCGGCGCACCGGCGAGAGGCCACGAGGATAAGCGAAGGAAGAACGAATTCACAAAATGGCGGCGGAACGCAGTTGAAGAAACAACTGCACGTCGGCGCACCGGCGAGAGGCCCCCAGGATAAGCGAAGGAAGAACGAATGCACAAAATGGCGGCGGAACGCAGTTGAACAAAGAACTGCACGTCGGCGCACCGGCGAGAGGCCCCGAGGATAAGCGAAGGAAGAACGAATGCACAAAATGGCGGCGGAACGCAGTTGAACAAACAACTGCACGTCGGCGCACCGGCGAGAGGCTCCGAGGATAAGCGAAGGAAGAACGAATGCACAAAATGGCGGCGGAACGCAGTTGTACAAACAACTGCACGTCGGCGCACCGGCGAGAGGCCCCGAGGATAAGCGAAGGAAGAACGAATGCACAAAATGGCGGCGGAACGCAGTTGAACAAACAACTGCACGTCGGCGCACCGGCGAGAGGCCCCCAGGATAAGCGAAGGAAGAAAGAATGCACAAAATGGCGGCGGAACGAAGTTGAACAAACAGCTGCACGTCGGCGCACCGGCGAGAGGCTCCGAGGACGAGAGAAGTGAGAACGCGGGAGCGGGGGACGCGATGGCTATCTCGACGTGGCCGGACGACGCCGCGAGGGACCGGAGATAGCGAGGGGAGTAACGACCGCCCGTCCCGGCATCGGTCAAGCCCGTGCGGGCGCCCCGACGTGCTGCCGGGTTTCTTCTCGTGGGTTGGCGCGCTGCGGGCGCCAGGGGCATCTCACGCTTCTACGGCCTCCTCGCCGTTACGAACTAACGATCCGTTAAGCGTCCGACCGTAATCCGTCCGTCCGACAACAAGCCGAGCAATTCACAACCAAGGGGGTGGTCACGTCTGCTCGATAACATGGTAACTGTGTGAAGCCATTTTTATGAAGTGAAACTTCTTTGTTTTTTTATTTTTTATTTTCCTAACCTAAATTAAAACTAAGTGTATTTGGGAGGGGTCTGGGTTAGGGATAGACTCTAAGTGCGTCTCAGGCCGAAGCCTATACGCTCTAGTCATGCAGGGTTTAAGCCATGCGGGAGAGGGAGCATGCATCATGTGCTAGGAGGGGGATTGGTCAGCCATGGCAGCGATTGGCGCCATGACTAACTCCCCTCACTGACTATTCTAGACTATAAACTAGATAAGTTGGGCCCAGGAAAAACCTGCATAGACACAGGGAAAACCCTGGGCACTTACATGCTGGATGCAAAATTGCATGCATTAATTAGGCTAAATGCGGGTAGGCTACGGGAATAGAAGGATGGCTCAGGAAGAAGAGTTGGAAGAGTAGAAAATATCTACTAAGCAAGGGCGGGCACTTGGACAATTTTGTTCGCATTGGGGGTTTTGGGCATAACTTAAAACGATTCTGACGCTAAAAGGACGGAGAATATGTTTTTGACGGTGCAGAGAACTTTTCGGGCCTCGCTCCCTTCAGCGGGCTCCACGTGGTGGCGTGTGGCTCAGGTGGAACCCCGCCATGCTGCAGGGATAGGCGGGTCGCGGCGGTAGGGACCCGCCTGCGCCTGACGCCACCAGACTTGCTGGCATCTAGTTAGGGAGTATTTGGACAGAGGGCTACACAACGGGGTTTGAGCTTATTGTTGTGCACCACACCATGAGCCATATTCGCAAGGAAATTGTGTTTTTCAAGTACTTATTATTTTAATTACTTCTGTGAATTACGATTGTAAACAATATTTTATGATTATTGTTTTAGCTGTGTAAATAAATATAATTTTTTGTATAATGCTTTTAACGCTTTTGTTTGACAAGGTAATTATTTGACTGACCAAATCACACATCTTATTATAATTATGAGCTCACGAGCGATTTAAGTCCAACTAAGAATATACTAGCTAAAAAAAAAAAAAATTGTTCAAACAAATGCCGTTCGTGGAATATTATTTTTTTATTTTCACTTTTATGACAGTATGGTTATAATGTAAAGAATTACCGTGATGAAGGTCCGTGCCGTTTAGTTTTCCCGCCGCGGAGTGGCGGATATGTTGTCATTGTTCATTCTTTCGATGGCAGAACATTATCAATGCCTATGATTCACTGCAGTTTGTCTATGTAGCATATTGGCAGAATCTGTTGCACTCTATCTCAATGATGTGATATTTGCAGAAAAATAAAATCAGTCTGTTAGAATGCTTGATCACACCTAACATACACATAATATAAAATTAAATTAAAAACTAATTTATTAAAATCAACCCTAGCTCCGATATCTACTAAACATTTTTCTTTATGGTGTGAGTATTTCAACACTGAGCCTAATATTTAAAGTTAATTAATCAATATTGATTTATCAATAATTATTGATATCCTGATGTGTTTTTCTGAACAGCGACGGTGTTCACCA
Source organism: Bacillus rossius redtenbacheri (assembly GCF_032445375.1). NCBI lineage: Eukaryota > Metazoa > Arthropoda > Insecta > Phasmatodea > Bacillidae > Bacillus > Bacillus rossius. The sequence goes on from NC_086334.1 coordinate 27,028,161, forward strand.
CAGCATTTGAGTGGAAGAACAATGGCGATGGTGAATAATTTAAAAACTAGTTATTTTGAGGTTTCCGAGTTGCGTTTTAAGCAGTGTTTTAAATAGTTTAATACATTTTAATGAAGAGTTATTCTGTACTTACCGTTAATGTTTTAATTATCCACGGCAACATATTGATAAAGCTTAATTTGTACTAACGCATGTACTGGAGTAAATGCCCAATAAGAATTTTAACCCCCCAGTTACGTGTTTTATCAATTTTTTTTTATTTTGTGTATGTTGTAGATATTTAAATGCATTTGGTTGATGCCCACATTCTTTGTATTCACAGCTCATTAATATTGAAGGACGACATTGTGAAGTCTTCAGACAATGCAGCAAGGCCACAACGCACGAGTTGTTCATATGTTTAACGAAATCTAATCATTTGTATTTGGTACCACGTGTCATTGAGGGGACTACGTCAATAAATATATAGCTACTAGTTTGAACTATTCTGTATTTTGGCACATAAACACCCTCGCACATCCTATAATAACGTTTACGTATTAATTTCATTCGTCCGTCCAACGAAAGTTAAAGCCAGGTATGGTTTTGACGGACAGACGGACGGACGGATGGATGAGACCGATCATTGTGAGTCCAGCCTTACGGTTCTTTCACGGACACTTCAACGAAGAATTCACTTCAAACGAACGAAGAGCTCTTCGTGATAATTACATGATTGATTTTTCGTATTAAATACGCCATATTCCGACTTCAGAGTTATGTAAGTAGTCCGTTTTGAAGCTGGTGAACAAGGGCGTGGAAGGTAAAATAAAGTCTTTACTGTGTATTTAACACGTTTTGGAAGGCTTTTTTTTAATACTCCAATATGAATTTTGTGAGTTCATGATCAAAGTAGTAAAATTCTAAACCTGAAATTTTACGAAGAAATCAGTAGTATATATAAAACAATATTCGCAAATTTGAGAATATCGCTGGCTAATTTGTAACAAGTGTTCATCGTAACTTAGAGTAAAAAAATTTTAACAGCGCACACGCAAGGCATTCAAACGATGCCGAGATTTTCTCATCATAACACGTAGTCTATGGGAATTTTATCTCTCATGCTCTACTTAAGGGTGTTTAGCACATCAGTTAATTTTATTAATATTTTAAAGAGAAAAACTATAGTATTTTAAGTATCGTTATTTTTATAAATTGTTTGTACTAGTTTTGAATATTTGCTGTCGAATTATAATTCTCTAGGCCAGACTTAACTCGCCATGATAATTTTTTTTTCATGAATCCAATACTTTTTTGCAAAGAAATAATTTAAAATCATATTCAAGAAGAAAAATTGTGTGTTTCATGTAACCCCATTCCTCCTAATATCAAAGGATTTTGGAAATGAGTGACCACGACACAACTAATCAGGAAAAAAAATTGACTTTGAATACTTAGTTACTGGACTTAAAAAACAAAAAACAAAATTACAAGTAAATATAAATGGTCACATAATACGCTGCAGAACACTAAATTAAAAGTTTATGCAGTGGAACATCATAATAAATTGTTGTAGTTAAAAAATAATGGTATGTAAATACAATAACCGAAGAGGAGAACAAGAAAGATTACAAATTAATGGATTTTAGGTAATTTTTAATGCTTATAGCTACTTTAAAATGACCCATTTATAGAAATTGAAAAACTAAAATTAAATAGAATTTAACCAATTTACTATCATCGATATTTTTTAAGTGTTTAGAAACAGCATTGAAAAGTGTTTTAACTAAAACATAGCATAGTCGTTACAAATAAACCACTTTCGTATAATTTCCATGTTAGTTTTTTTTAAAAGATTCAGTGTAGATTCATAATATTATTTTAGTATAGTAGCATGCATTTGTGAGGAATAATTCCTTCATTGAATTTATTTTTATTGTAAACAAATATTTTTTTATAAAAAATTCAGTACATTTATGTTTTAGTCACGTGGGACAAAGACATTGTCTCAACTTCACCACATCGATAAAAGAGACGAGCTAAAATGCTAAATTAAAAAAAACAAACATTTACTGCCTGAAAAATCTTCATAACGCTGTGAAACTTTCTTTTATGCGCGGTGACCAAATTCATGCGTAGAAACCTATTACGGGGGGTGCTATTGTTCGACGGGGAGACACTGCTTTCGGCCGAGGACAGCTATCACGTCTACCTCTCTCCCTTCCTTCTCTCTGTCTCTCTCTCTCTCTCTCTCTCGCTAACTCTCATCGAACAGGGTCGGGAATTGTGCCCGAAGCCAGGTCGGAGGATGAGGTTTTGCACTTGAGCGAAATTACATACATTTTCGCTCGATAAACTCAGGGGGCGAACAATACCGGGGGAGTCAAAGCCTCACAATGAAATCCTCATTTGAATACAGGCTCCTGTCAACCCCTAGATCCCCACCTCTCCCCCCCACCCCTCCGACACCCTCCTTCGCACCCTTCACGGCGCTCGGGCGACCTAGATCCCTGCAAGAAGTGTTCGCCCGACGATTACCGCCCTCTGTCGGTGTCAGGCATTGTGCGCGGGTGCTGAGCGCAGCGCGCAGTTTCCCCAGACATGTTTGCAATCATTAGTAGCAAATCATTAGCGTTAGCGTTCGACAGAGGAAGGTTAAAAGCACAGCAAACCGGCAGAAACTCCCCTCACCTCCCTCAAACTGATTTTTTTTTTATCACTGCGACTGTAAAACGAAATTAAAAAAGGTGTGTTTATTCTTACGTACACGTGTTAGAATTCTCAGTATTCAATATTAATATAAAAATGTATATAAAATTATTTAACTGAGTAAAATAATCTAGATATATTTTAATTATTAATGAAAATCGTTAAATATGCTGAATGTTTATTTTAATTTAAATTTTTTAAATTATTTATTAAATAATAATGTAATACATTATAACCTATCCTAATGCAAATTAATTACACGTACGTAAACACAACTTAACTCATACCAATACAGCTATTTTCCTTATTCCATATCACGTGATTTTCGGTGTTACCGAAAAAAAATATATATAGAATTTGTAAGTAAGTAAAGAAACGCTACATGCCTACGGACCCAGATCCTGACGTTCAGTTAATACGTTCTGCAGACGCACGGGGAATGCAGCGCAGTAAAGCTGGCAACACTGGATTCGCCTCCTCGTTGCCGTAACCAAAACACAAACACACACACACACACATATTCACATAGCCCACGATGCCGGCTACACTGTGCCGCTGTGAGTTCACAAGGATTCCTTTGCCGGCGCGCGCTGCTCAAGCGAAACTAAATAAATAAATAAATAAATAAATAAATAAAATAACGATTGGTAGAGACCTGCAAAATTCGCGGATTCATTCGGTGATAGGCTAGAATTCAAACACATATACCTCTTAGATAATTTTGTTATTGGCTTACTGTTCATCTGGACGAATCTCAACCAGTTATAAACCCTCAACCAAAGAACGATAGAATCACAGACAAACCAGCTGAGACGACTTACAATTCGGCAGCCAAAGAACTTGCGTTATTTGCCCGAGTGTACAGGGGTATGTGCAGTATATCCTGAAGGCCATCGAAACCGCGAATTCTGCAGGTCTCTAACGATTGGTTTGCGGTAGGAGATTAGACAACATCATGCGCCCGTGAAGTTGCACGTCAGGCGCTGCTCACGCTAAACAGCACCCACAATGTTTCAGATACATTCCAGACATGACCCACTGAAGCATTATAACTCTGAAACATTTTTAATGTTCCTACAACGTTGTTGAAACGTTTTGAAGATTTTCAACTGAATGAGGTTAGGGAGTGGGTTAAAACACAGGAGGTGGCACGACGTAATACACTTTCATCATTTGAAACGTCGAAGGGAAACTGTAGAACCGAAAACTAAAATTAAAAAAAAAAACTGATTTTTCTTGCCTCTTGTGGTACCGTTGTTTGTATTAATTACAGTATATTGTAAACCTATTCGAATTTTTATTAGGATTATTTAAATCCTCTTATTATTCCTGCCTATGAGATAATTGGGAAAGTTGCGGTGTTATGAATTAAAATACATTGAATTTTAAATTACAAAATGCCTTAACTTTGGGTTCGAACCCAGAACCCACCATCCCGTGGCGTACTGGAGCTTCATTCAGCTGCGTCGCGGAGGCTGACAGTTTTGGGGAAATAAATTATGAAACCACGATGGTTTTATTTCTTTCAAAAAGAAACCTTAAAAAAAAAAACTTCCCTTAATGCACAATTCAGGCGTGGCCAGTATAATTACTGTACTTAAAAAGAGATGTGAGTTATTAAAAAAAAGTGAAAGTTTCAGTACGTATCGGGGCGCAAGTCTCTAGAGGTCCGGGTTTGTTTTCGTGGCGGGGCTGTCCCCGGATATTTCCCGAGTGAGAAAACGTAGCGGACGTTGCCGCCAGCTGGTGGCTGGTTTCCTCTGGGTGCACCGGCTTCTCCCCAGCCACGGCATTCCTCCTCTGCTCGCTTCTCCAGCTCAACCACCACTCGTCGTCTCCAGCGAACCCGACGTCGAAGAGACTTCATCCGTCCATTCATTATTTCCTTTCTACTACCATTCATTCGTTCATACATACGTTTACTCGTTGATTAATACATACCTTCGTACATTCATTCATCCATTCTATCATTTATTCATTATTTCTATCGTTTATTCATGCTGTCATTTATTCTGTTGTTCATTCATTTATTCAGAAATTCCATTATTTATTCGTTTCATCATTCTATTGAAGTTATACTTCTTTAGACGCGTTATGGAAAAATGATGAGATTGAATTTTTTACGATGCGCGCGCACAGGAAGATGGCGGACCCGCGCGTATGAACATAGGCTAAACACAATATAAGGTCACTTTCATAAAACATTAGGGAACATAAAAAAAACGCAGTGGCGTGCCAAATGAAACTTAATGTTAGTGAAACTACCCTGGAATACATTTGGTAAACTAAAATAGTCATGGTAAAGAGTAATTTCAAGTTAAAAAAATAAACTTAAGGACACCGGTATTACACCAATAACGAACCCCATGATTGTGTCAGGATTCGTAGCGCACTGGTTAAAGTGCGCTGATAATAGGACAGTGGTTTGAAATTTGGTGAGAGATTTTTTTTTTTCATTTTTTTAAAATTACAGATTACTGGACTATACAAATTTCTGCTTTAAGAAAATAAATATGAATACATTTTAATTGTTTATCGTATTGCGTACTGAGTACTTACTTAATTAATTATGTTACAGTAAATAGTTCAGTGCCTTAAATCAGAAACACGTGACATATGTACACACGTTATTTTTTTTTTTATATAAATTCATTGTATCATTCATTAATTCCGGTATTCGCTCATCCATCGCTCGTTCTGCGCACGCGTATTGGCCTGAGCGCCGGGGCGCAGCGGAATGTGTCACCGCGTGATGGAAGCGACGGAGACCGAAGTAATTCGCGACCGGAAACGGGAAGCCGGCGGCCGTTTTCCCCCCGAGCGAGCCTGGCGCGCCCGCGTCTAACGACCGCACCGGAGCGCCCCTGGCGGCAGAGCGCTGCATCGCCGGTTTCCCGGTGAAATATTTACCGGGCCGCCAATAACACGCCCCTACTCCCCCCCACCCTACCCTGCTTCACCCCCTCCCCCCCCCCCCCGAAACCAAGCACGAACTGCGCTGTAAAGTATTGACAAGATCGGATTACAAAAAAAAGTGACTAAAGCCCACCCATAAATCCTGCACTCGTCCATAAAACTGTGGGCTGACGCCCCCTGGAGTTCGGATCCGACCCCGCATGAAGAATGCATTTTCACTGAAAGTGTTATCCGTCATTTAACCGGGGAATGGCGCGCCAGATACGTGGGCATTAAATTGTAGACCCGTCGTTAAACTTTAAGCCCTTTAAACTATGCGACAAATCCCGTGCAAATACACACGGAATTTTCTCTCTCCCCTACACCCCTCCCCCCTTACCAAACACAACAAAACTCGTAAACGGAATGATGAAATAGTAAGTCCAAGCGACATGGCGAACAGTTCATATTTAGTTGCAATCATCGTATTGTTGATTTTGTTTGTACACAGAAATTTACGGCCATTTAAATTACCCACTTTTAAATTAACATTGTAGCCTGTTTTTTTAATTGAAAAAGATGTATACAGATATCTACCATATTGTAATTGTATGAAGAGTCAAAATTTTCACTGGAAATGAATTTCAGTGGTAAGATATCGCAGGTTTTACAGAAGTATTAAACCTGGGCCTATCCTTGGTAAAACTTCTTGGTGATTTTTTCTATACTTTCATCAACAATTTTGGTATTATTACCGTGTCGAAAATTTTATATTTTCTTGGGTTAGTATAAGTTGTATTTTATGAGGTTTCAAGCTCATTTGACGAGCGTCTTCCAATTCCCGAATTTACTCACTTTATGAGCACCCAGGTGGTTTGAAGCCTATTTGGGTTTTGACAGTTCACCTCTTCAGGTAAGCCTATATGTGCCTATATAGAAATGTGAGTGGGTGATTTTTCAGAGGAAGATTTTTCGTTCGGGAAAAGTTTCTAGAAAAATATAAACACAGTTTTTTTTTTAGAAAATTTTCTCTCTTACTAACACCAACTAAAAAAAAATTACAGGATTGAAGATAGGTTGAAATACGTAATAAAATATTTTCTGCAGATTATTAGGTAACATTTAAACAATTTTTTTCGTTCATCTCAGTTGTCAGAGGGTATCATGGATCCTTCCCAACTCTCAAATGTTAAGTATGTTGTTACGTTTTAAAGAAGGACCACATAATTTTTTTATTAGGTTCTGTTTGTTTAAAATTTTTGACAAAATTTAGTGGTTTCTTTAGGCGAAAGTATTATTTGCGAGAAAATTTTCCGGTTTTGCGGGAAAACTTTTCCGGTTAATTACGGGAACATTTCCCCCCAAAAATACTCGACTAACATCTTTAAACCCATCCGTGTGATGTAATTCTCTACTTTGTCCTTTTACCGTTCGCTCGGACAAGTAGGTTATCCGGACAAGGCTGCAGCAAACTGCATCGCCGATGCGACAGCTGCGGGGATGGCGCAGTCCGACTGCCGGATTCGGGCAACCAACCGCATGGCCGCGTCGTAGCTGCGGTAGAAAGCCACAGGATTACGAGAAAGTAGGCCTTCGATTCAGTTATAGTTCAGTGGGTAGCTCAAACCCCGCTCTGTGCGTGAGTGTGTTGCGAACATGCCACTGCAAAATCGCCGGAAACAGGGCAGAAATAGAATGAATTTGACTCATGACTTGAGGGGTTGGCAGTTGGCATGCCTGTGGGGAGCATTTTCATCTGTGCCTTCCGTCAGGGTTCGCCACGTGATTGGTCTTTTGCCGTTAACCTCGCACCACAATCTTTTGCTTCATTGTAAATGCAGTGCCCTGTCAAACAATTTCTCCTTCAATTCACGAAGAAGGCTGGTTACAAACTATCCAGGGATCTTCGTAAATGTACGGACAATGAGTTCACCTGCTTTGAACACGAACTCAAAAGAATATTGGTACATTAACAAAACATTAAAAAAGGTTAAATCTACAGTGTTTGTCCACGCGACTGTTCTTCATTGAAAATACTTAAATTTACTGTTATATTTAACAGTGTAGGTAGAGTTTTGCGTTGCGCAGCTATGCACCTGGGCTTAATGGAACGGGTTCTCCAATATAGTAGTGGTCTCCGAACGACGTGTGTCCCGAATATGCTTAGCTGATTTATGCCAGTTGAATAGATGGAACTACTGACACTAACTATTCACGAACGTGACACTTCAACTTTGCTTCAAAACGTGACGTTTTAGATGTCACAATGGACACCACCCTCCCCCCTTTTTTTGTCATCGGCCAAAAATATTAATTTTTATTGCTTGGTTCTGTATATTTATATAGTTTCTATGCTATAACATTAAGTAATATTCGATAACTAAACACTAGAATGAAAGAGAACCATCGCGATAAATTTACAGGAAAATCCCATCAAATAAAAGCAATGATAGAGTAGTTGGATTCTGACTTCGATTTATTAATTTTTAAAATAAATGCATGAAAGATTTTGCTTTGACTATTTATATAATTTTATTGCAGTATTTGATATTCAATACGAAGTTATTTTTTTTCAAGTAGGATATTATTTTTAATATTGTAAATTTTTGTGCCAGCGAGCAAGATTACTAAAAAAAAAAAAAAAATACGAACTTATATGTGATATAACACATTCTTCAGTGTGGCTGTCCCAAAAACCGCTGCCTTACCAGTTGGCTACACCTCAATAAGATTACTAACCCAGATTTAATTTGTATTTTATATGGGTATTATTACAATAGCCGGCTGATTATATGGATGCACTGTTTAAATTTTGTTTTCCCCACAGTCTTAACATTTTGATAATTTTCTAATGTTAACAATTGCTCGACAGCTAGTGATATTGATGGGTAGTTTTTTTCAGACGTCGAAAAAAGGAATCGTTGCAATTCCTAGACGTCCGGGGCGTTGGTCGTTGGACGGGCCCCGGAAGGAAGCCCCAGGAATTACAATCAATTACCCGGGAGAGGGCGTAATCCGCAACGCTCACCCCCCCCCCCTTTTTCCCCTCGAACCCCCTCCTCCCGCATTAATTACCGCGGCCCGCTCCGAGGGGCGAAGGGGTGCACTTTCAGTCTAGCGGGAGGGGTGAGGAGGGGAGGGGAGGGGAGGGGCTTGCCCGACCGCAAAGTCGTCAGATCAACCTTGATTAACCGCACGCGAGCGGCGAGCGTGTGTGTGTGAGAGGATCTCTCTCAACAGCTGCGCTCAATCGTGCGGGGGGGGGGGGGGGGGGGGGGAGCTTCGACCCTTCCCTGACCACCCCCCTTTCCCCTCCACGCACGCCAGACAGGACCCCACACGGAGTCCTGTTCGCGGTCGAACCACTGCGCCGCAGCAGACTGCCAGTCAGCTGAGCTCCCTCACGTCTCCACCTCCAGCGCTCACACTAAACCTGTCACGCATTCCCCCCCTTCAAATTATACTTCATTAGGAGCCTTACAAAAATAAAATGATAGCGAATTTTTACCATGCAACGATATTTTCACAGAATTAAAAAAAAAAAAAAAACTACATACAAATAAAAATTATATATGTGCTTTCAAATCTTATACTTTTTTTATTAATATTGAGTAATGGTCAATATTATTAAAAAAAACATTTATTTTTTTGTAAATATTAGTGATATAAATTGTGTTTATGAACGTGTTCAAGTTCTCGTATGTAGAATTTACTTGTATTATAATTTATAAATTATTATATTATTTTACAAATAATAACTAATTAGTATAGACATTCAGCATATTTCATTATAAATTAAAAATCATGTCGATTGTTTTACTAAATAAAATAATTAATATTATACACGTGTTTAAAATGAAATTGAAAACTGAGTATTTAAAAAATATATATTTTTTAAAAATTATACTTTAGTAACCGTATTTATAATATCACACCAGTCCTTTTGTTATTTTATTTATATTAATGATTGCATGCTAAAATAAAGTTAGTGTTTTTATTACACCAAGTAAGTTTACCTTCTAACGTGCGTACATAAGTACAAGCACTCATTTTTTAAAAGTGAAATTACTTTACAGCTGATGAGATGATTCGAGATCAAAGAAAAATTAAAACATCAAGGCATGAATCTAGTTTAGAACTCTAGCCTCTTTAAAAAAAAAATATTCACCGCTGATATACTTCAATTATCATAGATTTTATTTCACATTAAGGCCGGGTTTATGAACTACATAAGAAACGCAAGAATGCACGAAACTCAAGACTTAAAAAAGTTAGATAACAACGTTTTCAATTATCAGTTTATAAATTACGTAAGAAACAAAAAAAAAAAAAAAAAAAGCAGACTCAAAATCTTGCGTATTGGCTTTCGTTTTTCCACCTTCCATAATTTAAAGGAAGTGGCCCGAAACCTTTAAAGATGCAGAAGTAATGTGTATGTATATGAGGCTACTATTTTTTTTCATAACCCGCATTAAGTTTCCACTTATAAAACTATCTATTAGTTTACGATGAAGAAAATGTCTTTAACAGTTCAAAATGTTCTGTTAATTACTTCTCGCGTACTGCTTATTTTATATAAGTACATCATATTTTTCTTGCGTTTATTACGTACTTATAAACCCAGCCTAACTATCTCAACTCTAATCTTTGATAGCATTGGAAATCATTTTTTTTTATATTACTTACGTCCCATTACAACACCGAAAACTTGTGGCTTTAGGTCTGCTAGGTAACTTATAAATTATTTAGTTGGCGAAGTTAAGCAAGTAAAACCCGACTACAGCAGTTTTGTCCGCCGTTGGTTGAACCCGAAGAACCTCGTAAGATGGCTTCGTCTACGTCTGGGACGTAATGGTTCTCCTCGACTGGAAAGTGTGATGGCACAGAGAGATTTTCTCGTGAGGGAAGCAGGGGGAGTGTGCTTTCACGGCGTTTTAAAAGCGCTGTTACCATCTCGGAAGTTTCAGTGAATTTCCGTGTATTTTGACATTGCTTTCCGAGTCCCTGGTCCATTACTTTCTTTGCCGGGAATTTTACGTCCTCGTGAAGGATTTGAGACGCCTCAATGAATGTCTCTGCCTCGCTCAGCGTACATCATTATCGCAGAGAATTCAGTAATATATATATATATATATAAATATAAATATATATGCATATTCTGCAGGGGAAAAAAATGTCAACTTAAAAGCGTTCGTAAATATCTTTGATGACAAAAATGACATTAAATTCCGACCTAGCAAGCTGGTGTGATAATAAAAATTAACTTTCGAGAACATCTGGGTTTGAGTCCCGTATCACACGTTACCGACATCAGCTCACGCAAATGCTGGGATGTGTACCAATCAAAATCCGTGGCTGGTTCATTTCTCGGTTACCCTTCTCACCCACGTTGTATTTATTCGCGTATAATGATAGCAATGTCAGTGAGACGTAAATACGCGGCCAATATATTATTTTATAGAAGTACGTAGATAAAAATCGAAGTGCCTGTGATTTTCAAGTTGTTTAATACAAAATATTTTTTTTTTCAAGTGAGAAAATTTATACCTTAAAATAAATATACCGTAATTTTAATTTTATTTTTGAATATGTACGTACACTACGATGTAACTCAAAACTGCCAAGGTCATTGACAAAATTCAAAAAATGTTATAGATTAATATAGTATTTATTGTGATATCTCAAACCTTTTAGAAAATATGATGATAATTATTTACCAAAATAAAGTAGCAAGAATCATTATATTAATTTAGATTGTAAATTTTTAAACAATTGAATAACTGATGGGTTTGTGAATTGACAAATAAGTATCATGTTATAACTATATATATGTAATTTTTATTAAAGAATCTCCTTCTATAACTTGAGTCATTGTGGATTTTTAACTTTTTAAAATTAGATTTAAGTTTTTGTTAAATTAATTTAGGGTCTTGTACTTGATAGGTGAATGATCAGGTAAACGAAATCGCGGGAGAGCTATTGTAAATAATAAATATTTACGTATAAGTGAATTTTATAACCTATAATAAATTAAAATACATTAATAATTAATGAAACTTCAAGGACTTTGTTTTACCCTTTTTTTTTCGACGAGTCACAAATAATACGCATGAAAGTAATGAAACTAAGTTTTCTACATTTTTCGATTAAAATAATTGTTTTTCACCTAATGTCTTGCAAAAATTTACAAAATATTTCTTTTTGATGTACCGTGGTTGCAATAACATAACTCTAAAAATAATTGATAAAAAAAGCAAATAAATATGGGTGGTTCGGAGTTACTTTAACTGAAATGATCCGATGTTTTTATAGTACATGATGTGATTTTTAGCCTCTTTTTATGTTATTATTTTGGGAGAAGTAGACGTTTACGACTTATAGTCTGAAGAATTACCGCTAGTGAGATATTTTATTTAAGTTGTGAACATATAATTATACTTAGAATATTCACTTATAATAAAATGTTGACTTAGTTAAAAAAAAATAAAACGTTTATTTTGGTAGTATTTTCACGCCACAGTAAAATACCAATTTTTTTTGGTCAGTGAATACATAAAATTCACTTAAAAAAATACATAAATGTAACTTTTGCCTGTTGTATTTTCTAAATGTCAGACAAAAAGATTTGTGCTCAAAACAATTATTTTATAACGCACTGAATGGCTAGAAAGTACGTAGGTTCGATAGAAAGGCCCACGGTGTGAATATGTGGTTGCGCTGGTGACCTTAAAAGCCAGCAATATCAGCAGCTATGACTGTTACTTGACCAGACACTTTGAACTAGATCATCTTCTCGACTCTGAATGTAAATTTGTAACTTTGACCGTCCATAAAACATTCTAGACAGTTGTGAAAACGTTTTTTTTTTCTAAAAATTTTAAAAACTTTATTATTTAGATTATTTATTATACAATGTTGCTCTAATATGTAAACATAAATTAAAATGTTAAACATTTTGATAGAAATAAAAATATTATTACTTAAGTGCCCATACAGGCTTGTGCTAGCAATCCACTTGTCATTCCGTAACGTTAAAAATCTTCACGTGGATATATTTTTTAAAAGAGCGATAGAATAAAACAAAACATTCGATAGTTAAAAAAGTTACAAACGAGTAATATCTAGTTGTTTCCCTTTCGTTTCTAATAACTGCCATCTTGATTCATCGTTTGTTCACTTTTTAGAACCACGATTGCATATAGGTCCACTTCACTTGATTTTCTTGACTGGAAATTTTTCAATTTATGTTGCTATTTGTGGCAAGGAATCATACACTTTCAAGACAGTTTGTTTTCTTTCGTGAATCTCGTTCAGTCGACCTCCGTAGCTTAGTCGAATGCACAACGGCTAACGTTGCGAGAGGTTCTGGGTTCGAGTCCCGGGTAAGACGTGGGTGTTATTCTACGTAAGAGTATTTGATGGATGATATGATAATAAAAAGGCTTCGAGTAATAAAAGGAAAGTGCTGGTTGTGGGTTGTGGTCAATAACCTTTAGACCACACATATATACTTAAATTAATGATTTTATAACACAAGTATAAGTAATTCATTTTAAGAAAACGTTTAGTCCAAAGCTTTTTTATGACTGTTACATAGTAACCCTGATTCGAGCCAGCTAAACAATCAGTATTTTTACACGGGAGCTTGTTAGTTATACCAGTTTGGTTTGACAGGACATGCGATGAAAAGACAATTCTAATGCATCATGCAAGCCACCAGCTAGAGTCGGGTGAGTTAAGCCAGGCCGACCGCCACTGCCATTCGAACTATGGATTATTGAACTCCGTTTGAGTCACGTATCTGACAACAGCTGCCTCTGACATAACAGAGGGCGAAAATGGCTAGCGCCTGTTCGACGACGCAGCAAATTTCCGTGCTGCTGAACCCGTATCGGGGCCCGCAGTTCATTTGGAATGTGGATCATAAACTGGTCATTACGAATGCCAACAAAATTAAAATCACGGTCATTGGCTCACTTTTCTTGTACATTTGATGCAGCAGCAGATGGAGATAGACGGCAAGTAAAACAATTGAGCACTGTCACGTTCAACCGTTCATGACATTGCGTACACCAGGCTGCACATAAAATTACCACTAATCTGGCTAAAGCAAAATACGCAAAATTTCAAATGTATTCTGGGCATCTTCAAGTCATTGCTTGGTTTTGATTGTTCAAAGAAACTTATCAATCGAGAAATAAAATTTTCGTTTTGGCAAATCGTAACAATGAGGTACGCATGAAGTTTGTGCCATGAAATAATGCACAGTGAATAGAAACAAAAAGCTGACACTTTTAAAATGGGTTAGCCAGCAGATAGCTTGGTATTGTGTTGAATTACTTTACTTGATTGGTTAGTAATTAGTAAATAAGAGTTTATGTTTTATCATTTGTTTTTTTTATTGTTAGGGATCAGAAGGTAAACTAAATATCAAAATCACTTAAAATATTCTTGCCAGAACAAATCTTTTGCTTTACAATATAATACCTTCTGTCTTGTTATGCCAGACTATAACGTCTCTCTAAAAAGATGGTCATCCTACCACTAAATCTGCACGTAGCGGGAATATTTTTAATTTACTACGTCCGTGCTTTTTAACATAGAGTTCTGTGTCACTGGATTAACAAATTTTGTTAAAATTTTCTTTGGTAGAAAAAGATAAATTTACCAATTTTTTTTTTTACTTTGTAACCTTAAAGTTTTTACTCAGAATTTTTAGCTGCTTTATTAACAACATCATGCTATCGCGAATAAAAGTTGTTAGATTAAATAACGGAGAGAAATATACATATGTAAACTAGATGCTTGCACAAAATGATACATATTTTCACTATAAAGTTCCAAATTATACTGGTTACACATTATTCCGAGTATATTTACGAAGCTATCCGTAAATTAAACGGGCGATGTTTTACTTTCTTTGAACGCGAGTTCACTTGGAGTATTAAAAAAAACCTTCACACCACACGCCTGTTTACCCAGTTTACAAGTGAATTCAGATCTCGGAAGCCGGGATTACACGTAAACTGTTAAAAAAATCTCACATTCAATTTACAAAGAACGCTGGTTACACACTATCCAGGGATCTTCGTAAATTCACGGATACTGAGTTTTCTTACACTTTGAAATGAATCCAAAAGAATTAAAAAAAAAAAAATAACTGGGTTAGATCTAAAGCAAGAATACTCGTCTTTTTTTCAGGTGTGTGTTTATCTTTGTTCAGAACGAAACATATACGACTCGTAAGTCTAAATACAGTGTAGTTTCTACGAAGATTCAGTTATTTGAAATTGAAGATAAATCTTAGTTTTTTTTTTTTTTTTTTTTTTTTTTTTTTTTTTTTTTTTTTTTTTTTTTTTTTTTAAAGAAAATCTTCGCTAGGAAGGCCGTCAACTTACTGTAATTTCCCAACAGCGTAGTTACCACGAAGATCCAGTCGTCCGGAGCTAGGAAGTCCTTGGTTTATTTGAGGTTCGTTCTTCGCTGAACGGCCCGCGTGGACCAACTGTAATTTCCAACGGCGTGCACTCGGCCAACTTACTTGCATATTTCATTTCGCAAACGTGTTATCCCGTGCTCGTAGCGGGGTTTCGGCTGCAGCCCCCCCTTTTGCCGCACTGGCGACGCAGCAAGTTCCCGGAGGTTAACAAGTTGGTCGGATGGCTGAGATAACTCCGCGTGCGCGAATACCCGCAAATTTATTGTTCCGCCCTTGGGCGAGTAGCGCGAGGCAGCAGTACCGTGCATTATTCAAGTCGTCGTTTCGCGGCTGCATCACGTGTGCGAAAAGTTAATAATTTTTTTTCTGCGCGTGCGTGTGCTTATGAAGAAAAAAATTGGAGACCTACAAAATTTGCATTTTTTTTTTATTCGGCATGGCCATTCCGGATTACAGAAAGTCAACCCACTCTTAACGGGAATACCAACTGATATATAGTGAAACACTGTCCTGAAAACCGACAGTAACGATAAACCCTCTTTTGGAAACAAATTGCGAAGAAATGGTTTGTCATACTTCAGGAAAGTTATTGTAACTTTGTATAACACATGGCTATGGTTATTTTTGCACACATGAAATACGCTTTACGAGACAATACCAAGGATTTCTGAAGAAATTTCTCGCAAAATTTTAAATATTAATTGATGTTACATACAAGCATGTTTTTTTTTGAAACCGTGGAACCGATAATCTAATATTTAACAATTTGACATTTTTTTTCATTACGGTTATTATTGTGCGCAGTTAATACTGAAAGCTATTCAGGGAACGGTTTACAAACAACAATTGTTGGAGGTACTGGGACAACACAAAGTAGTGATACGGTTGTTTTCATGTAAATTTACAAATGTACAGATATCTGTAATTTTACATGAATGTTTCTCTTCCATTTACAAATAAAATTTACAGTGTGAGCCGAGGTGTAAATACACCAAGGTCAACCACCGGAATACACTTGTAAAGATCTGAATTAGACAATTAGATTGGTTTGTTATAGAAAACATTACAATTATTTTATTTCGACTGTTTTGACGGAATAAAAGAGAAGCATGGAGTTTATGAATCCAAAATAGTTATTATAGAATTATTAAGTTTGTATGTAAATGACAATTTTATTACATGTATTTCTCGTTACTTTCATACGAATTTAAACATTTTTTTAGCAACCAATATTGAAACTCTATATTTGGTTATTTAGAACACGTCTTAAACTTTTTAAAAATTGTCACTTAATTTCGACAATTGTTCTGCACCTCCCTTTGTTACACTAATAATTCTATCTCTCTCTTTCTTTAATTTATTGTTGAAGTAGGGAGAGAAGGCAGTACAGGGTGGAGGAAAAAAGTGTAGGTACTGTGTTGTTGATACCTTCGTAAACTTAATAATATAACATTGCATAAAAACCTCAGAAACAATGCTCTAACAAATAAACAATAGTAGACGGTAACAACTGACGAATCCAATCTGTAGTTTACTATGGAAATATATAGTATTTTAATTATGGAGTAAGAAATTTGTATATTATGTGGATAGGAAATTGATTATTTAAAGAGTGGTGAAAAATCTGAAGTTTAATAGTTTGAACCATAGATAGTAAACATAACACAGCAACACTTTCAATAACAAACATACACTGACATACATAACCTGAACCTGACTCTTGATACATATGAAAATTAACAATATTATTCAACGATATAATTAGGAATCTTTTGTAAGTTTGAAAATATTATAAGAAATGTATATATTCATCCTTTCCAAGTGTGTATAAGAATTTAAGGTTGGTGGAGTTATAACAATTTTAATACTCAACAATAAAATATGAATTTACTTAAAAATACTTAATTTATATTGTGACAAATCTTTCCTGGAGATTATTTGCAGTTCAAATGTCTTAGGATGTATGTTGGCACAGATCACACCCAAAAGTTCAAAAGTGATTTAATTAAGTCCAGTAGTTGTTTCAAAATTTATATCGTTCATAAATCAAATGATTTCAAAGTGAGTTAAAAATTAGAGAGTTTAATATCAAATTAAATTCTATTTTAAATAGAATTACACGGCTTTAGTTCAGCGGGAGTACGATTATCTTAAAAGTAGGACTTCTGGGTGTCTAAGTAGAATTACTTCTCTTTATATTATGTTATATACACAATCTAATTGAAGTTCAGTTTTATCAACTTTTGCAACAATATAGTTTGTTTGGCTAGAAATCTCACGTATTTATAAGCATGTAAGCAAATTTATACTGGCCGCTTAAGCCTTGAACAATGGCGACACTGCTTAATTATGGCGTCCCTAGCTAAGCAATTCTTAAATTGGCTTATACTTGACATAACTGCTTTAAATCCAAGTAAATATTACTTACAGTTCGTTAAGATATTTAGTTGTAACAATTTCATTAATGTACACAACCGACGATACCCTAAACTCATATTTTTAATAATTTTAATTGTTCAGGCGTCAGGCCTTAGCCTACACGTAGTAACGCCAAAAATCACACTTTTTTAAGTTACTTCCTGTTCCTGTGTGGCTGAGATACGTGTATACCCAATATATATGGTTCATAACATCCTTTCATGGCCTTTGGTTACAACAATACGGTAAGGAACTAGAATAAAATTAATTGAATTTACAAATTAAACAGATGGTCAGAATAAAAAAATAAACGGTAAAAAAAAATTAACGAAAATTACAACAATGCAGATGAAAGAAAAAAAAATATTAATATTATTAAAGTTCCACAGATGAAAAGTTTATGGTTGTAATAAGGCGAAATATTTACTAAACATTCATAGCAGATATCTTAATAAACACGAAGATGTCTGTGCTATCACCATGTAATAGTACAGATGCTGTCCCATGGGATAATCATAAAACGAAGCGAGCACAAAGCATAAGATCGCCGGTTTATTATTAACCCATCTGTCTCTCTCACACACAGCAGGTGCGACCGTTACTCGAAGCGACGGTTGAGAATTGGCATGGAGGTGGGGGTTGGGTGGCGCGCTAATCAGCGATCAACCGGCGGCCGAGGCGTGGCGTGACTGTTCAGTCTCGTGTCAGCCGTCTCGCAGTAGACACCTCGCTGCTTCGCGCTCCGTAAATGGCGCGAGAACTCCGTCGTCTCGTAGTCGTGCTGTTGATAGGGTGTTGGGATGGTGAAGAACATCAAGCAGGAACATAGCACTGGTAGGTTTACTTACAGTTGAGTGTAGTGCTCGGCTAGGTAGTGTCAGGTGCACCAATACTAACACTCAGTGGTTCTCCCGGATTCACCACAGCGTCGTGGTGTGCTGCCACACACCTGGGCAGGCGATAACGATACCTCCACGACACCGCAGGGGGGTGTCGGCTACTGATCACGGCAACAGGATGTACCGTGTCGGGTGACCTGCGCTCGTGAGAACTAGTGGCTGACAGTGGCGGGTCCTGACGATGTCCGCTACAGTGCCGGGCTCGGCTCTCCAGGTGGCCCGTGGGCTGTCCCAGCCCTTGACCAGGGATGGTATCAACGGGGAATAGACGGAGGTCTCATGCTGACGCCGCTGTGTCAGCATACGTGGCGTCAACCTAATGTCTAGTAGGAGCAAGGCCAGCTCCGTCATCGCACCGCTAAGTATATTTCCGTGTTCTACACTCGTGGTTATTTCCGCACTATGCACACGACAGGTGTGTATCTAGTATATCGCGTTTCCATAACTCACTTTAACAGTAAACATAACAATGTTCTGTGCTGACTGGTTGCTGCTTGAAGTCGCTCTCACAGTAGGATTGGTGTAAATAACCAGGAAAGATTTAATCACTTTTACGAAAATTAATTACTTAATCAAAAAAAAATTATATTCGTTACGAGAAATAGGAAATTGTTTAAAGAAAATAAATTCTAGTTGTCATTATTGACGTATTAATAATATACTATACATTGCAACAATAAGATAAAATCTTATTAATTATTCAACATCAAAGTAATGCTATAATTGTGGATTATCATAGGAACACAATATTTACACAATTGTACTGCTAGTTTACTTATTGGTTGACTAGTCTGTCAGTGGTATAACCTTATATTAGTTTTCTGGTTTTGTTTACAACTTGTAATTACCATATCAATAATTATCAGTGTTGATTTACACCATTTTTTTTTTTTTTTGTAATTATCCTCATTAGATATCATGATAATGTAGCATACAATTGCTATTCAGCCTATTTTACTGCTACATAACAGTATTATGATTGGAATTTTATTCCACAAAAAAAAATATTATTCATATTTACAATGGTTTCAACACAGCATTTAACCTGTGATTTACTGAGTAAATTAGTTGACTACTAATGCAATTATCAGTATTATTACAATTTCTTACAACATATTAAGAGATTATTAAATAACATAACACAAGAAAAATATTTACACACAAGATTAACCAGTTGAAAAATTATATACATAATTAAAGTTATACATAATTGAATATCATCATTTCTTATGATGCAACAGTCATTATTATTTTACAGTTTGTTACACATATTTCATAACCTTATCAGTTCTTATGATATCTTGACAGATATTATTATTATCCAAGCCTAAAATTATTACATAGTGTTCTACAGATGAATAATAATTCAGATGCAGTCTTGGACAATTTCAGTGTTTTTTCTTGAGTATGGTGAGGTTTTCAGCTGGTGGTTTACAGTCTCTCACTATCTTACTCTGGACACAGCTGCACAGTAGATTACTTGCAGAATGCTGTTGTCTTGTTAGGTAGGCTGTCAGCTACTGGCTGATGCGGAGTCTCATATCATTTCAAGAATGTTCATGATCTTCCAGTCAGGTGTTACACCTATTTACCCTGACATATAAAAATTTCTTGCACTTTTATACATTTGTCACAATTCTGTTACAGTGACTTCCTTCAACAACTGGGCAGCATAAGAGCGGACTTTCTCTCGCAACACCAGTGTTCCTTGCTACTGTGGATAACAACTCAGAAGACAATCACATCATCATGTGCTGCTGAACAACAGTGACGTCACTCGCGTGACAGTGTGATCCTCAAGATGACAGTGCTTCGAATTATGTGTTACACATCAAAATAATATTCGGAGTTCATAAAATTAATTTGTGCCCATAATTTATAAAATCAAATTCCAAAATAAATTAGTTCCAGTGCAGTTTTTTTTTCTCTTCATTCTGATAGAGCAAAATAAATCACACAAATTTCTTCATATCAAGCTTCCATAATTTTTTTTTTTTTTTTAAATTGCAAAATATTATTAAATATTTTTTTTTTTTTTTTTAAATAAGATAGCTTTGTGCGTGATCCAACAACAAGCTAAGGCTCAGAGTGCTACGAGAAGGAGTATCATATCTGCAGGTAACTAGCAGTTAGAGTGTGCATGGCTTAGTAGTTGCAAGTGTTCTTGTGCTTGTAGTACGCAATGTGCATGTACTGCTTAGGAGTCACACAGCTGGTCGGCGAAAAAAAAATTAACACATAGTAGTCACTCTTGTTAGGTTGGTTAGCTCACACTATAGTGGATCAGTAGGTTTTTTTTTTTCTTCAGAGTAAACAACATGATTACACTGTTAGTAGACATCTAGTCCTGCTCACATGTGTCACCGAAGCTTCATACCCATTTAGGTTATGCCATAGCCATACATTACGGTACCATAATAACCCTAGGTTAGTGCTGTACAACAAATCCCAGTGCGGCAGAGCCTTAGTCTTAGACCGTCACGAGACAACACACTGGTTTTAAGCTCATCAGGCAACCAGACTAGTGCATTTCCTTACACTAACAAATACAGCATACCGTACAACCTTGGCTAGCACAGGTCCTGACTTGGACACAAAACATTTAGCTTCACACACTTACAGTGCTTGATGTGCAATTCCTTGATTACATAGGACTGCGCAGTGTAGGTAACATGTGCACTTATATTGTTACTTAATTCCCCAAGAAAAAAAAACCATTAAACACTATTGTAGTAGCTGACACAAGCAAATAACACTTGTTACTGTGGGACCATAGGCTTGTGGTAGGCCCTTAGCTGGGTTAGGTTATACCTGCCTATGCTGTGGTTGGTGGCAGGGTCTGCCAACTCATAGCAGTTGTTATGTATCCTGTCTGTGACCACATAGGGTCCCTTGAACAGCAAGAACAACTTCTTGGTGACTTTGTCCCATTTCTTGCTCACACTTGCACTCCTGCATAATACGAGCTCTCCTATGTTAAATTGCTTGACTTTCGAAGCCTTCTTCCTTCTTTGCCTTGCTTGTGCCTCAGACTGTAGGCGACTGTTGATCAGATGTTCTACCTCACTGCCTGTGGGTAGTTCTTCGTAATCGGTTTCTTTGTCAAATTTGGGCATATAGAGCGGGTCGATCGCCACCGATCTATCCAGATACAGAGCTTCATAAGGGGTGACATGTAGGCTCTGGATAGCGGGTATGAGTTCGGGGCGATGCAAACCTGACCCGTTCTAGTTTAACACTCTATCCTGGTTGTTCTGGCTGCACTGCTGGGCAGCTGAACCTGCTGGGTTAGGCCCTGTCCAATTACTTGGACCATTAGCAGCCCTGTTTACTGCTGCCTGAAACTCTGCAGCAACAGGATTCACTGGTGCGTTACGTTGAAAATAGCCTTGTTGTGGCTGGAACTGTTCTTGTGATGAGAATGAGGGTGGTGGATATGCAAAATGAGTTTGTATGCCGCCAGACGAGCTGTGATGACTCGGTGGTCTGCCGCTTCTGTCTGGGCTGGCGGGGTTCTTGAGATGTGGCTGGCGGAAGTCATGTTTACCCCTAGTATAGTCAGCGTAAAATTGGCGTTGACTCTGGTGACGGTAGTCAGCCTCACCATCTGAATCTGCATAACGATGGGGGTACGTGACCTTCCTGGGGGGCCGTTCAACAGATGTTTTACCCAAGCGCTGGCCGTGGTGGCCATCCTCACCATCACTACAGGCATGTTTGTTCGACCACCAGATAGTCTTGTTGTAGGGCTTGTTATGCCTATTCTTATGGGTATACTTGCCCTTTTGTTTCTTAGCGAGATGCCCTTGGTTGTGGTCCTCATCACTCTTGACTGTACTCTCCCACGTCAAGGTGTGCACGTTTGCCTGCTGGTCCTGTTTGGTCCTGTTCTGCCAGTAATTGTGCACTGGCACATTCTTACTGGGTGGTTGGTGAGGTGTTCTTTCAGATTCCTCTCTAGCACCTTGACCTCGCTGTAATCTCTGTAGTTTGTCTACAGCCAGAACATGGTCCCTAAACTCAGTAACATCTTTGTAGGTATGTCCCGACATTTGTATTTGGTAGGCGATAGGGAGTTGTGTCAGCATGGTTGCGATGAATTCATCGTCTGACATGGTAATGTCTAAATATCTGGTGCGCTCATACATTGATGAAAGGTGCGCCTCCAGACTGCTCCCTTTCCTACTGTCGAATCTGTCGGAGTGTAGCTGGGCCCTCAAATTCCCTTGTACCTTTAGATTCCAAAACTGGGATCTAAATTTTTCTTTGAATTGTTCGTAGGATTTGATGTGCAGGCTTTGCAACTCCCACCAGAAAAAGGCAGTACTTTTAAGGGCTACGTTCAAACACTTCAATTTATCATTGTCACTTAGTACAAAGGTTCGGGCATATTCCTCAAATTTGTTGAGGAACCTAACTGGATTTTCTAAGGATTTGCCAGAGAACGTAGGCATAGCCTCAGCCCAATGTTTGGCTGGGTGATGTATCAGAGCCACCTGATCAAGATGTGAAGTACTGCAAGATGGGGTCTGATGAGGTGGTGTGGCGTTTGAGGTAACCACTGGGGCTGGTGGTGAAGGGTAACTGGCAGTCACGGTAGGCTGTAGGTTGGGTAGCTCTGTCCTGGAGGAGTTGGCAGTTGTCATCCGATTATGTAATTCCTCCCCTCTCAGTTGCCTCTGTTCTTGTAGTGAGCTGGTGCATGCTTGAGCAGCTTGTTCAGCGGCTGATCTTGCCCCTGACTCTACTGTTTCCATTCGTGACTGCAGAGTGACTGCTGTCTCCTCTATATGTGCGAGTCTCTGCTGGAGTAGCTGTGACTGGTCTCGCCCCTCTATTCTTACCAGTTCCATTGATCGAATCATGGAGGTAGTGTGTGACTCCAAGTTCTCAACTCTTTCTTGTTGTGTCAGTACCTGGTTGGCCAGCTGTCCCACCGACTGACATTGTTCCTGTAATCTGGCATCCAAACGTCCCTCCAGGTCACTGAGGCCTGTTTGCAGCTGATGATCTAGAACCTCTATTCTGGTGTTGAGTTCACTCTTCAACTCGCAAAGGTTTGCGTCCAGCTGACCTCTGACTCCGTCAATCTTCTCAGTAAGCTGCGTCACGTTCTGTGCGTTGTTATCCAAACGGTTGGTGATAGCTGCCATGTTCTGTGCGTTGTCCAGAGCGTTGGCGTCCAAACGGGTGGTGATAGCTGCCACGTTGTCGTCCAACCGGTTTGTTATAGTTGCCACGTTCTGTAATAACAACATAATGCTAGACCACTCAGTTGACTGCAGGTTCTCGGTCGGTGTGGTGGTGTGAGTCATGTTCGCTGCTTGCTCATCTTCAGCTGCAGCTGTAGGTGTGGCTGTAGCTGTCCCACTCTCTCTGTGACATTCATTTCTTTCTGGTGTGCTGGGTTCAGGCTGTACCTCCATTACCAGTTGATATACAGGCTCATATCCTTCCTGTATACTGTCGTGTTCTGAGAGATCTTCCAGGTTGTTGCTGAGCTCTGACCGACTCCTCAATTCATAGGTCTTATTAACAGACATCTTGTGTTTTTACCTTGGAGAGGTAGTCTACTTAGGGATTCTCTTCGAGCCCCACACGTTGCGGCGCCACTTCCTCTGTTCTGCACCTCCCTTTGTTACACTAATAATTCTATCTCTCTCTTTCTTTAATTTATTGTTGAAGTAGGGAGAGAAGGCAGTACAGGGTGGAGGAAAAAAGTGTAGGTACTGTGTTGTTGATACCTTCGTAAACTTAATAATATAACATTGCATAAAAACCTTAGAAACAATGCTCTAACAAATAAACAATAGTAGACGGTAACAACTGACGAATCCAATCTGTAGTTTACTATGGAAATATATAGTATTTTAATTATGGAGTAAGAAATTTGTATATTATGTGGATAGGAAATTGATTATTTAAAGAGTGGTGAAAAATCTGAAGTTTAATAGTTTGAACCATAGATAGTAAACATAACACAGCAACACTTTCAATAACAAACATACACTGACATACATAACCTGAACCTGACTCTTGATACATATGAAAATTAACAATATTATTCAACGATATAATTAGGAATCATTTGTAAGTTTGAAAATATTATAAGAAATGTATATATTCATCCTTTCCAAGTGTGTATAAGAATTTAAGGTTGGTGGAGTTATAACAATTTTAATACTCAACAATAAAATATGAATTTACTTAAAAATTCTTAATTTATATTGTGACAAATCTTTCCTGGAGATTATTTGCAGTTCAAATGTCTTAGGATGTATGTTGGCACAGATCACACCCAAAAGTTCAAAAGTGATTTAATTAAGTCCAGTAGTTGTTTCAAAATTTATATCGTTCATAAATCAAATGATTTCAAAGTGAGTTAAAAATTAGAGAGTTTAATATCAAATTAAATTCTATTTTAAATAGAATTACACGGCTTTAGTTCAGCGGGAGTACGATTATCTTAAAAGTAGGACTTCTGGGTGTCTAAGTAGAATTACTTCTCTTTATATTATGTTATATACACAATCTAATTGAAGTTCAGTTTTATCAACTTTTGCAACAATATAGTTTGTTTGGCTAGAAATCTCACGTATTTATAAGCATGTAAGCAAATTTATACTGGCCGCTTAAGCCTTGAACAATGGCGACACTGCTTAATTATGGCGTCCCTAGCTAAGCAATTCTTAAATTGGCTTATAATTGACATAACTGCTTTAAATCCAAGTAAATATTACTTACAGTTCGTTAAGATATTTAGTTGTAACAATTTCATTAATGTACACAACCGACGATACCCTAAACTCATATTTTTAATAATTTTAATTGTTCAGGCGTCAGGCCTTAGCCTACACGTAGTAACGCCAAAAATCACACTTTTTTAAGTTACTTCCTGTTCCTGTGTGGCTGAGATACGTGTATACCCAATATATATGGTTCATAACATCCTTTCATGGCCTTTGGTTACAACAATACGGTAAGGAACTAGAATAAAATTAATTGAATTTACAAATTAAACAGATGGTCAGAATAAAAAAATAAACGGTAAAAAAAAATTAACGAAAATTACAACAATGCAGATGAAAGAAAAAAAAATATTAATATTATTAAAGTTCCACAGATGAAAAGTTTATGGTTGTAATAAGGCGAAATATTTACTAAACATTCATAGCAGATATCTTAATAAACACGAAGATGTCTGTGCTATCACCATGTAATAGTACAGATGCTGTCCCATGGGATAATCATAAAACGAAGCGAGCACAAAGCATAAGATCGCCGGTTTATTATTAACCCATCTGTCTCTCTCACACACAGCAGGTGCGACCGTTACTCGAAGCGACGGTTGAGAATTGGCATGGAGGTGGGGGTTGGGTGGCGCGCTAATCAGCGATCAACCGGCGGCCGAGGCGTGGCGTGACTGTTCAGTCTCGTGTCAGCCGTATCGCAGTAGACACCTCGCTGCTTCGCGCTCCGTAAATGGCGCGAGAACTCCGTCGTCTCGTAGTCGTGCTGTTGATAGGGTGTTGGGATGGTGAAGAACATCAAGCAGGAACATAGCACTGGTAGGTTTACTTACAGTTGAGTGTAGTGCTCGGCTAGGTAGTGTCAGGTGCACCAATACTAACACTCAGTGGTTCTCCCGGATTCACCAGAGCGTCGTGGTGTGCTGCCACACACCTGGGCAGGCGATAACGATACCTCCACGACACCGCAGGGGGGTGTCGGCTACTGATCACGGCAACAGGATGTACCGTGTCGGGTGACCTGCGCTCGTGAGAACTAGTGGCTGACAGTGGCGGGTCCTGACGATGTCCGCTACAGTGCCGGGCTCGGCTCTCCAGGTGGCCCGTGGGCTGTCCCAGCCCTTGACCAGGGATGGTATCAACGGGGAATAGACGGAGGTCTCATGCTGACGCCGCTGTGTCAGCATACGTGGCGTCAACCTAATGTCTAGTAGGAGCAAGGCCAGCTCCGTCATCGCACCGCTAAGTATATTTCCGTGTTCTACACTCGTGGTTATTTCCGCACTATGCACACGACAGGTGTGTATCTAGTATATCGCGTTTCCATAACTCACTTTAACAGTAAACATAACAATGTTCTGTGCTGACTGGTTGCTGCTTGAAGTCGCTCTCACAGTAGGATTGGTGTAAATAACCAGGAAAGATTTAATCACTTTTACGAAAATTAATTACTTAATCAAAAAAAAATTATATTCGTTACGAGAAATAGGAAATTGTTTAAAGAAAATAAATTCTAGTTGTCATTATTGACGTATTAATAATATACTATACATTGCAACAATAAGATAAAATCTTATTAATTATTCAACATCAAAGTAATGCTATAATTGTGGATTATCATAGGAACACAATATTTACACAATTGTACTGCTAGTTTACTTATTGGTTGACTAGTCTGTCAGTGGTATAACCTTATATTAGTTTTCTGGTTTTGTTTACAACTTGTAATTACCATATCAATAATTATCAGTGTTGATTTACACCATTTTTTTTTTTTTTTTTGTAATTATCCTCATTAGATATCATGATAATGTAGCATACAATTGCTATTCAGCCTATTTTACTGCTACATAACAGTATTATGATTGGAATTTTATTCCACAAAAAAAAATATTATTCATATTTACAATGGTTTCAACACAGCATTTAACCTGTGATTTACTGAGTAAATTAGTTGACTACTAATGCAATTATCAGTATTATTACAATTTCTTACAACATATTAAGAGATTATTAAATAACATAACACAAGAAAAATATTTACACACAAGATTAACCAGTTGAAAAATTATATACATAATTAAAGTTATACATAATTGAATATCATCATTTCTTATGATGCAACAGTCATTATTATTTTACAGTTTGTTACACATATTTCATAACCTTATCAGTTCTTATGATATCTTGACAGATATTATTATTATCCAAGCCTAAAATTATTACATAGTGTTCTACAGATGAATAATAATTCAGATGCAGTCTTGGACAATTTCAGTGTTTTTTCTTGAGTATGGTGAGGTTTTCAGCTGGTGGTTTACAGTCTCTCACTATCTTACTCTGGACACAGCTGCACAGTAGATTACTTGCAGAATGCTGTTGTCTTGTTAGGTAGGCTGTCAGCTACTGGCTGATGCGGAGTCTCATATCATTTCAAGAATGTTCATGATCTTCCAGTCAGGTGTTACACCTATTTACCCTGACATATAAAAATTTCTTGCACTTTTATACATTTGTCACAATTCTGTTACAGTGACTTCCTTCAACAACTGGGCAGCATAAGAGCGGACTTTCTCTCGCAACACCAGTGTTCCTTGCTACTGTGGATAACAACTCAGAAGACAATCACATCATCATGTGCTGCTGAACAACAGTGACGTCACTCGCGTGACAGTGTGATCCTCAAGATGACAGTGCTTCGAATTATGTGTTACACATCAAAATAATATTCGGAGTTCATAAAATTAATTTGTGCCCATAATTTATAAAATCAAATTCTAAAATAAATTAGTTCCAGTGGAGTTTTTTTTTTCTCTTAATTCTGATAGAGCAAAATAAATCACACAAATTTCTTCATATCAAGCTTCCATAATTTTTTTTTTTTTTAAATTGCAAAATATTATTAAATATTTTTTTTTTTTTTTTTAAATAAGATAGCTTTGTGGGTGATCCAACAACAAGCTAAGGCTCAGAGTGCTACGAGAAGGAGTATCATATCTGCAGGTAACTAGCAGTTAGAGTGTGCATGGCTTAGTAGTTGCAAGTGTTCTTGTGCTTGTAGTACGCAATGTGCATGTACTGCTTAGGAGTCACACAGCTGGTCGGCGAAAAAAAAATTAACACATAGTAGTCACTCTTGTTAGGTTGGTTAGCTCACACTATAGTGGATCAGTAGGTTTTTTTTTCTTCAGAGTAAACAACATGATTACACTGTTAGTAGACATCTAGTCCTGCTCACATGTGTCACCGAAGCTTCATACCCATTTAGGTTATGCCATAGCCATACATTACGGTACCATAATAACCCTAGGTTAGTGCTGTACAACAAATCCCAGTGCGGCAGAGCCTTAGTCTTAGACCGTCACGAGACAACACACTGGTTTTAAGCTCATCAGGCAACCAGACTAGTGCATTTCCTTACACTAACAAATACAGCATACCGTACAACCTTGGCTAGCACAGGTCCTGACTTGGACACAAAACATTTAGCTTCACACACTTACAGTGCTTGATGTGCAATTCCTTGATTACATAGGACTGCGCAGTGTAGGTAACATGTGCACTTATATTGTTACTTAATTCCCCAAGAAAAAAAACCCATTAAACACTATTGTAGTAGCTGACACAAGCAAATAACACTTGTTACTGTGGGACCATAGGCTTGTGGTAGGCCCTTAGCTGGGTTAGGTTATACCTGCCTATGCTGTGGTTGGTGGCAGGGTCTGCCAACTCATAGCAGTTGTTATGTATCCTGTCTGTGACCACATAGGGTCCCTTGAACAGCAAGAACAACTTCTTGGTGACTTTGTCCCATTTCTTGCTCACACTTGCACTCCTGCATAATACGAGCTCTCCTATGTTAAATTGCTTGACTTTCGAAGCCTTCTTCCTTCTTTGCCTTGCTTGTGCCTCAGACTGTAGGCGACTGTTGATCAGATGTTCTACCTCACTGCCTGTGGGTAGTTCTTCGTAATCGGTTTCTTTGTCAAATTTGGGCATATAGAGCGGGTCGATCGCCACCGATCTATCCAGATACAGAGCTTCATAAGGGGTGACATGTAGGCTCTGGATAGCGGGTATGAGTTCGGGGCGATGCAAACCTGACCCGTTCTAGTTTAACGCTCTATCCTGGTTGTTCTGGCTGCACTGCTGGGCAGCTGAACCTGCTGGGTTAGGCCCTGTCCAATTACTTGGACCATTAGCAGCCCTGTTTACTGCTGCCTGAAACTCTGCAGCAACAGGATTCACTGGTGCGTTACGTTGAAAATAGCCTTGTTGTGGCTGGAACTGTTCTTGTGATGAGAATGAGGGTGGTGGATATGCAAAATGAGTTTGTATGCCGCCAGACGAGCTGTGATGACTCGGTGGTCTGCCGCTTCTGTCTGGGCTGGCGGGGTTCTTGAGATGTGGCTGGCGGAAGTCATGTTTACCCCTAGTATAGTCAGCGTAAAATTGGCGTTGACTCTGGTGACGGTAGTCAGCCTCACCATCTGAATCTGCATAACGATGGGGGTACGTGACCTTCCTGGGGGGCCGTTCAACAGATGTTTTACCCAAGCGCTGGCCGTGGTGGCCATCCTCACCATCACTACAGGCATGTTTGTTCGACCACCAGATAGTCTTGTTGTAGGGCTTGTTATGCCTATTCTTATGGGTATACTTGCCCTTTTGTTTCTTAGCGAGATGCCCTTGGTTGTGGTCCTCATCACTCTTGACTGTACTCTCCCACGTCAAGGTGTGCACGTTTGCCTGCTGGTCCTGTTTGGTCCTGTTCTGCCAGTAATTGTGCACTGGCACATTCTTACTGGGTGGTTGGTGAGGTGTTCTTTCAGATTCCTCTCTAGCACCTTGACCTCGCTGTAATCTCTGTAGTTTGTCTACAGCCAGAACATGGTCCCTAAACTCAGTAACATCTTTGTAGGTATGTCCCGACATTTGTATTTGGTAGGCGATAGGGAGTTGTGTCAGCATGGTTGCGATGAATTCATCGTCTGACATGGTAATGTCTAAATATCTGGTGCGCTCATACATTGATGAAAGGTGCGCCTCCAGACTGCTCCCTTTCCTACTGTCGAATCTGTCGGAGTGTAGCTGGGCCCTCAAATTCCCTTGTACCTTTAGATTCCAAAACTGGGATCTAAATTTTTCTTTGAATTGTTCGTAGGATTTGATGTGCAGGCTTTGCAACTCCCACCAGAAAAAGGCAGTACTTTTAAGGGCTACGTTCAAACACTTCAATTTATCATTGTCACTTAGTACAAAGGTTCGGGCATATTCCTCAAATTTGTTGAGGAACCTAACTGGATTTTCTAAGGATTTGCCAGAGAACGTAGGCATAGCCTCAGCCCAATGTTTGGCTGGGTGATGTATCAGAGCCACCTGATCAAGATGTGAAGTACTGCAAGATGGGGTCTGATGAGGTGGTGTGGCGTTTGAGGTAACCACTGGGGCTGGTGGTGAAGGGTAACTGGCAGTCACGGTAGGCTGTAGGTTGGGTAGCTCTGTCCTGGAGGAGTTGGCAGTTGTCATCCGATTATGTAATTCCTCCCCTCTCAGTTGCCTCTGTTCTTGTAGTGAGCTGGTGCATGCTTGAGCAGCTTGTTCAGCGGCTGATCTTGCCCCTGACTCTACTGTTTCCATTCGTGACTGCAGAGTGACTGCTGTCTCCTCTATATGTGCGAGTCTCTGCTGGAGTAGCTGTGACTGGTCTCGCCCCTCTATTCTTACCAGTTCCATTGATCGAATCATGGAGGTAGTGTGTGACTCCAAGTTCTCAACTCTTTCTTGTTGTGTCAGTACCTGGTTGGCCAGCTGTCCCACCGACTGACATTGTTCCTGTAATCTGGCATCCAAACGTCCCTCCAGGTCACTGAGGCCTGTTTGCAGCTGATGATCTAGAACCTCTATTCTGGTGTTGAGTTCACTCTTCAACTCGCAAAGGTTTGCGTCCAGCTGACCTCTGACTCCGTCAATCTTCTCAGTAAGCTGCGTCACGTTCTGTGCGTTGTTATCCAAACGGTTGGTGATAGCTGCCATGTTCTGTGCGTTGTCCAGAGCGTTGGCGTCCAAACGGGTGGTGATAGCTGCCACGTTGTCGTCCAACCGGTTTGTTATAGTTGCCACGTTCTGTAATAACAACATAATGCTAGACCACTCAGTTGACTGCAGGTTCTCGGTCGGTGTGGTGGTGTGAGTCATGTTCGCTGCTTGCTCATCTTCAGCTGCAGCTGTAGGTGTGGCTGTAGCTGTCCCACTCTCTCTGTGACATTCATTTCTTTCTGGTGTGCTGGGTTCAGGCTGTACCTCCATTACCAGTTGATATACAGGCTCATATCCTTCCTGTATACTGTCGTGTTCTGAGAGATCTTCCAGGTTGTTGCTGAGCTCTGACCGACTCCTCAATTCATAGGTCTTATTAACAGACATCTTGTGTTTTTACCTTGGAGAGGTAGTCTACTTAGGGATTCTCTTCGAGCCCCACACGTTGCGGCGCCACTTCCTCTGTTCTGCACCTCCCTTTGTTACACTAATAATTCTATCTCTCTCTTTCTTTAATTTATTGTTGAAGTAGGGAGAGAAGGCAGTACAGGGTGGAGGAAAAAAGTGTAGGTACTGTGTTGTTGATACCTTCGTAAACTTAATAATATAACATTGCATAAAAACCTCAGAAACAATGCTCTAACAAATAAACAATAGTAGACGGTAACAACTGACGAATCCAATCTGTAGTTTACTATGGAAATATATAGTATTTTAATTATGGAGTAAGAAATTTGTATATTATGTGGATAGGAAATTGATTATTTAAAGAGTGGTGAAAAATCTGAAGTTTAATAGTTTGAACCATAGATAGTAAACATAACACAGCAACACTTTCAATAACAAACATACACTGACATACATAACCTGAACCTGACTCTTGATACATATGAAAATTAACAATATTATTCAACGATATAATTAGGAATCTTTTGTAAGTTTGAAAATATTATAAGAAATGTATATATTCATCCTTTCCAAGTGTGTATAAGAATTTAAGGTTGGTGGAGTTATAACAATTTTAATACTCAACAATAAAATATGAATTTACTTAAAAATACTTAATTTATATTGTGACAAATCTTTCCTGGAGATTATTTGCAGTTCAAATGTCTTAGGATGTATGTTGGCACAGATCACACCCAAAAGTTCAAAAGTGATTTAATTAAGTCCAGTAGTTGTTTCAAAATTTATATCGTTCATAAATCAAATGATTTCAAAGTGAGTTAAAAATTAGAGAGTTTAATATCAAATTAAATTCTATTTTAAATAGAATTACACGGCTTTAGTTCAGCGGGAGTACGATTATCTTAAAAGTAGGACTTCTGGGTGTCTAAGTAGAATTACTTCTCTTTATATTATGTTATATACACAATCTAATTGAAGTTCAGTTTTATCAACTTTTGCAACAATATAGTTTGTTTGGCTAGAAATCTCACGTATTTATAAGCATGTAAGCAAATTTATACTGGCCGCTTAAGCCTTGAACAATGGCGACACTGCTTAATTATGGCGTCCCTAGCTAAGCAATTCTTAAATTGGCTTATACTTGACATAACTGCTTTAAATCCAAGTAAATATTACTTACAGTTCGTTAAGATATTTAGTTGTAACAATTTCATTAATGTACACAACCGACGATACCCTAAACTCATATTTTTAATAATTTTAATTGTTCAGGCGTCAGGCCTTAGCCTACACGTAGTAACGCCAAAAATCACACTTTTTTAAGTTACTTCCTGTTCCTGTGTGGCTGAGATACGTGTATACCCAATATATATGGTTCATAACATCCTTTCATGGCCTTTGGTTACAACAATACGGTAAGGAACTAGAATAAAATTAATTGAATTTACAAATTAAACAGATGGTCAGAATAAAAAAATAAACGGTAAAAAAAAAATTAACGAAAATTACAACAATGCAGATGAAAGAAAAAAAAATATTAATATTATTAAAGT
This sequence comes from Bacillus rossius redtenbacheri, assembly GCF_032445375.1. NCBI lineage: Eukaryota > Metazoa > Arthropoda > Insecta > Phasmatodea > Bacillidae > Bacillus > Bacillus rossius. The sequence goes on from NC_086334.1 coordinate 27,061,249, forward strand.
TCCACAGATGAAAAGTTTATGGTTGTAATAAGGCGAAATATTTACTAAACATTCATAGCAGATATCTTAATAAACACGAAGATGTCTGTGCTATCACCATGTAATAGTACACAATATTTTCATTTATCAGAAAACAGTAAAACGTTATATTTTTATGAAAATAAAAATTATTTTTCAATAAATTGTGAATATTGTGACAAATTCTTGCTCTAAGTGTAAAAAGTTATTGCAAAATATTTCATTTATTTGCCATGTATTTATTAACATTTCGTAACATGTTAAACATAAATTAATTTTGATTTTATAAAAGAAAAACAAATTAATTATCTTTGGTGATTACATCCACAAACGTTTTTTAATATTAAAGAAACCATCTTTGATTACATACTAAAAAAGTAACGTTTTTGAACAAAATTTGTTAGCAAACATTACGTTGAAACTCAGACCTAACTCACTTAATCCAAGATAAGTGTGCAAATTTTAATGAAAAAATGAAATATAATGCGTTAAAATGAACCTTTTCATTTTTATGATTATAGTCGTTGATATTTCTAACACTTATTTATCATAACACTAATCAATGCAAGAGTAATAACTGTGATTTACTATTATACAATGATATTTCCATACTTATTAGTTATTAGCAGTTGAGGCAAGTTTTACTCAAGATTAAGATTTTTTTATTGTCTTGTGATTAAAATAATTATATGATTCTCTCAAAATGAGAAAAGATTCTAGTAATGGTACAACGGGATATTAGTTTTTAAGAAACCGGTTGTTATATTTCCATTAGTACAAGAGCAATGTCAAATTTAATATTTCTGTATTATAAAAATAAAACTATTCAGTAAAAAATACTCAGCGTTATTAAAACGTTTTATTTTTTTGTAATGTGTTTCTAAGGCCTGAACTATGTCCTCTACTCATCATTTTATCATTAAGGGAGTGTTGCGAATGTTAGGGGTGGTGGGGGAGGAGAAAACAGCTTTGGGGGAATAAACTATTACATCAGTTTTAATGTATCTTTATTTGCATTTATTACTGTGACGTAATTGAAATAAATCTGGTACTTATTTACCAATTACGTTTGCGAATTTTCACATCTGCCGAATTAAAATTATTATTGTCTCGAGAGATTTTTTCCTTAGGTTTATAAACGTGTTTATTATTTATATAATTTTTTATTGTGACATTCTCACCGACAGTATTACACTAAGGTGGTGGTCACGCACAACAGAAAGTTCAATACAACACATATCACAATCCCCGATAACGGACAGGTGCCACAGTCTCACAGGAACAACGCAAGAGTGAGCTAAGCACCAGCCGCGAGCGGGGAAGTTAGCATAGGACCTTCCCATCGCCCTGCAGAATGGATGGCTTTAATAATGATATTACAAGGGTAGCCATGCGAGGTATGTGAAAAGGCTTTCTTTGTCAAAGAGGATATTAAAAAAAAAAAAAAAAAACCAACCCCCCAAGCAACGCTAAAAATCATCCCCGCATAAAGAGAATCAATGACGTGGAAGCGTTCGTATCCATTGTTTTGTTCAGCGTCCTTTTGTTTGTTTGGTATCAATGGAGAATTACAAATTCCGTGGCCGTCGTTGGAATCTTCACTGAGCGCTGTGAAAATCTGCTCGGCACGAACGGTTCCGAGATACGCTTTTGGTTTCCACCGATTTTCGTAATTAAGCACGCCTAAAGAATTTTTAATAATCCCTGTTTTAATTTCAAATAAAAAAACTGCGGAAAAAATATAAAGTTGACGATTCGCGCACAAGCTTCCACGTCACAGAATATACTGGTTAAGTATTTTGAGTCGCAATCACACTCGGTTATTCATGATTTTGTGTGATGGTTTCAAGCGATGGACAAAATCGTATGATTATATTGGTGGGCTGTGAAATAGATTTAAATTCAGGCCTAAAATTTCGTTTTATTCGGTATCGTGCATTTCAAATATTGGCGATTCTCTCCTTACGACAACTTTCTTTAAACCGCACGCAAGGAAATTGTCATGATAGTTAAATATGATTGTAGTGCAAATTTAAAAAATATATATTTAATTTCACCTCTTCTTTAGGCGTTAATTTAATCTTTTGGTTCAGTTATATGTAGTGACGCTTTGTTTTAGTGTGATATAAAAAATGACCTACAAAGTCTTTGCAAATCATCATTGCGTTCAGCGATTGAACTTTCGGCTGAATTTAAAGATATTATAAGTACGGTTCCATACGCTTATCTAAAACTGACTTGCTCTTTATTTTTGACATTGAACCAACACTCTACAAAGATTACCGTTGATAATATGAAATTTTATAACTTGGACATTCTTTTATGGACTCGCCATTTTGCGAGAGCGCGCAGTTAGTAGCCTGTACTTTAAGCGCGACTGCGAAAAAGATTCTAAGGTTAGTTTTGAAAAGTGACGCGCTTAACCACTCCGATGTTGACGCGAAGCAAGGACAATCAGTGCCTCGATGAGAGGATGACAGATACAGAAGACGTCATTTAATGAAGAAGAAAAAACCTTTCTTGCATGCATAATAATAGGTTTTACGCGATTTGCTTTAATGAGCTGGGAACCTATCTTCAGAGATGTAATTGAAATAAAAATTGGCGCGTGTACCTATGCACGCGCGTTAGAAGTCATACTTATTTGGCGTAGTAAAAATATTAGTTGTCTGTAAAGTCGGTTTATGGACGATAGTTTAACGTGACAACGTCATAACAAAATATTATTGAAATTATTGCATACTTTTATGAATAAAATGAATCATTTTTATTTTAATAATAAAATAATAAATATTTGAAATTATAAGATTAATCAGATTTTTAAAATGCAAGAATAATTAACATTTTTTTGCCGAAATTGTTGTTGTAAAAAGCAGCGAAAACCACAGATTAAAATTCGTCGAGAATATTTTACGTTTTTATGTCTTCCAGTGTTCAAAATGATACCTACTTATGCAATTGTGACCCCGGGCACGAAATTTTATTTATAATTCATTACTAATAACGCCCATCGCGATAAACAAAGGAAAATATGTATTAACGAGTGGCTGGTTGCCGCGGAAGCGGGTAGATAGCGCGATTCGTTCGGTTCGCGTCCGTCACCGTAGATAGCAGCACCGTAGGGGAATAATATTATCTCGTTTTTATAATACGATTTTATAACAAATACGTATCCCAAATACACCAAACTTATTTTTAATGTGTAACAATATTTTTTAAAACATTGTGCAAAAGATCCCGGGTGTAGTTTGAATTATTATGTGTAACTGTAAAACACCATCGTTCGTACAAAAACGTATTTGAAAATTCAACATTACTTTTAAATAGTACCGATTGTGCTGAAAAACGGCGGACGATCGTTAAATTACATAATATTAAAAATTCAAACGACGAAAACATGATTAGTCATATAAGTCAAATCGATGGTTGTTTCAATCGAGTGGAAGAGATATGCGGCGCAAACGTACAATGTGCGTTACGGGGCACTTTTTAGTGCGTGTAGCCAGCGTTAATCGATATATTAGACGTTGTCACGTCAAAAATATTTTTGCAAAACTCCGTTCCCCCGGAGAAACCCCCGGAATGGCCACCGCAAGGGGTGCCCAAGAAAAGAAACGGGCTCCCCATTTGGGAGCTACCTGGAAGATTTTTTTCTGTTCCACCCACAGTTTCTTTGGTAGCCTGACTTGTTACAAGGTATTGTATTCATACCAGAGAAAATGCCACCATTTTGTCTGGGCAATCCGCCTTGGAGGAGCCGGGGCGCGAATCCGGGTCCTACAAGTCACAAGGCAGGCGCTCTACCCCAGAACCAGAGTGGTAGAGCGGATACTTGCAGTCTTCTTAACACTGACATTATGTTATTCCACGAGTTTACTGTAGTTTCGTGTATCAATAACACGTGCAGTATTATCTAACCTTCTCGGTAACGAACAAATTTATAGATTCTTATGTTCTTCGTTCAGCATGAATTGTGTAAGTTCATAACAGTGAAATATAATTTGTATAACTATTCTAGCAATTTTTTTAGTTGATTTTCTGCAAACAAACTTACAGTCCCACTGTACAATAATTGTATATAGAAACATAGACTTTTAAAAAAAATATGTAAAGAGCCGATGGTAAAGTTATTTTGGAATAAATGTTAGATATTAAAAGTGTGTTTAGTTAAAATACGTGTGTGCTTACAAGCATAAAGTTATTGTATAACATTTTATTTATTTGGTTTTAAAGCCACAGAAAAGTTAACCTTGTTATATCACTTTTGGCTTTTTGTTTTGTTTTACCGTGCTTAATAAGCGCAGCTAATACTGGAAAGCTATTCAAACAAGGGTGTACAAATAACGTTTAAATATTGGTGTTACTGGGACAACACAAACCATAAATGGTAACACTATTTTGTAGTGATAGTTATTTTCATGTAAATGTACAAATTAACAAATATGTACGTTTATATGAATATTTCTGTTCCATTTACAAAGACAATTTACGGCGCACAACGGCAAACAGAATAACACAACGATGAAACTTAACAGATAAAAATAAAAAAAAAACAACGGCTATACAGAGACGCACAGGTGAACCCAGCGATGTTACAAAACAGTGACGACAGCATAGACGAACACCGTATGCAACAGTTGAGCGACAAAACAAATAACCACAACGATGGTAGCACATTATAACACGGTATGTTTTTTTCCCAAGTCAACAGTTGCGACGTTTCGGGAGAATCTATTATTCCCTTATTAAGTCACAAATGGACTGAGGTTTCTCATTACATACAGTTTAATGAGTTATAGTGTATGACGGAAATTACATCTTGAATTAATTTATCTGTTATTTAAATTGTGGTTAGTCGGTTGAAATATAATTCAACGAACTACACTGTTTTTGAAATTCACTTAGATACTCACTTTCTTTAAACAGATTTGTATTTTGTTTTGTTTTATGTGTATATTTGTTTACACATATATTAACAAGGCACAGGTATAAGTACAGAGAAGCTTACTCAAAATAGGAACCTGTTTCTGTAACAATAATTGTCAAGAACGTAGTAAAAAAAAAAAAATGAAAAAAAGGGGTAGGGGGGGTAGGTTGGCCATATTTGTTTGGACAAAAAATTTTTATTTTACATAATTTACAACGGCAGGAGTTTCAAAAGCACTTAAGGGATCGTCAAATAGCCTAAAAATGTATTTTCAAGCATTATCTTCGTGAGAGTTCTTCGGAGGAGTGACTGGTTCTGTCCTCCCCTTCCAGAAATACTGTTTACACCCATGGTAAATGTGTAAACAAAATGACATATAGTTACACACACTACTACACGATTACCTCAAAAGACGTGAATTACAATTTTCGTAACTGTAATTTATGATAGTTGTGCTTATAATATTATATGTCAATAATTTTTCAAGACATGTGATAGCCTACATGGAGTACTATAGTCTGAAACTATGTATTTGTAATATAATGCAATTATCGTACACTCACGCCTGAAGCAATCTGAAGATGAGAGAAGATACATCATCGAAGTTTATGGACCGAGTCGTAAGACACTAGATTAGTATCCCAGAGAACACTGGTTCAAATCCCGGCTGGCCATTATCATATCGTTTTGACGTGAAGCGTCTTAAAAATCACAGTGAAACATATGGTAACAAACAGACGAAAAGGTCTGTATAATCTTACTTTAACATTTTCCTAACTATATAGGCTTCAGCCTGAGATACATTTAAGGGTCTTCCCTGCCTAGACCTCCCAAATAGGTACACTTAGTTTTAATTTAGGTTAGGAAAAATCTTCTGTTCAATGTAGCTCACGACTCAGACGTGATAGCGCGCTGATCCGTGTGTTTGTGTATAGAGAACCGACAACACTGGGCAATACAGGTTGTACGTTCACCAAAAAACCTTAATTTTGTTAGTATGCCTTCGGTATCTCATTTATCATATCACAGGTCAATATTAAACAAATTCATCGAATATTAATTGAAATGAATAGTAAGCTACCATTTAGTGTCTGTTTTGAATTAAAATATTTAGTACGTAGACAATGTCTCGTTTTTTATATTTTTTTTAAAAACCATTACACTAAAAGCGATTGGCTGACATAGAAGTTTCACGTGAAACCAACGGCCGTGACTCTCGATACAGCCCCATCGATTTTTTCTAGAAAATTGGTAGGATGTTCCTTACTGTAGGTCATGGCATGTTCCTTTCACATTGTCGCTCTACTGTGGCGTTGTGTTTTGTCGTCTGCACTGACCTCGTTATTAATATGTTTACGGACAAGCAAGTGTTCTTGTGAATATATAGTTTGAATGGGTATTTTTACAATTAAAAGAAAATGTGAAAAAAAAACTCAGTATGTATGATTGTTGTTAGTGATAATGATTATAATGGATAACAATAATTTGAATGGCCTGTAACATGAGCGTAATCTGTAGGATCTGATACTGCACACACATGAAGAACACAAATAAATAAGCTTATGTAAAAACTACAAGAATTTATGACCCTAAAAATAAATGTTTGATGCCTTTCTGACTCCAATTGTAAAGGTTCGATCAGGATTCTTGAAGGGGATGGGGAAAAATAGTGGATTGAGTTTGGTGGAAGGGCGAAATTGTATCGCGCTGGATTCGGTATTTTCGCACTTATCGATTAAGTATTTGCCTTAGTCCGGTAAGTCATAAGATGTACAAACTCGTTCTGTTCATTAAAATAAATCTATTTATATTCTTTCCATGGATATGCATTTTACAGATTTGGTCGTGGGATGCCTCTACTCCCTCTAGCTTCGAACCGGAGACCCCAACGTGCGTGTCCCGAGTGCCGTACATCCTGGACTATCGGCTCTACACGCTGATATCTACCACGCTACTATTTAAGTATGCCCTAGGCACTTCTCGAGTTTTCCTTTGTGTTCTGGGGCAATAGCAATATACTAAGTCCTGCTCAGTTTTCTAAAGTATATGTGTACAAATACATAGAAAGTATATCATTTTTATTTAAGTCCAAAATATATATCACATGTAAATTTTAAACATGCTAAAATTAATATGTGTGTGAACAGCACACACACACATATATATATATGTATGTGTTAATCTTACGAAATAAACGTAAAAAATGTCTTCTTTTTTATCTTTTAAAGCTACGTACGTATTTTTTTTCTTGTAAGTGTATATTTCAGTGTATCAATATATCACTTTAGATTGAAGGATGTTTTGGATATGTAAATTTTCAGTATGTAAATGCCGTGTTCCATAGCTTTTTGGTTATCAACCAAAATCAAGGCTAAACGGAATGTATAAATAAATAACGTATCTCTACTCGCTTTAACGTAACTTTGCTTTCATCCTTAGTGCATACTGTCCCGTTACTTCAGCACACGTCCAACCAAGTGAATCATCACCCCCCTCCCACCACAAAGCGGCTCAGCACGCGCTTCCAGTCAGCTGCGATTCTTCTACAATAGACGCGGAGCTGCTGAATAGCGAACACGCCTTCCCCGGCAGCTGACAAGAGGGACGACGAACTCAGAGCTGACTAGGCAAGTGGGGGGCGCGGAAGACTACCATAATGCGATTATTCCGCCTGGCCTTTTCGAAAATGTCGGAAAAGTACCAAAACGTAAATCTGCCATACGTTCAAAGGACGAGACGGAATTCTGCCATAATTTCGTATACACTCAATGGAAAGAGTACAGCGGCATTGCCCTCGAAGTAGTGTATAGAATACTCGGTAGGTAGCGCTGTCAACGCTCTAGCTGCTTCTCAGGTTAACTTTAAAGCTTACAGATAGCGCTTCTGACGGTGATATTTGCAATTACAAATTACGTCCAGATTGCGGACGAGAAGAAAGAAATGTTTCCAATAATTGTTTATAAGTAGCAGCACCGTATTTTTATTACGACAATTAAAAAAAATTCGAAATGGTAGTTTTTCATGAACAAAGGATAATTCTGCCAAAATTTCTTATACATTCTACGAAATGAGGGAAACTGCCTTACTAGCTTCATAGAATTTACATTTTTGCACACTGGAACAATAATTGAAATAATTTTAGATCATTATTTAATGAGTGCTAATCCAACGCAAATATTCAAGGTTTTTCTTATGTAATGTTTTCATTTTTAGGGTGACAGAACACAAAAAACTATGACAATAAGATTTTGAATGTCCATATAAAATGATTTAAAGTCTACAAAATGTGTTTATAAGATGCTGAAATGCGAAGCCACAGGGCAAACAGCACAGGCGCTCTAGGGAAGACATAGGCTCGTACATGGAATGTTGGTGGGCTTTGCACAGGCACAGTCTTTCAAAAACGAACTCTGCTGAAGTATTTGTCGGAGCACACAACAGACATGCAGACGACGTGTAACTTTCACCAAGACTGCATTTATTGCAAAATCACTTCTTCCAAGTAAGACACAAATCAGTACCATCAACTGAGCATTAAACATAATGAAAGATTCTCATACACGTCAAAATTGACTAATACCAACATTTTTTCTGTTATGAAATAAAAAAAATGTTTCTATGCGTAGCATATTATTCAGCTTCTTTAAAACTGTCAGATCAAATTGAAATTTAGTTTTTTGTGCCTTACAAAAATACACATCAAGACATTTACGACAAAACACGAAACAACACAACACACAAATCAAGATTGATAAAGTAATTGGTTATTTATGTTCTCAAAAAAATCTTAAACAGAAACTAAAATGGAGTATGCAAAATAATTATGTAGATTATAAAAGTTTTAAATAACTTTTTACCAATGAATGTTTCTAGATTATTTTAAAAAAGAGTTATAACTTTTTACAAAATTTATAGTTAATAATGGTTTTAAAAGTGTCACTAATTCTATAATTCCAAGTTGAAATTCTTAATCCAAACAGCCATAAAACGAATATAATAAAATGTATATCACTGATTGAACGTCTAGTAAATATAACATGCAAATTAAATTTATATAGGAGTGTAGCATATTTCAAATGAATTTTAAAAGCCTGAAATTTTAAAATATTAATTTAATAATTTTTTCTGCATACTTTCAATTCTATTACAATCAAAATTAGTTATTAAATTCCAAATTACGATACAATATTCTACTTCATAGCTAATCAATTTGAAAAACAAACTATACGATCAGGTATTGATGCAGAGAAAGTTAAAAATTTAATAAGACCTAAGATCTTCAAGTGAAAAATAAAAACTTGGCATCCAATATAATTCGAAGATATTAAAAGTGGACACCACGTTTAATGTCATAATTCTAATTAATTTAATTAGTTTTTTTAACTAAATGTTATACAATAAATGCTATCGTAATTCAGAGACATTTGTTAACTTAAAAACCAGATCTGGACACCTGAAATATCTTGCTTAATAGTTTCCCAAACATATATATATTTTTTTCCGGCATCTTTTCTTGATCAAATTCCGATTACAGTTGGAATATATAATGTATTATATAAAGAGTATTTGAGATAAACTACTACTTTGCGGAACACATAATATCATGAAATTGCATCTATTAGCAAAATAATTAAAACATATATATATACACACAAACATAATACTTGGATCTTCCTTTTTGAAAATTACGTGGTTTTTCAGAAATGATATTTTTAGGAAAAAAATTAATGTGCCTATAAATATTTTTTTTTCGTCAAAAACATATAAAATACTACATAACAAAGGTATTGGTTAATAGTTTTAAAGTAAAATTTAAAAGTCAATAATACTTTAAGAAAATATATACCGATAAATGGTTGAACGCACAACATCGGTATAGAACAATTCACTGACTGATACACACATAATTAAAATATTTTATGTACAAAAGCAAATTTTTTTAAAAATTTGTTTGAGCATTATTTATAACATGTTGGAATGAAACTAAAAACAAAAACGGTACAAACCTAAAAAAAATATTTTTGCAAAACTCCGTTCCCCCGGAGAAACCCCCGGAATGGCCACCGCATGGGGAGCCCAAGAAAAGAAACGGGCTCCCCATTTGGAAGCCACCTGGAAGGTTTTTTTCTGTTCCACCCACCGTTTCTTTTGGTAGCCTGACTTGTTACAAGGGATTGTATTCCTACCAGAGAAAATGCCACCATTTTGTCTGGGCAATCCGCCTTGGAGGAGCCGGGGCGCGAACCCGGGTCCTACAAGTCACAAGGCAGGCGCTCTACCCCAGAACCAGAGTGGTAGAGCGGATACTTGCACTCTTTTTAACACTGACATGATGTTATTCCACGGGTTTACTGTAGTTTCGTGTGTCAATAACACGTGCAGTAATATCTAACCTCGGTAACGAACAAATTTATAGATTCTTATGTTCTTCGTTCAGCATGAATTGTGTAAGTTCATAACAGTGAAATATAATTTGTATAACTTGTCTGGCAATTTTTTAGTTGATTTTCTTCAAACAAACTTACAGTCCCGCTGTACAATAATTATATATAGAACTATAGACTGTCGATGGTACAGTTATTTTGAAATAAATGTTAGATGTTAAAAGAGTGTTTAGTTAAAATATGTGTGTTACAAGCATGAAGTTATTGTATAAAATTTTATTTATTTGGTCTTAAAACCACAGAAAAATTAACCTTGTTATATCACTTTTGGTTTTTTGTTTCGTTTTACCGTGCTTAATAAGCGCAGCTAATACTGGAAAGCTATTCGCCCAAGGGTGTACAAAGAACGTTTAAATATTGGAGGTACTGGGACAACACAAACCATAAATGGTATTTTGTAGTGATACAGTTATTTTCATGTAAATGTACAAATTAACAAATATGTAAGTTTATATGAATATTTCTGTTCCATTTACAAAGAATTTTTACGGTGCACAACGGCAAACAGAATAATCCAACGATGAGACTTAACACATAAAAATTAAAAAAACAACGGATATAAAAGAGACGCACAAGTGAACCCAGCGATGTTACAAAACAGTGACGACAGCACAGACGAACACCGTAAGCAACAGTTGAGCGACAAAACAAATAACCACAACGATGGTAGCACATTATAACACTGTATGTTTTTCCCAAGACAACAGTTGCGACGTTTCAGGAGAGAGATCTATTCCCTTCTTAAGGTACAAACAGACTGAGGTTTCTCATTGCACATAGTTTAATGAGTAATAGTGTATGTCCGAAACTACATCCTGAATTAATTTACCGGTTATTTAAAATGTTGTTAGTCGGTTGAAATTTTATTCAACGAACTACACTGTTTTTGAAATTCACTTAGATATTGACTTTCTTTAAAATATTGGTTGTCTGTAAAGTCGGTTTACGGACGATAGTTTAACGTGAAAACGTCATAACATAACATGGATGAAATGATTCCATATATTTATGAATAAAATTGAATCATTTTTATTTTAATAATAAAAAAATAATACTGGAAATTAAACTAGCAATAAGATTTTTAAAATGCAAGAATAATTAACCTTTATTGCCGAAATTGTTGTAATAAGCAATGAAAACCACAGATTAAAATTCGTCGAGAATATTTTAATTTTTTATGTCTTCCAGTGCTAAACTGATATGCAATTGTGGCCCCGGCCACGAAATTTTATTTATAATTCATTAATAGTAACGTCCCTTGCGATAAACAAAGGAAAATATGTATTAACGAGTGCCTGCCTGGTTGCCGCGGAAGGCTGATAGATCGCGTGATTCGTTTGGTTTGCGTCCGTCACTGTAGATGACAGCACCGTAGGGGAATAATATTATTTCGTTTTTATAATACGATTTTATAACAAATACGCATCCCAAATACACCAAACTTATTTATAATGTGTTACAATATTTTTAAAAACATTGTGCAAAAGATCCCGGGTGTAATTTGAATTAATATGTGTAACTGTAAAAAACCATTGTTCATACAAAAACGTATTTGAAAATACAACCTTACTTTTAAATAACCGCACCGATTGTGCTGAAAATCGGTGGACGATCGTTAAATTACATAATATTAATAATTCATACGACGAAAACATGATTGAAAAGTCAAATCGATGGTTGTTCCATTCGAGTGGAAGAGTGATGCGGCGAAAGCGTACAAAGAGCGTAACGGGACACTTTTTCGTGCGTGCAGCAGGCGTTCATCGGTTTATTAGACGTTGTCTCGTCAAAAAAACTAACTTTAAATTTACATGGAAATAATGGATAGAAATAAAATAATAAAAGAACTGGAGTGATATTATAAATACCGTTGTTAAAGTATAGATTCAATCAAATAAAATCATCTAAATGAATACTTAGTATTCATATTAATACAAACACGGGTAGAAAATTAATGATTTAATTTATTTAAATAATTGATATGAATTTGAATTAATAATGTAAATAAATAAATCTACTGAATGTTTGTTATATTTTATTAATTCCAATTGTTTATTAAATAATGATGTAATGATTTTTAGTTAAAATAATTTATATACCTATACGGGAAAATAACCCCACACTCCCGTGAAAACGGCCAGGAGACTTCTAACCTTCCACAGACACTCCCTGCCAGCGACAATGGAAGCTTATATTCAACCTGACATCGTTAAACATACGGTATCATAAACTTATTTATATAAATAACTTGAAAATACTCTTGAAAAGATTATAAACACAATTTATTCCACTAATATTCCCAATAAATAAATTATTAAAAATATATAGACAAGTATTCAATATCAAACACTAAAGTATTTTATTTAAAAGCAAATTATTTTTATTTTTACGTGACCTTTCTTTTTTGTTGCTTTTTTTTCATCCTGTGAAAATTACGTTGCATGGTGAGTGCGCATTGTAAAAATTCGGTCTCATATTTTTTCTTCATAACGCGACTAAATAAATATGTATAACATCAAAAGAAAAACTTTGTTCTTTGAAATTTATTTTTACTTACTCGCCTGTATTACGTATTTTGTTTATGATGTTAAAGCTTTAGTTTAAAAAAAAAAATAATTTTTCTCTCATATAATGGATGAGTTCATATCAACAAAAACAACAACACGTGCTGATCCGCGAAGTTAGTGTCAGCTGAGTCGGCACGTGTTGCGTCGTGAATCTTACGTTCGCAATCTGGACGTGTACCGCCGGTGGTCTGCGCATATCAAAACACGCTGCCGCAACTAAGCTCACCTCCTGCGCGAATGGCTGCTGTGTAATAAGGCCCAGATGTGCAGACGTTATCGCTCTGGCCGTTACGTGTGCAAACAGTGGAGGCCACGCGCACAAACACGAACGCACGAGGGGGGGGGGGGGGGGGGGGTTTGAAGGAAAAAGGAGGAGGAGGGGGTGGGAGGAGAGAAGCGTGGCGTTCGCAAGTTCGTGAAACTCTGAAGTCTCGTCAGGGTCCAATAAACCTTCAGCACAAAAGGAGCAGCCACTTCTGGCGGCGCGGGCGGGCAAGCGAGATTTCTGCTCGCGCAAGTAGCGCTATAATGACCCTACCAGCGCACTAATCCTTCTATTTACCTTCACCTCCCCCCCCCCCCCGCCCCAGCCCTCCCACAACCCCCCAACTAATGAACAGCGAGGCTCTTAATGGCCCGCCGCTACATAAACTGGTGTCCGACACGACATACAGCGTGGCTGCTTGCATGTGTGAGTGCGTGAGGCGGTCAGGAGTGGGAGAGGGGGAAAGGGGGTGAATAGAGGGTGTATCTGTTCGGGCCACGGGGGCGGGTGTGTTCCTAACGCACCGCCTGCCCACCCCCTCTCACCCCCACGTTTCAACAAACACCACCACTCCCAGGCCGCAGTGAGGCAGTGCGTGGGGAGAATTAAAATACGAGTGAGTATATGCCCGGTACGAGGCCATACGCGCTGCGTCGCTACAAACGAGGGAAACATAAAGCTTAAAGTAATGCACACTAAACCTGATCTTCTAAAGCAAATAAATTATTAAAAAAAAACTGCTAATGGACGTTGAGTTAAAAAAAAGAAAAGCTAGCATACATTATGAGAAAGGTTTGTTTGCCTCAAAAAAAATATTTGTTCGTTTGTACGTACAGTTGGCTCAAACAAATATTTTGTCGTAGGAAAGATTTGGTTTCGTCAACTTAACTATATATTTTGTTACACATTGAATTTGGTACGGCCAACCAAATTTGTTTTATTATATCAAGTAAATATTTGTTTTGCCATATACAAACACACACACACACCAACACACACGCACATAGGCTATATGTTTCAAACAAACCATTTTCACTGTGTAAACAATTCGCGAAGACTACCTACACACACCTAAGCAAACAATAAATATATACAAAACATATATAAACATAATGTACTAGAATTTAGTGCAGTTATTTTGGTGAATGCTGTTTGTAGTATAAAACGCTAACTGCTCATTAAATAGCCGATAAATACATTCCACTATAGTTGTCAGATGCCACTCATAAATACATAAATGAATTTTGGGAACGGACTGAAAAGAATTAGTTTAGGGCAGATCTTTTTCAAATACCTCGGTTAACTATACAAAGCCAAACATGTTTACGAAAAATAATTACTTACGCAAATTTTAAAACGCGCCTAATATGAGACATCTTCTTAAGAGGGGTGCCTCCCATTTCTGGTCATGATTTTCTATTAATACACGTTAACATAAAAAAAAACAAAACAAAAAAAATTAACTTGCACATTCGTTAAAATTTGTATACCTTTAATGATAATTCCCACCCCCAACCCCCGGCAATACTAAAAAAAAATTGAATGTAAAAGTCTTTATTTCTTTCACACAAAACATTTACCTAAATGAATACCAGCACTAGTTTGCTATATACAATTTCTACAATGTTTAATTAATGTCCGCATGGTATGTTTCGTTTTGTTTTGTGGCTAAGAGCAGAAACTGTTTTAATTAACATGCTTGCATATCTTATTATTTTTATTTAATTTTTCCCATTAAATAATTTAAATTCTCTGCATTTATTTTCAATTAGCCTATATATATTGGATTATGTTTTTGATACTGCATTCTTATTAAAACTTAAAATAATTTTACTGGAAGCTGAATCATGTTATTGTGAAGGGTAACACTTAATCCAACTGATATTTTTACGTCTCTTGCGTGGTGTTTCAAGAAAATAAGGAAGTTTTATTTGAATATGGTCTTAAAAAAATGTCAGAGTGCATTTCCGTGACCTAGTGCAGTTCTTTGTAGTAGTAAATTTACAGTGACAAATAATTTGCATTTTTACAATGACGTATATGTTTAACTACAAGTCAATGTACTGACCAAAAATAAAAACAGGACTTGAAGAATGAGAAATTTTATGTATATATCCAAATATGAAATTTAACACGTTTAAAACAATTAATCTTTGAACATTTATACCCGAAGTCAGAAGTACAATTTAGTTTTATATAATAATTACTTGAAATTACATGGACTGTACTAGTTACTAAAAGAAAAATAAATTATAAAATTATAAACTTTTGTAAATATATTTTTACAAAATTTTATTACAGTAGATGTCAGAGTACTGATTCGTAAAGTACCTCCAAATCCCACAAATTCCACAATCCTGGTTGGCTATTGGCCAGAAATTAAAGCTGAAAAATAGATAAAATGAATAAACAGAGTGATTGGACGTAGAGGCCGTCGGTCGCATGACGCAACAATTATTCATGTATCCAATTTTTTTTACGTGCCTCTTGTGCCTCTCCATTTTGCAATTTGAAATATTTTGATACCACTTGCAATAAACAATTGCGCAAAATATTTTGACTCTGGAAATGTTTTGGTCATTAAATATAATTATTATTTCAAGTTAAATCATAAAATAAATATTTTTTTACCTTCAGTAAGATCAGAATATCTATATATATATATATATATATATATATATATATATATATATATATATATATATATTAGAATACGTGTTCGAAAGAACGGGAAGTAATATAAGAGTTCATTAACTTTCAATATTAAAAGCATTTAAGACTAATAAATTTTTTTTTTTAAATTTCTACTGCACCTACAGGGTTTTGTACTTCCCCCCCTCTCTCAGCAGGATTGTTGTGAACCGACGACAAAAGGTATTCATTACAAGCCGACGCTCGGGCATTCTTTTCTCTTTTCCTCCGGCGCAGCACCCGGTGATTTTCCTCTCAGGGCGACACGACCCCAGGCTCATAACATCCAACCGGTGAATGGCGAGACGAGGAAATGAAGGGACTCATGTTCAGAAGGTAAGCCGGGGGGGGGGGGGGGTGGCTAAAGAGTTTAGTGTGGTGTGGGAGTGGGGTCCGTTTCGGATTTATTCATTCTGCCCGGATTCATTCCGAACGCGCACGCGATCGGGGGAGGGGGGGGGAGGGGGTGGGTGGAGGGTCATATTCCCCAGATATTATCAATCATAATAGCCGTTTCCTCCACCCCTGGGCGCGGGCAGGGGTTAGAGGGGTAGCACACCCCAGGCTCTATAGCGGAAAATGCATCAATCTCGTAAGGCGGGGCCGCGCGGTGCGCGTCTCCTCGGGAGTTAACGATGCCCGTCATGACGAGGGGCAGTCGGTGGAGTCGTCCCCCGGGGTTACTCCCCCCATACCCCCCCCACAATCCACCCCTTACGGGGTTATTTATCAGCGTCCGGCAGTCGGCACGCCACGCGCGAGAGATAGCGGCCGTCCCACCTGACCACCGACGCTTCCATTTCTTTCCGAGAAGTCCTTCAAGCATGCCACTATGGTCATCTAGCATCATCTTGCGTGAGACCGCTTGACTGTGCTCATTTTCAGAGATCCGTGCAAGCCTATGTAAGAGTGACTCACAGAGACGATGTGGCCAGATCAACTTTCCTCTTCCCCCAACATTTTCCCTTTAAAAATTACAACAACAAAAAAACTCTGGAGAGAAAAAAGAGCGCTTGTAACGCAGTACACGTGATAGAAGTTAAACTTCTTTGGCAATTCAAACATCGTATCGTAAGTCTATCGGAAGAAGTAAAACGGCAGAGAGAGAGAGAGAGAGAGAGAGAGAGAGAGAGAGAGAGAGAAATTTAAAGAGAGCGAAAGGTAGAGAAAGAAGACAATTTTCCAAATAAATATTACTTACTGTTAATTACTTACGCCACAAAGTAAAACTATGCGTGCTACTGTGTCTTCAAACAATTCTGCCATTTGGAACATGCAAAATTTCTTAACGAAATATGAAATTAATAACAGGTAGCGCTATCTTTGCGGGAAATGCAGGGACAGTTCCAACAGCACTCTCTACGCTGCTGGTTGAACACGGAGGAACGCGAGTGCTCTGGTAGCAAATATAAAATTCAAGGCACTCACAGTTGACTGTATGGAATACCTATATCTATTTTCTGAAACACGTGCATGCAAACACTCTCTGTACTATTCATTCGTTCATCTATCTCTCTCGGTTCTAATATTTTTGGAAGAGGGGGGTTGGGGAACGGCACGATTCATTGCACAAGGAGGAAAATGAAAACGAGCTCAGTAACATATATAGCATAGTGCTTTCTTTATATCTCTTTGGCCAAGTACCAATTCTCTTGTTCTTTTCGCGTCAGAACGTTTCACAAAAACGTTGCATTACAATTCAACCTTGTAATTTTACTCTCATCGCGCCCAAAGAAGTTTCACCTCATAAATATTCTGTAATCCGCACTTGGTAATTTGAAATCGATGAAATTTTTTTATAATGTATAATTTAAATTTTCTATTGATACTATACTATGTGTATATGTTAAACTTTAGTGTTTGCAAAAAAAAATATATGAAACCAAATATTTACTAATTATTTCATATATATATATTTAAATTTGACGCCCTTTTTATTTGAAAAGGTATTTCTAGCAGCTTGGACCCTCCGATCACCCGTTCTGCCTGAAATTCAAAGCTGTGTCAAAATTAAATTTTTATTTTATATTAGTACGATTACCTAAACGTGCGAAAACCTGCAATCAGTCGATAGCCAAGTCGTTTATAGTCGACTTCAATATCGGAGGGTCCCGCCGCATACAACCTTTGTGCATAACCGTGCAACATGAAACTGTATCAGATAAAAATCCTTCCACTGCGAAATAAAACAACATTTCGTGACCATTGTTAGAAGTTGCTTGGCTTCTGGGTTCTATTCGCGTCGAAAGCGAAGATTTCACCGACGTTTCGGCGAAATTGCAGTCGCCATCTTCATGGTAGCAGTTACCTACCCAGGTAACATCAAGATATGATTATAAAAATGGATATTAGCAGCCTCTTGATGTCTTCAAGATTTGGAGGAATGATTAGGATTACACTAAAACTGGTCTGTGCCACATTTATGTGTCTCAAGGCATATTATTTTCTGTTGGCGTGAATAACGTAACTGTCGTCGAAAGAAGCATTTTTGTATCTACTGGCGGCTAAGAATGCTTCATGCAATTTTAGCGTGGTTTGTTCTAGTCTTCTGAAGCTCCTAGGCACACAGAGAAGTTCAAACATACAGGTCTCAGTTTACATACATTATCTGTATAGTGCGGGCCGAAAGTCTTGTAAACAGTCAGCGCGGCGGAGAGGAGTGTGAGAGGCAAACGGGATGGAAAGAGATAAGGGAAAGGAAATACGTGTCTCCTTGGACAAGGCATTTTTCTTCGAGTGTTTTACCCGTTCTAAATAAGTTGAAAACTTATGTAGTAATATAATTGCGTAACATTACAAAGAATGTTTTTGTTTTAAGTACAAGAAAATAACCTTTAAATTCTGCAGCACATTTATGGGGAATATAAAAAAATGCTGCAGTTCTACTTACAATAATATGTCATGGGGATATTTACCATAAAACTTTACATTTGTCCGGTACATACACATTTGGAACATTTTAGTTAAATGATTCAGGATAACTACACCCAGTAAGTGCAGGAAGCTAACACGCAGTTACAAGCACAGCAAGTTACAATATAATGATTATTACCTGGATCGCATTCAACATTACAGGCCATCTATCGGCAGTGAGCGCAACTTCCCGGGTCCATCGCCCATGGTATGAGCGCTTACAGAATTTCAGTATTAATATATATATATATATATATATATATATATATATATATATATATTTAAATATGACTGTACTTTTCTTGAGATCATATAGAATACACAGGCTAACTCCAATTCCAATTCCAAAAACCGCGTAATTACCACGATTTATGTTTTTAGAACAGTTTATGCTTCGCCAGCGTGCCGATTCAGTACTGTTT
Source organism: Bacillus rossius redtenbacheri (assembly GCF_032445375.1). Lineage (NCBI taxonomy): Eukaryota > Metazoa > Arthropoda > Insecta > Phasmatodea > Bacillidae > Bacillus > Bacillus rossius. Next base: position 27,080,496 of record NC_086334.1, read on the forward strand.
GTTTCTTCCGGTCTGTTCCTAGCAACGCGTTTCTATCGAGGACGTATTTCAAGACTCTTAGCCCGCACTATACTCTTCCGCAGAAAATATTTCGTTAGCTCAAGGATTTATAATATACATATTTCTTATTTTAATTTTTTTTTTTTTTTCAAACAGCGTTGGAACGCGAAGCCGTGGTCTCGCGAGAGGAGCGCCGGGCGTCAAACTTCCTCGCCGCGCGACTTGCCGTCATTCCGCGCGTTCCTCGGAGCACGGGTTAAGCCACACGAGAAGGAGAGAGAGGCGGTTTTGGGAACAGAGGGCGCGCGGCGCCATTAATATTCCAAGCGCGCTCAGTTATTATCCACGGGCATGCTCCCACAGCCTTTCCATCCCGGTCCCCCTCCTCCTCCCCACCCCCCTTCAGCCGGCCCGATGCTCATCTCTCGTCCTGGCGGGGCGGTTCCTGCAGCTGATCAATTATTAGCGAGCGCTCGTGCGGCCGGGAGGGTGTGAGGGGAGGGGAGGAGGGTCGCGGGCGGGCAGCGAACCCAGGAGACCTCCCCGCGAGCCGCGCCGCAGTGCAGGTGGCGCGCGTCGCGGCGGCCGACGGAAGCAGCGTTCCGTCGTTAAGAGGCCACTCCAGTGTTTCAGGGGCACTACTCTACCCGCGTTAGTAGTATAGGAATGGGGTTCCGAGCGCACGGCTTCTGGCTGTGGATTGTGATTGCCGACCGCCAAATTGGATTGTGACGTTCCGGCGGCCATCTTGGAGGAGTGTAACGGGACATAGCGTAACGGGACAAGTTTGACCTTGACCTTTGATCCTCAAAAATCGCCAAAATCCTCCAAAATTGGGCAAAATTTGCCCAAAATTCCTCAAAAATCGCCAAAATTTCCATTTCTGTGGAAAAAAGTTCCGCCAAAAATTCGCAAAAAATTCCTCAATTCGAAAATCAGGATTTCGAAAATCCTCAAAAGTCGTTTTGCCCTAGAAAGAACCCTAATTCCTAAAACTGGCTTAAAACTCCTAAGAGATAGCCGCTTATAAGCCATTTCTAGGAATAAGGATACCATGACCGCCATCTTGGATTATGTCGTCACCGATGCATTTTTCGTTACGGCCGCCATCTTTAACTTTTTTATTTATTATCCGATTTTAATAAAATATTTTTTAAAAATTATAAAAAAAATTAAATAATAAAATTTTAATAAAACATTTATAAAAAAACAAACATTAACGACACGGAGTTCGGAGTCCTCGGTTCGAACCCGGTGAGGGCAAAAAAAATTAAAAATGGCGACAGGCTCCTTCCTTAATGGTGGCTGCAGGCAGACTGAGTCCCACCACTTTTCTTAAAGCAGATATATCGTCACCTAGTATGACGTCATGTCCGCCATCTTGTCTTCGTTGCTGGAGACCACCATCTTGTTTTCGTCGGCGAGAGTGCGCTGACGCCATGTTAGTTTAGTTCTTATCCGCTAGAGTGCAGTAATCATTTATTACTAAGGTGCCCGCCATCTTGAAATTTGGACGCCATATTGAAAATCCGTAATTATTTAGCTAGAAATTCGGGAAAAATTTCTAAATTCGTTAAATAAATCACTCATTAATTTACATATTGATTCGATCCGCTCCTGTCCTTGGTTCGATACTTGATCGATGCAATAATGTTTAATTTTATGTAAAAAATAATAATTTCAATAAACCATGTTCAACATTCGTAAAGAGACTCTAAATCCTCTACGACCACCATCCTATCAGACATCAAGACCACAATATTGGAAATGCGTAATTTTAATGCTAGAGATCCGGGAAAAAGTTCAGAAATCATTAAATAAATTTCCGATCAATAAACTGATTAATTAGATCGACTAAGGTCCTTGGTACGATCCCAGGCCGATACAAAACAACTTTAATATTTTAAAAAAGCACCATTAAAGTGTAAGGTTCGAGGAATTAAACACCGCAAGTTCTTTTACAAACATAATATTTATTACATAATTTCTATTCTACTACAGGATCACTTACGAAAGCCAGCAATCTTATAATCATTTAGTTCCGCAGCGGTGTGAAATGACTAATTCTTAGCTCCAATCGGTTTATACTAGACAGAGTCCAGCCAGAACCTTTACAGACATAGTCCACCTCTTCTTGACAGAGTTTCTGGATACCGTTTTTAACAGTTTGCTTCACATCGTTAGAACTGTAAATTACTGCAGCCGATGTCTTGAATGCACACTTCTTCACTTTGTCATCGAACAGATATGGCTTTCCATATATACAGTCCAACCACAAGTTATATTTCAAAGGTCCGTTTGTTGCTACATCATCAGTAAGCTGATTGATTATCTTCTGTCTGATATCGTCAAGAAAATTACAAATGTCCTTCGACTCACCGAACGTATTTAGATAATAGTAGTCTTTCAAAGTTCCACGAAATGCAGACTGCGCCAAGTAGAAGCCATTATCGTTCACTTGTAATGCTCCGAACACAGTCTTAGGTTTAGTTCCATGTTCAGACGTCATAACAATCGGTTGCTGGGCATCTGTTTTTTTGGTTGTACGCTTTCGTGTCTCCAATCTAAAGCGAGGAGCCGAAATGTCGGCAGGTAGTTCAGCAGTAGGAGCACAGACTCCACCTTTACATTTTTTCGCATGATGTCGCAAACTGTCAATTCGAGTAAACCATTTAAGGCACTCATCACATCGAAACTTCATGCGAGAAGGATTCTTCGTGCATTTGCTCCGCTCATGTCTTCGTGCATCATGGGAAAATGCGAACGACGTATCACAGTAGCTGCAAGGATACCGTGGTGATGAAGACGATCCTTTCAGACCCGATCCAGATACAGACGTTGCAACAGTAGTACCATTTCCAGGCATTCTCTTATGCACATCGATGCATCGTTGTTGCGCCGAAACCTTTACTTTCTGCCGCACAGCAGGACCTTTGCATGCCTTCATGTGCGTTTTCATATTATCTTTTCTGGCAAACTGCTTATGACATTTCTCACAAACAAACATTTTACGATATAGGTTCTTGGCACATTCGCTCCTCTCGTGTCGCCGGGCATTGCTGTTGTTTGAGAAAATCTTGTCGCAGTAACAGCACCGATGTTCGCTAGTTGTTAAATCAGCATCCATTGAAGTCTCCATTGAGGTCGTATCGTCGATCGTCGTGGTTTCCTGCACATCCAGCTCAGTAGTCATTAAGCTATCTTCTGCTGGTGGTATCACATCTGTTGAAATCTCCTCCAATGTCGACGTCGTCGTCGTTGCCAACGGGATCTGCTCCACCATTGTCGTCGCTGACGTCAAGGTTCCCGTAGACGATGGTACAACGTCCATCGAGTTCGGCGTTAAAGTCGGTAAAGATGCCATCGAGTTCTCAAGAACAGGTAATTACACGACTTATGCACCAGTTGAAATAATCTAGGTGATCCTTACACCGTCGACGACAGTAACAAACTGAGCGACCTGCTGTCTAGGACTCGCTTATATACATGCACCGGATGGAATAATACGCAAGTCAAATCAAGAACCATTTACTATAATACTAGAGTCAAAACAACATTAAAAATAGAAGGACCATCAACGAAAAGGCAGCACATTTGGAAGCACCGACAACGAAAAGGCAGCACATTTGGAAGCACCGACTACGAAAAGGCAGCACATTTGGAAGCACCGACTACGAAAAGGCAGCACATTTGGAAGCACCGACAACGAAAAGGCAGCACATTTGGAAGCACCGACAACGAAAAGGCAGCACATTTGGAAGCACCGACAACGAAAAGGCAGCACATTTGGAAGCACCGACAACGAAAAGGCAGCACATTTGGAAGCACCGACAACGAAAAGGCAGCACATTTGGAAGCTCCATCAACAAAAAAAAAGGCAAAAAGGAAGCACAAGTTACGAGATCTATGTCTTAGTTAGAAATCAGAATACAAGAAAAAAAACATTAAATTCTTATAATTTAAATTATTTATTTTATTGCTTTACACTATACAAATGCAAGTAAAACAAGCCATTATTGTATGTAGCCAGCATTCCTCAGTTCCTTGAGTATGAAGGATATTTCTTTGATGCACGAATAGTTTCCTGCACAAAGCGAACCATGTAGAAGTCTTAGCCGGTCAACCAATATGTTTGGATCTTTCCATGATGTGTAATCATTCTCTTCTACCACCATCTTCCTTGCACCTTTATAATTATTATGATCTCTGGTGTCTTCCGTTTTACCACCAACCGCAGGGTAACTTTCATGTTTGAGACGGTGATCATCACAAGCTTGATCAGATTTATTTAATATATCACGTCGTTTCCATCGTTTCGGTCTCAGGACACCGCCACATTCTTCAATCTTGGCAGCTTTAGGTGCTTCATCATAGTCTATGTCTTTGTAAACAGCCTCAGAGTCACTGTAACAATCACCGTAGAAGGAATCGTCTTCACCCAATTTACCGTAATAATTCGATGTTGATGATGTTGAAGTGTCTTCATCGTCTTCATGCTTCCTTTTTAGGAGTCCATCATTTTTACAAAGTAGGAAAGATCTACTTGAATTCGGCTGGAATATATTCTCACTTTTCACGTTAAGGATTCTTCCATTGTCTTCATTCTTCCGTAAATCATCAACCTCCTTCAATTTAAGTTCGTTGTCGAGATCGGAAGAGCCAAAAAAATTATTGGCGTAATGCAGATCACTCTTCCTTAGGCTAGTAGATTCATCGTTGTCCTCTAGCCTGTACGCAGGCTTGGCGCTACAAGTTCTGCCATGTCTTTTTAGGCTCTCTCTCCGCGTAAACGACTTGCTACATCTAACACAACTTATCATATTGCGCAGTGGATTTTTAACACAGTCATTCTTCTCGTGTTGTCTTTTATTCTTTCTCAAGATAAACTCTTTACTGCAAAACTTACACCTATGTTCTTTCGATACAGCGTCAGATCCCAAATCGGAATTCATATTAGTTACTGAGACTAACGTCAGATACCAATTGAGTGTTTTAAATTAGATCCAATACTTAAATAGAAATATTTTCATATTTCATCAGCGAGAATTAATATATCTCATGCAAAAGTACTTTATGCATGTAGTTCTGCTTTTCAACAACAGATGTCGCCACATGTTGCTTGCAGGTAAATAATATTTAGTTCTTTTATGCGGGATGCGGGATGATCACTAACGATCGCAAAAGAAGGATGGCTTCGCTAGACTCCAAGGAAAAGGAAGTTCGTCTTGCATGTTGGTGCTCCACAGATGTCTCATGGCGTAATATTAATTTGACTGAGTAATGATATTTTTTAATTCCACCTGATAAAAATATTGCAAGTTTTGATTTAGTAGCAGAAATTATCGAATTAAATTTAACTCCAAATAAAATGACATGTCTCATTAGTCAAAAAAAAAATCCATGCAGACAGCGGTTTCTCAGAATAGTCAGAAACACTTGAAGAAACCACAGGAATGATTGCAAGAACACGGGAAAAACCATCAAAATACTGACAAGAATAATCAGGAGCACACGGGAAAAACCATCAAAATACTGACAAGAATAATCAGGAGCACACGGAGAAAACCATCATAATATTAACAAGAATAATCAGGAGCACACGGAGAAAACCATCATAATATTGACCAGATTAATCAGAAGTACTCGGAGAAAACCACCACATGTTTTCTTTGATATCATAAAATTACAGGAAAAAATATTTAAAAATAAAAATAAATTAATAAAATAAATACATAAATTTCTGGCTTGTACAAGAACTCTATCTTTGCTCAACAATGATAAGTTTACAAGCTAGCAGAAACTGTTTATGCATTTTTTTTATTAATTTATTTTTATTTTTAAATATTTTTTCCTGTAATTTTATGATATCAAAGAAAACATGTGGTGGTTTTCTCCGAGTACTTCTGATTAATCTGGTCAATATTATGATGGTTTTCTCCGTGTGCTCCTGATTATTCTTGTTAATATTATGATGGTTTTCTCCGTGTGCTCCTGATTATTCTTGTCAGTATTTTGATGGTTTTTCCCGTGTGCTCCTGATTATTCTTGTCAGTATTTTGATGGTTTTTCCCGTGTTCTTGCAATCATTCCTGTGGTTTCTTCAAGTGTTTCTGACTATTCTGAGAAACCGCTGTCTGCATGGATTTTTTTTTGACTAATGAGACATGTCATTTTATTTGGAGTTAAATTTAATTCGATAATTTCTGCTACTAAATCAAAACTTGCAATATTTTTATCAGGTGGAATTAAAAAATATCATTACTCAGTCAAATTAATATTACGCCATGAGACATCTGTGGAGCACCAACATGCAAGACGAACTTCCTTTTCCTTGGAGTCTAGCGAAGCCATCCTTCTTTTGCGATCGTTAGTGATCATCCCGCATCCCGCATAAAAGAACTAAATATTATTTACCTGCAAGCAACATGTGGCGACATCTGTTGTTGAAAAGCAGAACTACATGCATAAAGTACTTTTGCATGAGATATATTAATTCTCGCTGATGAAATATGAAAATATTTCTATTTAAGTATTGGATCTAATTTAAAACACTCAATTGGTATCTGACGTTAGTCTCAGTAACTAATATGAATTCCGATTTGGGATCTGACGCTGTATCGAAAGAACATAGGTGTAAGTTTTGCAGTAAAGAGTTTATCTTGAGAAAGAATAAAAGACAACACGAGAAGAATGACTGTGTTAAAAATCCACTGCGCAATATGATAAGTTGTGTTAGATGTAGCAAGTCGTTTACGCGGAGAGAGAGCCTAAAAAGACATGGCAGAACTTGTAGCGCCAAGCCTGCGTACAGGCTAGAGGACAACGATGAATCTACTAGCCTAAGGAAGAGTGATCTGCATTACGCCAATAATTTTTTTGGCTCTTCCGATCTCGACAACGAACTTAAATTGAAGGAGGTTGATGATTTACGGAAGAATGAAGACAATGGAAGAATCCTTAACGTGAAAAGTGAGAATATATTCCAGCCGAATTCAAGTAGATCTTTCCTACTTTGTAAAAATGATGGACTCCTAAAAAGGAAGCATGAAGACGATGAAGACACTTCAACATCATCAACATCGAATTATTACGGTAAATTTGGTGAAGACGATTCCTTCTACGGTGATTGTTACAGTGACTCTGAGGCTGTTTACAAAGACATAGACTATGATGAAGCACCTAAAGCTGCCAAGATTGAAGAATGTGGCGGTGTCCTGAGACCGAAACGATGGAAACGACGTGATATATTAAATAAATCTGATCAAGCTTGTGATGATCACCGTCTCAAACATGAAAGTTACCCTGCGGTTGGTGGTAAAACGGAAGACACCAGAGATCATAATAATTATAAAGGTGCAAGGAAGATGGTGGTAGAAGAGAATGATTACACATCATGGAAAGATCCAAACATATTGGTTGACCGGCTAAGACTTCTACATGGTTCGCTTTGTGCAGGAAACTATTCGTGCATCAAAGAAATATCCTTCATACTCAAGGAACTGAGGAATGCTGGCTACATACAATAATGGCTTGTTTTACTTGCATTTGTATAGTGTAAAGCAATAAAATAAATAATTTAAATTATAAGAATTTAATGTTTTTTTTCTTGTATTCTGATTTCTAACTAAGACATAGATCTCGTAACTTGTGCTTCCTTTTTGCCTTTTTTTTTGTTGATGGAGCTTCCAAATGTGCTGCCTTTTCGTTGTCGGTGCTTCCAAATGTGCTGCCTTTTCGTTGTCGGTGCTTCCAAATGTGCTGCCTTTTCGTTGTCGGTGCTTCCAAATGTGCTGCCTTTTCGTTGTCGGTGCTTCCAAATGTGCTGCCTTTTCGTAGTCGGTGCTTCCAAATGTGCTGCCTTTTCGTTGTCGGTCCTTCCAAATGTGCTGCCTTTTCGTTGATGGTCCTTCTATTTTTAATGTTGTTTTGACTCTAGTATTATAGTAAATGGTTCTTGATTTGACTTGCGTATTATTCCATCCGGTGCATGTATATAAGCGAGTCCTAGACAGCAGGTCGCTCAGTTTGTTACTGTCGTCGACGGTGTAAGGATCACCTAGATTATTTCAACTGGTGCATAAGTCGTGTAATTACCTGTTCTTGAGAACTCGATGGCATCTTTACCGACTTTAACGCCAAACTCGATGGACGTTGTACCATCGTCTACGGGAACCTTGACGTCAGCGACGACAATGGTGGAGCAGATCCCGTTGGCAACGACGACGACGTCGACATTGGAGGAGATTTCAACAGATGTGATACCACCAGCAGAAGATAGCTTAATGACTACTGAGCTGGATGTGCAGGAAACCACGACGATCGACGCTACGACCTCGATGGAGACTTCAATGGATGCTGATTTGACAACTAGCGAACATCGGTGCTGTTACTGCGACAAGATTTTCTCAAACAACAGCAATGCCCGGCGACACGAGAGGAGCGAATGTGCCAAGAACCTATATCGTAAAATGTTTGTTTGTGAGAAATGTCATAAGCAGTTTGCCAGAAAAGATAATATGAAAACGCACATGAAGGCATGCAAAGGTCCTGCTGTGCGGCAGAAAGTAAAGGTTTCGGCGCAACAACGATGCATCGATGTGCATAAGAGAATGCCTGGAAATGGTACTACTGTTGCAACGTCTGTATCTGGATCGGGTCTGAAAGGATCGTCTTCATCACCACGGTATCCTTGCAGCTACTGTGATACGTCGTTCGCATTTTCCCATGATGCACGAAGACATGAGCGGAGCAAATGCACGAAGAATCCTTCTCGCATGAAGTTTCGATGTGATGAGTGCCTTAAATGGTTTACTCGAATTGACAGTTTGCGACATCATGCGAAAAAATGTAAAGGTGGAGTCTGTGCTCCTACTGCTGAACTACTTGCCGACATTTCGGCTCCTCGCTTTAGATTGGAGACACGAAAGCGTACAACCAAAAAAACAGATGCCCAGCAACCGATTGTTATGACGTCTGAACATGGAACTAAACCTAAGACTGTGTTCGGAGCATTACAAGTGAACGATAATGGCTTCTACTTGGCGCAGTCTGCATTTCGTGGAACTTTGAAAGACTACTATTATCTAAATACGTTCGGTGAGTCGAAGGACATTTGTAATTTTCTTGACGATATCAGACAGAAGATAATCAATCAGCTTACTGATGATGTAGCAACAAACGGACCTTTGAAATATAACTTGTGGTTGGACTGTATATATGGAAAGCCATATCCGTTCGATGACAAAGTGAAGAAGTGTGCATTCAAGACATCGGCTGCAGTAATTTACAGTTCTAACGATGTGAAGCAAACTGTTAAAAACGGTATCCAGAAACTCTGTCAAGAAGAGGTGGACTATGTCTGTAAAGGTTCTGGCTGGACTCTGTCTAGTATAAACCGATTGGAGCTAAGAATTAGTCATTTCACACCGCTGCGGAACTAAATGATTATAAGATTGCTGGCTTTCGTAAGTGATCCTGTAGTAGAATAGAAATTATGTAATAAATATTATGTTTGTAAAAGAACTTGCGGTGTTTAATTCCTCGAACCTTACACTTTAATGGTGCTTTTTTAAAATATTAAAGTTGTTTTGTATCGGCCTGGGATCGTACCAAGGACCTTAGTCGATCTAATTAATCAGTTTATTGATCGGAAATTTATTTAATGATTTCTGAACTTTTTCCCGGATCTCTAGCATTAAAATTACGCATTTCCAATATTGTGGTCTTGATGTCTGATAGGATGGTGGTCGTAGAGGATTTAGAGTCTCTTTACGAATGTTGAACATGGTTTATTGAAATTATTATTTTTTACATAAAATTAAACATTATTGCATCGATCAAGTATCGAACCAAGGACAGGAGCGGATCGAATCAATATGTAAATTAATGAGTGATTTATTTAACGAATTTAGAAATTTTTCCCGAATTTCTAGCTAAATAATTACGGATTTTCAATATGGCGTCCAAATTTCAAGATGGCGGGCACCTTAGTAATAAATGATTACTGCACTCTAGCGGATAAGAACTAAACTAACATGGCGTCAGCGCACTCTCGCCGACGAAAACAAGATGGTGGTCTCCAGCAACGAAGACAAGATGGCGGACATGACGTCATACTAGGTGACGATATATCTGCTTTAAGAAAAGTGGTGGGACTCAGTCTGCCTGCAGCCACCATTAAGGAAGGAGCCTGTCGCCATTTTTAATTTTTTTTGCCCTCACCGGGTTCGAACCGAGGACTCCGAACTCCGTGTCGTTAATGTTTGTTTTTTTATAAATGTTTTATTAAAATTTTATTATTTAATTTTTTTTATAATTTTTAAAAAATATTTTATTAAAATCGGATAATAAATAAAAAAGTTAAAGATGGCGGCCGTAACGAAAAATGCATCGGTGACGACATAATCCAAGATGGCGGTCATGGTATCCTTATTCCTAGAAATGGCTTATAAGCGGCTATCTCTTAGGAGTTTTAAGCCAGTTTTAGGAATTAGGGTTCTTTCTAGGGCAAAACGACTTTTGAGGATTTTCGAAATCCTGATTTTCGAATTGAGGAATTTTTTGCGAATTTTTGGCGGAACTTTTTTCCACAGAAATGGAAATTTTGGCGATTTTTGAGGAATTTTGGGCAAATTTTGCCCAATTTTGGAGGATTTTGGCGATTTTTGAGGATCAAAGGTCAAGGTCAAACTTGTCCCGTTACGCTATGTCCCGTTACACTCCTCCAAGATGGCCGCCGGAACGTCACAATCCAATTTGGCGGTCGGCAATCACAATCCACAGCCAGAAGCCGTGCGCTCGGAACCCCATTCCTATACTACTCGCGTTAACCTCATAAGATTCAATGCTATTTTCATTTCGCTTATAACTAATTAACTAATATAGATTTCGAAATGAAACTTGCTTGATATGTAAGACAACGATGCTCTTATCAAAGCCCCTTTCTTCAAAAACGTGCATAAATTATGGTTTTATACTAATCTCTACTAATATTCATATGTGTACTGTCTATGTTTGAACCATAATTTATGCACGTTTTTGAAGAAAGGGGCTTTGATAAGAGCATCGTTGTCTTACATATCAAGCAAGCGTCATTTTGAAATCTATATTAGTTAATTAGTTATAAGCAAAATGAAAATATCATTGAATCTTATGACATTAACGCGGGTTGCGTAGTGCCCCTGAAACACTGGAGTGGCCTCTTAAGGGCTCCGCCTACCCGGGCACACACACGGTGTGCAGAGCTTCAGGAAAAACAACGCGATTTCATAACTACTCAAGATATCCGAGTGGGGTTCGCTTATGAAAAGCATTTAAGAGTTCGCTGAGGGCCGAAAAGTACTTTTGATTTTGGGTAAAGTTTTTAAACAGTATTTTAAGAAGAGTCAAAATGGCTAAAACGCATGTTTTCAGAGTAAATTTTAGGCGTAAAACAACTGGTATAGATTCTTGAAAACACTTAAGGGACTTGCATTACAACTGTATCTTCATTTATCCGCCATATAATGTTACGGTCACCGCTCAAATTTCACAGTTATCCTGTGACGACGAAAAGACTGCGCGCCCATTCAGAGCCTTGCGCTTAGAGGCGACACAGCGCTAGAAGCACCGGCGAGCGTCGCTCTTATCATCCCACCTCACTAACACACATGCAACCCTGACGAGGTGGGCCCCTTAAGGCCCCTCGCCCGCCCGGGCACGCACGGAAAATCAACGCGATTTCAAAACTACACGACATATCCGAGTGGCGCCTGTTTACGAAAACCACTAAAGAATTCGCCGAGGGCCGATAAGTAGTTCGGTTTACGGATGAAGTTTTTAAACTGTATTCCCAGAAGAATTAAAATGGCTGAAAGGCGCGTTTTTTCAGAATAATTACTTGGCGTAAAACAACCGTGAAACACATAAGGGACTTTCATTACACCTTTATCTTCATTTCTCCGCCATATAATGATACAGTTATTACTAAAATTTCATACTATAGTTGTCCTATGCACGACGAGAGGACTGCGTGCCAATTCAGAGCCTGCGCTTAGAAGCGATACCGTGCTAGAAGCACCAGCGAGCGTCGATATTATCATCCCGCCTCACTAACATATATGTACCCATTAAGGACACACTAGAGACTAACAGCGGACAGTTTTCACGTCAGTTCGATCGATGGCAGATGGTCTGCCGAGTATGAACCATAGAGGTGTTAGTCTATTACTTCTTACTGCGATGGAATGAACAATGTAGCTGTATAATACATATGGTACCAACATTATGACTTCGAAAATAACTTTCTTATTCCTTACAAAAACTTATTTAAAAATTATACAGTTTTACGTGGAAAAATAACCTTAAGTGCTTCAAATTTATTAAAAAAAAAGTTGTTCATTATTTGACACCAGAAATTATAATATATAATTTAACGATTTATCTACAAAATATTCTGTAGTCACACCTCTTGCTGCTAGGTTATTTTTCACACAATCGCCTGTGTTGTTAGTATAGATCTGTCTAGTATTAGCAAATATTGTAATAGGGACAATATAGGAAACTCTGGCCAATTGCTTTCAAGCTATTTTACACTCCACGCTGCTAGATGCCACTACTGTAACTAGTTTCTCGCAAGTAAAAAATGTAAATACACTCCACGCCACCAGGTTCGATGCAATCACTTGTCCCGCGTATTTCTTACCAGTTTCCCATATTGTCCCTATAAGGATATTTAGTTTTAATCTCTGGTGTGTTTGGTTAAGGTGGTAAACGAACGTCATGCAGAGTCCCAGGTGGTAACGCACCGTTCACAAACTCCTCGAGATTTATTAAAAGTGTTTGATAACGAAAATCATTTAAGAGCCATTGCACTTGTTTCGTCTATAGTGTGTACTTTTTGGAAAGTGAAAAAATAGTAAAAAAAGGGTGTTTTAACGGAAGTTTGTAGGTATGAAAAATTCTAAACTCATGACAGTATTGCAAATTGTTTAGGGAAGTGCAGCAAAAAAAAAACTATAGGGTCACCGCTTAAAGTCCCATAGAAGCTGGTCGCCGACGCTAAGACTACACGCCAGTTCGGTGCCTGGGGCTTAGAGGCTGTGAGGCGTGATGCGTGGGCCAGAGACGCCCTTAGCGCCACCCCCCCCTCCAGCCCCTCACCATTCCTTACGCGCGGGCGCACTCCTCCCCCCCCCCATCACCCTCCTTAATCTGATCCGCCACGTGCCGAATAGCGAATTACAACAGCAGCTTCGTTCACACGTGTTTTGATTGACGTCGCGACAGCAGCGATATCTTTGGGGAGGTCGACACGTGACGCGGGCCAGGGATATTGAAAATAAAAGGCTATGATATACAGCCCAGAAGTGATCGGGAGCGTACGCAGAAATTCATTTCGAGTGGTTGGAGGGGGAAAAAAGGAGGGGGGGGGGGGGACAGAGCAACTTTGCACGCTGTTTGCTTTGAAATTCCTTCAGTTTGTTGGTGGGAATGATAGATTTTTTTTTTTGATGTGTAACATCTCAGCTCTCGGCATACGGCGTTTGGTAGGAGTGACTTCGTGAAATGAAACGGCAGTCGACTGGAACGGAAATAAGTAAACACGGTGATGCCATCTGCGGAAGTCTAAGAAATCTCTAACAAATGGCGGTCTCGCGAGATTCATCCGTATGTATTGCTTTCGAGAACATCGCAGAATTTACACCATGCATAGGTACTGAAAAAAAAATTAAAATTTACAACATTACAACTATCCTTTCATACCATATGTTATAATTTATAGCCATGAAAATAAATAACGATGACTTATAAATTCTGGCCATACAAACCTTAGTTAACATTGAAGTGTAGTGATAGCGCATCGTTCATTATACTGTAGGGACACAACAAATTGTTAGCCTACATATATTCGACGCAGTGAAAAATATAAGAATTTTGTGATAACATTTTTGCTGTTAAATATAAATGTTGAATCAGCTCAATAAGGTTAAGTCTTGTTTCTAGGAAGTATTTACCGACTGAATTCTGTCGTTTGAGAAAAAAATACAAACTATACTTAGTGTTATAATATGTGTTTTAAAATGTTTCATGTTAATGTCATAAATAATAGCTTATAGTGCGTGCCTAAGTACAGAATCTTTTTTTTCTCTGCCCCTTGCATTGATGGTCGTGGCATTGTTTCTTTCGTGTCGCCTAAACATTCACTAAGCAAAGAAATGTTTTCTGGTATATTGTCGTGTGTTAACCGTCTTGTCTTGCACATGTAGTATACGTCGTCAGCAGAAACTGTTATGAAGTCATGATATTCTCACGGAATTAAGAAAGAATTTTTTATACGTTTTAATCCATTTATTTTAATGGCACTTATTCTTAGTGTAAAAGATTTTATTTTTATTTTATGAATACTCTATTTAAGATAATTACTTTTCGTTTTTTCATCAAACATTGAATTCAATGCTTCCTTCTTAGTCAGTTAAAAATAAATAAATATACAATAAATTAAGCTGATTTATGCTACTCTACAATACTATGTATGTTCCGCGAATTTCCTGGAGATATTTAGAGAGTAAATGTGGTTATCAAGCTCCGTAAATAGAACTGTCTTAATGCTACAATTATTATAAAAATCGCTAATTTAATCACATGGTAAATGTAATGCCCGAATGGAGGGTTTAAAGACGGCTACAATTGTGATGCAAATACTTAAGGGTCATAATTATTATATACCTAAGCAGCATTATTTTCCAGCTGCATTTTGCTTTCAAATAAAATACATCAAGGTAAATATCACACGCATGATCAAATTACAAAATTAAATAGTTATCAAAATATTGCATTTCTTGCTATTTCTCTTTGCACTCGAATTGATTTTATTTACAAAATCAAAATCAACCGCGACAGGACTCGAACCTGCAATCTTCGGATCCGAAGTCCGACGCCTTATCCATTAGGCCACGCGGTCATATAAATAATGAACAAATATACAGATATTAAAATGCTAGGTTGTCTTTCTCTTGAAAACGAGAGACATAAAAAAAGTTTTATGAAAACATCTAGAAAATAGTAAATGTTAATCAAATGTTTAGTTTATTCAGTGGCAAAATTTTTACAAAAGATGCTTACAAGCCTGAACCAAAATGAATTGTAACAATAGACAAATCAATAAAGATAACTTAAGAAACATTACATGAGTTTTTATTAATTACTTAGGGGTGTAAACTCTCAAAAAGTGTCAAACAATATGAAACCTGAGTTAAGTTTTAAAAAAAAATCTCAGGAAAAAATGGTCTTTTTAATTGAGCAGTAGAAGGTTGAAGGTTCAGGTTGAAGGTTCAGGTTAAAGAGTTCAGTGATGTAATACAGGTTCGTTATACTCCCCAAAAATCAGAAAAAAACCCTTATGCTGATTACACAAACTAAGCAACATGCACATATTTGTTTTCATTTCACGGAAGTTATAAAGTGACTTGTGAAGCCCACAGTTGAAGAGCGAGTCATGTATCAGGTAACGAGCTGCAAAGGTCACCCACACCCTTAAGGTGCAGGGTGCAGCAATTGGCGGAAGTACGTCGGGGATCTCGCGGGGAAAGGGGAGGAAACCAGGTGGTGGTTGGTTAAGAAAAAAAAGGTTTTGTGGGGGAGGGGGAAGGAAGTCAGAACAGCCGTGGCACGTAATGATGATGGATTGGAACGAAGCGGGTGGCAGTGGGAGAGGAATGGTCGGTGAATTAGAGGGGGAGCGGGGGGAGAGGTTTCGCGGGCTGTTGAAGGGGATGCTGTGTTGCAGGTGATGCAGCCACGCTGTGAGATGCCGGTTGCAAACTGTCAGTTTCCCAGACAAGTGCCCGCTCAGAGAAGAAGTTGGTCTGGACCTAGGGGTGAACAAAAAAGTTGTGGGGGAGGGTGGGAAAAAAGTGGTTAAGGTTCGCGTGCCTGCGATGTTAAGGGGCCCGCCTATCCATGGGCTCACCTGTGTCAGTGAGGCGGGATGTTGAGTTCGACGCTCGCTGGTGCTGCTAGCGAGGTGTATCCTCCTCTGAACTGGCGCGCAGTCTTTCTCGCAGTGCGCAAAGGACAACTAGGGTGTCTGAGCGGCAACCACTACGTTATGTGCCGGAGGTAATGAAACTGAAGGTTGAAATGCAGGGCCGTTGAAGGCTTTCAAGAGTCCGTGACGGCCATTTAATTTCTTGAAATTATTCTCAAAACACGCCGTTTTAGCCATTCCCACTCAAAAAAAGTATAAAAACGAAATACGGGAAAAAGAAATACTCATCCACCCTCAGCGCATTCTTTGCTTTTCGTAAACACATACTACTCGGATATCTGGAGCACACAGAATAAAATTTCTCTACTTTCGCAAAAGATTCCTTTGGACACCAATTGCCAAGAAATAGAAATATTAAAATCCCATATTATATATAGTTACGTCCGTCACTGTCTCACTGACTCTATAACGCCAAAGAGATATGTATACCTTGAAGACAAGCGTACATAGATATGTGTACCTCTAATAGTTAAAAAAATTATTTGTAAACTGTTCCCTTAATAGCTTTCCAATATTAACTGCGCACTTTAATAAGCATAATAACACAAAATAAAATGCAATTATTGAATATTCGATATTATTTTCTCTGGTTTAAATAATGTTGGGCTTGAACGAAGCATTAACTAAAAACCACAGCAGTGTGTCGTTCACGATTACAAGGTCTTTCTTGTAGTACTACAAACTATTTCTTGGCAACAGGTTTTCCGAAGGAATCGTTTGTGAAAGTACAGATTTTGTTTTTTGTTTTTGTGTAATCCGGCGCCGGGTCTTCAGAGCAACAACATCCACGCTGGAAATATCCACGGGCAATGGCCCGCTCGCCTGGGCAAAATTTCGTCCCATCCTGCGAGTCACGTGATCGATACGTCGGCGGCAGCTCTCGGCTGGCGGCCGGGCCCGCAGTTAGTTCCCCCGGCGCGCGACGTGCGACGGGCGATTGTTCGTCTCGCGACGCCACGCGACAAGCCGTTCGCAGGCGAGATTGATTCAGGCGCGCGCGGGCGCCGTGCGAGAGAGACAGAGAAGGGGGCGCCCCAACGCTGAAAGGCTTTCAGGCTTTGCATTCCCACGTCGTCGGTGCTGAAACTGAATCGTCATCATTTTGAGATTATTCACGCGTGCGTTTACCTTGCAAATATGGCGACAGTTCTATTTTTTTTACAGGTTGTCGAAGACAGTCAAATTACGTATGTACACTACGACGTAACGCGGAGAATGTTAGAAAGTTATTTTCGTATGTTAAACAATTCTTTTTTATTTTGATAAACGACGAACATTTATCATGTGAAAGTATTTCATCCTCGTATTTGATGAATTACAAAACTGAACTTTTTTTATAAACAGAAATCTAAACACCAATTTTCGATATTTCTTACTTCAAAATTGACAAAATTCCATACAAAATTCCATACCCTTTGGAGGATGAATTTTCAAAATTCCTTTCTTTGTGCTCACATACGCTATATAAGCAACTCCTATGCAAAATTGCATCTTATAGACACATCGGCTTAATCTGTGTATTGTCTGTCAGCTAGTGTTAAGAGTTTTATTAAGTATAAGATATAAAGGCGCTTGAAAAATTAATACAACCATAACTATTCAAAATAACCCTGCAAAAATTTTTGTTTTATAAACGAATAAGTGTATTGGATGAATTAATTGTAAGTATAATAAGTTAACTTTTAATATATACAATCTGAAAATATACTCTGTAGGCAATATAACATAAATAAACTAAGAAAGCTGCAAAAGTCTGCAAAACTTTGTGCTGAGGAAGCCTTGTAAAGCTGGTGAAATTACTTTTCTTTTGTAAACTGACCTGGTTATCTGTAGACTGATTAGTAAAAGTGCTGGAGCAAAACATGAAACACAATAACAATATAACGGTATATACAAAGCATCTCTCTTTCTGCCTCTCTATCTCTATTTCTCTATATACGTCCCTCTATAAATCACACTATATTTCCCTCAATATATCTCCATATCACCTTGTCTATCTCTATATCTCTCTCTGTAACTATGTTTCTAACTATATCTCGATCCATCTCCCTATATACATCTCTCTGCATCTCTCTTTATCTATATATCCCTTACTCTATCTCTCTATGCCTCTCCATACCCCTCTCTATATCCCTATCTATCTATGTCTATATCTTCCTACTTATATCTTTATTGTAACAAAACAGAAGGTGAACACACTAACATTCATTTATATATATATTATCTATCTATATTTTTGACTGCCACAGGTGTGACATAGGTATATAAAACACACCCGTATTCGAATGCAACTTTGTGTCAAATTTCAAAGCAATCGGTGAAGAACTTTCGGAGATTTAAGATTATTTAAATAAATATTTTATTTTTTTATTATATTAAAACATGCGCGTATACGATTGCAACGCTGTGTCAAAATTTCAAATAAACTGGCGAAGAACTTTCGGAGATTAGCTATTTTGTACCAACGGACATTTACATTTTTATTTATATACATTGGCATGGAGATAAATTATAAAAAAAATATTAATTTTCAATTTAATGTATTCATAGCAGCATGAATACAAAGTTAAATGATGCAAAAATTACAGTTTTGATCAAATTTACTAAACGTAAATTCTGAGCTTTAAAAGTTCATACAAGTGGGCAAATTTCAAAATCAAATTAGGGCAATATTCTGTAAACAACCGTTGAGAAAAGAAGCATGAACGCTATCGTCACGGATTCAAAAGGAAAAGCCCTCAGGCAGGGCTTTAATCGTCAGCTGCTACTGCCCGTGCAGGCGGCGCGGGTCGGATCCTACCGCGGGTAGTTTCCGGTTCCGGTTATTTATCGCGTGGATGCGGCGCCCTTCCAACCCCGTCCCTCCCTTTTTTCCCGCGTTACACCGCGTAGTTCGGTTTGAACTTATTAAAACACTGCACGCGAGTAATCCGCCAGGGTTTTAATTAAAACGTGATTAACAATTCAGACTAGTAATTGTGTTTGGAATTGATACGTCCGGAGGGATATATGCATATATATATAAATTTAAAAAAAATACAGGAGCGGGTGTTTGGTCGGGTGGATGTTTGGAGGTTGGTGCGCCTGGGGAAAGGAGGGAGGGCTAGGGGTGACCAAACAAGCGGTGTGGCTCGCTGCAGCAAGCGGCCATTGTGGACCGGGCCTCATTAAACAACAACGCTGACCGAGATGGCCCGGCGCTTGCGCCGAGCCCCGCCGGTGTGAATTACGTGGCGGCGCCTTATTAATTAACGTCCGTTATTTCATGAAGTCAGGGGGGTAGGCGTCGTGGTCACCTACCACCACCACCACCACCACCATCTGCCTCCCTCCCCTCCATGCCGCGATATTGAGGTCCACGCCGTCGTGATTAGGTTACGCGTCCTGGCGCTGCAGGGGGCGAAAACGAGGTTTACACCTCAGCCCGCCGCCCCTTTCCCCCCTTGACGAACGTGTCGGAGCGCGCTCCACCCTCGCCTGATGGAACAAACGAACCACGCGAGCTTCATCCACGTTACAGAAATTAGACCCCGCCAATTTTTTTTCCACAAACGTTAGTGAAATGTTTCAACAGCTCAAACAGAACCCCCCCCCCCCCCCCCCCCCCTCATATATTTTTTTTATAACGCACCTAAAGAAGTATACCTAACCTAACCTCACTCATATTAACACACATGAAAAAAGTTTACAAACATAATTCCTATCGCTAATATTCAAAATAAATAAATGTTTTTTTTTTTAATGATATGGACAATTATTCAATACCAATAACTATGTAAAGTATAAGATTTAAAAGCACGTGAATTTCTCTATGTGTATGTTGTCTTTATTTCATCCTGTAAACAATTTCGTTACATGGTGCGCACGCAAAGTGAAAATTCACTCTCACAAATTTTTTTCTTCACATTCTCCTAAAGAAGTATAACGTCTAAAAGACGATAAAAATTATTTTGTTACTTTAAGCATAGCTTCAGATTGGTTCACGTTGTTTTATCAAACCACTAGTTTAAATTCTTAGTTAAAATCTAAGACAACTTACACATCTTGCATGTAAACTGTACATTGAGATTATATAATTGTACATTCCCATATTATAAGAAGGTTTGTGCCAATAAGATGACTTTTGATTTGCTATATGTTTTGTATTCGTATGTTACAGCAAAAAAATGTTTAATTTATTATTGATCTGGATATTGGGATGGATGGCGTAACGCAAGATACTGACAGTAAAATTGTGGTCCCAAACATTATAACTTGCAACTTAAAAACATTTATCATGCCACTCTTTCTAAATTTTAATAGTATTTCATAATCCGGGTTTATAATATATACAAAAGTACGAAGTAATTGTAAGAATATACGTAAAAAGCACAAACTTTTAAAATTATTAATTTTTTCACCTTAAGCAGTTATTAATTTTTCTAGAAAATACACCATTTTACAACCAATGCAGATATAATAAAATAAACCCAGATATTTTTAGAATAAATTTGTAATTACTCATTTGCGTGAATGGACATTGTACATATATTAAGGATAAAGTTCTACCACTTTAAAATTTTTACCCTCTTAAATTTTTAAGCCTTAAAAAATAATTCTTAAAATTAATTTTTTTGGCAAATAAAATTGGTTTTAACTGTATCTAAAACAAGTGTGGTATCTATTCAGTAGGGCAATAATTGCATATTTGAGAAGAAGAATGTTACAAATATTCACGGAAACTATTTGGGCGACGAAATAAAAATCACCCATTTTTAAACAACCTTCTCTGTTGTATTTTATTAGGATATTTTCTGATTTCCATGGATTCTCTGATTCATCTGCAATTGCAGTTGGCAATATTTATCATATCGTGGACTCGGTCGAAATGGATAGCAGGTCCTGTTTCATTGAAGTACTTTGCTATGGCCGAGCGGTTTCGGTTGTATTTTTTATGTCTCATAAACGTAGTCACATGCAAGCAGGGATCCTCACACGTTTCCCCTACGGATGCCTTGCTGTTGTTAAAGTTGCGTTCTTTCACCACCTTGACACGTGCACGACGAATTTTTGACGTGACAACGTCTAATAAATCGAAGAACGCCGGCTGCACGCACGAAAAAGTGTCCCGTTACACACATTGTCCCGTTACGCACATTGTCCCGTTTAAGCTCATTGTACGCTTGCGCCGCATCTATCTCTCTTCCACTCGATTGGAACAACCATCGATTTGACTTTTTCGAGGCACATTATGCTTGAAACACTCCCATTCGTTTCCTACTTGTCCTATATTCGTCCTATCCTTAACAGAATAACACAGATTGGAAGAAGTTAAATAAAAAATTGTATAAAAGTTATAGTTAAAATAATCTCTTCGTTAAAATAATAAACATATTTGAATTAATGAGTGCAAATAAAAAGTAAATTTATCAATTAAATTGTAGATTTCATTTCACTCCTTCTTTGTATCCATACGAAATAGTGATAATTCAATAAAAAAATGATTCAATTTTATTCATAAGTGTATGAAATCATTTCATCAATGTTTTGTTATGACGTTGTCACGTTAAACTATCGTCCGTAAACCGACTTTACAGACAACCAATTTTTTTTTTTTTTTTTAACATTCACATTTTAATTGAGTTTGGACTCGCTTGTCTTTCGGGAAGAGGAATCTGCTTCGCAAGGAATCTCTGCTGGACCCGGACCGTCGGTACGTCCTCCAGGCGGGGCGAAGTGGCGTGACCCCCGCGCTCCGTGACCTCGATGTCTGGAGGCGTGGTGATGACGGGGAGGGGGGGGGGGAGTGATGACGTCGCGCCGAGGTCGTGGAAGTTAACGAGGCGGCGAACCCTCGCGCGGTAGATGATGTGTTTGGGTGCACCGGGCAGCGGGGGGGGGGGGGGGGGGGGGGGGAGAGAGGAGGAGGAGTGAAGTGTGCTTGTTCGCCGGCCGGGGCGAAGGAGATAAAGCGAGGCGTGTTCCGGAAAAACGAACCGTCTTACGAACGTCAAACATCGAAAGTTTTTTTTTGGCACACCAAACAAGTTAAACTTTTTTATACGACTACTTAACATGTAAATTAAAAATATATATATATATAAGAAGCACCTTACTTAGTTTATTAATGCTTTAATTTAAAACGTACAGTCAGTCTTAAATATTAATAAAACTGCCAGTTTTTATGTTGTATGGTAACATTTGATGAGCAATCAAGACGTCTTAAAAAAATACATTTTGAAGAAAATATTATTTTCCGATACATAAATCAGGAAATGGATCACACATTATATAGCTTAGTTTCCCCCAGGTTTGGAGTCAAATAAGCATGGGTCAGTCTAAAAGAAATTTTCGATACGGAACGGCCAGAATTTGATAAGGTATTGCGATATAATATGGCTTAAAACAAAGATTAAGTTTCGCAGAAGATGATAGGTATGTTGTGGAAATTTTGTGTTAAAGAAAATATCTGGCTTCATCTGGCATTGTGAAAAGGGGGGGAGGGGGGGGGGGGCGCACACATTTGGGTCGACTGAAGTATGTAAAAATGAAAAGTAAATTTGTAACTGTCATGTCATGTAAAGCTATGTTTATTAGAATAGGTCATGGTTTTGAGTGAAACAAAAAAAAAAAGACAAATAAGGGTAGCTCAGGCCACGGTCACTAGAAAAAAAAACAGGCATGTTAAAAAATATGCAGTTACGTGAGCTGTGGATGTAAATAATTTTATGTTTTATACAACTGAGGGTGAGAAAAATTGTAGAGTATCGCACTAAAACAGTTATTGAGATTATAAATTCAGGGTCAATATAGGGAAAATTATGACAAATAATATCAGTTATTTTAATTAAATGCCCAACGTTCTTGTGATAAACGAACTAGAATTAAGAGCTTGAGTTTAGAAGAGAATAGCACGGTATTTCCCGTATTGATTTCTCATACATATAGAAGCATTAACCCACTTGCGCCAAATGCGCCGATTAATTCTAATTTATCGCTCACATAAGAAACATAATTATATTGAAGCAGTTTTATAATGGTCAGTGTATCTCAAGGAGAGTAATAATGTACGCAAAAAATAAATTGAAAATGGGAAATGCTCACAACTTTGAAGTATTATCCAGTTAAAAAGCAACATTCAATTTGACATGATCCTAAGAGTTCAGTTTTCGAAGACGTCCCCACCTATAGCTTGTCTCATCCTTAGATTGCAGTGTGCATTAAAATAGCCATTTACTCTCTCTCTTTTCAACCCACAATATACACTATTAGCCCTGTCTTTGTTTCATGGTGTTCTATTGCCATATTTACCCATGATATAATGAAAATATTTAACATTTTCTTTAAAAAATATTTTGCAAAGTATTTTTTTCTAATGTAAATTTTGTAAATACATTTTCTTGTACTTTATCATGAGCGTCCCTCGAGAAAGTAAACGTAACGAATACTCGCTACCTTGTTATCAACTGTTTTCGCCATAACATTTAAATAATAATTTATTCAAAATATTTTGGCCCCGTTTGAAAATAGCAATATTTAATGGAATATCGTGTTAATAATAACCAACTACTACAAATGATTAGTTTTTAGAAGTGGTATTTTTTCTTTTAAAATGTATACAACTGTATTTATACAAGTACTATACAAAAATCGTTTATGGTTTTAGCAAATCCAACAAATTGTAAAATTAAAACCAATATTAAAACTTTTCATTATTGTGATAGTAAAAAAATAAAATTTTTAACGTTAATAAGCCGGTTATTATCAATCAGGCAACAGTGGTTGTCATTTGCTCTGTACTACAATACAAGCGTGAGACATTAAGAGGCCACTCCAGTGTTTCAGGGGCACTACGCAACCCGCGTTAACATCATAAGATTAAATGCTATTTTCATTTTGCTTATAACTTATAAACTAATATAGATTTCGAAATGATGCTTGCTTGATATGGAAGACAACGATGCTCTTATCAAAGCCCCTTTCTTCAATAATGTGCATAAATTATGGTTCAAACCTAGACAACACACTTATGCATATTAGTAAAGATTAGTATAAAACCATAATTTATGCACGTTTTTGAAGAAATGGCTTTGATAAGAGCATCGTTATCTTACATATCAAGCAAGCATCATTTCGAAATCTATATTAGTTTATAAGTTATAAGCAAAATGAAAATAGCATTCAATCTTATGAGGTTAACGCGGGTTGCGTAGTGCCCCTGAAACACTGGAGTGGCCTCTTAAAGCAAACATTCGGATCGGGAGTTAGTGCGCCTGCAGCCGACGGAATTCGGGAACCCGGCAAGCAGTACGGTGATGCGGATTGCCTACGTTCAGCCTGCCAGGCGCAGACAAACTATCCTCCCTCCTCATCGACCGGCCACCAACGTCAGGGATGTCGGAAACTAGCCCGATGATGTTCATACAGATGTCGCTAGAAGTTGGTATTTCAAATTTAAAAAAAACCCGGTACACTCATACAGGCATGAACATTATACAATATGTTTATGGATATAGTATTATAGAATGTTACCTAAATGCGTCACAGACTATATCCACATGCGGGATTAATTTCACAATTATAAACAAATAACAAAACATAATGGATAGGCTGAACAGTTTTATTTTATTTTATTGGTTCCTCTACAGAACTCACATTACAAACAGAAGTTTAAAAAATAAATGTACCAATATCAAGCACAAATAATTAAAATTATTATTTGAAGTAGAATAATTAAGCTGTGACGGGTGTTCTCTTCCGACCCATTATGGTTTGCACCGCAAAGTAAGAGAAGAGTTCCGTCACATTCCTGATTTGACGCAACCCGCTGTGCTCCGATTTGCAAGGGCAGCGCAGCCTTCGCCTGCTGGTTAGACTACCCGCGGAGCTTCAACGAGGCGCAAGATGAACATTCTCGTTCACTTGACTGCGACGCAGGCGCGGAAGTATCGCTGAATAAATGAAAACGATTTAAAAGCCTCAAGGGCTTACAAATAACTGATGTTTAAACAGTGGAAAATAATTATAACCGATGATGCAAGTGTTCATTATAATTAATGAAATTTATTTTTTATGATAGAAAAAAGATTAATTCATTGCTGATGTCGGAAAGTTGGTATTTTTGCGTACTAAAGCAATGTTTGGTTGGTACATGGTACGTGACCCTAAAAGATGGTACGTATGCCAACAAGTTGGGACATCCATCAACAGTTGGTATTTCCCAAAAAAAAAAAAAAAAAAATAATAAAAAAAAAAAAAAAAACACCATTAATTGCAGCGGCGGGGATTGGTTTGTCCGGCTTTCCCGGAGGGGTAATTATGAGGTGTCGATTGAGAACACTGGCATAATGAGCGTAGGAAAGAAGCACAGTTCAAACTGCCTAATCCTCTGGCATCCGAAACCATGTTTCGAAAACTCATTAATTTAATTTACCCATTTAGGTTTTTTTTATCGCAATCAGATAAGCACGGGTGTATTAACATCGACTGCAATCTACACAGAAAAAAAATTATGTATTAAAAAAATCACTTTGGATACATTTCTTACTGAAATTGACGCATAATTTTATATTTTTAACTAATGTTTAATTCTAGTAATATTTTCTTAAACAGTGAAAAAGATACTTAAAAATTCAATAATTTGAATTTATTTCGTATTATTATGCTAAGTAACGTGCAGTTAATACTGGAAAGCTAGAACCTAGTATTAATGCGCATACTACTTATTTTGTAGCGATACACTTATTTTCACATGAATGTTCAAACTTACAAATGTCTGTAATTTAATACGAATATTCATGTTTCATTAAAAAAAGATTACAGTATACTTACTCAGATCAAACAAACATTAAACACATTCATTATTCCCACGATGAAAACATGAATTTCGGACCTTATACGTAGAGGCAGTGCGTGGTGATCCATCCCACGGGTTCGATGCTCGGTTGAGGTTTCTTCTGACCAGGAGGTCCACATCTGCCACGATGACAACGCAGTTTATGGTACACCCTGTCTCGTTGTTGTCTCATCAGGCAACTGGTCTGAGCGGTGCTGAGATGGCTGTGTCGCCTCGCTCTGTTGGGGAAGGTGGTTGTGGAGTGGCCGAGGCGAGGAGAAGGCTTGACGTACCTTTTTGGAGACTGTTTCGGGGAGATATAGGAAGGTAAGGGAAGAAGATAGTGTAAAGGAAAACAATACCTATCACAAGAATCTAGTTGCTATAAAGACACACTTTCTTTTAACTCACTTCTTACAACTCCGTCGCTCGCCTCTTTCAACCAGTTCAATGGCAAATATATATTTATTTGCTAACTACATTTTGGCTTCTACGTCGAGACCACGAGAGTAAAAAAATCTAATTTACTAGACGCTTAGAAGTGCATTAAAATCCCTTGAAGATGGCTGCATTCCGAAACGTTGGGCTCAAAAAAAAAATATTCAAAGAGATTTTGATGGTGTTTTTTCAAAAATGTTTACATTTTTAACAGACTTGGCCTCCTTTCAGCAGTCAAGAAGTAGAACTCTGGCCACGAAAGCAAGCCGTATAGCCTAGATTTATTCGTTGGTTATTATAAATAGCCTCTCATTAGCCCTCAAAGCCGTTCCATGAGTAAATAGTTGGTTCTATGAGGTATCGCAGTTTTACATTCATATATTAAGGTGTCTGAGCCTCAAAATGTGGTCTGTTTAGACCTACTGAATATTAAGTATTCGCTAACTTTCATATTATACGTTACTGATCGAGATGGATCAGAGTTGAACCAACATTTTTGCTTTCGGTAATACTTGGAAGTGAATCCTAGTCTTATAAATAATCCTTATTATGGATAGTGTGAATTCATTATTACAGTCAATACTTCCTAAATACGCAAGGGCAAGGAAGGCCGACCTTTTTTCAGAGCAAAAATACTGTGAAAGCATATGTATCATTTTACATGGCTAATCAGATTTTGGATGATGCGTTTTGTATTCACCACCATCCATTGCTCTCTTCCTCAAATGGGCGTGTGTTTATTTAACTGTCAAATTAAATTTTAATTTCACACACCCGCGTAGTCACTGAAGCGTAAAATGCATTGTAAATGGCATTGTTCTTTATTGACAACCAATTTAAATATTTACAAAGCCAATAAACCTCAGGATTTGAGCATTTCACGCAACATTCTGTTAATTACGCCCAAATTAACTATGATTGAATGTAATGCTGTAAACAAGTGCATCGCACAACCATGTGTTGATTTGAAAAATAAAAGGTACGTAAACGTTCAAAGTCTCGGGTTTAATTTAGTCGCAGAGAAAGTAATTAAAAATCAAAAACTCATTTTATTATTGCTTTAAGCAAAAAAAACTTCGTGGTCGGTGGAAAAATTCCATAGTCATCAAAACGATTGTTGGGTTCCAAAGGCAGGTAAAAAAAGCTTTTACTTTTAATCACATGTATGAGACCTACCTTTAAATAAAAACAAATGTCAGATAAATTCTGTAAACAAGGTTATTTGAAAAAAAAATACGAAAAAATTAATGAAAACGTTTCTCTTTGTGAGTTGCGAATTATAATTTTGAAACAAAAAGGATTTCGATGACAGTGAGCTTAAACGACAAGACCCTTACAACTTATTTATCCACATATTTTAATACATGAAAACGATGGGTTCGAGAATAAAATGTTTTTTTGACTGTACATATTACTTTGATGTTCTACTGATGAAGCAATATAAGTTATTATCATTGATATTCAGCTTTATACTGCCACAAATTAGGTTTAATTTTATACTACTGGCAACATCGGAGGGTTAAATGAACACAAAATTGCTTTCTGTGCGACCAATTCAAAGTTATAAAGCTCCGCGGAATTCACTACGCGCGCTTCCTAACCCTTGCGGGCCGGTAGGTGCTGTCCGACGGGAACTGGCTTGGCCCCGTGTGGCGAGGGAGAAGACGGGCACGCCGTTTCATCGCGACCCGGGGGAGTCGGCGAAGAGTCACGCCGAGAGGCTGAGGCAGACATCACCCAACACCTCGCCCGTCCGGCAACCAGTAGCTTCCCGGCAGGCAGTGGAGGCGCCCAGAGAGCCCGAGGCCTATCCGAACTCCACCAGGCTAGTGCCGGAGCAGTGCGACGCCGATTACACGTGAAGCTGCGAGCGGCCACTCCTTATTTCGGCAGGACGATTAAATGCTTGAATCGTAACGAAATAAATCAAAGGAAAGAACTGAAATGTGTGGTAATGTTTCCTAACCGTACATTTTAATGTGAAATAACCGGAATAATCTTAAACGATAAAAATGGAAATGAAATAAATCCACATATAC
The DNA here is from genome assembly GCF_032445375.1 of Bacillus rossius redtenbacheri. Taxonomy (NCBI): domain Eukaryota; kingdom Metazoa; phylum Arthropoda; class Insecta; order Phasmatodea; family Bacillidae; genus Bacillus; species Bacillus rossius. The sequence continues at coordinate 27,108,814 of NC_086334.1, forward strand.
GTAAATGAGTCGGAAACATAACACATCAAACAAAATCACTCTATACAATAGAAATAAAATGATTTGTACCGAAATGTAATTAAATAAATAAAATGAAGTAAAAAAAAAAAACACATCAAAAGCATCAAAAGAACCCATTTAGTAACCCATGAAGTAAAATACATGCGTGAACGTGGCTATTGTTTGCAGACCTACATAAGTGCAGTCGCCACCGACGCAGGGCGACGTCCGCCGCGTTTCCCCCGCCTGCGTTGTCGGAACCCGTAGGGCCGTGTAGCGCTCGCCGCCCGGCGTCGCAAGCTTGTGGCCGCCGCGGCGCTGGCCGTCCATCGATCAGCTAAAGCCCCATCTCTCCCCCCTCCACCACTCTCCCACCGGCGCCACCCCTCCCTCGCCTTGCCCCTCCCTCGCCGCGCGACGCAGCCGCCCCCCGACGCCTCAGTCGCTCTGGGAGCCCCGGGTAGCGCGGTCCGGGAACTGCCTCCGCTCGCTTCGTCGGCGCGCGCGCGGCGCCGGTAGCTGCCCCGTGCCTGCGGTCCGGCGGGGAAGTGGTGCGCCTCGTCTACCCGCCGACACTCTCACTCTCACTCTCACTCTCTCTCTCTCTCCCCTATCCAGCCCCGCGGTGCTCTGAACCCCCTCCAGCGGGAGGAAAAAAAAAGACAAACAACAAAACAAAAGTGGTGTTGGTTCTTCACACGCATATTCCATTCGCGAGGAATGGATTTTCCAGCCGCGGCGACCATGAGTTTCCCTAGGCTGTGGCATGGAAGACTTGGTGAGTTGGCAAAACCCCCAGGCGACAGCGCGTCGGAATACGTGTTTGGTTGTTTTGTGTTTCGATGTTACAGCCGCGCTGGTGTGGTGTCGGCACTGCAGTTGCCGAGCTAAACGTCAAGGCCCGGACACAACCGACGTAAAAACATTCCACGAGCACAACACAGCTTTGCAGACGGCAGTTAAACTGAAAGTAATTCAATCCGACCGGCCACAAGCATTCATTGCGATTGGCATTTACGCATTAGGTTAAACTCTTGCTTAATAATGAATAATTTATAAAAACGTGTCATGTTTTCGATCAACCAGAAGCTCTGAAAGTCGTGCAATGTTGTCATTTGAAAATTTTATTTAGTAAATAACAAGAAAACGCATGTTTTGACTAGTTTGTGCAGAATATTTTTTTTCTTTGTTTTTAATGTTCGCACCATGGAGTACACAATAAACATCACTCCCACATTTAGTGTCTACTTAGAAACGAATGTTCAGGGCTGAATAAATTTTACATATCCTCAATAATATTTAATTAGCAAATATTTCTGCAAGTATTATAATTAGTTTAAATTATCGACCAACAATAACTATGACGAATGACATTAGAAGAGGATTTCATGAAAAAAAATATTTTCTTAGAAACCATTTAAATATAATATATAGGTATTATAACTAATTAAATTATGACTAATAATCGCATTTAAAACAATAATTGAATTCTTAACGTAGATTACTTGAATATTCTGATGACAACACTTTAAGGTAAAATGATGTCGTAAATGCCCCAAGTTGGGACGACAGTTTTTTTTATCTGTCTATGATATTACTGCACCATGGATTGTTTAGAAACTTAGTACTGTTCTATACTTCTCTTTTTTTACATGAAAATCGGTGTTTTGATACTATCATGAATCTAGTTAGTATTTCAGTACTCCTAGATTCATAAAAGACATAACTTAGAGTATATTCTGTAGTTACTCGGACGTTCTACAGCAAAACAATAACAATCAGGATACACTGAACAAACCCAGCATGACATACAAAGGCATAACTTATAGAAACACTACTGAACACAATTTAGTTGCTAGTTTACCAAATCTGCCAGTTTTCAGTCTGCAATTGCTGATGAACGGGTCGAATCAAGTTACACAGAATTGATTCTTTAGATGTAAAAAAAAATATTTGTATTACACCTGGCATGCCACAGGGTTGAACTGAGTCTCATATTCAAAGAACTTCTGAGTGATAAAAAACACCTAAAATTATTTTTAAGAACTGAAGTCAAAATGCAGAAGGATTATAAAATTAAGATAAATTAAGCTCTATTTAAAATTATGAGTTAAGTTTTCAAAATTTAACCAAACAAGCAATGTCAAGTTTAGAAGGCGAATTTAAACACTAATGTAAACTTTTAATTATAATTAAACATACAACTTACTAACACATACCGTCTCGTGGGTGGTCATTATTTAAAAAAAACTTTTAATCCTTCGATCAAATGTGATACACCTCTAAGATTTAGACAGTTTGTTGCTCAGCAGACATGAATGAAACGTAGTTCGCTACTAAAGACTCTCAACAAAAAAAAGTCTGTTAGCCACTCCGTGGCCTTTGCTGAAGTTCACCTCACTAAAGAGTTCTCAAACTCGGAGACACAATACAGTGCAGCTTCCTTTCTCTCGGCGCTTAATCGAATTCTAAATCGCAGTTGTTTCACACGAAGTTCGTCAAAATCTTCATGCATCACTTGTAACTCGTTGAAAATACAAATAACTGGCGAGTGTATGCCGTAAATTCCATAGCAAATTAAATTTGCCTACGAGCTAAATTAAAACATGTTTCCTCACGTGCACAAATTATGTACAAAACAGAACTAATGTTTTAACACAACTGTTTACAATCTGAGATACACATATTTAAACTTTAACTGCGTTTTAAAACTCTTTGTTATAATAGTGTAAAGACACGACAATAATGAATCTGAAGGTTTACTCTTTACAGTGGGAAAAAAAAATTGAATCAATAAAATGTATGGAAATTATGTTACTACTATCAATTTTTTGTTATATTACAAACTCAGGGCAAAAATGACTGAACGATTAAAAGTTCTTACGTTACGTGTAGATTTTATAGTAGATTTAATCTATGGTTGTATTTGAAAATTATCTAAGAAACTGTAATTCTAATAAATGATTTTTTTTTACATTTCAGAACAATAGCTGACATGTATAAAATACTTTTAAGTTTTATAACAATTATAAATCAATAGATAAAATCAGATATCTAAAGAAGTTAAAAGGTTTATTTAATTAGCCTAAACAAAGTTACGTTATAAATATTGGTTTGAAGATTTTAGTTGATGAACCATTTTCTTAGACTTTATAAATTTAAGTCGAATAATTTTAGAGAAAAAATACCCTTGCTCCAGATTTGACAAAAACAAAAAGAAGAAAGATCTACTTATCAAAAATTGATCCTCAAACGAGCGTGAAGAACCCTATTCTCTATAATGCACGTAAACCGTAGAGAAAACCAGTAAAATTTATGGAGCAGAGGTATTGGATTTTGGCTGTGCCGCTTCGCGTCTCCTGAAATGATGCTACATGAAAGTTTCAGCCGACGAGGTTGGAGAGTGCCCCTTGCTGAAGACAGTTATCTGTGAAATGTTCGCTCGCCTCCTGTTAAGTGTTGCAAAAGGCAGTCCAATTATATCACGTCTCGCCTGCTACGAACATCCGCCTGCCTTACAACTACGGTACGCCGAAACTTAGCTGGATTGCGAATTTACAGCACCTCTGGAAAACACTTGACTATGCTTATTAAAAATCAATATTCTCGTATTCCATTGTGCACTTAAAGTTAGATGACTCGAAGTTAAATCGGTAAAAAAAAATTGTGAGCGAGTATTTTAGTAACCTCGGGAACAAACAAATTCATGTGTTCTCATGTTCATTTTTTTTTTCATTTTACTGAACGCTTGCTAGTAATGTGTGCCTCTTGAGATTTCATAAGCCATGTCAAACACATGAGGATTATATATATATTTTTTTTTCAGTGGTGAGCTCTCTTGTTCTGTAAGACTGCGTGATTCTAGGAACTGGTAATTATTTCGTAAGTTTGAATATTTCGTTATTTTGTTTTAAACCCGTGAAAACGGTTAAGATGTAGCTTGAAATATTTAATATAATCAATTTTTAGTGTTAAACTATGTTAAGAAACCTCAATAAAGTTTAAAATATCTCGGAACATCGTAAAATTTTATGTTATTGGAAATTGTATAAGAATTTACTTTTTGTACTGTTAGTGTGTGGATCTATGGAAGTACTCACACGACTCTCTTCTTCAAGTTACAAATAGGTACTTTAAACATAGGCCTATGATCTACAGTACCAGCATATCCAAGCGAATTCTTGTGATAAGGTAGGTTTCCCCATTAAAAACAAATGTTGGTTACGCAATGGATTTCCTAGTCACTTCGACCTTTAAGTGCATTATGTGTTCAATTTTTGCAGGAGCTACTCGAGAGTGTTAATGAGCTGACCTGTACCAGCCGCACTTCAATAAAGCTAGGCAAACTATTTTATTTTTCTGCAGAGTAAAGAATAGTCTATTGTTGTTTGTACTTTAAAAATGAATATTTTTAGTGTTAATATATTAACGTATGTTTAATAAAATACAAAAATTCTTCGTACTAACAGTGCTTTTATTTTCTCTCTCAAAACAATTAAATATTAAAAAAAATAATAAATATTACAATTCACGTTTGTATACTAAAACAATTATTACTACAAATTTAATCTTAACTAAAAAGAAATTAATATAATAATTAAAATATAAGTTATTTAATGAAACCACGTAAATATCAATACTGAAGACACCACAAATTAGACAAGGAAAATACTGTTATTAATTTTTTTAAATCATCTGGAAAACACTTTATAAAACAAAAATTAATAAAAAATAAGTTTTCTGTTTACAATGTAAAATTTGTTTGTATCGTATGATGAGATGAAGAGAAAAGTACATAAAAAAATTAAGGATATGATATAAAAAGCGTGTTCAAAAGGCGATATTTACTTTTTATTATGTTTAATAAGTCGTGTTTTTTAATGTGTAATGTAAAATACTTTCAAACTGCCATTGCTAGCCAGTGACTCGATATTTATCACGTTATACTTAATAATTATTAAAAAAGGTACATTAAAGATAGTTGATTTTATTTTCGTGATTTTAATATATTATTTTTCTTTGGAGCTTACTTACATCTTCAAAGACCTGTTAGTATAAATATTCATCCTTGCACCATACATCTCCGCCTCATTTCTAGCCTTTTTCTTTATTTCCTCTTTGGTGCTCGTTTGCATAGTTTACCATTTTTTATGGGACCCTACAAGGTTTCATTTCGAGTTCCTGCAACAAGAAATGTAGAGTAATACCGACTTACTCTCCGGTGTTCTGCGGAGGGTTATTTTGCTGGCCTGATTCTCAAAGGTTTCTCAAAGGATTTTTGGATATCTTTCTTGAGCTTTTAAATGTACAGTTGCTAAAGTATTCATGAGAATACGTATATGGTATGTTCATTATTCGAAATTTGTAGTGCAGATGTGGTTATAATCTCTGAAGTTAAATGGAAAAATCAAATTAAAATGTTTAAGGTACTTAGTTATTTTGTCCACGTCCTTAATTTTGTTGAAAAAAAAAAGTGACTGACATTATTTAATATTTTGTAAAGTTTTATGTTTACTGTTAGTGATACCTGTATTTGGTTTTAAAAATTCATTAATGAAAACATTACTCCATAGAATTTTATTTTTACAAGCTTTTGAAAATGTATTATTATTCACTGAGAGATCATTAACTTTTTTAAGCGTTCTAGGTGATTAGACAAAAAATCTCATTAATGTGTACCTCTGAAACAGTGGAAAGTAACAATTCATTTTACAAATATAAAAAGTAACTTGTAACTTCATTTTCTTCCGAAAAGAAGTATTCAGAATTTGCGCGTGTGTGTGTGTTTTTGCTTGTTTCTGGGATGAGTAATCAAAATTCAGAGGTTAACCTAGTAAGCGACCACTTCTATAGTTTTAACAGGCTTTCTAATGAAAATATAACGGGTCATTATTGATTTCAGTAGCACGTTCGCAGGCCATTATTTTATGTTTTTAATCTTTATACATAGATAAATTAATGAATGTTTGTTTGACCCGTATGTGTTCCTAAACCATTCACTGATGTCGATGAAATTTTGCAAACTGGACCTTTGAAACACGAGGAAAGTCACTGAACCAGCGAGATTTAGAAAACTACCCCATCACCCTGAAATTTAGCACACTTTGCGTTTAAATTAAAGGGAGAATAACTGTCTTCAACTTAATTTAAAAAAGGGGAATGTTGATAAAATACCCCCATCCCCTTTCTCACCCCTTTAAGAAGATTTTTTTACTCCTTGATGAAATTTTTAAACTTTATATTAAAAATAAAATGAAAATTACTGTTAAAACTACCCTTTTTCCTGGCTACATGATCTTTAGTAATAAATACCCCCACTCGACTTTACTACCCATTAAAGCCGATTTTAGGCTCTCCTTGGTGAAATTTTGAACACTTCACGTACAGAAAAAGGGAGAATTTATCATCATTATCCACTGAAAGAAAATGAGTTCACTGAAAACGTGAGATTATGCTAAATACCCCCATTTCCCTTTTTCAGCTGATAAACATTATTTTAACCCTTCTAGACGGAATTTCGCATACTTAAAGTTAAAAATAAGTACACTAATATCTACATCTGATTTTTAACAAAATTTTAATTTAATACATGAGATTTTGGTATACTGCTTTCCTTCAGTTCTCCTCCTCCCCACATCACCTTTTTCAACACCTCGAATCAGAATTTTGGCAACTATTAATGAAATTTTTCACACTTGAAGTAAAAATGATTAAGAATTATAGTACACATAAGATGTAAAAAAACATGTTCACCCAGTGTTCAGCCCGGGAAACGCCGGGTGCTTCAGCTAGTATTTATAACCTCAGTGTATTATTTACTATGCAGAAATTACAGAGCTAGACATAGAAGTATTAAAATTTAATTTTATAACGTACCATTAGATTTTTAATAAGCACAATATTCTTGACTTAAAATTTTCTGTAGAATTTTTTTGTTATTCGCTGGCCACAATGGAAAAGGAATAAAAAGGTCGTTTAGCTGCATGTTATAAAAATATATATACTTTTATAATACATTTAATATAAACGAACATTTATTTCCATCTAATAAATTTACAGCGCTGTTAAAATTGTAATTTTTATAACTGAGTTTACGTATGCAAAAAATATAAAAGTTAGGTTTTAAAACATGTACACACTGCAAACTATAACTCACGTTATAAATTTAAAAAACATCTTTCTTTATAAAAATAATGTTGCTATTAATATAAGTTTTTCTAGTAATATTTACATATAGACGTAATTGTAAATGATGGGAAACTTAAAATATCCGTTTTGTTAACATGCACATAGTAAACAAATATTAGCTTCGGGTACTCAGAAGTTTAAATTAATGTTTTGAATAATATCTTCAAATATATACTTAACAGTTTAAGAAATAAAAATTATATTGTGCATGTAAGAGCGTTTTTAACACAGGGTAAATTAATTTTCAGCAACCGTATTTACAAATTTTGTGAGATAAATTGCATATGTCTACCTAATAAATTACAGTGTTAACTTTAGTACTCTTTTGAAAGAGAGGAAAATTGAAGTAAACAGGCAAGAATTTAAAAACAAATATAAATGAATAAAGTGGAACTGTTATTTAAAGAATGGATTCTTTTTATTCAATAAAATCGAAAAAAGTACTATGAGAAAATGGCTTATTTTGGTTCATATTAGTGACGTTCAATAGAATATTACCTATAATTATATATACATACTTACACCTATATATATTACGGTTTTAAGTGAAACATTTAATGCATACACAAACTGTCACTAAAAAAATAAGCAATATAGTTTAATATGAAGTGTTGCCACACGTCAAGATCATATTATGACCTCGTATATCCGCTATTTTTTAAACCTTTGAGAATTTGGCTAACTAAAAGAAAAATATTTACATTATCAAAATTATTTTTTTTCCCTGTTGGTTATTTTATACGCAAGAGACGTTTCTAAGGCCTATGTAATTTTAATATTAGCTTGTTTATTAGTAGCCTCTTATTAACCTGTATTTTCAAACCATGAAGAACCCTCAGAATAAACATTCATTTACAGTTGAATGTACCATTTACAAATAAGAAACTGCGTCTCTCATGCCACAAACCTGTAACTACTGTGAAGCATACGTGTGCCTTCTGTCATAATTAGTACATGCCATAGACTTTATGAGTTGTATCGTTCATGAGGGGGGGTTGTATAAATTGTTACTTTGCGAAAGTGTTATACTTTGAACTACCGTATCAAGCGCTGTAACCGTTGGGTATGTAAACATTCGTTATTTAAAAAAATAATTATTTTGTTATATTTTCTTTAGTGTTTCGTAAGTTTTTATCACTGTGTGCGAGTAAACTTGAAAAATGTGTTTTCTTTTTATAGATGTTATAAATAAATTTATAAAAAAAATTGGTTGTCTGTAAAGTCGGTTTACGGACGATAGTTTAACGTGACAACATCATAACAAAACAATGATGAAATGATTGATCCAGAAGAAAAGGAAATATCATATTCGGCCTGAGACTGAGCCGTAATAGGCTTCTGCAACCAAACCATTTAGGCATTAAAAATATTATATTCTTTGAGGAAGAATTTTTTTTTAATTTGAATCATTTTTATTGAATTATCACTATTTTGTATGGATACAAAGGAGTGAAATGAAATGTACAATTTAATTAATAAATTTACTTTTAGTTGCATTCATTCATTAATTAAAATATATTTATTACTATTGAAATGTTGCGTGCGCCGTATTTATTTTTAGAAGTACAAAAAAATTTTTACACCTGCCAGAATTTGAACCAACATCCTTTGGATTGATACTTTGCGACGCTGACCGCAAGACCACGAGGCCATACATGAAATTAAGTAGTTTAAAATGATATATATATTTATAAATTTTTTTTCAGGGTAGGGGAATAATATTATTTCGTTTTTATAACACGATTTGATAACAAATACGCATCCCAAATACACCAAACTTATTTATAATGTGTTACAATATTTTTTAAAACATTGTGCAAAAGATCCCGGGTGTAATTTGAATTATTAGGTATGTGTAACTGTAAAACTCCATTGTTGGTTCAAAACGTATTTGAATATTCAACATTACTTTTAAATAACCGTACCAATTGTGCTGAAAATCGGTGGACGATCGTTAAATAACACAATATTAATAGTTCAAATGACGAAAATATGATTGAAAAGTCAAATAGATGGTTGTTCCAATCGAGTGGAAGAGAGATGCCGCGCATGCGTACAATGAGCATGAAGAGAGATGCCACGCATGCGTACAATGAGCAAACACGTCACATCCGTAGTGGGACATCCGTAGTGGGACACTTTTTCGTGCGTGCAGCCGGCGTTCATCGATTTATTAGACGTCACGTCAAAATTGTCACTAATTAATGTTTGCGTAAAACAGTATTTTTTTTTTTTAGTTGTGCGCTCTCCCTCTTGGAGCGCTGAACGCAGCTGCGGTGGTCGACGCGGTAGTTGCGGATCCACACATGTTATGTTCTCTATGGGATCGTCCGGCAGCCGGCGATTCCGCGTGGCACGGCGGCAGCCCTGGAGCCTATAGCTTCCACGACGGGCAGACGTGGACCTAATTGAATTAGGGAGGGGGGGGGGAGGAAGGCGCGGTGTCTATTCTCGCGCCTCGCGACTGCGCGCGGCAGGTGCGGACGCCGGAAGTCTGCTTGGCCCCGCGCCACGACGCGTGACGTCACTGGCGGAAACGCTGAACCCGACGGAGCTACCCAAGACTCGCGTCCACGGACTTGAGGCCCTAGAGAGGCGGGATGATGACTGCGACGCTCGCTGGTGCTTCTGGCGCGGTGTCTTCTCTCAACTACTTCTCGGCGTGAAAAGACGCAACTTCGAGATTTGAGCGGTAACCATAATCATAATATGGCGGAGAAACGTAGATTATGTTGCAATACGTGTCTCGAGTACTTTCAACAATACGTACAGGATGATTCACGCATAAACATTATTCTGAAAACACAATTTTTCGCCATTTTAAATTTCCTAAAAATACAGTTTTTAAACGAATTACGGAAAGAGGACTACTAATTCACAAACCAGTGATTCCTTAAGGGGGATTAGGCCTTGTCATCTTGGATTTTTCCATCTTCTTGCTATAATTATAATCTTGTACTATTTATTATAATTTTTGGCATGTCAAGGCATAACTAATGTCTCCCAGACCTTATGTACCTTGTTGCAACCACATATTTACTAAAAGGCTCTGTAAGCGTCGTGAGGAAATAACTTTTTTTTACGCAGTTGACTACAATTATCATAATAATCACACCAGTACACAAGTATTAACTTCAAAAAAGTATAAAAAAATAATTTCTATGCCATTTAAAACCAAAACATTTCGCACGGAAGTATTGTTGCAAGGAGTATCAAAATATTTTGGATAGAAGGATGGTGAGGCCTAATACCCATTGAATGCTTTTCGTAAACAAATATTACCTACCGTGTATGTGTGCCCAGGTAGTCTGAGTCCTGAAGTATGCCTATACACGTACACCCAAGCAAAGATGTACAATATTTTGAGTCCGTCGTTGAACGGATTATTGGCCGCAGGTGTTAAGTGGAGGTTATAAGATCTCGTATCGTTTTGTTTGTTCAAGTTTCAGTGCAGTTAATTTTTCATGTTTTATTACTGTCGAATTTTAAAAGGTTCTGCTTTTTACTATACAAGTTTCTCAACAATAACTATGTGAAGCAGCCGCGCTTCGCTACAGGCAGAACACTCTCGCACTGCCCATTAAACATGCCCCGCCTCGTGGGTACGCCACTGCTGTGTCTCTAACGAAAATAAAATCGAATTTTTAATAAAAAACTTATGAAAAATAATCGTTGGAATTAAGATAACCGGGAGAAGTGTAAACCAATGACGCCATTGTGGATTCAGCCATTTTTAAGGGCCCTGGATAAGATGATTACAGAAAAACTGGATTACGATGCGAAAATGAATAAAGCGCCAACATCCTTCAACCTTCTTTTGTTGATGGTTTATATCCTTATAACTTTTATATCATTCAAGGTTTATAATTGGCCCAGAGTCCTTCAGATGTTTTATTTTTTGTTGAGATAATACCAAGTATTTCTTTCGAAAATTGGTGCATAATTTTATATTAAATTGATGTTTCATTCAAGCATAATTTATTTAAGCCATTACAAAGATAATATAATATTAAATAATTTTACATTATTTCGTGATATTATGCTTATCACGCGCGTAGTTAATACTGGGAAGCTATTAAGGAAACGATTTGCGAATAACTTCAATTATTTGAGGTACTATTCCCGGGTAAGAATCTGAATTCACCATTACTGCGAGAACTATATTGTAGTGATACAGTTGTTTTCATTTAAATATACAGATTTATTTACAAATATCTGTAATTTTACGTTAGTATTTCCGTTCGATTTACAAAAAAAATCCAGTGTAAGAGCAACAATTTATATTTTAACGCCTAAAGCATTCGTCGGATTAAATTTGAGAAGAATGTTCCGCTAAGCGTAAAAAAAAACCTTTGTTCGAAATTTTGGAATTCATCTCTGCCGGCCGGTCAGCCTAGCCGGACAAAAAAAAATCTCTGTTACAATGTGAAGGATACGCATAGTTGGTTCTGACCCCTCGCAGTGCGTGCAAAGTCAATATGGCGTCTGGCACTCGTTACTCACATTTCGCAGCCCTCGCAGCACCCCTTACCCCTCTCTACCCCTACCCCCCTCAGCACCGTCGAAAACAGCAGTTCTCGCGCCTCGCACTGGAACGCTGCCAGGGGCAATTACGAAAATTTCACAAAATCATCCACTGCCATCAGCTCCGCCCCTCCCCCCCCCCCCCTTTAACCGTCCTTTCATTCACACGCATTCAGCTGATAATTTAACGACGCCACTTAGCTTGTTTGCGTCAGAATCAGATTTTCCCTGCGGTTCCCTACAGCACTTAGACAGAATTACTCACTGTCACACATTCAAAAGACCTCCGATAACTACAAAGTCTTACTCAAAGGAACGGACATTTGGCTTTTTAGCCTGACGTCAAGCTGAAAGAGAAAATCAATTATTTCGAAAACAATTTTTTTTAAACAAATATTTATTGCATTTACTATATTCGTTTGGCTGATTTGATATTTTTTACATATGTTATAACGTTAAAAAAATCACACGCACATTCACACATAGGTGCGTTGTTGCCATAGTATTAGAAGCGAAACTTTACACAGTGAGGCATCCCTACTAACAATATTATACATGCGAAAGTGTGTTTGTCTATTTGTCCTTCTCTCACGTAGCAACGGAGCAACGGATCGACTTGATTTATGGGCCGGAGAGTAACATAGACTACATATAATTACGAAATTCCGTCCCTAAGGCAGTGAAAAAGGGGCGAACCCTGTTTTATAATAGAAAATCATAGTAGGTAGGTCACAGACACAGTGAGCTTTCGCCATTTATCCATTTCCGCCACACGGTCACATAGTAAGGTCCGGAAAATTCCTATCCTTCTCCTCGGCGAAAACCCTTCCGCTTAGTGAAGCTCGCGGCTGCTAGCGAACTAAAGGCACTAATAAAAGTTTAGTTTAAAACTTCGTCAGTTTGTAACGAGCTATCGTTTGTTACGTCCGTCACATCTTGCCTACGGGTTACCTGCCTTCCCGCAGAATAAAGCTGGAGATTGGCGTCCATGTTTTGCTGATGCGTAGCCTTCATGCACCGAGAATGTGCAATCAACGGGACTTTAAATTCAAAATTTACAGTCCTGCAGATTTGAAACTCGGTATTGATGTTCCTTATATCATGATGTGATTAGCCCGGGCAACGCCCAGTACTTCAGCTAGTGAGAAAATAAAAGAAATGTGTGTGAGAGCGCCGCAAATATTCAAGTACGCTATACGACAACCATGCCATTGAATGCCCCACTCGTTACACTTTCATTTACGCTCTGATGACGTCATCTACTCGACTTACCCCACCGACCGAATAGCTTAAAAAAAGGGTTTTTTTTTTTTTTTTTTCGGTAGCCTACAACTCACGTAGTTTCGGTTACCTACCACGTTCGTGCAACTTCGGATTTCTCTCAAAAATTGAAATTAAAAAAAATCCAAGGGTTAGGTTATGTTAGGTCAGTCACAACATGCTTGTTTTCATTGGAAACTTCTGATTTAGCGGCTGAAGTGGCGTTCATACCAAAACGCAAAACTTCGGAAATCTTCGGAAATTCTTGCAGGGAATCGAAACTACGTGAATTGTAGGCTTCCTTTTTTTTCTTTTTTCCGATGTGGCAACCCTGCAGCTGACCTTGGCGCGCGCAGGCGGTGAACACGCGTGGCGCAGGAGCCAGTGTCGCGGTGTGTCGGCTGGTCTCGCGAGCGACGAAGAAGCGACTGTCGCCGTTAACGACCTCGCCTCGCGGAATCCGACAAAGAGAGAAAACTAAAAAAAAAAAAAAAAATGCCCTTCTGGGGGCGCGCGCGAAGAGACTTGCAGAACAAGACGAGAAGACGAGACGGGAAGACAGGGAAATTTCGGAAAATAAATACCAAAAGAAAAGAAAGAAAGAAAAAAAGAAATTATCCGTGCGGTCGCGGCATAACGAGCCGAAGAAGTTCCCGCGCCTCGGGAACCGCACGAGTGTCGGAAGCGGCCACTTAACAAAATAACTCTTCGAGCGCCGACCGTCGTTTGTTTGCGAGCACTCAGCCGGGTTATTTCAGAGACGGCAAGCTGGCGGGTCGAGGCAATTAAACAACACGAATTTATAGCCGCCCACAATTCAAGGGTTGATATAGTATATAGATATATTTTTTATTTTCTTCAAGTAAGAATGACTAGGCAGCGTACCTGTCAACAATCCTTCAACTTCTCCGGATTTCATACTCGATAAATTTTAAACATCCCGCTCACATGCATTGCTATTTTATTGCTATTGCTATTTTATGTATAGTAACAAATGTCGTAGCCTTTATTTTCCAATTTTTTTTATTATAAACTACCCTGCCCTTCATGTTTATTACAAAGATTCGGTTTTATTGCTATCGGACTTGGAGCACTACTTAGCATAATATATAATCAATCTTGGAAATATGATATGATTATATTCACCTCTATTATTTATACGTTGATGGTAGGGCTTAGGCAGGTTTTGTTGCATATTTTACCCCATGATTTAGGATATGATAATACTTTCCTTGGGTTACTATGTCTACTATCAGGTAAATTACTTCTCAAAAAATGGTGCATTTTTAATTAATTCATCCTCTGGTATTTATGATATCAAGGCTCAAACTGCCCTCAATTGAATACAACATAACAGTACCACAGTTGTAAATGTGATTTTGAAAAATTTAAATTTTAAATAATAATATTAATTATTTTTGACCAAGTAAAAACATTTTGAATGATAAAATATATAATTTTTAAATTTGACAACTCTTTGAATATACGTGTTGGTACAAGCTTTGTTTCCGTAAATAACAAAACCCACCAGTTAATTTTAAATTCGCCTCTGCAAGTCTCCAAGCATACAAAAGCGCGTTATTTATGACTAAATAAAAATTTAACCCTTCAATAGGTGGCACTATGGATAATCGTTAAATAAATTTATTGGCTCTATAATAGTGCAGTGATAACTTTTTGACTTTGTTCATTCAGTATTTTGCTATATGTACAATATACTCCAAGATTAGAAGCATAAGTATTTGATTTTTTTAAAAAATATATGTACCTCTAATCAAATTGTTTTGATATTAACTTGTCATAATACAAAAATAAAAAATATTAAATAATCTTAGATATTTTCAAAAATTAAAATGAAGTTAAAAGATAATTTAATGGGAGTGTATATTCCCGAAATGATAAACTTGAAAGACGGTACATTTATGCGCAATTTTTGACTATTCATTAAGCAACTCAGAACACGTAAATAAGTAGGGGAGAGTTGGACAAAACCGGGTGGTCTGGTAAAACGGGGTACCGCTGTTATTTCCACTATACCGTGCTGCCATCTACCTCTGATCGTGTCAGTTAATTACTCGTACGAGTACCACTAGCCAGCAACAAATAGCGCGGCAGTCGGCAGCGTCAAGCGTTGTCTATTGAGAAAAGTGTGTTTTCTGACTGATGTGATGTAATTTTTGGCTTTTGTTTGTATGATAACTGCAGATGAATGAAACCGTCAAACTATACAGGTGAGTGGGCATAGAAATGAGTGTAGTATGCACTACAAATACGTGTGTGTACTAACTTGTACGTTTCTCATCTTTCCTTAGAAATGAATTTATTTTGTAGCAAGGCGTAGTCTGACAAAACAGGGTACTGCGTGGTCGGTTAAAACAGGGTAGTACCCTGTTTTATCCGACTATACCCTGTTTTATCAAACCGTTTCTTAACTATAGCTTTAAGTACAATAATCATTTGATATTGTTACCCATAAGTTCCAAACCATTATTTATTTGGTTTCGGGCACAAATTAATGTACAGTATTTTATTTAGACAGTGAATCATCATGCCTTATGTTCGCCAAACCAACAGACAGTCTTGGTCTCAAGATGCTATGAAAAATGCAGTTGCTGAGGTTTTGGCTGCCAGAATGGGACCTTAAGGCTTCTAAAATGTTTGGCGTCCCACAATCAACTTCTTAAAGCGAGAGTGAAAAAAGTCAGAACTGGTTTATTGCTTGAGGATGCTACTTAGAAAGGCAAGCACTTTAAAATTATTGCATTCTGAGAAGTGTAAAAAATAAACATGTATCAGTTTTTAATATATTTATTGAAAAAAAAAACTAATTAAAATCTCTATTATTTTGCTGAATGTTGATTTTTTAAAATAAGAAGCATCATTATGTGTGAAATATTATGTTTTAGGCTTGGGCTGGATGTTCCAACCTGCTGAAACCACTGAAAGGCCTCTAGAGGAAATGTCTCTTCAGCAAAGTTTGGCCATTTCAAGCATCCACCAACCATTGGTACAACCTACCATTGCTGAATCTGAACCTATGGCCAGCACATCTGAACCTGCATCTAGCCAACGTGAATCTCATGGGCCATTTTCGCAGTGTCTTTTGGATTCCGAAGCATCCACATCAACAGCCACATCGGCATTAAACCCATACCTATAGCTCAGAGGAAGGTTGAAACCAAAAATAACAGGAGACGTGGCAAAACTGTGATCCTCACAAGCTCCCTTTATAAAAATGAACTAGGCCTAGTTGCTGCACGAAGTAAGACATCTGCGCATTACTACCCAGGTGAAAAAAGCCCGGCGAATTTTCATGGTGATAGTGACAAATGACAATCTATTTTATACAAATATCCCAGTAAATACTTTAAAAAGCTAAAAAAAAAAAAAAAAAAAGGTTTCTGTAGCAAGATGCAGAAATAACGCAGAATTATAGCAACTATCTTAAAAATTTTAACGAAAGATATTGACTTTTATTAATTCAGTATATTAAAGACCCAGGCTTACGATTTTAGTACTCGTGAAACAACACTAATTATTTTCATAGTGTTGAGTAGAAATAATTTTTTTTTATAGTAAAGTGTTGCACCCTGAGTACCAGGCGTTTGGTTTTATGGATACTTTGAGGTCAGGTAAGCGAGATAGCGGGTCGGATTCATTCACCGAGTGTTCTGTACCACGCTTAAATAAATGTTTTATCTCAATTCTAAACCATTTTTATATGTTACTGAATCCTTTTTTAGTATTAATTGCTGGAATATAAATTATGTATTTATAAATTTAAAATTTCTCTCACAACTTTATTTTGAGAGTCACAAGAAAAGAAATGTTTTTTTTTATTTCTAAATTTGTAGACCTCTCACACCATTATAAAGCAATGGTAAAATAAATAAATAACATAGTGTTTTATGTAGTTTGGTATGGAAACAAAAATTAACTAAACATTTTTAGAAATGGCACATAATCAGGAAATCATTAATGTAAAAATTAAATAAAAATTATAGAAAATTTCTAAAAAAAATCTGAATTTTTAAAATAAAATTTTC
This sequence comes from Bacillus rossius redtenbacheri, assembly GCF_032445375.1. NCBI lineage: Eukaryota > Metazoa > Arthropoda > Insecta > Phasmatodea > Bacillidae > Bacillus > Bacillus rossius. The sequence goes on from NC_086334.1 coordinate 27,125,832, forward strand.
ACTAGGTAAGAAATTATATAAAAACGCCAATTCAGAGCATTTTAGCTTTTTCATAAATATTTGTTACAAGTAATTAATAAACATGTACAAATCAAAACAGTAAAAATCGGCTATTTACACAGTAAATACTTTTTTTTGTAAATGGAAAAAAAAATATTTATGCGAATCTACAGATATTACTGAATCTGTACATTTACATGAAAAAAAAACTGTATTACTGTAACATAGTGTTCGCAGTAATATTGGGTTAGGATTCGTACCCGGGTATTTATGCCTTGTGTTGTCCCAGTACCTTCAATTGTTAAAGTTATTTGTAAACCGTTCGATGAATAGCTTTCCAGTATTGAATGTGCACATTAAAGAGCATAATAACACAAAATTAAAGTTGAATTATCGAATATACGATTATTTTTTTCCATGGTATAAACTCAAAAAATAACCGTAGCCATGGTTTGTACAAAGTTACGGTACCGTTCTTGTTGTATTTCAAACTATTTCGTGGCAACTGGTTTTCAAGGGGAATCTTTTGTCAAAGGCACATAAATATAATTTTTTTTCTTTGTACGGAATTCATTTCGCCAGTCAAGATTTCCTGAAATGGAAAAAAAAATAATGCTATGCAATGGGGTGCTTATGTGTAGAGACCCGAAAAATTGGCGGGTTCATTTCGTTTTATGCTAAAATTCAAATAATTATATTTTAGTGATGCTTCTGTCATTGGTTGACTGTTAATCTGGAGGACTGAGGGCCAATTAGAGACCCTCACTCATAGATGTGTCGAATCACAGGCCACCCAGTCGAGACGACTCACAAGTCAGCAGCCAATGAACAGTTGGCATTTGCCCGAGTGTGTAGAGGATATTGGAGTCTATCCTGGAGTTAATTGAACCCGCGAATTTTCCGGGTCTCTACTTATGTGGTATCTCACCGAATCACTTAAACCAGTTTGCAATAAACTTTTCGAGTTTGAGTTCGGAGGTTCGTTAGTGCTCCGCGATGTCTGGGCTGAGTTGCGAGCGGAGGTCCCAGCCAGTGGTGACACGAGCAAGCTCAAGTCAGAAAGCGTGACGCGGTCGAATGGGGAAGGGAGGAGGGGGAGGGGTGTGTCCCGGCCCACCTTCCAACGTGTAGCACTCGAGGATATTTCCCCCCGGGGTCGAAGGGCTGGGTGGGGGGGGGGGGGATAAGGCAGAAGGAAGCAAACCCTCCCGGAGGGGTATTGATTGTCGGAGCTCAAGCGATTTAACTCGCGCGCCGTCGTCGTCGTCGTCGCCGAAAGATACCGATAAACTAATTTGGTCTTTGGGCCAGGGGGTTACTAATTCGAAATTTCAATTGGAGTTCCTTGGAGGCCGCCGCTCCTCCATTATCGGGCTGGAACTGCGGGGCGGAGAGGACTTAATCGCGGGCGATAACGCGCTCACCGAGTCCCCGCCTGGGCACAGCGGCCTTCGAGAACACTTGTGCGCGCGCGTTTTCATAGCCGCCGTTCCTCAGACATTAATTTTCCTTCCTTCTCCCGAAAACCATAAAACTTCTCTAACGCGAGCACAACTTTTAGAGAATTTTTTTTTTTGATACCACGATCAGTTAAGAATTTGGTCACAGTAACTGGCAACACACAGATACATAGTTTAAATTGCAGTTCTTTTATTCAAGTAAAAAAAGAATAACATATTTTAATATATTTTTCCTCAGTAAAACAGTCTTTAAAAATCACAAAATTTTCTGTAAAAAAAAGGAAGTTGTTCATTGATCCTTTCGAGTAGGTATTAATATTTTTTTTTTATAAAATGATAAAAAAATTTCTGAAAATCATACATCATGAAAAGCGATATCGCTATTTGTTTTGCAGTGCTGTGTATTTACATCCTGAGACCAATGGAAAACTGATTTTATATTAGCTTACAATCTTATTTATTTAAAGTTCATTAAAATTTTCAAATTGTAAATGAAAGTACAATTACAAAATTTGCAAACATATTTTATTTGTATTTATTAACTTTTTCCTTCAGACATAAGTTAAGTTAGGCAAAATATTTCATAAAAACAAAAAAAATAGTTAAAGCCCCATAAATCTGAGGTGCTGGTGTAGAAAACAATATTTTCCATTAGGTATTCGATTTCATAGTTTTTTATTACGTATATTTATATGTTAAAAGTAATGTAAGGGCATACAACTATTTTTCTGGGCTGTGAGACTTGGAAAACAAAGCCAACAGGAACAGGTATCGAAATTATAAAATATGGGAGAATTTTGAAAACTAATCAATTTTATAACTCAAACCATTTCGTAAAGTAGCTAGCATGTTTCAGTTAAACCAAACATGTTTTAGTTCTGTTATACAATTTATTCTCCTTATCTGTACGCCATAAAAACTTTAAAAATGTAAATTTGGCAAAAAGTGAAAGTGAAAGTAAAAGTTAAGCTACTAAAAAAGGTATATACTTTTAACAGTATTTCACATAAATATTACATTAATACCTATGATATATGAAGCCGCTGTTACTAATTTTAACACGTATTAGTACTGTAATTATTTCGTTATTGTGGAAACTAGAAATTGAAAATGTATATTTGGTTACGATTTTAGTACTAAACTTATGGTTTATTTTTAATGTGAAAGAGTAGTTTAGTTTTACATTTGCACTAATTACTATTCGTTTTTCTGAGTATACACGACAACACGACAACTGGGCGGTGGTATTCTCTTTAAACTGTTACAAAAACAACGGCGACCACTCCCAAGTATCTCTGTTCAGAAACTGAAATGGAGGTCCCTTTCTTCTACATTGTTCAGATGAAACCTCGCGTCAGCTACGTGACTTTTGCGGTGGGCGAAATCGCGAAGTACGGTGTAGCACTCTCTTTCTGTTCCCGCCATTCGTTACAATTATTTGTCCATCACAATAAATCACGCATTGCTCGCTCTGTGGGTTAGTGACACGCTTATGCACACAGCGAATCAAACCGTAGCAACATACCCCAATACACGAAACGATGTATTCGAGAGACATTTTAAATATTAAAACATCCATAAAACATAAACAGGGAGGATGGATACGAAATTAGTAAAATTTAAGAACCTATCTTCAGAAACAAAAAAAAAAAAAATCCTTTGCATCTTATCTGACAGGCCAGATATCCAAACCAACCAGAACATAAGAGGCCACTGGTTGGCTAAACAACCCAACAAACCAGAATGAAATCAGCATATGATTGGTCCACAGCTGCAGCCAATCAAGAACACGCACATCTCAGGCGAAAATATTAATGACAAAAGAACTTTCAAAATACTCGTAGGAGACGAATTAAATTTCTACCGAAACTGTGGTGAGCCCTTCGTCTTAAACGTGGCTACAACCCGATAACCACGCAAGAAACCTCATGGACTTGCAAAGAAAAAAATAATAATTCATTGTTGAATGGTTTCGTTCGCTAAGCTAAGCGTGGCAGTCAAGTGCACAAGTCTGTAGGATTCGCATGACGGGTCCACAGAAATTCAGCGGGTGGGTGCCGGGGGGGGGGGGGGGGGTGGGGCATTTTTCACGAGTGGCCCGAGCGTTTTGCGCGGTGTGGGTTTTAACCGACAGAATTCATCGCTAGAGAGGTGCTCGCGTGTTGTATACTGCCCATATTTTTACCTTTACATCCAATAAGCAGAAGACTTTAAAATACACAATAAGTTTTCCACAAAACGTACGTTTTTTTTAAATTTCACCAACCCCGTATCACAATAAATATTTTCAAGCGCACGCGGACCCCTCAGCGAGGGGCTTCTTGATTCCCCTCTGCCGCTCCCCCACGTATCCACGCCCATCGTGACCGTTACAACAGAAACTTATAATGACAGATGTGAAGTTAATACAAATTTATTAAATTGGTGTTAGATCGTATTGACTATTACTGATAACTAGAGACCGGAAAAATTCGCGAATTCATTTCGCGATAGGCTAAAAAACAAATAGTTATACCTAAGTGCTGCCTCTGCTATTGGCTAACAACTAACCTGGATGACTCCGGGCCAATGAGAAACACCCGACCAAAGCTTTATCGAATCACAGGCTGCTACGTTGGGACGTCTCACAAGACAGCAGCCAATGAGTGGGTGGCATTTGACCGAGTGTATGTAGAACTATGGAGTTCATCCTGGAGGTCATTGAACCCGCGAATTTTTCCGGTCCCTATTGATAACTCGTCGTCAAGAACTACGAGGGCTTATTTTTTTTTTTTAACATTCCGATATGCTATAAAAAAAGACAAATTAACATAACATTACAATTTTACAACCAAACGTTCAGCAGGATCTTACTTATTTTTCTACATAATCGCCAAAACAATCGAGGGAATTTTCATGTCGTGACACAAGCTTCGCGATGCCTTATCCACCAGTGAGGAGAAATACAGGGCCAGAATCTGTACCTCCCTCGCCCTCACGACGCCGCTGTGAGGCGGGTGGACGAATCACGCGGCGCATTGTGCCCCACTATTCTGAATCTCCTGCGACACTTGACGCGGGAGCCAATGCGCCGCATGGTTAGTCTATCCGCCCTACAGCGGCGTCGTGAGGGAGGAGGAGATACAGGCGCTGGCCCTGTATTTTTCCTCAGCCTATTATGAAAAGGACTGTTAGCTAATTTTCCCTTGGTATTTTTACTATTGTTTCAAGCCTGGTTCTATCTAAAAAAAACTTATCGCTCTGTATAATGTTTCCCGCAAAATATGACACCAGTTTATCATGCTAGTTCGGGCAGACATTAAAAAAAAAAAGGTTTGCCCACGCCAGCGGTTTGTTTCTTGCTATTGGCGGACGTCAGCAAGAGAAGCCATTGCCTCGTTTTGCAGGGTCATTCAGGATCCGTTTTCTTCCGCACTGAATGATTGTGATTGGTTTGCTGGTCAGTGCACACGCGTCTGATTGAAACTCAGCCACTCACGAAACACAGTCGGTGCTACAGTGTTTTAACACGCAGGTTGTCTCTTAATAGTTTCGCAAAAAATCCAAGACCTTACGCATTAGAACTACCTTTAAAATAAAGACTATAAAAACTTTAATATTTTCTCCATTATTTTCTTCAGTAAATTCCTAGTTTGTAACAGTCATGCCAATAATATGGCTAAAATTTGGAACAAATTTTAAAATAAATTTTAAAATAGCTATCTAAAATATGTTTATTTAATATTATTTATACTTTAAATTATTAAAATATTACTTCAACATAAATGATAATGACTCACCTTAAAACTGTAATAAATATTAAATTTTCTAAATAAAAAATACTTGTATACAAATTTGTGTCATGGACTTTTTTTAAAATATTACTATGATTTTTTTTTAACCGTAGAATACAAAAGCCATTTAAACCAACGTTAAAAGTCGCTTTGTCCAATACTTTCACGTGATCTTTGAGTTGCAAATTCAAGCTGTTCAGAAATAATCTTCTCTCCATGATTAAGTTCTTGCGTACTAGGTTCAACATTTCACCAACATTTTTTAAACATTGAGTCATATGTTTCAGATATTTCAATTTGAATAAATCAAAGCAATGCATATTTGGGATACTTATTTATTTTAAGAATTTATACCAGAGAAGAGTAAACGCGTCGTTTTGGAACTAATAACAATGCCTTCGTTTTCAATTTTCAAAAAATATAAAAATCTTCAGATTTAAATGTTTGTCAATGTTCTGAGGTGGCTATTTCTTTTAAATAATACTAGATCTGTTATTTTTTTAAAATATTTTTATACATATTCAACTTATTAAAAGGTATCTAGGATATTAAAAAAATTCAAATATATTGAACTATAAAATAATATATATTTTTTAAATTTTGGTATATAACTTAAAAGTTTAATTTAACATCATATACTCTTATAGATCCAAAGATTATACTTGTCACGAGACTGCAGCATGAAGTATTCAACCAAAAAAAATCCCCACTTGTTTTTTTTTTTTGGGGCAGCGTAGAAATATAAGAAACAAAAAAAGTTTGTATCGAGTTTTACCGTAATTAATGTTTAACGTACTAAAATACAACTTTCAAACGACATTAATATAATTATGAAGTTTTTAAAAATATAGACAACTGAACGTGATATCAAAATATGCATTTTTTGTGTACATCGGCTAGGTTATATGAAAAAAAAATTTACAATAAATTGGTCAAAGATAATATAGTTGTTATAATACCGCGAGGTATTTGCTACGCACCGGTGGTTCCATACATACGTTTTAATCCGACGCCCGCAGGTAATTAATGCCTGTTGCCCTAATTACCCGCATCGCTTTGTCACGTGACGTTTTTGCGGGGGGAGCCTTGCAGTCACCAGACACCGCAAAATGCGCGCCGCCTCTCTCTCTCTCTCTCTCTCTCTCTCTCTCTCTCTCGCCATTCGCCGCTCTCCTCCGCCGCGGTTTCAATTGGCCGACCGGACACACTTTCCTACTGGCCGGCTGCCAGTCACGTCCTCTCCAGCCGTCATCTCCCAGCTCGCTCCCTGATTGGCCCTTCAGAACAGTCGCTCGCGCCAGAGGTCCCTGCTCACCCAGTTTTCCCGATACCAGCTGGCGGCCAACAACATCTTTGTCCTTCTGGCAGGAGTCGCCCCGGCCAACTCTCTCGTCGGTCCGGTTCCCGACGGCGGGGAAGGTGCTTGACCACTACTCACCAGTAGAGACAGGAAAAATTCGCGATTTTAATGACCGTTACAGGTGGGGACGACACTTAAAATCGCGTCAAAACACCGCACAACTTCGAAATACACGTTAACGCACCACAAAGCGCCGAAATGCAACTTACATCATGGATAGGGACCGGAAAAATTCGCGGGTTCAATGACCTCCAGGATGAACTCCATAGTTCTACATACACTCGGTCAAATGCCACCCACTCATTGGCTGCTGTCTTGTGAGACGTCCCAACGTAGCAGCCTGTGATTCGATAAAGCTTTGGTCGGGTGTTTCTCATTGGCCCGGAGTCATCCAGGTTAGTTGTTAGCCAATAGCAGAGGCAGCACTGAGGTATAACTATTTGTATTTTAGCCTATCGCGAAATGAATTCGCGAATTTTTCCGGTCTCTAATCATGGAATTAATAGAGACCTGAAAAATTCGCGGATTAATTTCGTGTTATGCTAAAATTCAAATAATTATACCTTAGTGCTGCTTCTGTCATTGGTTGACTGTTAATCTGGAGGACTGAGGGCCAATTAGAGACCCTCACTCATAGAAGTGTCGAATCACAGGCCACCCAGTCGATACGACTCACAAGTCAGCAGCCAATGAACAGTTGGCATTTGCCCGAGTGTGTAGAGGATATTGGAGTCTATCCTGGAGGTCATTCAACCCGCGAATTTTCCGGGTCTCTACCTATAGGTACGGCCAAGCATATTTCGCGAAAAGATTCCCAGACAAGCTGAAAGTTAAAACACTGTAGCATCGTACGTGTTCCGTGACTGGGTGAGTTTCTTTCAGGTAGACTACATGTCGATTGTGACAACACCAATCACATGGAGTCAGTGCGGAATCAAACGCGTCCTGAGTGGCTCGGTAAAACAAGGCGACGACCTCTCTCGCAGACGGCCGCCAATCACAAGGAAGAAACCGCTGGCGCGGGTATACCTTGTTGCAGTCTAATAGACGTTCGGTTTTTTTTTTTTCGCGAAAATTGCCTGCCCCTACCTATAGGTAGGGACGGCACTGAAAATCAAGTCAACACCGCACAACTCCGAAATACCCGTTAACACACCACACGGCCCCGAAATGCAACTTATATAATGGAATTAACTAGCATCTAACCAGAACTTAATTATAATAATAAAAACAGTCATATTTGAATGTTAGAAAATCAAGGAATGTCATTTCCGGACAAAAATATTTGTACCAAAGTGCATGAATCAGAAATATTAATTTAATTTGTTTTATTGTGCACCTTTTAAATTGTGTCCATAGGCGGCATGGCCACTTGATTTTAGATTTATTTTAATTAATTTTGAATTATGGCTGTTACGTAATTTTAGTTGTAATATTTGCCCCTTCCTTTTTTTTAAAAAAGTATTGGTTTGTTATAAGTTTTGTAAATGTTATTTTTAATTATGTTTTTATATTATGTTATTTTTTACGTTAATGGTTTAGTTTCTTAATATTTAATAATAACGCTTTGGACTTTCAATCAAAATACTGTGTGCGACGCTCCCCCGCTGTGAGCATGCAAATGGACTGTTCCAAGGCTATAAGGTGGTGGGGGAAATACGTCAATGAAAAAGAAAAAGACAGAATGAGCTGTAAGCGGAGTGTCGTCAGCTGATCGCCATGTGTGGCGTGTGTGCGCTTCGAGCGTAACGGGCGTGATGGCTCGTGGTATTGGGCCTGGGCAAGCTCGCGAATACTTTTTCAATAAAATCAGCTGACGTGTATTGAGCATTGGGGAATACTTACGCCGTCACGGGTGCCGCCAAGAAGAAGAAGAGTTCACGCTACATTTTCCGTTGATTGCAGAGTTAATATGAAGCATTTAGCACCTCTGCTAAATTACAGCCCGCTAAACTCCGGGCCAGGAGGTCCGGGGTGTGATTCAACGTACAACGTTCGTCCAAGTAAGTGATTCCGGCCCTGAACTTTTGCCCCTGTAATCCCGGGGCATTGATTTGGACTTTGCCAAAATAAGAGTGAATAATTCAAAAATAACTTCTGCAAAAAGACCCTGCCCACAACTTCGAGTGTATGTTCCATCGTGGTACCAATTTTAACGAACCTTGTATCATGCTTGCCGCGAAGCGTCAAAAATTAAAAAATCACCCGGGTGTAATTAAAACATTTTAGAGTGACATTTATCTTTATTATTTTTTATTTAAAAATAATTGTAATTCATTATTTATATACATATATATATATATTTTTTTTGGAGCAGCTTTTCATCAATGTCTGATTTTATTTATGGGTTTATTACAGTATTTATTTATTGGTATATACTAAAACGTGGCTCTATTAAAAGCCTCTGTAGCTCTATAGGGCAAAAGGTTATAGGTATTATTGTAATCTTTTTGAGATTTTGTCTTCAATTAAATTGCCTGCCATGTTCATGCGCAAGTAGTCCTATTAAAGCTTTTGGAACTTCAAGTAATTACGTGTTTTTCGTTTTAAATACTTTTACTCTGTTCTCTTCCTTTTCCAAAAGGTCTTTGAATAATTTACTTAAGAATTTTGGGGCACCCGTTTATTGGAGCAGCCCGCAAAATAATAATTTGAAAAAGATTAAGAATTTACGTGGAGTGTTTAAGGCTGTTCCCAGACGGGTGTCTGACTTGTGGTGACAAAATGAATCACTTTGAAACCACAAATGATCGCTGATTTATTTTTATTGTTCTGAATTTTTAGACCATATTATTACAAATTATTCTATCATACAAATGCAGCATATAAATCTCACCATTATTTTTTGGTGAAGTCCGAAAAAAAAAATAAAACAATAAAACTTAATTCTTCTGTTTTAAAAACGAATTTGGACTAAAAATTATTAAATCAGTATTGAAATTAAAACCTAATATAAATATAACTACTATAAATAACGGGGTTAGTATGGTTTTTGTTTGGTTAAAGGTTATTGCCATCTTTATTTGGTTCTGAAAAGAGGTGAGAGGTAAATGTTTTTGGAATCTGTTTAAGTAATACTAAGTAAATTAAAAATAAAATAATACCTTGGATAAGAAAGTTGATATCTGTTTTATTTATTTCAATAAGTCACAAAGCCAAACACTGAAAGTAGCTGGTCTAAATTTGGGTTTCTCAGATGGTTAACTGTACGTAGGTTATACTAGAGTATCAAGTCATAAAAATTTACATGGGTTTGCTAAAATATATAATATTGTATACCGAGATGAAATAAGTATAAATTTTTTAAATGTTACTAATTTTTTTGGTTTTATTTAATTTTATAGTATTGTATCCCTCCTAATTTCATCACAATGAAATTTATAGAAAAGAAAAGATTAAAAAAGATTACTAAAGTCTGATTTACGCCTAGTGAAGCTGGCGGGTAACAGCTAGTATGATAATAAAAAAAATAGTTTTTGCCAAAACCATGGAAATATTAGTTTTTCAGGGGTTTGTGAAAATTGATTTAAAGAAAGATATACATACTAAACATGAAGCTTTTTAAGATCAAGGCTTCATACGAATAGTTTATCAATTTGGTCAAGGTCAAGATCAAGGTAATCCAAGATGGCGGCCAAGATGGTGGAAACCGCCACCGACACCTCGCTCCAGCTCCAGTAGTGGAAACCCCATTTATATACCACTAAAGTTCATTGTGATTACGTACTCAAGCTTCTTAGTCAAACACTTAAGTAACTAATGTCTGCAAAAATTTAGCAGCATTAACTCGGCACTAACAAGTTACTGATGTAAATTGTAGCAGGGTGGATTGTACGACGTTACGAAAAAAAAACTATACAAAATTATTGCGCAGGCTCAAAAGTTTTGAACAGAAACAATCATAAAAGAATAATTTTCTTTTCAATAATTAGACAAAAGCTTACTCTGAATAATTTTACATGCCACGAGTGGTGGGTATACGCAAGAAAGACGAAAACAAATTTGGTTTTGTCAAGTATTTATCTTAGTGTGTGAATTTTTTTTTATTTAATAGTAAAACCTATTCCACAAAACTACCACAAAAATCATTATGCAAAATACTCTGATTAAATTTTTAAAAAGATTTCTACTTACATCCTTGTTGAGCGTTAACATTATAGAAAAAAAATAAGAGGGAGGGGAGGGAGAGGTAATTTAAAAAAAAATATGAATTTCATGGTGAGACAAGTGCACGTTTTTTTTTTTTGAATAATGCGACATGAGGACAATCACTGTCTCTTCCTTTTGAAACGAAAACATGCGTAACACTAACATTGTATTATCAGATTCTGCAATAACAATAACGTTTTCAGTTAACTCCGCCCCCCCCCCCCCCTTAGCGAGAACACTATAATGCGGGGGGGGGGAAAACCCTCCTCTTAATTGAATTCCCTCGCTCGTGTTTAAATATGCATAAAAGCCTCGTCGGGCCATTCAATCTGCATATTTTAGCATTATCAGCGGAGGGCGGACCGGCCTACCCAGCGCACCCGGGAGGGGGGGGGGGGCACACATGTGGGGCCGCCGCTCCGACGACTCACCGCCAATGTCCTCTCAGCGACCACTATGCCGTCGGCGCGATGCACGGTCCCCGCGCCGATCAGTCAGATCACCCCCTCCAACGCGAGCCAGTCTTTCAGCCTCTCTCTCGCCCGGCGGTGCTGCGACAATGGGTCGTTACCACATGCGCAGAAACACCATAACGCCGAATGTCAAAATTGACCACAACGCCGACAGCTAGAAAACTGCTGTGTGCCGCAACGCCGAAATAACAACTGAATGAACTTGCGTGTGTTTCTTAAATGTACCTTAGCGTCGAAATACCACAATCAAACCTAACCTAACCTAGCGTAATATAACCTAACCTAACTTAACCTAGCCTATCCTAGCCTAGCCTAACCTAACTTAGTCTAGTCTAGTCTAACCTAACCTAACCTTTCTGGCAGTCCTGCAATGACATTTTCTGGCGTTAGTGTAGGTATTTCGGCGTTGTGGTAATTCGGCGTTGTGGTAATTCGGCGTTGTGGTACACAGCAGTTTTCTAGTTGTCGGCGTTGTCGTCAATTTGGCATTTCGGCGTTGTGGTATTTCGGCGTTGGAGTGCGTCCCCCTGCGACATGTGTGTAACCTCGGCGACGAGCGAACTGACGTGTTCCCACGCGTGCGAACACGCAACACGCTCGCAACACGAAACCCTGACGCGGAAATTCGAACGCAGAATCCTTGCACCGCGAATCGGAGCGAATCGCACTTGGTTTCCCGCACCCGGCGTTGGAAATATTTCTGCCGGAGCAGATGCGTCAGCTACGAATCATTCGATTTGCGACAGCGATATTTTAAACTATACAATGAAACGGCACCCGAAAAATAAAAAGTGTAAAAGAATTGTAAAAAGAAACCAAACCCTGGGTTCGGATAATATTTTCGACAATGATTTTTTTTTTGATTCTGTCCATCTTGTTAAAATTATTTTAAACAGTTAATACTTTAAAAAGTTTACCTTTGGCTTTGTGAACTTTTGTTCGCACCATCGGCCACAGATGGCAGCACCGCGGTTACACATTCTGTTACGTGACTTCCGTTACATTCACGAAATAAAGCCTTCCAAATGCCGCACACCGAGAGTTAAGATGTTACACACATAAAATTTATTTAAAAAAAAAAAAAAAACGGCGTGTTGCCACCACGTCCGTCACACTAGAATCATAATACACTTGATCGATAAATCCAAACAATAAATCACACGATTGAGATTCACAACTGTAAGGCCTGGCTTATAAACTACGCAAGAACGCAATAGCGCAAGGCGAGTGTTTTCAATTTCCAGCTTCCTTGCGTTTTGGCTTGCGATTCCGATGGCCATGTTTCAAGAGAAGTGTTCCGAAATGTTTTAAAGATGCAGACGTCATGTGCATCTTGATGTTTTATTAATTACATTAATTTTTTTTTACTTGTAAAACATTCACGCAGTGAAAGAAAATAACATTTTAAAAACCAATTATTGACAAATTACAAAGTTCCCAGGGACACGCTTTAACACATGTTCTTCGTGAGTTAAAGGTAAAAATTTTGACATGAATACGTTTTTAAAATTTCTTCCATGGAGGGAGGCAATTCAAAAAACGAATGATAACAAAATCGAGGATACAGTTTAGTGTTGCAGCTACATATCTATCATCGCCATACAAACTTTAATTACACCACTGGATAGCTAAAGGATCAAAGAATTCGTTACGCTACGCGCGCGGTGGAGGGGGTAGCGCCGCCATTTTGAAGTAATTTTGCTGCGTTTCGAGATTTATATTTAGTATAACTTTTGACTCAGAGAAGCTACGACGTTCGTTTGCGTTTCAATCGTCAGTTAGCGTCAAAATCTGTCTATTTCATATCCTATAAAACTTTAGTGCAAAATAATTGCAGTGAATATATATGGTCTTCGAAATAAAAAATAGCGTATTTTATATTTTGTATAGAAAATATTACCTGTTACGTACACGTATTCACGTACAGCACACAGCCGTGTCCATGACAGATCCAAACCCTATTTTTATCAACAGTGTAATGACCCTGGGGTCATGTTCAACTCCCTTGACGTGAATTTTCCATTACACACTAACCCAACTAATAGCCATTTTAATCTCATATCTGCACCTAGGTCTGAACCCTGGTGAGGGCACACTAGGAGTTTATTTCCAGATTATATTGTATCTATTAAATTTAATTTGCTCCTACATTTTGCTCCTATATTCTTTCTTAGTATAGTTTCGTTTTCCAGGGATGTAGATTTGGTCATTAGCTATCGATTTTATTGTTTACTTTGTTATTATTGGCTATTTATTATGTTCTTCTTCGTCTTCGCCCTCTCTGCTGCCATATGTCCACTTTATTCACTTTTAATTTGCTTCGTCGTTGATCTACTTCGTTTTGTCTTAAATTGCTCTAATATTCCTTATCACTTTTTTCTTCTTCCTGTCTTGTGTTCTTATATGTCAGTACGTACGCTGTTAAAAGTTACAGTAAATTTACCGACTTTTTAACGACGAATTCACCTCAAATAAACGAAGAGATCTTCGCAAGTTCAGATAACTAGGTGTTTGTAGAAACAACGAAGTGTTTAGAACCTGTATAAGAAATGATTTTGTTTTTGTAGTAGTCTTAATCATTTTTTTTAATGTTTTGCTTTCACACCTGGAATGTTCTTGTGGGTTCATTTTCGAAGTACGTGAAATCAGTATCCGCAAATCTACGAAGATTTTTAGCTGTCGTTCCTAGTAAATATAAGGTGAAAATTTTTAGCAGTGTGGTTTCTATCTTTCTTGAGTTATCTCCTCCCATTTTTTTTTCAATCTTAAAAATGTCTTAATTTTTTTATTTTCGATTATAACCGTTACAGTTACATCACTGATGTTCAAACAGATGATTCGAGTTTAAAAGTGTGCCGTCGGACCGCACTTTTTTTTTTTTCCCCGCTGCCGGCGGGCGACAGCCGTCGTTTCAACCGAGCGAGGACGAATTGATTCGTTGCTTTGACGCCGGGGAGTGGTTTGAAAAAGCTTTGTGGGGAGGGGGGGAGGTGAGGGAGTGAGGAAGGGGGCAGAGGCAAGGGGAGGAGGTCTTTTCGAGCCAGAACCGAGATGAATCCTTCAGGCGGGCGCGAACGCGCGTCAAGCGTTTAACGAGCTGCTCGTCAAACAATTGATAACGGTAATCTCGCCCCACCGCGGGTAGCGCTGGTCATCCCTCCAGCTCCTGGCCGCGGATACCTCTACCCCCTTCCCCTGCCTTCCTCCAGCGGCAAGCAAACGACCGCCCTATTACTTGATTAGGGGATCCGTCACGCAGGGTGGATAGCCCAGCCCCCAACCCCCCCTGTGAGCGCGGGCAAACACAAATCCTTGCTGGCGGGCCGTGTTATCTGTTGTTTGTGGATGGGCTGGGCCCCGCGCCGACGAACAGGTGCGGTGTCGCGTCCAGCCACGCAGCACAAACAATTGCAGTCGCTTCTGCGGGGGGAAAAGAATGGCCACACGTACACTTGTGCACGCGCTTCAGACGCTATAATTTACTTAGCGTTATAAAAAAACTAATTGTAGTTTTACATGCAAACAATTTATATAAAAATATTAATATTAAAGGACTGGAGTGATATTTAAAAAAAATCAGTCGAATACAAAAAAAAAATTAAATAAATACTCACTATCAATATTTATATAAAACGTGTGTAAAATTAATTTTTTAATTTAGTAAAATAATATTAATATATTAATTTTTAATGAAAATGAATAAATATTTTGAGTGTTTGATAGAAGTTATTATGCTTAAATTATTATTAAATAACTAACAATGAAATAATTTACAATTTGAAATGCAAATAAATTTTACATACGGAAACATAACCTCATTTACTTAAATGCACTTGAAAAAGCTTACAAACAAAATTTATATCACTAATATTCACAATAAATAAATGTTTTTAATGATGTGGACCAGTATTCAATATAAATCACTGAAGTATATATTTTTAAAGCATATATATTATTTTTATTTTATGTAGCAACTTTTCATCCTTTAAAATTTTGTTGCATGCTACGCGTGCATCGTGAATATTCATTCCCATAATTTTTTTTCTTAACGCGTCTAAAGAAGTATAACTTAATAATTAAATTTAATATTAATTTTATTACCATTTCATGTTTATTGTACTTTGGTTTTGAGCAGCAGTGATAGTGCCCAACCAGTGACAATCGGTGATTTGAAACTTGGAAAAGCTCAATGTATGAGTTTAAGCCCACCTTTATAAACAGCTTTAGGCAATAGGGTCCACCCGATTGTATTTGGGCTTTGAACCAATTGATATTTAATCCATATTTAATTATAAATTTATTATCAACTGTACAAACAACCCTTGTCACATCATCAAGTAATCATGTCCAGCCACTGGACAATCTGTTCCATCTGATTGTTTAAAAAAACATCACTAAAACAAAAAAATACCACTTTTGTGAATATTAGGTACACCGTTTGCAAATATATCATTTACTGAGGTCAGATATTCCTATTCCTATAAAAAGCTACGCCAGTATCAGAACAATATAGGCCATAAAAGGCGAATATTCTGTCCTAAGTTTCTGGTATGTTCTGCGATCGGTTTCTTAATTCATTTGTTTCTAGCAAGTGGCTGGTTTGTACAATATAAAACTTTACATATTACAAATACCTACTCTAAATTCTTTTTAACGTTACCACAAAAAAATTGCTATTTCCACGTCTAAAATGAACTTAGGAAATGTCTTACTTGATCTGTGATCTCCTACGTATGGTAATTTTAGTGTCTTAGAGAATAATTATAATTCCCAAAATTGGGTCACATGAACTTATTCTTATTTGCAATTTATTTATGATTAACGTGTGCAAATAAATATTCTGCGTGCCTTTTAGTTTGATATTCGGAAAGGAAAATCTTTATTGGGCATGTCTTGAACGTTATCGTTATATTTTTGATGTCTAACATCTTAGCTGTTCGGTCGGAGTAACTTCGTTAATGGAACGGAAGTCGCATGGAACGGAAATGTGTAACCACATCTGCTGCCATCTGCGGTGACTGCCGCGCGCCAAAGTTCACAAAGCGAAAGGGAAAATTTAAATTGTTAACTGCTTAATGAATTTTAACAAGATGGGCAGTATTTTAATAAAATTACTTGTCTAAAATCAAGTCCAAAAGCGGGACTTTGGATTTTTTCAAGTCTTTTTTGGCTTTCATCTGGAACCGTTTCATCATATAGTTTAACCTTACACTCTGCAAAAATAGTGGTTCGATAGTCGAAGTAACTGCTCCGGCAACGATATAAGCGGCGGGCGCAGAAACTAAGTGCGATTCTCATCTAGAAGAGTATTTAAAAGCTCAATTTTTTTGCATATTTATCACGCTCGGCATTATTTTTAAAGAATATCTGCGTTAAATTTCGTTTCAGGGTTTCGTGTTATAAAGGTATTTGCAACATGAGAACGTGTGAAATCGCTCGTTACACATCACTGTGGCAAGTATTGAAAGACTAGCACTCATATATATTTTTTTTTGCTATAGGTGCTGACAACATTGAAAGGGTAAACTACCCTGGGAGTAAACTGACCCCTAGTGGGTTCAGCCATGCTACAGCGGCGCAGACTGCACATCTCGAGTCGGACAAGCTGTGTCATGCATGTCCGGACAGGTTCACCGAACAACGCCGAAGCGAGCCACTGAACACGCAAACAACGAAGCCCGGAGCCTCAGAGCTCACTGTGCATGTATGACGGCGCGCGGCCCGGCGGTGTTTTCATTGCGTCAAACGATTTTTTTTGTTGTTCATAGTCTAACCGTTCAAAAGGCTTAATTAACTGTTCCGATCAGGAACGCGAGTTTGCCAGCGGCAGCCTGTGTTGTTTCAGGGAACTTCCCTGCGGGTTCGACGGTCGATGACCTCCGATGTCGTCAACAGGATTCTGTCAACCTCAGTTGAGAACACTCTACCAGTAACGACTCATTTTCATAACGGGATTATTTTATATTCAAAAAGATTCCAAGCCTATTTGCTATTTTAAATCCGTACTTTTCGTGGCTTTTCAAATGTATTACGTGGTGAATTTTTATGCATGTTAGCCACAATTTGTCATATGATCTACTCACCTTTAAATACCAGCATACGTGTATGTAATAATTTTATTAAAGACTCAAATTATCATTATTCGATGTCTAAACATATTCGAAAAAATACATAATAATTTACAACATTTATAAAAAAATTATATTATGCTTGAAATATAATCCCGTTCTTGGCATGAATTGAATATCACAATAAATACCGGCAAATGCCTTTTTCTTCAGAAGCTACTTAATACTTTGTTTTGTAAACTTTTAAGACGAAATTTTCTGCAAAAAATCTGCACGATACAAAATAATTATTCACATGCATCTGTTCAGCTTTGTCTTACTGTATTCATCTAAATCAACCATATAATTTTTGAGTAGCCCTATCCTGGAAAACATATTGTCCCAGTGTTAAAATGAGGATATTTTTCAGAAATCAATATAGTAACTTTTAAACTTATTACCTTTATAGAAAATGTGAACGATGCGTGTTTCTTGAAAACCACACAAAAATGTTTTAAATAGAATAGGAAAATTTATCTGATTAACTTTAAAACTAAGTATTTTTATGGGTAAATATCATGGTGCGCGTTTCTTGAAAACCATACAAAAATTTCCCATTTCTCTTGAGAAATATTTGCATGGTTTTCAAGAAACCTTCCCCATAAAGTTTTTCATAAAGGTACTCAGTTTTAAAGTTAATCCAGAAATATTTATTCCCTGATATTCAAATGAAAATAAAATTAGTTAAATATATTATTTCATGAAACAGGCCACTGCTAAGTGAAATGGTCAATTTCAGCTCATGTTACCAACTCTGACTAAATCATGTTCAGTAAGATTAAAATGTATAACTGTCTACTCAGCCAAAAACAAAGAATTTGTTTTATCGCTAAAAAAATATTTTTGTATTGTAAAGAGAATCATACACATGTGTACCTATGTTTTGATGGTTTACAAAATGGCATGCAAAATCTTATTTATTACCACGTCCCTGAAACCACACTGTGAATATCTGCAATTTCATAAAATGTTATTCTTTGATGTGGGATTAGAAGAATCCTACAAAAAAGGTTTTTGAGATGGAGCTTAAAGGCAAGTCTGTATATAAAGAATTAGGTTCACAATAGTAAGTAGTAAGTTTCCTTAACTTGATGGTGTAACCAACGACATCCCTCTTTTTAATTTTTTTATGACAGCAAATAATCCATATTTTTTGGGGCGGAGGTGGAACTGTAAACTTTTGTACATAAATTTTAATGAACACATACAGTAACACGGATAGAAAATGATATTTTTTACAAACCCTGCGAAAATAAGGGACACAGCTACAGTTTAGTGATCAATAGTCACATTATAAAAGTGCATATAAGCTGTTAGATATTACAGTAAATTTACGAACTTTTCGACGAAGAAGTTAAATAAAATAAACGAAGAGTTTTTAGTAATTGCAAGTAACTGACTCTTAGTTGAAACTACTTCGTATTTTAAATTCCGAGTTGAATGTTTCGTAATAAACAAAGATAAACATTACGTGGACAAAATAAGAGTTTTATTACTCTAGACTTAACCAGTTTTTGAATATTAAGTTAATATAACAAGAATTTTCTTTTAAATTAATGTTCGAAGCAAGTGAACTCAGTGTCCCATATCTTACAAAGATCCTTGGATGATTTGTAACCAGCCTTCTTTGTAAAATTAATGTGGAAATTTTTAACAGAGCAGAGATGTAGCTAATTTAGTTTTACCATAACTCCATTCATGGTACATAGTATATCACAAACATAAAGCAAAGTTATTGTTTAATCACGATGAAGGAACTTTAATGCTATTTACAATAAGAACCAAAATAGTTTGTGTTCGCTCACCTGATATATTAATATTGCATAATTTTTGTTCAGAATAATATTAATTTTTACCGAAGGCAACAATTTTCATTTTTATGGTAATTGAATATTGTTTTTTTGACACAAATTTAATATTAGGTAAATATAGTGTATCGTATAACTGACACTCATAAATAATTACGCAAATATATAAATTACTTTTCCAATATAAAAGACACGTAAGTAAAAGAAAAGCTACAAGTCTATCTAGGCTTTCCTACCAATGACATTACTGTGACGTGAAAAAAAGGGGGGGGGGGATGAAACAACCTAGCCCTATTCACGATGTTCAGGCACGCTACGATGTTATGAACACGCCATCACATTAAAAATGCATATTTCATCTGGGTTTCTTTCACGAGCCGTGCCACCAGTAGCCACTCCGACCTATGGTTCATGAAGGTCTTTGCAACAAAAACCTGGCACGTTTATCACAGCCTGAAATGGTCACTGCTATTAATGTAATGTACTTTAAACACATTATCATATCAGGGCATAAGAGGGAATAAGAGGGCACGAAATAATTCTAACAATAAATAACCCAGAAACGGTTTAAGTACTTGCAAAGACTAATGAGATTTTCAAATAATAATATTATAAAAGCCATAATTTATACATTATCTCGAGAAAGGAACAAGATATGTGACGCGAAATTTTGGTTTCACTAAATAAAATAATCAAGCACATGCAAAAGGGAAGCTACCATAATTTCACAAAACAAAAAAACAACAGATTTTGGAAAATAAATCCCAGTCCCTATGATTTTGACTTGTAAGTAATTAAAATAAGTTATTTTTTAATTAACTGATATTTATATATACATAATTATTAAAACATATGAATAATTGAGACATATCATATGCACGTTATTTGAGAAAATATGGAAATATCTTATTTCTTTCGCTAAGAAAAACTATCAAAAAGTAACGCCATTTAGTTTACTTAAATATTATTCACAATGGGAAAATAATCCCGGGATATTTATGGTAACAGGAAATTGAACAACTTCTGAAGTGAAACTTCTTTACATCCAATAGGGTAAGTCAAGAGAGAGAGATAACTCCATCGGAGCGTAACGAAAAGTGCAACGGACAGGAGTGGGGTGATCGATGGATTGAATGATAAAACTATGAAGTGGAGACTGACAAAAGTGGTACTCATTGCAGTTTTTTTTTTTTTTCGTCGTCACGTTTGTCGCAACTGTGTGAACGCAACTGCGTCGCGGGCTTTAATGTTTTGTTCTACCGCTTAAGTGGATGATTGAAGTGTGGAAGTCTCACTTCTTAGGCGCTTGGCGGCCGTAAACATTTTTCTTCTTTGTATTTTTGCGTAATTTGTCCTGCCGCGGAGCTGATCCAGTCAGGAACCAAGCAAGACGGCAGCAGGGGGAAAAAAAGGGGGGGGGGGGGGGGGGGGGCTCGAAGTTCTGACCTGCGTTAATTCGAGAGAGCAGTTCCGCGCCGTCCCAGGCACCGCCTCCAGCGCGCCGAACACGGATCATTAGCCCCTAATTGGGACTGGCGTGCAGCGCGCCGCCGCGATAAACGACACGGAAATATGTGGCGACGTATAAGTGAGCAATCGCTACCCGCTGGCTCCGGGTGCATTACAGATCGCGTTACTCTTCCTAATAGTAGTTATTACAACCAACAATTACAATGTTTTATGAAGGTTATGATTATAGTATTATGTTGATTTTAATCTTTTTTTTCCCCTGTGGGATTTTATAAAGTCTGTAATAATACGAATTTATTGAATTAAGTTTTGGATTTCTGAAACATCAAAAATGTGTATACCATGGTTTATTTTACAAAACTTTTTTTACTTGCAATTAATTTTTTATTTAGTTCGTGTAGGTTTTATTAAGGTCAACTTAGTTATACAAGTTTTTTTTGTTGAAATTAAAATATTATGTTATTTTTAAAATAATGATCAACTAATATTATCAAAAATGCTGAAATAAATTACATTAATAAATACATTAATGTACTTTAGCTACCTTTTAATTGACGGAAAAAAAATTCATTTTATTTTCTAACTACTGTAATTTTTTATAATTTCTTAAAATTTTAGGTTATAAATGATACTTTGGGCACAAATAATAATAAGGCATTACATGAAACATTAAACCTTGTCACCTTACTCCAACTAAAATTCAATTAAAGCGATCCAGTGAAATTTAATTAAAAAATTGATCACAATAATCCATTATAAATCAGTCCGAAGCAGTTTCAACAGGTTTAGTCACTGTTTTCACTCTGATTTTAAGTAGTTCTAAAAGATTCATATTTAGAGTGTGGATTATGTTGTCATTCTTGCTATTCAATAAAATTAATAGGGTGTTTAAAAAAAGAAACATTTTGCAGTTCGAGTTTTGTCTGAAAATTAGCGAGTACGTAAAAATATTTTGGAGAATTGCTTTGCTTAGAAGTAAAATGTGCTAATATTTTGCGGTTTTAAGCAACATTTTTAACAATTTCGATCATTAGATTGATTTTGTTACTTTGTTTCATTAATCAGGTTCATTTTGACAGAATAATAAATTGAAAGAGACAGTTCTTTTTCTCTCTACCTTCTCACCACTACTCACTCCTTGCGCACAGCAGCGGTGAGTGACGTAAAGTTCAGAGAATTCAAAAATTCTCTCACTAACTTTTATTTCTCTTCCTTTCAGCCAGCGTGAAGATGGAATGCTAAATTCCTCGCCTCAGTGCGTTGACAGCTGGAGCACTTCTAGGACAGACTGCGTCCGAGTCAAATTCTCTGCTCCAAAGTTGATTCCAATGTTCAACACTGCGGTGCAATGACTTTCCCCTTGAAATCAGCTTAGAAATATAGTCAACTGATGTTTGGGTGGGATCCGGGTAGGCACATAAGCCTAATCACGTGGGTGCATGCAATGCGACCTCTATCAATATTTAATAATGATGCAATTTCGGGGCAACATTGGGACTGTGTTTGATTATTCCTATTTATACATTATACTCCAAATATCGAAATAATTTGTATTGCTACATATTTTAGGTGAATACTGCGTTAATAATTGTCAGTTTGTTTTACGTGGAGGAAACTTGAACAAATGAATAAATCAAGTAAGATTGGTAAGTAGGAAAAAAATATATATATACTTCTACAAACGATAGTTCAGCCCTGCGTCATTTATTAATTGGATAAAGACTGCTGTTAAATTGCTTTCATTGTCAATTTGACTCACGTGCAGAAAACTTGTGCACGAGAATAAAATATATGCGTGGAGTTCACGCGCTGCAGAAGTGAATCTTATTGCTTATGACATTATTTGACATAGGACACACAATTTTCTTTGGCTGAGGTCGCAGAACAAAAAAAAATTACATGCAACTATGCGAGCGCTGAATTAATGCTGTTGCGCAAGTTGATAAGTGTGAAAGTATGCAAGCATGCAAATGTAAAGTATGCTAGTATGCAAGTATGCTGCTGTCATTTCTATCTCTACCCTGCCGTCTCCTCCTCTACCGGTTTCCCCTTTATCCCTCCACGTACCTAACTATTTTTTTCATGCGACCGGAATTTTCGTAACGCTCGAAAATTGTAGCCCCCCCCCCCCCCCCAGCAAAAGAAGTTTCACTTAAAAAAATGGCGTGCTATGTATTGAGTAAGTGTGAGCCGTGGCTGGCCGACACCTGTCAGGAAGCAGGCGGGCTTCAATGCACCCCGTGTTCGCGACCCGCGGCGCCGGGCCGAGCAAACAGGACAAAACACGCACGCGGCGTGGGAGTTCCAGGGGTTTCGGACGACCAAAGGCTTCGAGGAGTCGTTGCCCCGATGTCGTACGGTTGCAGGGGGGAAACTGCCCGCGGAGGTTGGTTATCCGAGGGGTTTGTCGAAGTTTGCGCGCCGCGCGGACCATTCAGCCTGCTGGCTCTGGAGTTGGGCGACTGTTCACTTTGGCAGCGCCTATCCTCTGTGAAAGGGGGGTGAGGCTGGCTGCGGTAGCGTTCAGCTACGATGTCAGAGCCCTCTCTCTCTTGTCGCGCCCGAAGCAACGCGCCCCCGCTGGCAGCCGCTGTCGGCCCTCCAGGGAGGCCGCCGCAAGAGGAGGGGGGGGGGGGGAGGAGGTGCCACTTGTACGGCTCGTGTGTGGACAGTGTCCGGCGCGCGTGTGGCGATGTGTGCGGCTCGTGTTCCGGCACAATGCAGCCCACACACCAAACCCCCCCCCCCCCCCATCTCCACCACCACCACCTACCGTCGTCCACATCTCTCGCGAGGGCGTCATCGATCCTGCGACGCCGCTCGACGGGGCATTGTGGCGGCGGCCGCGCGCGCTAATACGAAATTAACACCAATTGTCGCGGGGACGCCTTCAACCCCCCCTTCCCTCCCACCACCCTCCACACACACACACACCGAGAACCTTCCCTGACCCCAAGCTCCCGCGGGTGACGGGCGGGAACAGACGCGCTTGTAATACCCAGCAATTAGTCTCCGTTAGAGGGGGGGGGGGGCGAGGTAAATTTTTTTAGCGTGCTATGTCACACAACCCTCCTCCTCCCAAACAGCTGTCCTGTCATCCACCACCCCCTTCCCCCCCTCATAATGCCAGTCCCTATGCCGCATGTGAATACTTTTGTCCGCGGTACCCATGCATCAAACGCTCGAGGCCGACCTTTAAGCTGGATGGTAAAAAAAAAAAAAGTACCGGACTTTTTTTTTTGCAAAATGCAAAAGGTCAAGTGTGAGCTGACCTCAACGCACAGACACGGTGATGTGTTTGCTTTCGACTTGGAGTTTGTTTATTACACACATAACGTTTTTCACAATTGCAAATGTTTATTTGTGTTCTTAGCTGTGGAGGATATCCGTTTACCTAACGAACAAAAGTTGAAATTTCTAGATATATACTTTTTTCGACATTATTTTTATTTTTCCTTGCGTAGATTACTTAAAAAATATTCAACAATATAAAAATTATAAAGTTTTAAAATTTTCTGTGCTAGCTAGCGATTTAAACAAAAAAGACTTGTGTATAAAAACATATGCGAACGTGCAATTTTGGAATGGTAAATTAAAAAAGCTATAGTAAGCTTTTCTTATTAAACTATAATGATTGAAATTCAAGTCAAATTGAGATGAGAAATATTGTGACAGACTACCACATCACACTGACTTTATTTGATAAATTCTGAATTGACATTTTAATAATTCAGCAGTTGGAAGCTTAAAAGGCAAGCATGTCAAAGTTTACTACAGAAAGTTGAGAAATGCGTCTAACAATATCGAGGGCGAACACGACACAGATAGCTGAAATACAGGAGAAGAAATAACAAAGAGGATTACGGGAGAGGCAATAAAACGCAATATAAAGTCAATTTTCGGTACACGTCTGGGGTTTTTCGCTACCTTCAACGAGTTCTTGGATACAACATCTTCAAAACATCATCATTTTTCTCAAACACATAGATTGGCTAGACTATACCATAAATTTCTGAATCCTGGTAGCAAAAAAAATGTAAGTATTTCTCTTAATTAATTCGTATGTGAATACACGAATAATGATACATGTCTATAAATCAATCCTGACAACTAATTTCACCAAATCAAGGAAAAAAAACACATTATTTTCAAAAGAAAATACACATGGCCCGTACTTATAGCTAACAGTTGTAAGCAATTTGGATTTTTTAAGCCGTGTTAATATTGTATTTTTTTTTTTTAGCAACTACACGTTAATATAAACATAAGAGTTTAAAGTACTAGTGCACCCAAAATACCTACAGTCAGAGAAACGAAAAGCAAAATGTAAGGTAAAATTTTAACAAACAAATAAATGTATTAAACTTTTACTTATACTTATGAATTAAGAATTTATTGGTTTAGTGCTGGTTCAGACAAAACTGAAAGAGAAAGTTCTTGTTGAATTTTTTTATGCATTTAAAGGTGTTTTTTTAGAACAAGATAAATTCAATTTGTTTATCGAAAATGTAAGTTATAGTTTATATGGTAAAATACTTACAAACAGCATATTCGAATATGTATTGTTATTTAGTTATAAGCACCTGGTCGTCTGACGAAGGTCTCTGTGTTGGCTGTGCTTAATTAGGTATATTCGTCTTTAGCACTGTATGCGTAATTGTGTGACGTAGAAGTCAAGATTAAAATGTAATTAAAAAGTGAATCATCGTGAATTTCTACCCATAATATCAGTGATGAGTGACTGATAGTTACTCTAGATTCTTGAAAGGAAAAGTCTGCTAATATTTGGGTGCATGAATGTCACGAATTTCGAATACAAAAACAATCTATGTAATGCAGCTAATACAATATTGTTTTTAAAAAATAATGTTTAGCAAACAAAGTGCAATGAAAAAAAAAATTAATCGTACGAAAACGTTTTCTTTTTAAACATTTTATAATGTGTATCTCATTGATCTCAATCTAAACACTACTGATTTCATCGACACGTGTAGGGTAGGTAAGTTTCTAGCCCAGAGGAAAGAAAATAAGAAATCATAAAACTGCCACGGACTTGGGTCAGTGTAATTTTCCGTGTAAGGAAAAAAAAAAGTAGTTGAAGGTCGTTTGTAACGCACGGAGTCGAAGCGCGGAATATCAGACTGCTGGAATCAAAGCGCTGGAAGTGGTGTGTGTCGAAGCGCCTTAACGACGTGGCGTGTCGCTGGTCCGTTAGGGTGATTTGGGGAGGGGGTACTCCCCCCCCCCCCCCGGGCGATACGCGGCCAGGAAAAAGGAGGAGAACCGAACTGTAATTTAACCGCGCCTGTGTATAAAACACGGCAATTTCCTTTTTAAATAACCATAAAAGTTCCCGACATTAGATCTGCATAATTACGCACCGTTCAAAGCCCGAGCCTGCCTGTACACAGCTACATTTTCATACATAATTCCTTGAACAAACCATCTCCCACGAACTGCAGACAGCGTGCTCATGGAAATAGTACAGCTTCTCATGTGGGCCTTGTTAATTAGTGAATGTTCAATATTTAAACTATCAAAATAATACAATTTATGATTCGTATTCGTTTCAATTTCAAATAAATATTGAAACATCAAATATTCGTCTGAATTCGAAGTGTAGTGAAGCTGTCGCATATCAACTTGTGTAACTAACGTAAGGACTTTGCGGTTAAGGGTCACTGCAAAATATAAATGCGAACGTACATATTTTCAATATACTAATGGGCCGAGTATGACTGGCTATACTTTGGTTCAACACGTCCACTGTTAATTAGTAGCGCCTAGATTCAGATAGCTGGAAAATCTGCAATCTGGATTTTTTTTATATTTTGAAAGACAAGAAATATTAAAGTATTTTGCAACAACTAAAAAAAAAAATGAATACATACATATAATAATTTTTTATTACCATTAACGTGGAATAAATATAACCCTTGTAAAAACAAATCATGTACAGAATGGGGCAAAAGGTGTGTATAGGGTTTGAAGGGCTATAAAAAACGGTGCAACTTACAGAAATTGGGTTTATTTTATCAGAATCAATTTTTTTTATCAAGCTCTGAAGATCATATCAGGAATATGGTGGCCATCAGCAGCGATGCATTGATGAAGGCGATTTCGAAACTCTTCGGCCGCTTTCCGGCACATTTTGCACACCTTTTACCTTTAATACGGTGCTACAGTTCACATGGCTCGAGTTCCAGTGGCTGCACTAGGACAGGAGTTCCCTGCGTGCGTCTCTCTTATGGTGATGAGGTGTTGTCCTAGCGCTTACCGCTTACGTCCTGTGGAGTTACCGCAAGGAAAAGGTTTTCAAACGTCGTCCATACACCTTGGAAAAACTGAATATGTTGATTCGAGAGGAAATCACCACTATAACCCTCGAAATGTGCCGAAAAGCGGTCGAAGATCACTGCTGGTGGCCCCCATCTTCCTGTTGTGATCGTCCAATCTTGATTAAAAAATTGATTCTGATAAAATAAACCTAATTTATGTAAGTTGCACAGCTTTATTTTAATAGCTCTTCAAAACAGATACACACCTTTTGCCCCATCCTGTACAAGTATTTACTGTAACATGACTTTCAAACTAGCTTTAAAATGTTATAAAAAATTACCACTCTCACTGTTGGAATTAAATATTCATATTCGAGATTATTTTTTAATTTGAATTCGAATTCGATTCACACCTAAATACATGTCTCCTAGAAAGCTTAATTTTGTTAGCTATCAACCATTTATATTGCTACTAAATGGAGAGAAGTATCTTAGATATACGACACTGCACTGGCAAACTGATATAGCGTTTCTCCACGATTCAACGAAATCGGCCCAGGCAGTGTACCCTGCTTCATGCGGTAGCTAATTTCTTCCGCAAACATTCTTGACTTATGTTGTTTCGAGTTTTCTCACTTTAATGGCTTCGTTTGTTTACGAGGCGCATCACTCAAACTATTTTCATCGGGTTGTACTGAAATGATGCTGTGCACTAAATAAAAGAGGAATAATTAAAACTTTTCAATTAAAAATTGCTATCTCGTCAGGACTTGTGATTAACAAAGAGATTTCATACGTACTCTAAAACACGTTAGTTATGACTATACAACAAATGTACATATTATACTGCTCGTTCAGCAACATAAGACACACCCCGTTGCTGATTTGGTTTATTTATTTTGCTTTGTGGCGAATAAATGATTTCACCTACTTTTACACTTAACCAAGTCATTTAAGCGAAAAGTAAAATTTTTACATACAAATAGCACATTACCAACTAACTTGCAATAATTATTATAGTACGAAAAGGACCTACGCATATGTTATAAATGATTCATAACCAAAACATGTTTTAAAAAAGCCTAAAATAAATGTAAGTTAAATAAAAAATCCTTTTATTGTCAAAATAATATCCAGAAACTAAGAAAAAAATTATTACGTCACCAAACATTTAATAAAAAATAAATACCTACTGACAGCCACAAATCAAAGCATTAGGATGTATCTTAATGATAAAAGACTTCGAGAAAAAAACTTTTTCCTACATAATTTCATATAATTATTTGTTGTAATTTCTGCCAGTGTCAGAAAAATAAGGTACGTTGAAATAATTCACGGCTATTTATAATACATATGTAGCCATTCCTACTGAAACAAAGTGAGGTCACTTGATTGTGCAGCAAACGTTGTTTGAGACGAGACAATGAGAGGGGAATATATATATTGTCACGTGGCACCTAGCCGGTGCCACCACCATTTCTGTCACGATTCACCTTCAGAGGGGGGGGGGGGCGAGAATCGTAGCTCTTTACATAGAAACAACTCGCTTGGCATCAACTAGTCTTAACTTCATAAAATACTTTACTGTACCTAGGATCATAGGTTCGTCATCCCGTACAGGATGTCTGGTGAGAGCTGAACTAAGGAGATTTTGCAAAATAACATAATACTTAATTAAAATTATTTTATTCTTAAAGTCAAATACTCAACATCATTTTAAAGAACATTTAAATAGCGGGATTACAATTTAAAACAATAATCTCTTTACTTCCTTAACGATTGAACGACCTTACAAGAGAGAGAATGAGAGAACTTCACTAAACACTTCCCTAGTCCTTCCGAATACCTCAAATCATAATTAATACTTAAAATTAAAACAAAGATAAGTCCATACTCACATTTTCCGAAAAGCCTTTCTTGATCGATTACTTTAAAAAAATAACGTAGGGGCCTCTCCTGCCCTTGAAATCCCGAACGAACATTACATTTTAAAAACTATGACGCGTGACCCCTGACGAGGGCCATAGCCTCCGCCCGAAAGCTTGACGACTACATTATGACCTAACTTAAATTAAACGACTCGTGGCCTCTGGCGTCGACCATAGCTTCCGCCCGAAAGCTTGAATTCCTACATCACGAACGAACTAACAACTCGTGACCACAGGTGAGACGCATAGCCTCCGCCTGAGTGAGCCTGAATTCCTACATCACGAACGAACTAACAACTCGTGACCACAGGTGAGACGCATAGCCTCCGCCTGAGTGAGCCCCGAGTCACCACTCACTTGCGCTTAAATTCGCGCGCCCTGCCGCGCCTACCATAACAAAAGCTCGTTATTGAAGTCAAATTTACTAAACAACTAACTAGAACATCTGGGAAGACTACCCCCCCTCTACCCCAATGTGCAGGCCACACCGCGCGGCTTGTTACGACAGCGCGCCCCAGTAACTGCGGCCCGTGGCTGCGCCAGCGCGCGGCCAAACAAACAAACAAAATTCTGCAAGCCCGCAGCGCGCCGCGCCGGCCCCGTGCCCCAATTACATGGTCACGCCACTTGCGCTGACGAGTGAACAGAGCAGCCAGCCCAGAGTCCCGTCAGTAAAGTCCCTAAATTTGATTTCAACAACCCTGCAAAATTTCAACCCGCGACATAACCCTCCCCTCACAGAGCTCGAGCCCCATCGAGCTACCTCAAAATTACAAATTGTCTTTTTCCATTAAACCATAACTATAAATTCCTCATTTCACAAAAATAATAATTTTCTTAGTTCCTTGCTGTCTGAACATACATCTAGATTCTGCATAAGATTTATTTTAAAACAACAAGTATTCATAAAATTAAATGTAAAACTTTTATCTGGTTATGTCTCACAGGGACCTTCAGAGGCTCGAGTTCTCAATTCTAAAAAAATTGTTCTGTTAGTGAAGCTCTCTTTACAAATTAAATTACTGTTCTTAGTTTCTCAGTATTCGTTAAACAATGTGCAAATTCTTGATAATTATTATTTTTTTTTTTTTTTCAGTTTCCGTTTATTACCATACTTCTTTCGTTCTTCAAAAAAAATTAAGTGTCCTTACAGTGTTTCAATTAATTAAACTCTTATCTCGTGAAGGTTGGTGCAACTCCTCGAAGTCAGTGTTGTCGAGAAGAGTAGCTCCCTGGGCTGGCCATCAGCAAACACCACTCAACTCCAACAGCTACTGGACTGGCTTCCAGGGCAGCTCACAACTTCTCCCCACATCTGCTTCGGAGTTGTGCCATCCTCATCACGAACAGATTACAATTCTGAAACATCATCAACAGGCATTACCATCACGCCTGACAAATACAAAACTAACTACTAAACTGCAATCGATGGGCAAGGATGCAAACACACAAAAAAAATAAAATTAATTAATTCAACTGCTAACATAAAGTATCCCACCCTTAGCATAATCTAATCAGGCAAATAATTTGATAGGAAAAACTTAAGGAAGGGAAACATGACCTCCAATGATTTTCCCTAACTCTTGAGTCTTGATCTTCTCTATACAGCAAATAGTCCCCACGAAGTAACTGGGTTGAAGGTCAGTTCACATGGCCCACCCATAACCTCTTCTACTCTTCTTTTCTTCTGGGGGCAACCACAATGCCCACCAATCTCTCTCCATGGTGCCGAACCAGCTATCCCATGAGAGTAAACAACGTAGTCAATAGAAGCGCAGAGGGGAAACACCAATCTCTGGCTTGTCGAGTCATAAAACTGCATTATCTTCTTCTTCTTCTGAGTAAAAATATCTGACTAACCTTGCTTCTATTCTTCCAAACAGTAAAAGTTCATCAGGTATCTTCATGAAAGAAACATTCTAACTAATAATTCTTCATTTTTCTTCTTCTTTATTTCTGTTAGTTGTAATAGAAGGCCATGTTAGGGAGGTTATAGGGAAAAAGAGTGGCCAATTCCCACCCCATCACCCACCTAGATCATGACTAATTAACTTTTAAACTTTCTATTTCAAACAAATTAAAAAAAAAACATTTTTTTTATTCAAACTTTTAAACTATAATTACTTTTACTTCATAACCTCAAAAGCTAATCAATAATTCTAAATGAAATTGTGATTTACTGCATCCTTGTTCCATCCGATCTGTTTGTTTATAACCTTTCTTGTAAAGTATAAAATTTTCAAACATTACTAATTCAAAAAAAAATTAAATTCTGGTGTCCTTTGAGTTACAATTAACTTTACTATTTCTTAGCTTGAAATAATTTAAGTTTTCAGAACTATTTCATTGTCTAATTCACAACACTTAAAAATCAACTCAAAACAACAAATCATCAAAATCAATAAGATCATCTGACCTACCTATCAGTACTGTGAACTTGAACTGTTCGTACACATTTATAATAAGCTATTGTATTGAAATTCCAACCTAAATAAGGTTTTAAAAAAACTACTAATCCCTCTGTAAATTAAGAAAATTAACTTTAAAAATTAAACTTAAGGTATTAGTTCTTTTTGACAGCTACCACAACTCACTAGTTCCATTACATTACTATAACCTAAAAAGTTCTGTAAATAATGTTTATAACAAAAAAAAACTCCAGTTACTGTCTTCCATAAAAAAAATAAAACTTTACATGACCTTATTAATCTCCACTTGTAAGTCCATGGCTGCCAGCTTTCTCTTCTCTTGAATCTTCAGTCTTGGCTCTTGTTTCAGTGATCTTGTATCTTGTCTCTCGAACTCTTGTCATCTTGTAAACTGGACTGCTGCTCAGCTCATCTTAAGGAATCTGTAACAGTTTCAAAAATACATGTTAATTTAAATTACATAATTCCTGTTCTTTGGTCCTAAAAAAAAAATTGTATTATTAGTACACATTACCCTGAAACAACATTATTATTCATTGTTTATTACTTAAAAAAAATGCTTTACCATAAAATCCTTTTTTGTTCTTTTCATTAGGCCTATTTATTTTCCTTCTTCTTAATTAAATTCTGCTTCAAATGTTAATCCTAACTTAAGACCTACCATCTATTTATTATTCATTACCTACATTATTTATGTTACCCTAAAATTCCCATAAGTTTCTAATACTTCCTATCAAAGACATTCTCTCTAAAAAAAAATTTACTTGTGACTCTTAACTTAACAAACTTAAAAAAAAACTTTTACACTAGACTTAACTTATTATTCATTCTTAGTTACTAAATTTCTATATGTAAACTTTAGTACTTACAAACAAAAACTGCCTATTTCTCTCTACCTCTTAATCTCTTTCAATTATTACAATAATAATGTTACCTTGCATCTTTAAACTTTCTTCTTTTCAATTAAATTAGACATCTCATAACAATAAAAATTCTGCCTATACTCTTCTTATGGGTGTACAACCCAACAACAAAATTTCAAATTCTCAAGTTTCCTTATATTTAAATTATGCAATACAAATAACCTCTGTGGTGCCTGTACCCTTTTAGGCCTACCACCTTCTCCTCTCACAGCATGACAACTCTTATTCCTCGGGGTCTGTATTCACTGTTACAAATCAAATATCTCAAAAAAAATTAAAAACAAATTTATTATTTTAAGAAAACAAAAATTTACATTGACTTTACTATGGAGCCTGGAACTCTTAATGTCTCACAGCAGCTAACATGACTAAATCCCATGGAACCCCAGGTTTACCTAACCTGTGCCCAAAAATTTAAGCATACCAGGCTTTCTCTGCACTGGTTTTACAGCATCACACACTATTTAGGGCCCCTGATCTGCCATCAGTCCCAAGGAGTTTTCCCACAACCCCTCTCTACACAAGCGCCTACCGCATTCCTCTCAATTGGCTATCGGTTTTACGGCATTCTTTTGGGATCCGACCATCAAGTTAGGGCTAATCGAACACTAAACCTCCATACTTCCAAACTAATGTAAATCAATTAAATTTTCTCTGTAATTTCTTAAAATCCAAATAAAAATTATTCAAACATGCCCAAGAAACTTTCAAAAAAAAAATTCATAATCTTATCTTCAAACCCTTAAAATAAAAATAAATAGATTACTCTGTTTTCTCCTTAATAACTGTAAACTGTCAACAAATATCATGTCGTAAATTTTAACTATGCTTACTGACTCTTAATCATAAAATCTCATTTGTCCTAATTAATAAACAACCGATTTCCTTAAAATCTCACTGTATCTCTCACACTCAAACTTCACTGGCTGAATATCTCAATAAATTCAAAAACAATTATCTAAACTCTTAAAGAAACTCCTCCCCAATTATACAAATTACTTCACCTTATTTTATTTCATTACTTAAAACACCTTACTCAAAAAAAATTAATTAATTATCTAGCTATCTTCCATTATTATTTATTTACCGAACAAAACTTTCTCCTAAATTAATTTAGTAAAATTCAATTTCACATTAGGCAAGTACACTAACTCTCTACAGCAATGTTTCTCATTTCCCTCCTTCCTAACTGAATCCAATCTTACTTAACCTCCAGGGAATTTACCTCACAAAATAACCAAAAATTTCACTGTAGTGCCTATCTGCTATAGGCCCACTACACAGGGGGCTCTAACCCCACCAACAAACTTCATTGAAATGGTACCCTATCCCATACAGGATAGCCACTTCGGTACTACCATGGGGAACTCCTGCCCCAAACTACTCACAACTCTCAGGATTCTCCTGACCCTTAATTCCGTAGTCAGCCCATCTCCTATGGTCTGCGCTACAATTCCCTTTCTTCCCAGGGACACAACGCCTCACCTTAGGGTCCCTCGCCCTAATGAAAACATTAATTTTGTCTCTCTGTTCTTTTGGAGTAAATTCCCTCTATACACAAAAACTATCCTTCCCACTTTTCTCAATGCTTATCGATTTTATAGTGTACCTCCTTAATAATGTTTACAAATCCCAAAAAA
The DNA here is from genome assembly GCF_032445375.1 of Bacillus rossius redtenbacheri. Lineage (NCBI taxonomy): Eukaryota > Metazoa > Arthropoda > Insecta > Phasmatodea > Bacillidae > Bacillus > Bacillus rossius. Next base: position 27,159,630 of record NC_086334.1, read on the forward strand.
ATATTTTTAAAACCGAGGTAGGATTTAACTAACAAAACATAAACAACTTACAACGAAACACTTCTAGCCTATACATCATACACTTCTTAAAATAAATTACTTACATACTGAAAGTTCCTCTTCTTCTAAAACACACTTAAATTTAAATTTATTTAACCAATAGTCTATTTTCTTATCGCTAAGTTACCGTACAGCTGATCAAAACAAGGTCACGGCCTGTCCACGTCTCCGTATGAGCCCGTGACGTCACCGAATTCCATCAGGTGCGCCAACCCTCGCTTGCGGTTCCTCCGTTCTCCGCTAGGTCTCAGCACCTCCCCGTCACGTGTTCACTCTGCCACGTCCACTGACGTGTCGTTCTGAAACAACTCTCAACATTTTTCTAATTAAAACAAAACATCACTATAAATTCTATAACTCTCTTTTACATAAACTCTCGTTTTCTCTTTAATTCCTTTCTAACGTTTATCCTTCCCTCGACTGATTTAATTCGTACGTCTCGTCTCCTACGCGCACGAAAACAAAACAAACTTCTCTTGAAAATAATTCCTATTTACGACAAAAAACTTTATTTTAAATTATAATTCTCTTAACCTACAATCTTAAATTAACTTTAATAAAACTAAACCACTTGCATTATCTTTATTAAGTATTTAAATTATAACGTATTCTCCTCACGTAAAAATCCCCGATAAACTCAACGACTTAAAACAACTTATCACTATAAACTTTATCCTTACAAGTATCCTCAAATAAACATCTGTTACGTCAAAAAAAAAAAATCTCAAAGACTTCCTCCTCTTAGATTAAATTCCGTAATCCTCTCCTCAAGTAAACTCTTAATAACCTGCTATCAGAAGCTGAAACTAACTTAATAATAAACATAAAAATCGACCTCTCTCTCTCTCCAGAAATAGAACCTACCCGGCGCCTCCACCATTTCTGTCACGTGGCACCTAGCCGGTGCCACCACCATTTCTGTCACGATTCACCTTCAGAGGGGGGGGGGGCGAGAATCGTAGCTCTTTACATAGAAACAACTCGCTTGGCATCAACTAGTCTTAACTTCATAAAATACTTTACTGTACCTAGGATCATAGGTTCGTCATCCCGTACAGGATGTCTGGTGAGAGCTGAACTAAGGAGATTTTGCAAAATAACATAATACTTAATTAAAATTATTTTATTCTTAAAGTCAAATACTCAACATCATTTTAAAGAACATTTAAATAGCGGGATTACAATTTAAAACAATAATCTCTTTACTTCCTTAACGATTGAACGACCTTACAAGAGAGAGAATGAGAGAACTTCACTAAACACTTCCCTAGTCCTTCCGAATACCTCAAATCATAATTAATACTTAAAATTAAAACAAAGATAAGTCCATACTCACATTTTCCGAAAAGCCTTTCTTGATCGATTACTTTAAAAAAATAACGTAGGGGCCTCTCCTGCCCTTGAAATCCCGAACGAACATTACATTTTAAAAACTATGACGCGTGACCCCTGACGAGGGCCATAGCCTCCGCCCGAAAGCTTGACGACTACATTATGACCTAACTTAAATTAAACGACTCGTGGCCTCTGGCGTCGACCATAGCTTCCGCCCGAAAGCTTGAATTCCTACATCACGAACGAACTAACAACTCGTGACCACAGGTGAGACGCATAGCCTCCGCCTGAGTGAGCCTGAATTCCTACATCACGAACGAACTAACAACTCGTGACCACAGGTGAGACGCATAGCCTCCGCCTGAGTGAGCCCCGAGTCACCACTCACTTGCGCTTAAATTCGCGCGCCCTGCCGCGCCTACCATAACAAAAGCTCGTTATTGAAGTCAAATTTACTAAACAACTAACTAGAACATCTGGGAAGACTACCCCCCCTCTACCCCAATGTGCAGGCCACACCGCGCGGCTTGTTACGACAGCGCGCCCCAGTAACTGCGGCCCGTGGCTGCGCCAGCGCGCGGCCAAACAAACAAACAAAATTCTGCAAGCCCGCAGCGCGCCGCGCCGGCCCCGTGCCCCAATTACATGGTCACGCCACTTGCGCTGACGAGTGAACAGAGCAGCCAGCCCAGAGTCCCGTCAGTAAAGTCCCTAAATTTGATTTCAACAACCCTGCAAAATTTCAACCCGCGACAATATACTTAAATTTTTTTCCCGTACGTCCTATTTAGATAAATATTCCAAGCAATATAGCCTACTTGGATCAGACGTATTTACATTAGTTACATAATTTAAAATTAATTAATTCTCGTGAAGTAGTATTTTGTTAGTTGCTAATTTTTTTCTGATTCGCATTTTACAACACGTTACGAAAACTTAAAATCATATAAATTTAATACATAAAGATGTTGAGGCTCACAAGGAATTTTAACAAGATTGGCCGTATTTTAATAAAATGCCTTATCGAAAATAAGGTCAAAAGCCGGGGTTTAGTATTTTTCAAGCTTTAATCGGAACCGTTCCATTATATAGTTTAAAAGTTCAGTCTGCCAATCAAATTATTCGATAATCGATATAGCTGCTCCGGCAACGAATTCCAGCAGCGGGTTGCGGAAACTACGTGTGATTCGCGTTCGGAAATGTACTTCAAAGCACAAGTGGCGTGTATTTATCACGCTCGGCATTTCTTGTAAATAATTCTACGTTAAATTTCGTGTCCCGAGTTTCGTATTACAAGTATATTTGCAACGTGAGAAAAACACGAATTTTTTTTCTTTACCGAGGTTAGATGTTACACATCTCTGGCGTGAAAAAAAAAAAAAAAATCCGAATATGCATGAAAACTCTCGAGGTCAGTGAATTTTTTAGGTGTTACAGCAGGCTTCTTTAGTGCATTACCACGCTACCTCTACAACCCCCTTCTACTTTTTTTTTTTTTTTTTTTTTTTTTTCGCAGTCCAAGGGCGTGCGTGATGTCCTGCTTCGTTATCACGCGACGCTAACAAGCGAGGCACAAAACTGCTCGAACCGACAGCGTTACGAAAGAGGGCGGGGAAGGGCCCCGGGTCACAGTACCGATGTTTCAGTCAACCCCTAAGGGTCGTCGGTGGGGGAGTTGGGGGGGGGGGGAAGGGGGCTTTAGGCTTGCGTGCGCTTCAGGTACCTGGGCTCGGGTGAGTGTGAGAGAAGGAGGGTTGACAGGGGAGGAGGTCTTCATGCCTCGTCCAGTAGTGATTTAACAACCCCCCGGGCATTGATTGGGCCGGACGAACGTCTGACTGCGATTAAGGGCGACCCTGACTCGGCCGCCGCACGCACTCTTCGCCTCTGTACGCGCGCCGGGCATCCGAACTGGAATGCGTGATTGCTAGAGACAGGTAAAATTCGCGGGTTCAATGACCTCCAGGATAGACTCCAATATCCTCTACAAACTCGGGCAAATGAAAACTGTTCATTGGCTGCTGACTTGTGAGTCGTCTCGACTGGGTGGCACTCCAATGAGTGAGGGTCTCTAATTGGCCCTCAGTCCTCCAGATTAACAGTGGACCAATGGCAGAAGCAGCACTAAGGTATAATTATTTGAATTTTAGCGTAGCACGAAATGAACCCGCGAACTTTTCAGGTCTGTAGTGATTGAATGTCGAGACTTGGATGATCCACATACCTAAACTACCTTAACATACTTTGTAGTTCTTTAAATTATTCACGCGACGGGGAAATTTTAACACTATTCTTCGGATATACGCCATTGCAGTTTAAACTGTCTCGTATTCGGTAGCCCACTGTATTACCACTGTGCTGTTTTTTTTTCCTCATGACTAAATTCCCTCAACGGAATTCTTGTGCTGTCTGATATTTAAAGTTTGGCTGTGTTCGCCTGTGCTGTCATCGTTGTGTTGTACGTAATACCCGTTTGGTTTCGTCGCTGGGTCAATCTGTTCGCTTAGTTTCCCAGGGCTGTTGTCTGTCTGCATTTACTTTTCTTGTTTGATACTGCCTCGTCGTTGATAGCCCACCGTGATTGTCTGTGCTGCTATTTTTTCATAACTAATTCAGTCAACAGAATGTTCTGTGCTGTGCAATATTTAAAGTTTGACATTAGTAGATTCAGGCATATTCTCGGCGGGTGCACTGAAAGAAATTTTTGTATATTTTACAAGAAAAATCCTTGGAAACCCTGTTGCCAAGGATATTACTTGTAAAACTACAAGGCAGAGCTTTGTACCATGTGCGATTTTGCAAGGCTCTGCCTTGTAGTTTTGCAAGAAATATCCTTGGCAACAGGGTTTCCAAGAATTTCCCTTGTAAAAGTACAAATATTTTTTTAGAGTGTGTGTGTTTTTACTTTTTATTTCTTATTTTGCATTATCGATTTGCAATTTTTTCCCACGACAAACAGTGCAAATCTGCAATGGTGTATGTCCAAAGAGTTGTGTTTAATCATACTTTGCAGTGACAAGTTTTTTGCGCGTTTCTAAAAAGTTCTAGGAAACATCCGCGTTAACATTTTTGTTCTGTCTTAAAAATACTTGTTAAAATAGAAACCATAATTCGAAACAACCATAGGAAAACAGAATAGCTTTTACATCTCAGTCCTACACGCCGTTTTTAGTTATTTAATTTTCTTGTCATTATTCATATGGAAGAGCCATTCCTGTAAATTACTCGAATTTCGCGTTTCGTCGCAGATACTTACTTTGTGTTATTTGTAAGCTGTACAATTTCATGAAAATTTTCGTAGCAATGATCACTCACGTAAAGTTTTGAATCACATAACGTTGTCTTGGTAAAAAAAAAATTGGGACAAAACTTCGAACCAAAGAACAACAAAAACACAAATGAGGTATCTTCATATATTTACAGGAATAGCCTTTAAATAAGAGCAATCGCACGGAAAAAGAAATTACGAAAATGGCGTGGAAGTCCAAGCCTTAAAAGTTTATTTTTTTTTGGTAAATCTTTAATAAATATTGAGCGGTTTATAATACGTCGTTCGACGGCGCAACACGGGGTTGCCCGCCCAGGCTTCAAGAGTCACGTGTCGACTCGAGATACCTTCACGATGAATGTGGCATACGCAGGACTGTATTGTGTGTGTGGGGGGGGGGGGGAGGAGTTAAGGGTGGCATCCCCCCTCCAACTTTTTATAAAAAGTAGAATAAAAGTCAAATGTAAAATATTTATAAACGGTAAATTTCTGTTTTTTAACAGGTCGGTTGTCGATGAAAACTTACGAAATAGAGTCACTGCGTCATCTGCGAGGAGTCGTAAGAACTAAAACCATAGAATGGCATTTCTTCTGTTATTGTTTACTATTGTATGGTACCACGAACCATCCTCTCCCATGAAACAGGTTGTAACGTAAAAAAAAAATGACATCTCACCGTTCTGAGACGGATATGCCTTTATATAGATGTAGTTGGAACTTAACTTGGTCATCGAAATATTGAATTCCTCTTAAGATGGATCAGGCATGGAAATACTGTATTTTTTGTTTTATTTTCTTTTCTAAGATTTAAATTTTGAGTTATTCAACAAAATTTTTGTTTTACGGGGGATAAAAAAAATATTTTTCCACGCTTTCATACTTCACTACCGTTTGCAGACCATTTACAGCCTGTAAACACCAGGGAAAAAAACTTATTACTTCACGGAAGAAACTGCAAATGTCATTATCACTACACCATTCCACGATTGACGTCAAAAAAAAGCGTCACATGTCATGCCATGTATGTATATTCATTAAATTTTACACGGAATCCGTACTACTAGCTCTGGCTTTAGATTAAAAAAAAAATTCAAGATGGTGGGGCCTTAATGCTGCTCCACCTCTATCTACGATCTTCCCGTGGTTTTCAGAAAACAGTGAGCTTCAACCGACGCAAACACGTACACGCGGATAGTCACAGCGGTAAACACGTCACGTAGAACAAGCGCAATTGCAAGACTACAACGGACATACACTAGCTAAATCGCATTTCTTTCTTTAGGGCCGGTGTCACACTATGCGGTCGAACCGAACCACCCAATGCCAGTTTCAACTCGGTCATTTCTTTTGGACAAATTTTTTACATGTTAGATTTTGGTAAATTTACATAGTGCATTCTTGATAGACCTTTAATGTACACTCTAAGAAATGCGGTCAAAGAAATATTGAGTAAAAGAAAAAGTTGTGGAAGTTTTAGCCGTAACGACATGAAGAGCATAGTGTTGTGACGACAGTCTAATTTACTTTATTTTATCTTGTAAATAATTAAAGCTGCTGTAGCTGGTAGTTCGTGTTCACTATTTAAAACAAAATGGAAATTATTGAATAAAATTCATAATAGCGGAGGAATTCCTAAATTCAATGCAGAAATAAACACCTACCTCCCACCCCTTCGGAGTTTGCGCTGGGATATTTATAGCGTAACACGATGGCATGGGCATTAATGCAAAATGAAATAAGCGGAAAATTCTAGGCAACCAATTATTTTGTATTTTACTTAATAAAGTTCCCAACTTACGAAGTTTTACGAGGTACAGAGCTTATAATAGGAAATACAACACGTTTTTAATAAGAAAACTTTTTTTTAAGCAAGAGTTAAACCTAGAGTAAACTCTAATTAAATAAAAAAATATATATATAATACTAATACCACGCTTGTGTAAATGCTTATCGCAAAGCATAATTGTATAGCTAGTTATGTGAAGTTTAACTGTTATGTTTAATATATACTGTGTTGTGTTTGCAAAATGTTGAGTGGTTCCGGGCCTTAACTGAATTACAATCCCCCCTCCACCGGTCTTTGAAATACTTTTTCCCAATAATTAAAAAAAAAAATTCTGACACATTTTAGTGAAGAGTTATGAAGTAGCGGTCAACAACTGTTTAAATCACCGACTCAGATTCAGAATGATAACAGTAGGAAGTCAGACAACGGTAAGGCAGGTTTTCCCTGGCCAAGTTTGTTACGACTGTGAACCTTCAGTGTGAACCTCCATCTTGCACTTTATTGAAGGCAAATTTGTGTATCTTATTTAAGATACCAAATTACTCGTACTTTCCAACAACACAGATGACAGCAGAAGCACTCGATAGCACACTCGTATACTTGCTTACTTGCATACCTACTCAGTAGCATACTTCCGCACTCGGGTACTTGCGTACATTCTTACACACTCTCATACCTGTACGCTTGTACAGTTCCATACTCAGGCAATTTTTTTTCTAACATCAGTGCACCCTGCAAATTTCCTAACCCTCTGTCTGTGAAGATTCACTTCTGACAACATAGCGACCGTTCTCTATTTTTTTTTATTGTAGGAACAAACTTATTTTTGGACAGGTATTCAAAGCATATCAATAATTATTATGGCACGCCCATTTTTATTTTTCGTGTTTCTCGAATAACAGTGAGTGGAAATAACTACCTTGGGACTTGAAGTTAAAATATATATATATATATATATATATTCTATGTTTATAAACATCTTGTTAGAGTTTAACGTAACACACGCAGAATACTGTCGAGTAAGAAAGGTGTTAAGCTAACGAAATATATTTTATTTTATTATTTTTTCCTCACTTTTACAGTGATGGAAAAAGGGTGGAAAAAGTGTTGAAAAAAAGGAGGGGGGGGGAGGGGCGCATTCATCGTGATCCAATAGCGACGGCGTTAAACAGGGTAGGCCCATGCGAATTACGCGCTTTCCCCCACACCTGCTTCCTGCGATAAAAAAAGGAGCCGGGGAGTCAAAGTAGAGCCGATTCAAGAGAGCAAAAAAAAAAAAAAAAAACGGGTGAGGGGGGGGGGGGGGGGGGAGAGGAGGCAAGCGTGTACACCGATTGGAGTATCGATGTTTTTTTTCTTGTCTGGAGTTAAGCACGACTGTCGAGCGCGACGGTACCTGAAGAGCAGTCACCGCACACAGACGTAACCACCCAGCGACCTTGGAATGAATATTTATTCATAGATTTAAATAAAAATCACAGTTTCATTTCTTCGAAGTTTAATCATTCTATAGAAAAACCAATAACGAAAAATAAAGCTCTATGGATTTAGGTTAAAATTACAGAACAGTTTTTTTTGGTGAAAGAAATCGATATAATTGTAGGAAAAGTCGTTTTGCTGTACAATTTTCTTATAATATTGAAATACGTCAATGCAAAAGTAAACAAACATAACACACACTGTAAATTATTTTGTATATGGAACAGAAATTTACAGATATTTCTAAATTTGTACATTTACATGAAAACAACTGTATCACTACAAAATAGTGTTCGAAATAATACTGGGTTCATATTCTTTCCAGGGCATTTGTGCTTTGTGTTGTACCAGTAAATCCGATAGTTAAAGTTATTTGTGAACTGTTCCCTGAATAGCTTAACAGTAATAAGTACGCGTGTTAATAAGCACGGTAAAACCAATAAAGTAGAATTGTTGAATATTCCATTATATTTTCCTTTGTTTAAAACAATATGCTTAAAAGAAAAAAAATATATAAAATTATGCCCCAACTTTCATAAGAAATACTCAGTATTATCTTGAAACACGTATTTAATATAAAAATGTGTTTTACAAAATTACAATATCTTCTTGTAGTATTACAAAATATTTCTTCGCCACGGTTTTCGAAGAAATCTTTTGTAAAAGTAGAGAACATATTTTTTTTGCGTAGGTATTTATGTATAACCAAGACATGCATATCAGAAAGAAGAAAGCTACACCACGGAGATTTGAATAGCATAGAAGATGTAACTGCGGAAATAACACGGCGAGAGCATAAAGATGGATGATATTCAAGAAGGAGGGTTTGAAGCCAAGAAGGAAGGGCGATATAGCTTTACTGCCATATTGAAAATCAATTTAAAATGTCTACTTTTCGTTTCAACGTGAAAACTTTTCACACTTGCTTAGCTTTATTCCATTCAGTACTACCGTTCGAACGTTTTGCGGGTATGAAACTTGCAATGCATTCCTGAACCAACTGTCCTTTCAAGCAAACTAGAACTTTGGTATCGGTAGCTTCTAGTTTATATTAACACGACTAAAAAAATATTAAAAAAATATACTCACATACAATTAGCAAAGAAAGTGTAATTGTTGACCGAGCTTACTTAACTTCTGAATTCTTAAAAAAAAAAAAAAAAAAAAAGTGAAAAATTACGGTTTCATCGTTTTGCATCTAGCGGATTTTCCTTTATAATAAGGATTTAAAAAAATATGTTTTGTTAAAATCGTGTGTTACAAACAAACGTCAGATATTCAAACAGTATCAAGGAACTATATATTATTATTTTCTTTATCACAGCAATTATTCACCGCTTAAGAAGTACACGAAATTATGATTTCACTAAATAACTTTAACGGAATGCAAAACTTAATCCAGCTTGAAATTATATATATATATTGCAAATTATCTGATACTATTTTCTAATAAATATGAAGCGCCCTTTCTAGATAAATTTTTCTTTACGTTCTTAGTCGTTGGACTTGTCAAAAATTTTAATTTTTTAAACAACTCTTGGAGAATAATTTTAGAGTTATTAAGTGAAATTTTTCGTGCATTCAACCAGGATATTGATGTACATGTTATTTTTTCTTGCTGGAGTGGAGGATATTCGCTTAGAGGAACGGTCTGAAATTTCCGGAAGATGATTACATATTACATGTTTCTTGTGTGCTCTGCGTAAAGACGATGGAAAATAACGGAGACTTACAAACATCCGCTTTGTATGTCGATCCTCTTTCTTCGAAAAATGAAGAGAGTTTCTTTCTGCAAGCCGTTCAGAGTGGAGTTTGGAAGCGCCATGTAACGTTAGATGGGGGTCCACCATCTGAATAATTAAACACTAAAACAGTAGGTACAGTCATTCACTCACGTGTTCTTACGTAGGAACTGTTCATTGAAATCTGTTGCTTAGAGCGTACTTTGCTTGAATTTCAAAAATATATCTATATAAATGTCTCAACGAAGGTTTACCTTATACCTAAGTGAAGGAATATGTTCGTGTGCAGTATTTCTTTACTTCGGATGGATGCTAATTAATATTTTGTTTGAAAATAATTTGCAAATGTTCAGCTACGAATATGTGTTTGTGTCGTCCTGCGATTGATAGTATTTTATTGCCGGCTATGCATTCTTAACTCTTCCACGTGGGTAAGCTTGCTAACTAGCGGTGTGACAGTTAAATCTTACGTTAAAAATAAGTCGACGCTTTCACGTTTCTGCAGGTTCGATTAGGCATCAAATTTTAAAAGTTAACCTGAGTACACAGAATTTTTTTTTTCTGACCAAACAAAAAATATTTTGGCAATAAACAATCTGCCAAATATTCGGTAGTGTCAAAGATAAAAATAAATAAAAAAATTTTTTTCTTTAGTGTTACTGCTATCACTGATGAGCAAAGGCGCGTATTTTACGCAGAACAGATTTCGATACTCTAACCGCGTGTTAAATCACTGTAGCATCGACTGTGTTTCGCGGATTTCGTGAACGGTCGAGTTTCAATCAGACGCGTGTCCACCAATCACAGACCTTCTCGTGCGGCATCAATCAACGTCCTGGATGTCTCAGGCCAAGAAAAGGCGTCCAACGGCATTTCGCGCGAACTTAAACTTCCAGCAGTCGAATGATGATCGTTCAGGCTTCTTAGAAGTGTATCCCTGCCCTTACCGCTTCATGTCACTTGGCAGAAGTGTTATATTGACGAAATATTGCGTGTCGGCCGTAAAACGGTTTTTTTTTTAGTGACGTGGTAAAATAAAAAAAAAGAGAGTGGCGCAGATGAAAGAATGTCGGCGGGGCTCGGACGTTTTCCTCGACAGATTGCCCCTCCTGGTTTTACGGGGCCAATATCTTCGGAGGAGAGGGTTGTTACCCAGGTATAAGAGCAGCCCCACACCACCGCCGCCATCGCCGCCGTATAGATTGGCGTCGTCCCGGGCTGCCGGCGCCACTTCTCCCGGTGGCGGGACGTAATGGAAGGGTTTAAAGTCTCCTCCCGCTTCGGAGGAGGCACCTGGTGTTGTCCCGGCGTAAACACCCAAACAGCTTCCCTCTCCTCTGCCCCTAGGAGGGGGGACACACTTGTGTGTGTGTGTGTCTCGCCGGCAAATAGCAGAGGCATCCCCGCCACGCCGTTATCAACATCCCTTCCTTCCTGCCTCACCTCGCCAGGAAGGTCTTCAACAACACCCTACAACCCCCCCCCCCCCCCCCGACACTCCAACCTGCTGCGGGATTACACATTTCCTCTCCCGTCTGCGGGAGAGTTGCCCCTGGCAGCCGTTCCGTCGCGCCGACTCGGAGGGAGGAAACAAACGCCCGAGGCGTTACAGTGTGGAAGGATTCCATCTGGGTAGCCGGGAAGTCTGCAGTTCGCCGGGATGAGAGATTTTTTTTTCTAACCTAACTAAAACTAAGTGTATTTTGGAGGGGTCCGGGTTAGGGAGGGACCTAGGTGCGTCTCAGGCCGAAGCCTGTACGCCTAGTCATGCTGGGATTAGCCATGCAAGGAGAGGGTCGCATGCATCATGTGCTAGGAGGGGATTGGCCAGCCATGGCAACGATTGGCGCCATGACTAACTCCCCTCACTCTTAAATCTAGACTATAACTAGAGATAGGTTGGGCCCGGGTAAAACCTGCATAGACACAGGGAAAACCCTGGGCACATTCATACGGTATGCAATTTGGCATGCATTACGTGTAGGAATTTACAGGAGACAGAGGATGCTCTGGATGAAGTGTTGGACAGAGTAGAAAAGAGTCTACCATGCGGCCACGCCCGAACAGTTTCGAAGCTCTCCGAAGTTCACCAATCGCTCGTGAAAAAAAAAAAAAACCACCATATTGCAAGGATTTACATATTTTACGGTCATAGAGTATTTTGAACAAACCTTTCGTTTTAGTTCCCGAAAAAAAATATATATAATAATTGTTATTTATTATACTGACCAAACCTACTAGCCTAACTTTTACATCAGTAAACTTCGGAACTGTTCTGGTTGTGGTTGTAGCTTTCACCCCTGTGAAATGTAGGCTATTCATAGTAGCCACTCATAGCCAGGCCGAAGCCTAAGATTCACCCAAACTGAGTCAGACGTCCGAGAAGTTCCTAACACATCCGGAGCTCGCCTCTCGCTTGTGAAAATTCACTGTCGAAATTTGTATAGAAAAAATGCGAAAAGTATTCATTTTCTCCCTCCTATATTTTTAGAGTATTTAAAAGACTTTCTGTCGAAGGATTGTCTATCAAATGACTTTTCTTTTTTAAATGACTTAAGTTAAATTACGTAGGTCTAGTTCCTGTCCATTAATTGCCTATTGCAAGAGTTATGAAATTTTCCCAGCGACATAAATCTTCAATTTTCGGTTAAATGACTTCCGGTATACTTCATGTCGATAAAACCACTTCCTGTACTGCCCGTCAGTCAACGACTTCCGAACTACTGCCTGTTGGTCTCACGACTTTAGGTCTACTACTACCTGTCGGTCAAATTACTTCTGGTATACTGCCTAATCGAAATACCATAACGCCGAACGTACAATAACGCCGAATACCATAACGCCAAATGCCAAATTGACCGCAACGCCGACAGCTAGAAAACTGCTGTGTACCACAACGCCGAAATACATTAACGCCGAAGAATGTTTCTGCGGGGAAGGGGGGGGGGCACAGGAGCAAAATGAAAAACAACTGAATGAATTTGTGTGCTAACCTTACATAACCTAACCTTCGTGGCAGTCCTGCAATCACATTTTTCGGCGTTAATGTATTTCGGCGTTGTGGTAATTCGGCGTTGTGGTACACAGCAGTTTTCTAGCTGTCGGCGTTGTAGTCAATTTGGCATTCGGCGTTATGGTTTTCGGCGTTATTGTACGTTCGGCGTTGTGGTATTTCGGCGTTGTGGTGCGTCCCCGCAGGAGAGAGCTGGGAAGTCAGGGAAGTCAGGGAAGTCTTTCTCGCCGGAAAGTTCCCCGTCCAGCGACACGCGGGGGTCGGCTGGGTCCAAGGGCGGAAGGAGACGACATCGCCCACCTTCCGCCGCGACGCGGCGTTGCCAAATCGCATCTCCGGCCGGGTTGCCATGCTGCTCGTAAATAAACAAGTGGCGTCTCTGGGGTGGTTTGTGTTAGGGGGGGGGGGACAGGGTTTTTATTGGTCTGCTTGACGCCTCTTGCAAGAGTCGAGATCAGCCGGTGTCACGTTTTCAGGGAGACGAAATAGTAAAAGTAAAAAACACCTATTTAATAACCAGAAAGTACGAATGATGCAATGTTGGAAGATAATCTATCTGCATTTGAGTAAGGAAGAAGATATATAGTAGCCGAAGGAGTTCTGAATATAGTCGTAGATTCATGACTCTTAGACGTCAAAGAGGTACTGATTTGCATGCTTTTGAGGAAGATTTGGAGTTAGTGCAACGGAAGTAAATGACGAGGATACATGAGAATATTGGTGTCGGAAAACTGCCCTTGGTGGAGCATGATGTCGGAGGAATACAATACTCTACTCAGAAGACGCCTACATTCTAGGACAAGGTTGACGTGAAAGACCGGTAGGTTAGTTCTACTATTAACTATGTTTATCTTGTAAAGACTGTATCATGTAAATAGTCTGAAGTTTAGGAGTTCTTCAAAAATTGTATACCAGTGGTACATATTACCCAATGGTCTCTTCAAATGCCACCCATGATGTTAGTTTTGAGCCCCGAAAACCACAGTTGTTTACAAACCCTGTTGGCAGAAATATAATGGCAGAAGGATACGTGGATCATTGGTAATACTTTCGATAACTTTCAAATTTCAGTTAAGTTATATGACACAGACTATGGGCGGTATTCCAAGACGTTCGGGCAAGGTAGCGAACAAGCACTGCCTTGTTGGGATACAACTGTAACCTAATTCGCGGGCCTTTTTCCAGAACGTGTCGAAAGAGATTCCCAGTAAGGAATTAAACCGGAAACTAGCTAACCAAGCCTCTTCGTAATAAATTAATAATCTTTGACAAAATTAACGATCATTTTGTCAATTTTAGACAAATTTATACTTATTTAGACAAATAAAAATTCACGTCCATGCGTCCCCGGAACTAAAACCCACACAAAAAATATCTGAACTTTTATAAATGATTCATTTGGAAACCATTTGTAAAAAATAGTTTGTAACACTACAAGATAGATATTGCAACTTTGTACAACACAATTTAACATGTATAATATACGAAGATCGGTGCATAATTTCATATTTTTAATGATGTTTCATTCAAGCATAATGTTTTTGAAACCATGGAAATGTTAATCGAATATTCAATAATTGTTAGTTTTTTTTTATTTTGTTATGCTTATTAATGTGCGCAGTTAATAGAAAGTTATTCGAGGAATGGTTTAGAAATATGTATATAGAACTATTGTAGGTACTGGGAAATCACAAAGATGAATGACCGTGTAAGTATCCAAACCCCAGCCAGTGTTTTCATGTAAAATGAAAAACATTCACAAACATGTGTAAGAGTCCAGTACCGCATCACTCGCCGCAAAGCTGAGAGCTGTCGAGACGCCAGCGCGGCGGATGAAGGGCCGACGGGACAACCGCCTGCCTCAGGCGTGACGGATCCACTACCGTCCGGCCCGGATCCGCGGCGGGAGACCGCGGTCTGCTGACCCAGTTCAGCTCTCGTCCCGGAGGGAGCTCGCCGGGGACGCACCACAACGCCGAAATTACCACAACGCTGAACGTACAATAACGCCGAAAACCATAACGCCGAATGCCAAATTGACTACAACGTCGACAGCTAGAAAACTGCTGTGTACCAAAACGCTGAATTACCACAACGCCGAAATACATTAACGCCGAAAAATGTCATTGCAGGACTGCCACAAAGGTAAGGTTAGGTTAGGTTAGGTTAGGCTAGCCTAGGTTAGGTTAGGTTGTGGTATTTCGGCGTTAGATACATTTAAGAAACACACACAAATTCATTAAGTTGTTTTTAATTTTGCTCCTGTGCACCCCCCCCCCCCCCCCCCAAGCAGCAACAATTTTTCGGCGTTACTGTATTTCGGCGTTGTGGTACACAGCAGTTTTCTAGCTGTCGGCGTTGCGGTCAATTTGGCATTCGGCGTTATTGTACGTTCGGCGTTGTGGAATTTCGGCGTTGTGGTAACGACCCGAGCTCGCCATGTGTGGCGTCGAGCGCCTGGTCCGAGTCTGCAGGCGCCAGTTCCCGCGAGTCTCGTTTACCGCTTCTTCCACGCTTACTGCACCTTCGCTTCGGTTCACCGCAGAGAGCGCGTTTCAACCACAAGTTCCGCGGCATTGTTTTCAAAGAGAAACTTCTTTTCAAACGGTAGCTTAAGTCAAATGGACGAAGTCGCTCCGAATCGACTCCGTGAATATGTGGAACTACTTTAATGACCTGAGAATATTTATAACATGATGGTATTGAAATTTCACGTATTTATGTAGCATTTACTATAATTTTTTTACTCATATTTTAAAGTTTGAAATATATTTCGCCTGTTATCTATGTTAGTTAAATTGTTGTCCACTTAAATGTAAGCTTAAACTAGTTTCTAAAACAACTTAACCAACAATTTATGTCCGTAACTTTACATTTTCAAAATTAAACAAATATTTTATTTTTTAAGATTTTAAATAAATTTTCTTGTTATTTTTCATTAAGAGCATCAGCTAAAAATAAACAATTCTTACTTCTAAAGAAACGTCCTGAAAGATGCCATCTTGGTTTCAACCATATTTGTCATCAAATATTTTATTGTTATTTCATGTTAATTATTTAGGCTCTGCTTGAAAATAGCGTAAGTTAATGAAATGTCTCAGTGTTAACGGTGTGAGACCGACTGCTACAAATAGTTTCTACTGTGGAATAACAATTGATGTTTAGAATTGAAATTTTATTTTTTTAGAATTTTTACAACTGTAATAATATTATCTAAAAACTCTATTTTACTGTCTTAAATATATAAAGAAATAATGAAATTTAAAAATCTTAAAGTTTCTTCTTATTAAATAGTAGGTATAAAAATAAGCATTTTAATGCTAACAAGCAGGGTAGTATCATTATGGCAACAGTAGACTCCATATTCTCTGTACTGCAATCTAAGAGTGAGACAGACTATACAAGACAGGAGTCTGGTTACGTAGTGGTGCGTAAGAAACTTAGGAGCATAGTGCACTTGTTCGAAACAAGAAAGTGAAATTGCGAATGCTGAGGGGGTGTAGGTTATGTTAAATGCATGTATTCCTCAATCGTGATTGTGTCACTTTTCAGAAGAGACTTAGCGTGTATTATTCATCGTGTCGAATGTGCGACTTCGTGTTGCCCGTTCATGGTTTATGGAGTTCGAAACACATCGCACGTGTTCTGGAAAGTTTCCGTCGTATTTCTTCTTTGTGATACGGGACTCAGCCAAACATGTCTCTGGGAAGTTATATAGACTTTTGAGATACGCTGTAAGGGTTCCTAAGTCTGAAAAATCCTTTTGAACAATCTACTAAAGTCAGGCTCTTTTGGGAATGAGAAATTTTTTTTAAAATAAAAAACAGACTAAGCTGGTTTTCAGCGAAAAATATTGTAATAAACATACATCCATAAAATAGTAGTTAAGTAAACGTGCACGCATATAGCAACGTGATTAAGTTATTTGTATGTGACTAATAAACACTAAGAACTTAAAACATATCTAACAACTGCACATACCAATTGTTGGTTAAACTAAACTTTAAAAAAATATATTTTAAGCTTACATTCAACTAGACAAGGTTTGAACTAACATAAATAACAAGCGTGATAAATTTGTTAAAATGTTAACCGACTGATTGCTTTCAGCGACTTAATCAAGGCAATGTTAGGAAGATATTAAGAGTGCAAACATTTTAAAGAATATTTTAGAAAAAAGATTTTAGAAAAGATCTTGTCTACGTTCCGCCGCTACCTAACAATTTGCCAGAGTTGAGACACAGACTGCGGACGTGTTAACCAAAGTGTGGGAAGAATTGTACTTTAAGTTGGATGTGTGCCGTATTTTGTTATTACTAAGATCTTTGTCTAAATTAAACAAGAACCTATATGCAATTAGAGTAAATCGGCTACATTTTGGAATAAAAAAAGGCGTGATTTCGTCAAGGTAAAATAAATCTTTGAACCCAATAAAACGGGAGATATGAAATCATATACTTGATTTATACTAAAGATTATAATGACTTACGTATGACCACTTTAAAAAATTCATTTATTTAAATGTTTTTTACGAATTTTTTTATATACCTGAAAATTTATTCTGTCTATTTAGTTAATAAATTTTTTTGGAATTAATCACATACTATTCTTAAATTGGTTAAATATCAGAACTTACATTGAAGTTCCGCGAGCGTAGCCGCGGTTTATTAGCAAGTAACTTATTTACATAGATTTCGCAAATTAATACAATTTTCTGACCTTAATCCAAATTTTTTTGCAACTTAATATCTCATAATTGAAGGCAATATACGCAATTATGCTTAATAAGTGACATTTATTTTGACTATTAAAGAAAACTTGCTGTGTAAAACAAATGTATTTATCATTATGTTCGAAGCAGGGCTATCTACTATCTAGCAAAACCACTGCCAAGGGAACGGGCTTGGAAATCTCAATACTAAATTTCATTTCTGAGGGGCTTGGGTCGCCGGGTGGTAGCCTCCCTGTGGTCCCCGCTGGAAATCAGAAAATTGTTTCTTTTTATGAAAATTTTTGTTTGGGCCAAATACCGCTCTCCACTGGGGGTGAAGTATCCTTCAGATGCTCCTCCCCTAGCGGACCTCAGGGGATTTCCAAGCCGACGATAATTATTATTATACTAATTGTTAACTTATATTTAATCTGGCATGAACCATATGGTTTCGCTGGTAGTTATTTTTATTTTATTAACGTATATACAATTAAGTAATTTTATTTTACTATTTTTTTTTTCCACCTCGGTAGGGCCGCTACTGGCTAAGAGAGGTAAACCGCGTCATTTTATTAGTTTGTCCGAAGCAGGGTAGCGTAGCTAGTTTCCCTTAAACCACTCGTCCAAAGGACGCAGAAGGTCTCAAAGTTTGAAGTCAAATAAAGCGAGGGAACGAACCTTTATATAAGTTGTCGGTCACGTGAACTCGATGCTAAAGTGCCCATCGACCTCTTTCCGCAAGTTTGGTCTGGAGAGGTTGTGTTTGGCCGGAAACTGAGCGACAGGCCGCTCGAAAATTAAACTTTCTTAAACAAGAATTGCTATATGTGTCTTTTTTTCCCCCTTCCACGACGCTTAGCCTAATGCCTCACGACCAAAGATCTTAGCAATAAAAAAAAAACGGCACACATCCAACTTAAAGTCCAAATTCTTCCCACACTTTGGTTAACACGTCCGCAGTCCGTGTCTCAACTATGGCCAATATTAGATAGCGGCAGAACGTAGACATGATCTTTTATAAAACCCCAAAATAAAAAAAAATAAATAGCATGCCGTTATTTCAGGTGAACGTGGAGGCCTGCGAAAAAGAGCTCTGTCGTCTCAACCATTACGGCCAGTGCAACGGTCAGGGACTTCAACAGTTAAAATTAAAACGAAACGCACTTTGAACTGACATTTCAGATATACTCTTAGAAAGGTGCAGAGCAAAAAAATTGTTGCGCTTAATTGGCGCTGCATGCGAGAAAAAAATAAAACAATATTCGCACATGCTCTTATCTAAAACTGTTTGAGTTACTCTTTAATTGTGACCTTGAACCATAACTCAACAACGCTTAGAGTTGATACTAATAACATTTATAACTGGGACAGTCTTTTATGGGCATAATGTAATTTCGCAACTGAATGATCGGTATAACTCACCGTGTTGTTTCTTTTCTTTTCTTGCAATGAATATTTGTAATAGGTTAGTCCTATGCATTGCAGTTAAGTGTCTTAACGAAATGTTTCACTGGATATTTACTCATTGTTATCTATTGGAGTAAAAATTCACGCAAGTGTTATTATTGTGATCACGTTTAACATCTCAAAAATAATACTAAATAAATATATGGTCTCAATTGGCTACCAAACATCACGTACAAAATAGGCTATTGCAATAAGTTTAAACAATTATAAAATTAAGGTAATTAAAAAAAATAAAATAACCTTCAGATGTTGTGAGACAAAGCTATAGTTTCTGTGACAGGTAAGAAGACAGTTACAGTTTGCAAAGGACTTACAAACTTGACTCGTGGAAGTTTTTTTTGAAATTGATAAGCTCGGACTTTCCTGGAGCATACTTTCGGGAAATTTGATTTCCTTTTAATTTTCAAGCCTCGACCATACGTTATGAATGAAAACAATGACAGTTGAAGCCAGCTCTCTGTATGAAATTTAGTCTACTGCAATTTAAACAGGCGCTGAAACATCACGACTAAAATAATAACATTTAATTTTGTTTAAATTTTCATCCATTATTTTAATGCACCACTGCAAGGGTATTCAAGCCAAAATATAACCTTTTTTTTTTAAATTTAAAAGTGAAGTTTTTCAATATACTATTAAAATCAATTTACGTTAAAACTGCAGACGCAATCAAATGCTAGTGTTGCAAAGTTTCCTTATTCCATAGGCGAAGCAGAGGAACATATCGTAAAACAGTAAGAACGCTAACCTGCCCACAAAACTCGCAGAACGGCGTTATTGAAAAAGTTTCTCTCGCCGGGAAAACAGTTGTTTCAAAATAAAGAGAGGGTGAGGAGAGAGAGAGAGAGAGAGAGATTGCGTTTATTTATTAATCAGCGTTCGTCTCCGCGGTGCCGGCGTGGGCTTCAGTGACGACGGTCCCTGGAGGCCGCCAGAGCGCTGAGTGAGGCACTCTCCGAGGGCTGGCGGAGTGGCGGGTCCGAAAATATCCCTGTCCACCGCGGGAAGCATGCCACACCCCCCCCCCCTCACCCACCACCAACAACCCCGCCAAAATAAATATATACCAAGTCCTCCCGATGGCTAGTGCAGCTTCGCGGCCAGTAAAAATAAACGAACACGATTTTGCGAGAATATAACTATATATGAGTGTTGATATATGCATACTTATTTATAGAAGATAATGCTAGTCATCTCTGAAACTTTGCAGTACCTAATAGGAACGAGTATCTGGTTAGGTGCGGGGTTAAAAACTCGACAATAACTTTCAAATGCTGCAGCATTTATGAGGCGAATTAGCCTTTAACTAAATTTAGTATTTTAACGCACAATCAAATCATTTAACTAATATCATTTAACAACATTCAGGCTCCTTGACGGCCGTTACTGCTCGCTCGAAGCATGTTCCCTCGGTCCAAGTGGGACGAGAAACCATCAGGCCTAACCTCAGAACAATGCAACATGGTTAATTTATCTCTACGAGCAACAACTGCCACAATTATTTTTGGATGCTTGTATTTTTAGATATTTTAGACAATCTGTATAAAATATCCGGCATTGTAACAAAAATGTGTGTGTGTGTATATATATATATATATATATATATATATATATATATATATATATATATATATTTAAATGTATACCGTTCTAAAATGCCGTTTTAACTCAGGCAACGAAAGCGTACAAAAACATTTTATTAAAATTTTCTATCTTATATTACAAACCGCAGTTTGTTCGTAAAATTGTTTGAAGTTATAATTATTTGGCACGTTATGGGAAAAAAATGAGAGTGAATTTGTACGACGCGCACGCAACGCAGCATGAAAGAAAATATTCATATCCACGTGTATGAACATGGAAACAAAAGCATTGTTTTTTTTTTGTAAAACTTATATCTAGATGGTTAAAGTAGTTATTTCAATTAATTATTCTGTTTCGATTTGGGATAATAAGATCTGACAAACGTTAGGGTTTTCATTGTGTAGATAATATAAAATTCAAGATACCCTCGCTGCATTTTCTTCTGCGTCACGCTGTTTTCAAGACAAAACAGAAAAAAAAGTTACACTTGAAAACAATTTTTACATATAGAGTTATTAAATTTTAAGTACTACAAATTATCAGCATATTGACAGAAAATAATTCAGATAGACATGAGTAACATAAATATCTTACGAAAGGCTACCTTACGCAAATAATTCACACTTTTTTTAGTTACAATTTAAAACTTTTTTTTTTACTTATAGAAATATATTTTCCGCAGTAAAGGAAAGTATTGATGAACGAATGCAGAGTAGCTAACCTGAAAAAAAAAAGGTTTCTTATATTTATATAGTACCTACGTAATGCATTGAATAGTTAAAGGAAATTAAAATGTTTAATTATAATGCCCGTAAGGGATTTCGCAGATTCTCGCTGCGCTGGAATTATTTTAACAAAAATTTCGTACGCGTGGTCCATTCACGATTAATTCCGGCCACACTCTGTCCCTCTCTCTCCTGATGGCCGCGCGGTGTTAATTAAAGCGAGTGCTTGGAGGCGGCTGCCGCGAGATGGATGTGCCGGCCAGCTGCACCGACACGGCTGTCCATCACGTGGCGGGGTGCGACGCTACAGCCGCTGTCTTGACCGAGTCGCTGAGCGGCGCGAACAGCCAGCGCTACGCCAGCCCCCGACTGCAAACACGGCTCACTGCTGCTACGAGAACGCTGCGAATCCCTATCCACAGGGGCATGCACATTTCGCGAAAAGATTCCTCGACTAGCTGAAATATTAAAACACTGTAGCATCGTCTGTGTTTCGTGATTGGGTGTCATTCTTCCGCAAGTACATGGCGACTGTTACAAGACCAATCACAGAAATTCGGTGCGGGAAAGCAAACGCGTCCTGAGTGGCTCGGTCAAACAAGATGACGAATTCTCTCGCAGACAGCCGCCAATCACAAGGAAGAAACCGCTGGTACGGCTATACCTTGTTGCAGTCTAATAGGCGTTCAGATTTATTCATGGAAAATGCCCGCCCCTACCTATCCAGCATTACAAATGCGAAAGTACCTAATATGTTTGTCTGTTCGTCCATACTTATTTCCCCAGCCGCTGGTCATTGCCGAAGCCCTAACACCCTCCCGATCAACAAAAGGGAGCGATCCCTACCAGTTCTGTTTTTCTCAAAGCTGTGGAAGGTTTATAAAAAGCGAACTGGAATGCTACTCCCACCCTACCCTATTAGGGCGCACATGTGGGAGGGATCGTGAGAATGCCGGCCGTAAGTCGGAACAATCTGTCCTACTTATTTCACGCAGCAGCATAGCAACGGATCGACATTTTTTCTTGCATATCGATAGTTTATGGGCCGGAGAGTGATATACCTAGACTATGAAATTTCATCCCTAAGGGAGTGAAAAAAGAAGTGAATTCAGTCTTATAATATAAAACCATAGGAGGTGGGTTACAGACACACAAGCAGCGAGTTTGAGCCATTTCTGTATGTCCACCACACGGTCATATAGTAAGGTCTGACAACTTGCTATACTTCTCCTTGGCGAAACTAATCCGCTAAGTGAACCGTTTGTTACGTCCGTTGCGTCTTGCCTAGGGGTTACCTGCCTTCCCACAAATATAAAGCTGAAGATTGTGGATTTTATTTCCCCTTCTTCTACTGGAAATGTCCGGTCACTTTTTTGGCGTGGCAAGTGAGTTTTTTTAATTCGTGATGTGTTGACATGCAGGTATTCTCTGCCGAGGCAGTCTGTCTCTCTTTTTTTAATTTCGGAGCGGCTTCACGCGGCAGGTGATTGTCACGGCGAGTTAAAACTGAATTATTAGAAGCTCGATTGGGAATGACGTCACACTGTACCCGCAGGTCTCGCCCGAGTGAAACACAGTGGGTCCACTGTTGATTTTCCGATGAATTTACTGCTCTCTCTGACAAAGACGAACTGAAAATAAAAAAGATAACACTCGGTACTGCAAATGACATGACTGCTGTTTATTTTGTTACTGGCCTTCGCTGTGTTGATTAACTTAAAACAAATATAATGTCAATGATGAGGCCACTGTGACATTCTGGTCACTGTAAAACAATATTAACTTGAGTTTTTGACAAGAGCATCGTGGTATATTTTCTTGTAATATTTTGCCTGATTTGTATTATATAATTTTAGTTGTCACTAAGTGAAGAAATTAATGCTACAATAATATTGTAACAAAAATAAAAAAAACTGTAAATTTCACACATTAAATATGTGCTTGTGTGTATATATATATATATATATATATATATATATATATATATATATACACACACACACACACACACTAGCTAATGCTTGGCATGCGTTGCAGTGTTTCTTTAATTATTTCTGTAACGTTTTTGAAGTTTATACGCACATACACATACAAAGCCTATATACAGCTACGATCGGTTTTGCAACCCAATTGCTAACCCGTTGACTTCAACTTCAGAATATACAATCACTCCATAGACTAATTAATACCTCCATGGTTTCAAAAGTCAGGTGTGTAAAATTTGATTGCAGTCGGATGAACGGTATGGCAGCGCATAAAATTTGAACAAACAAACAAATAAAAATTTTTTATGTATTAGATATGTTGCCAGAAAACATTCTGAGATTTTATAAATATGATTGAAACTTGAGTTTTAAAACACTGAAACACGTGCTGTAACTACACATTCGGTGGTAACGTCGTACAATTTAGGATAAAACAAGTATTCGTAAAAGTTTTTATAACCTACTGTAAATTCGATAAAACATAAACGCCGTAATAATGCGGGTACGAAGTTGAAATTACTTCCTCACCCCAATTTGTTCGTAAAATGTATTTGATTCATAAAAAAGCTTTCAACATATAATACTTTAAGTTTGGAGTGAAAAAAAAATCGTGTAAAATAACGAGAAAAAAAGTAAAATAACTATTACTTTGCACATTATAAATAGGCGTATATTAACAATGTCTATGTGATAGTTGACGGATTATACCCACCATAAACTGGACTCAATTTATGACGCCTACTAGGCACCACAGGCAATGAGAAAAAAAAAATATATATATATATTATTTTAAAGTGAAACTTCTCTACAGCCAGTAGGGTAATCGGAGCTGATGACATCATAAGAACGTAAAGAAAATATGCAAGCCTCAGAGGGTAGCCAAAAATGCAGCGGTCAGGAGTTGGGTGCTCGCTTGCGGAGAGAGGTAGAGGTCTCAGGAGTGGGGCGGTCGATGTCATGTTTGCATTTAGCTCACTTGCATACTTGGTTCCGACACCACTATAATCGTGAAGTTCTCACAGCCCCTTAAACTTGGTATCCAAACCCGTGCAACTGTAAATCTAACTCTTCACATTGTAATATTATTCTTGTTTCAGCAGTGGTAGAAAAATATTTACATTGAAGGCTCAGTTATGTAATTAAAAAAAAAAAACCACTCTAGAAATAAAACCTCACAGGCAGAGATATAAGAATTTTAAAAAAATTGTGTGCAAGTATAGGAGTGAGCAAGTATGCAAGGGCGCAAATATGCAAGTACGCAAGTGCTGCAATGTGCAAGTATGCTATAATGGAAACGACATCGATCGCCCCACTCCTGAGCCCCTACCCCTCTCCACCAAGCGAGTGCCAAACTCCTGATGGTTGCACTTTTCGCTACCCTCTGAGAGATCTACACTTTTTGTTACGTTCTGATGATGTCATTGCCTCGACTAATCTTACCGGTTGTAGAAAAGTTTCACTTAAAAATAATATTTAATAATTTTTTTCATTGCCTTTAATTCTTGTACATTCTTTGTAATGGTTACATCTGTACACAACAAAAATTTTTCTGTACTTTTACAAAACATTCCTTTGAAAACCAGTTGCCAAGAAATAGTGTGCAAATCTACAGCACAGATATGGTTATTTTTTCATATAATTATGTACTAAATGAGTTTTTCGAGATAAAACTGAGTATTTCTTACGAAAATTGGGGCATATTTTTTTATATTTTAATTGATCTTTCATTCAGACATATTTTTTTAAGGCACAGAAAATACGGTTTATTATTCAATAATTTGACTATTTTGTTTTATCATGCTTACCAATGTGCGCAGTTAATTCTAGCGATCTATTTTGGGAACGGTTTATAAAAATAACTTTAACTATTGGAGGTACTGCGACAACACAAAGCATAAATACACTGTATTACTGCGAACACGCTATTTGGTACTGATAGAGTAGTTTTAATTTATTTGTAAAAAAATTGTACAAATATCTGTTGAATTTACATGAATATTTTTCTGTTTCATTTACGGAAAAGGGGAAGGGGGGTATGGACGTGTCAGTTGAGGGAAAAGCACACACACCGGTTCGAGAAGAGGAATTATTTTGACTACCAGCGCGGTGTTGCCGCTCTCATTCCGCGGATACCATTCTTTTGTGCGCGCCGCGCCGCCACCAGACAACATGGCGCCGAGGTCTCTTGAATTGTTACCAGCAAACCCCAATCCCTCTCTCTCTCTCTATCTCTCTCTCCCCCCCCCCCCCCCACACACACAATTCTCCTGTTCCACAAACGCGAATTCTGCCGTAAGCACCGCTGTTACGACCGGGCGGAATGCGGGGGGATCCTGGTTCGAGAACCGTCTATCTCACAACGGGCCCCTTGGCTCGCAGCGACGATGACCCACTCGACTGCTAGTAAAATACACATGGTTGTTAAAATGAAAACTGGTCTTCGCTCTCCTGCAACGGCTGTTATCTCTCTGCATTTATATTCTGCACCGCACATACAGCTCACGATCTTAAAGGCTAATAAAATAGTCTGTTATGTTGTGCAATGAGTGCTATAAATTTGTTTAGCAAATTTTTTTTAAAGAGAATATAAATAAAACTTTAATGGACTAGTTTAAATGTGCTGTGGCATTAATGACTCGTTTTTCCTTTTATTGTAACTTTAGCGAACTTCCATTGCTCGGTCTCACACATTATGATGGCTATTTCATTGTGTTTTTTTTTATTATCGTGAACAACATTGTTATTATTTAAAAGCGATTCGAATGAAGTTTTCACGATAGTTTTCGTGCATTTTATGTTTGTCCACAAAACTTTTATAAGCTTGTTTCTTAGAGATATAATTTATTGAGGAAAAAAATACACGCAAGTGTTCATGTTTACGATCGCCTGAGTGACGTTTTACAGATCTCAAAGAACGTTTGGTGAAAATAAAAATTGCGACCAAACAACAAACGAAAAAGAGTTTTCGTAATAGATTATGCAGGTTTAGCCCTTAAATAACGACTGTGTCAAAAAGAAAGAAAGTAATATTCAATGTAGCGAGTGAGTCCGAAAGTATTTATGATTATAAACTGTTCAGATGGAATCTACTCATGTATAAATGAAAGTTAGTTAATTTGTTTCTTTGTTTGTCCTTTAGGCGTTCCTAAACCATTCTACCGACTGCGATGAAACTTTGTTCACTTGACCTTTGAAACACGAGGAAGATTATTTTCTAGGCGAGATAACGTACAATAGGTGGTGCGAGAGTCGTATCGGATAATTAACGGTAAATATTTTATGACAATTCCTCTTTTCTATGGTCCGAATAATATTGGTGGTGCCCAAGTTGTATCCGTGGAGGTATTAGTCTATGGAGAGGGCGTCTGTACTGAAGTTGAAGTCAACTGGTTAGCATTTGGGTAGCAAACTGAATCGTAAATGTATAAAGGCTATATATATATATATATGCCTTTATACATTTACTATTTATATTGTCCCGTATGCATTCCTTTACCATTCATCCAATTGTGATGAAACAATGTTGAGTTGTTAAGCGCGAAGGTTTCTGAGTTAGTACAACAGTTTTACAATAGGTGGCGCGCAAATAGTTTCAACAAATGTGTGTATTTTATATAGTTTAGCGACAGTTCGTGTGTTTTCGTCGTATGAGTGCGCAAGCATGACAGAATTGAATAGAGTTAATATAAAATAGAGGTAGTGTGATAGGGAGAGATAGCGAAATAAAGATAGAAAGAAAACTGAAGAGAGATAAGGAGCTATAAAGATATATAGTTAGATAGAGTGAAATAGAATTATAAAGAGAGACACAAAATAGAGATAGACACAGCGATAGAGAGAGGTATATAGAATAGATAAAGGGATCGATAAAGAGATATAGATATAAAGTGATATACAGATATACATATATATATATATATGTATAGATGTATAGGTGTATATATAAATGTGTATAGATGAGAGAAATAGAGAGAGACAGTGGGAGATATAGATGGAGAGATAAATATATATAGAGAGTTAGAGGTATATATATGTAATACATATAGATAGAGATTGATAGAAATGTGGACATATAGAGATTTATTGAGATATATAGCGATAGCGAGATAGAGAATATGAGAGAGAGATAGAGAGGTGATTTGTATATGTGTACCTATTTAAAACAAATTACGAAAAAAAATTGAATGGGGCATATAACGCATGCCGGTCTTTAGCTAGTTTTAAATAAATACGGTCTGGCCAGTAAGGCTAGGCTTTTAAGTAATATAACATTTAGCCTTATCCTCCTCAGGTTCTAAGTGCAGTAACATTTTTTTTTTGTGTAGGATCATGCAGGGAGGAAGCTAGTTGACTTAAATGTCGGGTGGACTAGATCAAGGCTAGCTATGCTTATGATATAATTTTTTAATACCTACATTTTTAATGAATAATAAGAAATCCAGTATAATCTATATTTATTATTTTTCATAAAATAAAACACATGGTTATAATTCAAATTTAAAAGAAAAAATGCAACTTCTGCATCTTAATGTTTTATTGTCATAACGTCGAGCGTGCGTGATTTGCTAAAAACATTTGTGACTTATTACTGATACAGTCTCACAAAACTACAGGCTGACCACTTAAAAGTAACGTATATGAAGTTAAAGTCCAGAGATATTACTTAAGTTAATGTAAACTTTGAACGGGAGGATTAAGTTATACTTAGATATCAACAAAGGCTACTTTTTATCCGTTATCTGTAACGTTTTCTCAGCGTAAGTTTGGAGAAAACAGTCAATAAGAAATTTTATTGCGGTTTTTATCTATACATATTGCTTTGCTTTTATGTAACCACAATTATTTTAATAAATAAAATTAAACACAATGTACCTCTGGAATAATGTAGCCTAATAGGAGTGACTATTTTTGATGTGACAACGTCTAATAAATCGATGAACGCCGGCTGCACGCACAAAAAAGTGTCCCGTTACGCACATTGTCCCGTTACGCACATTGTCCCGTTACGTGGTGTCCCGTTACGCTCTTTGTACGCTTGCGCCGCATCTATCTCTCTTCCACTCGATTGGAACAACCACCGATTTGACTTTTTCGAGGCACATTAAACTTGAAACACTCCCATTAGTTTCCTACTTTTCCTATCATCGTCCTATCCTTAACAGAATAACACAGATTGGAAGAAGTTAAATACCAAACACGAATAAAAGTTCTAGTTAAAATAATCTCTTCGTTAAAGTAATAAACATATTTGAATTAATGAGTGCAAATAAAAGTAAATTTATCAATTAAATTGTAGATTTCATTTCACTGCTTCTTTGTATCCATACAAAATAGTGATAATTCAATAAAAATGATTCAATTTTATTCATAAAAGTATGCAATCATTTCATCAATGTTTTGTTATGACGTTGTAACGTTAAACTATCGCCCGTAAACCGACTTTACAGACAACCATTTTTTTTTTTTTTTTTCTGTGAATGTGGGTTTGGTCGTGAAATGTTCGTGCTTATTTTTACGTTTTCTGTAACTTTTTTTTTCGGTCGTCAAACAACGTGTGTGCTTCTGTTTTTTTTTCTCCTCCCATGTGTTGGCAGCCTGCGTGGCAGCCGGGGCAAGCGTGTTCGCACGCATGCCTCGAGTGGCTCTAGGAGTTCCCGTCGAGTGTCTGTGGCTGGAGGCAGTCGCGACAGTCAACAGCGAGTCCAGCCAGGCCCTGAGCAGCAAATGTTTCGTTTTCATGTACAAAACCGTAACGTATACGTAAGTTACATGTGCGAGTTAGTGTTTCAGTGCCCGCCAGAGACGTGTAACATCTGACCTCGGTAACGAGCAGATCCATGTGCCCTCACCTTGCGAGCACACTCATACCTAGAGACCCGACAAATTCGCGGGTTCAATGAACTCCAGGATAGACTCCAATATCCTCTACACACTCGGGCAAATGCCAACTGTTCATTGGCTGCTGACTTGTGAGTCGTCTCGACTGTATGGCCTTGTGATTCGACACTTCTATGAGTGAGGGTCTCTAATTGGCCCTCAGTCCTCCAGATTAACAGTGAACCAATGGCAGAAGCAGCACTAAGGTATAATTATTCTAATTTTAGCATAACACTAAATGAACCCGCGAATTTTACGGGTCTCTACTCATACCTAATACTAAACTCGGACACGAAATTTAAATTATTTTAAATAATACAGAGAGTGATGAGCATAAGAAAATTGTGTTTTCAACCACATTTCCGGACGCGAATCACACGTGGTTTCTGCTCCCGCCGCTAGAAATCGCTGCCGGAGCAGCTGCGTCGACTATCGAATCACTAGTTTTGCAGACCGAAAGGTTAAACTATTTATGATGAAACGGCTCCGATAAAAGCCAGGAAGGCTTGAAAAAAAATTCCTAAATCCCGGTTTTGGACCTGATTTTAGACAAGGAATCGTATTAAAAAAACTGCACATCTAGTTTAAATTCACCAAACACTATATAATGTTTCCCTTAGGCTTTGTGGATTTTGGTTCTCACCAGGTGGCAGCACCGTGATTATATGTACATTTCCGTTCCATGCGACTTCCGTTACATTCACGAAATTTCTTTTACCAAATGCCGTATACCGAGAGTTAAGGTGTACAACATAAAAAAATACAGTAAAGCATTATAATCCAACACCGATGAGTTGTATGCAGTTTCGAACACCTGAGGTTGTGAATTTGAGGTTTTCTTTATGTTAAGTATACACCAGACTTGTATTTTACCGGCGCAAACGTTTGAAATATTTCCTTTTGTTTTTTGAAGGTATAATTCTCTACCCGCTTTGAGAGTGAAATTTTAGTAAGTAATAAATGGAAGTTCAACATTGTGAAAACTAAACTGCATGAACGATTCTGCCATAGCTACGTGTCGAAGTTGTCCAGATATCGAACCGCGCGTGTCGTTTATAACCTGTATATATTCGTTTGCGTGAACATCAGGGGAAAGTATCAAGCGTATAGTTGTTCCAAATAAATTTTTGTAATAGCAAAACTATTCTGGAATATACTGTATAATCTTCAACAGTCGCAAAAAGGAATGATCGCATAAATTAAAATAAATTATAATCCTTTTACTACAACATCGTTAACTAAATACTTAACCCAAATCATTAGTATGTCTAATTAGCTCTGTGGTTACGTGCGATTTTTCGGACATCAAAATTCCAATATATATTTTTACTTGTTTTAAAGAACTTATTATTGAATTTTAATACAATAGTTTAATAAACTTATATTATTAATTTTCCTTTGTTTAAATTAGCATTAAGATAACGTTTAAGCATAGCTCAGTCCCTTGGTTTGGTTATTTTACATTAGGTTATTTTATTTATAATAAAAATAAATCTTATAAACACCATCGATGTGACAGATAAGGAATAAAAAGAAGAGTTTATGATATTATTTTTGTTTGCATGCTTTTAAATACAAATATACAGTTGGAATTCCAAGCTAGATAACATTTTGTACACTTTAACTTAAAAAAGAGAGAAGATTTCACTGTCTTCATAATATTCCTAAAAAAATGACGTCAAAATATGAGAAATATTAACGTTTACATCTAATTTAAAAAAAAAGGAATATCACATGAGATCTCGCAAAAATCACTCCCCCCTTTTCACCCCATCCCATAGAACAGAAATTTGGTACTTCTGGTTGATTTTTACCCAACTGACGAATAAAGTATAATGAACTTTAATGTGTAAATCGGTTTAGAAAGGCCACTGTCCATTTGAAATTTATAAAAACCACTCCGCCCGCATTTTCCACCACCCTAACATATAATTTTAGTACATCATTATAAATCTTTGCACACTCGAACAAAATAACTGTCTGCTACTGGAATTTGAAAATAAAGTATGGTAGACCACTGTATAAATAAAATTTAAAATTCAGCCCATCCTACATTCTCACTCCTTAAAAATGAATTCTGGAACTTTTTGATGGATTTTGCTAACTTAACAACAGTTACTATCTACATCTAATTTTGACAAGGTAATAAGGAAGATCGCTGTTTTAATAGTATTTCGAAAAACAAACCCATCCTACAATATCATCCCTCAAAAAATATTTTCGGTACTTCTTAACGATAGTTTGTACGCTTGACATTCAAAATAATACTGTGTATAAATGATTTTGAATTAAAAATACTTACATCCTCCATCCACCACTAATTTTAATTTCTGAAATAAAACATTAATTTTTTTTGTATTCGAATTACTGTCTCAAAAAAAAGAAGTATCATTACATTTCTTAAAGTCCAGGAAATACCATGAACTTCAGCTCATATCTTTATCCATTTGTTGAAAAATATTGTTACTGTTACAAAAGTTATGTAACCAAATTTTTTAGAATTTTTTTCCAGCTATTTATTTAAAAATAGTTAAGTATATTATATCAAAAATAATTATGGTTCTTAACGCACGTACAAAAAGTACAGCACACACTTTTTTAATAACTAAGTTATAGACTACTTCCATAATTTATTTCTTTCAAAAAATGACACAGTGGAAATTAAAAATTCCATTTTGTGTATTGCGACCGGAAATAATTTTTTTCTTCTGCTCACAATGATTTATAATACCTAAATAAAAAAGTCTTTATCTTGTACCAGTGTCCATATAGCTGGGTCACATATTTACATAGTACATATTTGATGGTAATTTCAGTTGATGCCAGGCTAGTGATAGCGAACGCGTCAAAAAGCCATCATAATGTGTACGAAGTTAATATTTGACTTGATTAAAATAAGCTATGCATTTAATTAACTAACTCCGTTTACCACACTACTCCCGGGGCACAGTCAACAGTGGTAATTACGCGTGTGATGGGTTTAAGTTGGAGCAGGTGCAGAAGAAGCTCTGCTATCGTACATCGAATGAGCGTGACTTCTGCTGAGTTGAGGAACACATTTCATTAATTAGTTCTGTTACACTAATATTACCTTGCTATTTCGTAACTTAAAAATTGAGGTGCGTTTTTTTTTGTTTTAAAATTTTGTTGTATTCAAAAATAATTTTCTTACAGATGATTTGTAATTTTTCCAAATTGCAATTATTTTTTTAAACTTTACCTTTTTACATAGAACACAGCCCATTTTTACATCAGTTAAACTATAATGAATATTATTTCCACTTTCAAAAACTGAAAATGAATAGGAACCTATTAAAATATATTATAATAAAATAATATTTAAATTGTTTTAAACTTGCATTATGCAGAAATTATTTTTCATAGCACTGTGTAATAAAAACCTGTCCCTTTGTAAGAAAAGTTGCTTCAAACTGTTCGACAGTCATCGTATACATATAACTGACACGATAAAAATATTTTAACACCTGAAGTAAACACTAAGCTTCATGTATCATCTCGCCATGTTGTCTTGTTGCTACTTAGAGACGTTGATACAATTTTTTTCTCTAGATCATAATAACGTAGTAAATTTAAATTATTTCGTTTCTATATTTAAATATATTTACTGATTTACCCTTCAACAAATATATTTCATCATCGGAACCAAGTATAAGTAAAAAATGTATTAAAAATAAGTGTCTTTGTCTACCTGTATTTATATCTGTATCGTCTGTATAACTTCCGATGTTAAATAAAATAGTTTAAGCTTTTCACTTACAAAATGCAAGGTACATTTGGTACACACCAACCCCAAAATTTAAACTGAGACACGAAATTTAGTTTCAGTTTTAATAACTTATACAATTATAAAACTAAACTATACGATTTGACTCGAGTTTTTTGTTCAAATGAAGGTGAATTTTTCACTGACGATGACTAGAAAACGAACCACTAGACTACTGATAGGTAGGCTACTACTGGTAGTTGACTGCTCCCTGATGATAGCGACTACAGTGCTACAACCCAGAAACCAAGCTACTTTTTTCCAACATCAGCTCTGTGTAAAAACACTGCAGCATAGACTTTATTTCGTGAGTGGTTGAGTTTCAGTCAGATGCGTGACCCCTCATCGGCACACGAATCGCAGCCATTTTTTTTTTGTGCGGAAGCAAACGCGTCATGGATAGAGACCGGAAAAATTCGCGAATTCATTTCGCGATAGGCTAAAATACAAATAGTTATAACTCGGTGCTGCCTCTGCTATTGGCTCACAGCTCACCTGGATGACACTGGGCCAATGAGAAACACCCGACCAAAGCTTTATCGAATCACAGGCTGCTACTTTTGGGAAGTCTCACAAGACAGCAGCCAATGAGTGGGTGACATTTGACTGAGAGTGCGTAGAACTATGGAGTTCATACACGAGGTCATTGAACCCGCGAATTTTTCCGGTCCCTAGTCATGAATGGCTCCGGTCAAATAGGGCAGTGGCTTCTCTTGCAGACGGCCGCCAATCACAAGAATGAGACCGCTGATGCAGGGAAACCTTATTGCAGTTTAATGAGAGTATTTAAATGAATAAAATTCATCCCCGAACAACTGTTTTAATTCACTGTTAACGATTTTCATCGTAAATTTATGAAGAAAAAAAAACGCTGGTTACAAATTCACGGCTATCGTAGTAAATTTACCCTTGAACATAAATACACAAGCGTATTAAAAAAAATCATTATGAAACTCGTGAAGTAGTTAACACCATAAACATAACCTTTTCTTACTTCCACGCGTGTTTACCTTGTTTGCAACGGAACGGAGAACTATGAAGAAGTCTTGAGTGTGCTGTTGTTACCTGAAATCACCAAGTACTTATTGTTTTGTTTAGCCGAGGTTAGTCCCTCGTCGAAAGGTCCGTTGAAAATTTACTTTTAATTTTTAACGGCGTAAAAGTTAAAAAAAAAAATTTTTCCTCTCGCGTTTGATGCGGGGGTGGGAACGGTTTTTCCCGGTCCGTGCAGACGGGTCTCGCCCATCAATCTCTGCTCGTCGGGTAACGTTCCCCGTTGGTAGTGTTGTGTTGGGGGGGGGGGGGGGGGGGGCAGAAAGCCCAGCCAATCACGTGGCGCGGTGAGGAGGGCCGGAAGGGTTGTTGAAGGGGGGGGGGGGGGAATGGGGCTCCCAATCTTCGCCGGAGATGGCTCCGGAGAAACACGGAGCCGCTAGCGTAAGCTACCTCCGCGAGGGAATACGAGGACTGAACACCTATGCGCCTCTCGCCGGGAATTTATCCCGAGCGGCGCGTGAGCCAAACACGTCCGGTGTTCGTGACGTCAGACCTCCGGGGGGAAGGAAGAAAAAAGAAATGAAGGAATAGTGATGGAATATTTTTTTTTCTCTCTCTCTATCTCTCGGACACGCCCTTGGAAGTTCTAAGGAGGATACGTGAAACCAACCAAAGTTCCGGTCTCGCAATTTTTTTTTGTGTTTTTTATTTTTGTTTTCCGTGCAAACGAAATAAATCCTCGGGCTTGTCGTTACGTCACATTTTGGCGACGGGCCCAAGGACGGCGACAGCTCATCAATCGTCGGGGCAGCGCGGAGAGAGAGAGAGAGAGAGAGAGAGAGAGAGAGAGAGAGAGAGAGAGAGAGAGAGATATGGTCTGGGAGGTGATAGGAAAGAATGGAAGGGACGAAGAAGGAATATGGAAAGGAAAAAAAAAATAACGGACGAAGAAAAAAAAAATACGGCGGGAAGGTGGAGGGACGACAGCCCAGGGGAGAAAGAGAGACAGGAGTGTCGTGATAGCAATTGATGCGCGCCCGTTCGGCGTGGCGATGTTGGTTGGGGAGCGCAGGAGCATTCAAGGGGGAAGAGAGAGAGAGAGAGAGAGAGAGAGAGAGAGAGAGAGAGAGAGAGAGAGAGGAGGGTAAATGGGGGAAAGAGAAGATGCCAGACGATGAATTGCGAGGGAGCTTGGAGGAAGGTGGACAATATAACATCCTTCCCAGACGCCTCCCCACAAATCCACTGACCCCCTTGTGTACTACCGCGGACAAACCATACTGGCCCACACATCCGCACGACCCCATTTTACATTTTGCATGTTTCCTAAGTCACAAGCTATTTAAGTATTTACTGTTATCCACGGTTTGCAAAGATTGCTTTTGAAATATGGCCTCTATTGTATCAGTAGGCCTACCCACGAGGTTGTCACACACACACACACACACACACACACACACACACATATATATATATACAATTTAATTAAATCATATTTTACACGAGTACACAGTAGACATACTAATTAATTGATATGGAATATATCCTGGTCGGCAATAAGGTTCATTGCATATTTTGAGTTGAGAATGGAAGATTAATGTATAATGCAGCTCTTACTTTCTAAATTTTATGGGTGGAGAGAAGAACCTTAAACAACAAGCTGGTTGATGGCAAAGTCCGCCACGCTACCCATTTCCCATAATTTTGGATCTGCTCTTAAGAGATATAATAACTTTTGACTCGTGCAAATTTTTTTATATAATAAGGGAGTTAGTCATATTTCCGTTTTTCAAAAAAACCTTCCCCATTTTCGCCCATTTTCTCTTATTGCGTCTATAAAAGAGTTCGACAGAGACATTACATATATATTGTATGTATTGGTTGAATATCGGTAGTTTTCGTGTTTTTAAAAAGTGATGTATATGGGCAGGCTTTTTTCGCGAGTAAATCTGAATGCCTATTAGGCTGCAACAAGGTGTACGCGTACCAGCGGTTTTTTCCTTGTGATGGGCGGCCGTCTGCGAGAGAAGTAGTTGCCTTATTTGGCTGAGCCACTAAGGACGCATATGCTTCCGCAATGAATTACTGTGATTGGTTTTTTAACAAACGTCATTTACCTGAAAGAAACTCGCCCAATCACGAAACACAGACGATGCTACACATTTTTAACTTTCACCTAGTCTCGGAATCTTTTCGCGAAATATGCATGGCCCTAGTAAAGTATATATATATATATTTTAATTTTTGAGGTTACGTTGGTTTTGGTATTTAGGCACCATGCAACTTAAAACTATGTAGAGATTGTCTGGTAGTCACTCTGGGGAAAAGACTGCGCCAGGTAGTCTCTCGTCTGAATGCCATAACTAAAAGGAACCTAACGTGCATCGCTGTGGTTGGCAGGACGCGCGCCTCGCAGTCTGGGCTGCATCTCACGCCACTGCCGTGGATCCGTGTGCTGGTGCTGAGGCCGTCGCGATACTGACCACCCCTCCTGCTCCTCGGCCTGCAACCCACACTGCATATTCTTGTTGTTGTTGTTGCGAATTGAACAGAAATATTCATTAATATATACAGATATTTGTATTTTTGTACATTTACCTGAAAGCAACTCTATCACTACAAAATAGTGTTCGCAGTAATACTGGATACGGGTTCTCCCCCGGGAATTTATGCATTGTTTCGTTCCAGTACCTAGCGGCGCACATCAATAAGCAAAATAAAATTAAGAATTCCAATTATTGATTTTATAATTTTCCATTCCCTGGTTAAAAAAATATTATGCTTGATTGAAACATCAATTAAAATTAAAAAAATATGCGCCCATTTCGTAAGAAATGCTTAGCATTATCTCGAAATGCGTATTTCGTGTAAGCAAAAAAAAAAAAAAAAACAAACAAACAAACAAAACCGTAGCCATGCGTCGTACAAAGTTACATCTCTTTCTTATAGTGTACTGTTTCCTGGCAAACTGGTGTCCGAAGGAATCCAAAGGAATTTTTTTCGTGTACCATAACTAGGGGCAGGAATTTTTCGCGAATAAATCAGAACGCCCATTAGACTGCAACAAGGTGTACCAGCATCAGCGGTTTCTTCTTTTTTATTGGCGGACCGTCTGCTAGAGACGTCGTTGCCTTGTTTGACCGAGCCACTGAATTGCTGTGATTGGTGTTGTAACAATCGACATGTACCTGGAAGAAATTCACCCAATAACGAAACACAGATGATTATACAGTGTTTTAACTTATAACTAATGTCGGAATCTTTTCGCGAAATATGCATGGCCCTAACCATAAAACTTCAGGTAAAAAAAAAGAGAATGAACTCACTGTCCATGAATGTCCGTGAAGAGCAACGCGGTGTGGCGTGTCCTCCGAAGTGAACCGACTGAAACGCTCGACCCCATGTCGACGCCACAGATCGCTGTTCACAGGCGAGCAAAGGAGCGACGGCGTCTCGACCTCATTGGGCCGAGCGTTCCGTAACTCAGATATGCGCGGGACGTGCGTTGCGGAATTGATGGCGTCGGGGCACCCGCGGCGCGGATTGAAACCCCGACCGCCCCCCGCAGCAGAACCACGTATATCCGAGTTACCGAAGGTAGCAGCGCGTCCTTCAGGCTCGCCGATCCTGCACAGAAAAAAAAATACCCCCCTCCCCCCTTCTGTACTTTTACAAAAGATTCATTTGGAAATCAGTCTAAAGTACTTCAAGAAAGACATGTAAACTTTGCGCGACACATGTCTATGGCTATTTTTTGCATAGTAGTATTTCTTACGGAATTCTGTGGGCGTATAATTTTATACTTTAAACGATGTGTCATTCGAGCATAATTTTTTTTAAACTACGGAAAATATAATCGAACATTCCTTCGTTGGACTGTTACGTGTGAAACGTACTACATAAATCACTGTGAAAGCGACTCAGGTATGCGTCGGAGTATTGCCACCTGGAGGCAGGATAGCCGCCCTTGCTTGCCGCCTGGTTGGCGGGACACAAGCCAACTTCTACCAATGCCGCGCGGGTTGGCTGCCTCTTTCAGGAGTTGGCTGCCTGCGCCGGCCCTGACGTCATCGCCACGTGACCAAGTGGCGACTGCTGTATGGGACATTCTAGAAAGAAATGTTCCTTGCGAGTGTTGCTGGTGTAAATGGGGGCAGGCGCAGAAACAGAGGAGAAGAGTGTGGGACGAAGCTGCCTTCACACCGCACCGACTAACGCCCCATCAACGCCACGCAACGCCACGCTGTCCGGCTGAGGGGCTTCGAAGACTCAGCTGGACTTAGTCATTGTCACCTGGCAAGACACCATTATTTATCTTGCAACAAGGACTTAGCCCGTTTCCGCCGAGGACGCGCGCAGAACCTGGGGCGAGTGCGCCAAAAAGCGAAGAGGTAACTAGTAACGCAAATGTGGAGTTGTACGAGTTAACTCCCGCGATGGACGTGTGCTGTATGACTTTCTATACTTTGGGAACTTGGAAGCCAAGGTAGCCAAGGAGACAGTGACGGAAGTTTGTAAGCGAATGAAGAGTACTGCAGTCTGTTGGAAAAAGAGTGACGTTTCATTCAAGTGAAATTCAACATTGAGACGTAGGGACAGGTATTTGAATAAGGTCGGCAGGCATAAGGTGCGGGCAGCTGAAATATTCAAGTGCACTCTTTCACGACAGGCTTGGCATAGCACGAGTGACGAGCGAACAGAGTCGCTTTCCAAACAAATGCGCTCTCTGCTGCAAGAATATAAGAACTCGAGTGGGATCAAGAGAGCGAGGACATCGCTGAACGAGTGCAGACAGCCAGCGAGTGCTCCACTCGCTGCGAGGACTGAAGATAAACAGAAGAGAAGGGGGGGGGGGGGGAATTCCAAGAACAGATGAATAAAAGCCGACAAATGACGAACATGAGTCAGGCAGAAATGGGGAAACGTAAAGAAGAGACGAAGAAAGACCACGAAGAGACGAAACACCTAAAAGAGGTGAAGATAGACCAAGAACAGGGGGAGAAAGACCGATCTGCGCAGCCCCACTACTGTGATGTCGTAATAGAAGGCGAGTGACTTTTCATTTAAACGCACTATTGCGAGCTGATATAAGCCGGGACAGTTATACCAAATAAAATGCACATATGAACAGTTTTTTTTGACGTGAATACGTCTTTAAAATTGCTTCCATAGTGGGAGGCAGTTCAAAAAACGAATGATAACGAAATCAGGGGATACAGTTTGGTGTTGCAGTTACATATCTATGATCTCCATCCAAACTTTTATTACAACACTGGATAGCTAAAGAATAAAAAAAATTCGTTACGCTAAGTGAGGACTGTGACGCATCGCGCGCGGTGGAGGGAGAAGCGCCGCCATTTTTAGGTCATTTTGCTGCGTTTCAAGATTTCCATTTAGTAAACATTTTGACTCGGAGAAGCTACGACGTTCGTTTAGGTTTCAATCGTCAGCTATCGTCAAAATCTATCGATTGCATATATAAAACATTAGTGTAAAATAGTTACAGTGAATATATATGGTTCTAAAATAAAAAAAGATTATAACGTACATAAAATAGCGTATTTTATACTTTGTATAGTAATAATTACCTGTTACGTACCTACACGTATTCACGTACAACACACGGTCGTGTCCATGACAGCCACACCCCATTTTTATTTTGGAAATCAAGATATAATTTTTGAGATAGCAAATTTGCAGTTATTTGAACTATGAATCATTTTCTTAGGCTGTAAAAAATAAATTGGAGTAGCTAATTTTATAAATTTTTTATAATGAAATAATTTTGAGAGCATTTTAAATATTGTTCGCGCTTTCACTAACTTGTTTGCTGTGTTTGAATTTATGATAGTCTATGTATCTAGTATAGTTCGGTTTTTATTAAAGCTCAGGTGAACTGTAATAAAATATTGTTCATTCAGCCTTAATTACGTTTTCAGCGAATATCTTGTAAAAGTAATATTTAAAGTAAGATATCTTAAATTATTTGTCAGAAAATGGCTTGTACGAGAATTATTAAAGCAAAGGCCTTATAAATTATTTGTGTTAAATATTATATCTGCAGGTGTGCAATTAAGTATTATTGTGTGTTCGTAGAAAGTCAGACATTCATGAATACAACTGTACTACGAGACAAAGTGTACGAACCAGAGAACATGTTCAATGCACTTAATTCGCTAGTTATTAAAATCTACCGTCTAGTGTTGCACCTCCCGGCGTACAGTTCTGGGCAAGTGGACTGCCTTAAATATGCTTTTGCTGTCCGCAGTTAATACTGTAAACTATCCAGGGAACGTTTTACAAATAATTTCAACTATTGGAGGCACTGACAGAACACAAATCGTAAATTCGCGGGTAAGCATCCGAACCCAGTATTACTGCAAAAAATATATTTTGTAGTGCTATAGTTGTTTTCGTATAACTGTACAAATTGATAAATATCTGTAAATGTACCTGAATATTTCTGTTTCATTTACAAAAAAAAAAAATCTTTAAGTGTTCGACAACGAATAAACTCGTTTTTCCCCCTTCTTTTCTCGTGTTTGGAGTTTTTTTTTTATTTGAAAACATTTAATTCCGTTCGGTTGATTAGGTGGGGTGTGATTTGCTTTCAGTCTGTAAAACTTTTTTTTTACCAAGCTTAAGAGGTCGTGGTGAGTTCTGCCGGGGAGCGCTGTCTGAGATATTATTGAGTCGATATTCGATGGGAGTGGCTTTAATTGAGATGCAATCATCTCCCGAGCAAGTTTCCTGCCCACGGTCGTGGCCTGTGGTCCCCTGGTCCCTGCGGAGTCTACCGCTTCCTCGCGATTCGGCTAAATTACTTTCAGGGATCACGCCAACTTCCACAAACTTACTTACTTACTCCTCTCCCCCCCCCCCCCCCTATCGCCACAACTCCTTCTACACCTAGTTCTTCCGCACGCGAGTCTGTTCCGTAGGCTTCGTCGGCAGAACGTCTGAAAACAATTTCTTGCCGTCAAATGCTCGTACTCCTCCATACCACAAACAAACTGG
Organism: Bacillus rossius redtenbacheri; assembly: GCF_032445375.1. NCBI lineage: Eukaryota > Metazoa > Arthropoda > Insecta > Phasmatodea > Bacillidae > Bacillus > Bacillus rossius. The sequence goes on from NC_086334.1 coordinate 27,200,459, forward strand.
CGAGATTCGCTTCTTATCCAATCATTTACAGGAAGTTATTCACGAGTCACAAAGTTACTTATTCATAGGTAGAGACCTGTAAAATTCGCGATTTCAAATTCCTAAAGGATAGACTCCATGATCCTCTATGCACTCGTGCAAATTACATCTGCTGATTGGTTACCGACTCGTAACACCTGTTGACTGGAATGATCGTGATTCGCTAATTCTTCTGTTAAAGATTTTTCATTGGCCCAGAGTCCTTCAGATAAACTGTGGCCCAATCACTGAAGCAAAATAATGTCAAAAGTATTTGGACTCTATCCTATCGCGAAATGAATCCGCGAATTTTACAGGTTTCTATTCATAGGCCTTTCACGAATCCGTCTTATCACTAGAGTTGATTTCTTTTTTACTATTTGTGCACCACACACCTACGACCAGGGACTAGAAAAATTCGCAATTTCCAGCGCCTCTAGAATAGGCTCCCCAGTCCAAGTGATTCTCGAGCAAACTTCGCCTTCTCCATTGGCTGCTGACTTGCGAGACGTATCACATTAGTGGTGAGTGATTTTGGTAGAGGTTTGCTCATTGGTAGAATAGAGAAACAGATGCAGCACAAATGTACAAGTATTTGAAATTTAGCCTGCCGCAGAGTGAATCCGCAAATTTTTTCTGGTCCTTACCGTGGCAATTATATAAAAAAAAAACTGGAATCTAAATTCACAATAGATCAAATTGAATGTATTAAAACACAACTCAGTAACACACCTTTCACACAAAACATTATTGTTCAACTTCCGAAAAGCACTTGCAACAACGAAACTTCCCATCACCGCACTGAATAGTGAATATCACAACTTACATTTGTAGTGTTACCAATACAAAAAAAAATTTACATTATTAATTTGTTACACTCAAGATGAAGTTCAGTAATAACATCACAATTCAATTAAAATTCATGTCTTGCATTTATTCTAATTTTTATTAATGTGTTAATATAGGTATTAATTTATAGTTTATCTGTATTGATTCATGAATTTATTTCGTATCCATGTAGGGTGGCATTGCTTAGATCTGTAGTTGTCTCCTGTGATCTACCCACTGTAAGTCACGTGTGTTTAAGTTAGGGTAGCTAGGTAAAATAATTCTATAAGTCACGGCCTTATAAATACCATGAGTGAACTTATTATTTGTCGTTTGTATAATTCTAGGCAATTATAGCAGAAGAATATTTTCCTCGGGGAATAAAAATGTTCTTGAATGTTACTGTTAATTCATTTTTAAGTTGTTTTCGTATTCTAAAATAAGTTACATAAAAATATATCACATTAGACCACTATTTTACGTACCTACACTGACCGCAAAAAGATGACACTCAAATAAGTTTAAATACCGTGAATGCGTATCGTCACTACAGAAGCACTTGAATGATTCTTATACTAAAAAAAAAAAAAACTGTTGGCCTCAAAAACTTTATAGTAAGAATCTTTTTATTTTATTTTAGTTGCAGCATTAAGTATAAAAATTATTGTTACAGTGTTTGTGAATGAAGAACATGGCGGTAGAAAAAAAATACAACCAGCGACCAGGCAACATGCGAGGAAGAAAAGGCGCTCGCGTAAAAAACAGATTAGCCACGAGATGAAAACTAAATTTCTTTGGCGCACACTAGCAGCATACGGCAACTTCTCAAAAGGTGGGTCGTGAAATCGCATGCGAAATATCTTCGTTCCGCAGCATCTGCGGAGAAATGATCTGGTGTACGAGTTGACCGTTATGGTCGAGCCCTTGCACGGGCTGGAAGACGAGTGTTCCAAACACACGGCGACTGCGACCCTTTATATTACTAGAAATAATTTTTTGAAGTGACAACGTCTAATAAATCTATGAACGCCGGCTGCACGCAAGAAAAAAGTGTCCCTATACGCACATTGTCCCGTTACGCTGTGTCCCGTTACGCTCATTGTACGCTTGCGCCGCATCTATATCTCTTCCACTCGATTGGAACAACCATCGATTTGACTTTTTCAAGGCACATTAAACTTGAAACACTCCCATTCGTTTCCTACTTTTCCTATCATCGTCCTATCCTTAACAGAATAACACAGATTGGAAGAAGTATGAAACATGTATAAAAGTTATGGTTAAAATAATCTATTCGTTAAAGTAATAAATATATTTCAATTAATGAGTGCAAATAAAAGTAATTTTATCAATAAAATTGAAGAGTTCATTTCATTCCTTCCTTGTATCCATACAAAATAGTGGTAATTCAATAAAAAATATTCAATTTTATTCATAAAAGTATGCAATAATTTCAATAATGTTTTGTTATTACATTTTCACGTTAAACTATCTTCCGTAAACCGACTTTACAGACAACCAATTTTTTTAAATCAGATGCTTGCCCAAGCTGAATCTTGCCGGGACGAAAAGGACAATGTGGCGTTGGTGAAATTGACCGGCATGCTGGCTGCAAGAACTCTCATCCAATTGGGTTGGAAAATGGTTTTTAAAATACGCGTGAGTATGTTATGTACTCCAATACCACAAGGAAATGATCAAAATTAAAATTTTATTTATTTTTCCCTTCAATCTGACACCGTGGTGTTAGCGAAATAAAACTTCATGAAGGCCCTGAAAAAAAAATCCCTTGTTTACAGTACAATTTACAAACCAACCAAGGCTCGCATTTTAACATACCATTCATCAATAACATTTAATTTTTTTTAACGTGCGGTGCGTGTGCCGTATCGTTAAGTTCGCGAATTTGTATAGCGACTACGAAGGGGATGAAAAAAAAAATACGTTAAGATTTAACTGCACTGAGTGTCCACTCTGTGCTGGAACTTTATTTGGTCCGTGGCGTGAAAGGCGAGCGAGCAGATGGTGATGTTTGAGGGGTGGTGTGGGGAAGGGAAGGAGAGTAAAAGGGAGTGGGGGTGGGGGTGGGATGACGCCAAAGAGGTTCCCCTTGTCCGGGCGCCAGAATGCAGATGAGCTTCCGGGGACCTAGCCGCCGGCCGGCGCCGAGGTCTTGGGCGACCCGGAAGGGGTGCCGAAGGGATGGGATTAGACGTCGCGAGGGGTGCACGGGGTTGGTTAGCGGGCGGCAGAGCGATCTTCGACGACCCTGTCCTGCTCCGAGCGGCGCATTACCAATGCAAATGCGTCCCCGCCGCGTTCACAAACACCTGGGATCGCGGCGGCAGCCCGCGCGCGCTCTCGCCGACGGAGGTCCCGCTGGCGTCTCGCCTCATGGTGATCGCGACGCCGACGGGCGTAATTGATTCCCGCCGGATGACGCCCTTCCGTCGAGCGCCATCTTGTCCTACCCCCCCCCCCCTTACCTTCCACCAGTCCTCGCCCTAACGCGGGGAGGCCGCTGTTGAAACGTGATTAAAACCAGACCCAGGTCCCGCAAACACCCTCCGTGTAGAGATCTACATAAACCCGCGTTGTTACTTGGAGAAGGGCTAGATTGCACACCATTATACGCGTTAATGTCATTCTCTTCAGCCCATGGAGCAAGAGCATGTATGTATAATCTGGATGATCACTAGACTAGTCGAGATTGCAATAATTCATGGATTCACTTCGCGATATGCTTGAATCCAAACTCGTTTACGTTCATTCTGCTTTAGTTATCGGACCGAAATTCAGCAAAAGGACTCTGAGCCAATGAAAAACCTTCAACGAAAGAAGTATCGAATTTACAAGCAACCGGTTGACAGGTGTCATGGGTTAGTAGCCAATGAGCAGGTGTTATTTTCCCAAGTACGTATTTGATCAAGGAGTCTATCCTAAGGTCTTGAAAGCGCGAAAATTTTCAGTAACTACTCAATAGCAGGATCATGCATACTTCGCGAAAGGATTACGAGAATAGCTGAAAGTTAAAGCACTTTAGCATCATCTGTTATTTGTGATTGGGCGAGTTTATTTCAGGTAAATTTCTACTGTTAAAACACTAATCACAATAGTTCATTGCGGAAGCAAACGCGTCGTAAGTGGCTCGGTCAAAATAACGCAACGACTTCTCTCGCAGACGGCCGCCAAGAGATGTCTTCAGCGGCTAGCCTCTGATTGGGCATCTCTTTGGTAGTGGGTTTCAGATTGTTCCAAAATACTCCTCATGAACTGTGAGACTATTACAAAATAAAGCCACGACATTTTCCGGTCTCCGGAAATTATATATTCCCGCGCTAGCGATTGTTCCTTTGTAATTGGCGATCGTCTGCAAAAGTATCCATTGCCCTATTTTACCAGACCATTCAGGACGCTTTAATTGCCTGCGCAATATGGTTACGATTAGTGTGCTCACTGTAGAAGCGTGACTGAAATAAACACAGACAATGTTACAAGGTTTTAACATGCAGCTGGTCTGAAAATCTTTTTTTGCGGGAGGTACACTGTTCTACTCGTGGGCAGTCCGCCGACACACTCCGAAGGACATGAGACCAAGACCAACAGATATTATACACCCAAACACACGTTCTCCGACCATGTGCCGGTGAAATGTGGCAGTGGCCAATCAACAAGAAACAGAATTGTATTGTGTGAAAGATTTTGGTGTCTGGGCTGTCACCAGAAAATAACGCAAAATTTTGCAAGACTCTACACTTGAGGTGAGATCGGCCAGTGGTTTTAGTGGAGGAATCAAGAAGATCTAAAACTGCCATCTTGGATCCAAAATGTTTTTGGTCATGCTCTGTATTTTTTTTAAATGGAACATAAATATTCATGTAAAATTACAGATATTAGAAAATTTGTATATTTACATGAAAACAACTGTATCACAACGAAATAGTGTTCACGGTAATACTGGGTTTGGATTCTGACCCGGGATTAGTGTTTTCCCAGTACCTCCAATAGTTTAAGTTATCTGTAAACTGTTTCTTGAATATCTTTTCAGTATTAGCTAGGCCACTTTATAGAAGCATGATAAAATGAAATAAAGTCTAATTAATTACAACCCGATTATTTTTTCTATGGTTTGAAAAAATTCTTTTGAATAAAACATCAATTAAAATATAAAACTATGCGTCAATTTAATTAGAAATACTGAGTATTATCTTGAAAAACGTATTTCATATATATGCAATAATAACCATAGCAACGTGTTTTACTAAGTTAAAATATATTTCTTGTAGTTTTACAAACTATCTTTTGGCAACTGGTTTCCAAAGGAATCTGTTGTAAAAGTACAGAAAGTTTTTTTTCTGTGTAGCGATTGATTATTGATTATTTTTGATCTCATTACGACCTGTCCCATGCGCCTCGTCATTATTCCACTATATGGAATTAACTTGGTTTAAGGGTTATCAGCGTCAACAAAATATTTCTGTGACGAATAAGCCATTTCGTCGGCTGTACAAAACTATTAATTTTAAACATAAAATTATTTGTATGGTCTGTATAAACAAAATATAAATTTCGGCTGCCACAGAACGATTTATTTTTTAGTATATATATGTTAATCTGGATGCCATTTGAAAGTAATATTTTCCCCTTATTTTTGCAGTAATAGTCAATAGGAAGTAACGAAAAACATTTTTACAAGCCAACGTGTATCGCTTTTGCTTAAGATATATAGTATTATTTTAGGGAACAATTTAACAAATTTATTTGTGAAGTAGTTACAAAATTATTTCCTTATACATTTATAAATACCTATAACAATAACAAATTTACAACACAATCCAGTGGGGTTTATAAAATGAATGGTGTATCCGAAAAAAGCAAACATTGTAGTCCTCAAATTATGATGAACAAGAAATTATGGCATACATTTTGTAAGTTACACAGATATGTGTTAATGTAAAAATGTTGACTTGTAAAGTAAAATATTTTTGCCACTAGATTTTCAACAATACCCATGTATAACGTGTAATATTTTTTGGTGAACATTTTCATTCAGTGCTTTTAACACAAGTCACTAGGTTTTTTATAATTAATGCTGGGTTTATGAAATTCGCAAGAAATGCAAGAGTGGAAGAACAAACAAAAAACTGCAAGAAAACAACGGTAGTTTATAAATCTCACAGCCTGTAAGACATCACCAACCTGAAATATAAAAACTGTAAAACTGTACAAAATATTTGCTACATCATATAATGTTAATCACGAACAGTCTGAAATTCTTGATATTTTCTCGAATCACAATTTGGGATAATTTTGCGATAGTTTGTTAAGTGAAAACGTATTGTGAGTGAGAACCATTAAATCGCGGTCTTCCATATGCATTACGTCTGCATCGTTTTTTAAACAATTCACACAAGTATAGAAGACCGAAACTTTTAATGAGGGCCAATGTTTGGTGTTAGGTTCTTCGCTTCTTGCGGGATTTACAAACTGGTGTTTGAAAACGTCATTACGTAACTTATTATGATTATTTTTTTTAGTGTTTCTTGTGCGTAACTCCGCTCCAAAAACGTTCGACTGCGTCCATAAATTTCAATACAGCTTGGTGATCGTATTTTACGTACCGTTGTGAAAATTCTCGTCACTTTTATGGACAACGAGCAACATTTTATTTTTATATCCGTGTTCCGGTCGTTCACAAGGCTTCCGCAAAACATAAAGTCCCTGTAAAAATTGAATTTATTCCAACCACCCTTCCCTGAAAAAAAAAACGTACGAAAGTTTCCCGTTTTGGATTTGTGTTATTGCAATAGTTCGAACGATACCAACGGGCGAGGTGTGTATTCTGTGAAATTGTTACGTCACAAAGTTGCCCAGGGGCGACGAAAACTAACAAATGAGAAATAACTTCACGCGTACGGTTCCCACAGCAGACGTTATATTTCAATTGTCTCTTAAAAAACATGGTTTGGTTTGTTGGGGAATTCGCGAGGGCAAATTAAAACAAACGCCCAGGGAAATGGAAGTGGATGTAAATCAAGCAAGTGTCCACGTATAGCTATAATAGGGTTCATATAAACATTCGGTAAAAGCCGAAGCAAAAGCATGTCATAAAAGTCATCGCAAAGTAAATGACTAAATTTTGTATGATTATATAGAGAAAACATTAAACTTATTTACAGGTCACGCAATGAGCCTCCAACACAAACCTGCTAAATAAAAAAAATATATATATTATTACTTACCTTAGTTTGTGATGTGTTTGTATTTTGGTACAGACTGTACAGTACATCAAGCTACCCCACCACGAGGAAAATGAACACACAGCGAATTCTCTCTTCCTCCCTAAATTTTTTGTACCGTAATAAGTGTCTCGTAACTCACTTCAAATTTACATAGCAAACATAATTTAAATAAATTTTTCCTTATCCGCTTATCCATGCCTTTTTAAGGCGAAGTTTCATTTCCTCTACAAGTTTGTGTTATTATATTCAAGTATTTAATACAGGTATGATGTTGGCCCAGGTTATATGGCAAGGCTTATTTATTTCCCCCCCCCCTCCTTTTCTGGATATGAGTTTTCCAATGTTGTTAAGTTGTTTTTTGTTTGTGTTCAAAAGTGTACCAAATAATCTTGCATTTTACGGCTCTTAATAGCTCGTTATAAAAAAATCCATAAATAAAATAGTTACATAAGCAAACTGGTTAAGTTTTGATTTACAGCAGCCTAAATAAAGAAAAAAATAAATAGGGTGTCTATGACTTTTGAACTATTATATATTATTCTTGTTAGCAAATCATATGCCTAAGGAAATTTCCAAGTTAAAAAAAAAACTTTTCGTTTGTCTGTCTATCTGTCTGTACGAAATGACCGAACTTAAACACGCCTGACGGCGTTGACTTTAAATTAAAAAAAAAAAAACATTTTAGATACATCAGGAATATTTTGGTCTTTATTTTAATGTGGTATCTTAAACGGTTCAGAGGGTATGAAAAAAAATCATATTATCTACTATTATACTAGATATGCGAAATGAGATAAAGTTTACGTACCAAGGATGTCAACTAAATCCCAAAAACTACACGGAAAACCATTTTTGTACTTTTACAAAAGATTCCTTTGGAAACCAGTTGCCAGGAAATAAATTTTAATACTACAAGAAAAAATACTGTAAATTTTTACAACACATTCATTGCTATGGTTGATACGCTATGCCGTTGAGTTCGTTGTTCATCGAGAACGTCGGAGGTTGATCGGTTCTGGGACTGAGTTTGTCTCAAGGTTTAAATTTTCAAAACCAGTAAATCAGGAAACATTTTTGCGTACTTATTTGAATGTTATTTACATATATCTATATCTCTTGTTCAAATTAAGTTAACGATAATTTTATAAATCAGAGTAAATACTTCTCATATAAGTGATTTTAACTGATGTTTAAACATACTGACATTTTAATATTAAGTGTTTTTATAAAGAATTTAGAAGTTACTAAGTTTAATTTTGAAGTTAATTTTCTTTCAACATGTGCTTTGCTTTGATCCATTTTCTCAACTTGTTGTTATATTATTCCCAGAAGTCCAGCTACTACCGCTGAGCAACGAGCCTTGAGGATTTGTAATTTGAATTTTAGAGTAAATATTCAGATTCAAAGAATTGTGTGATTTAATTTTAGAGTCCTTGTAAGTTTTTATGCTTGAGTTTTGTGAATCTAATTCTGACTTTTTTTATTCATAGTCCATAACCACGTAATTCATTCGTATCCTTTTGTATTATGACAGATATAACATTAATTTTGACATCAATTTACAATCGTTATTAATTTGACAGTGTAGCAATTGTAAATTTTGTGATTTTAACGTGGATCTTATTCAAGTATTTTTATTTACTACGGCGCTTAACATTAACTATTTTACATATAATTTTACTACGAGAATTAAACGGTTTTATATCACACATCAAATAATACTCGATACTTGTTTCTTGTCGCAGGTAAGATCGGGTTGGTTAGTAACTCCCGTCATAGAGCTGACATGTGTATGTAGTAATCACACAACTGAGATAAAACCAAAGACGCCATCTAGGATTAAAGCTTTTAATGATCTTCAAATTTGCATTTATTTAACCAATACAAAGGCAATATGATGTGGAAGATAATAACACAGATCATGGATTTTTAAGACAATAACGTGAATGAGGCATCAGCAATGCAGTAGCCATTACCACGTAGACGAATGAAGTGTCAACAATGCAATAGCCGTTGCCATGGTGGCGAAGAATTCATCAACAATGCTACGGCCGTTGCCATTTTAAATAAAAAGTAGAAAGTCGTTAAAATAAAGAAACTAAAAAAACTAGGAGTAATTTCAATAAATCTCTTCAAGGAGCATTTCGCGTACCAAATTACACTTTTCTAGTCCTCGCCGTCTCAGCGCTAGGCTGACAACAGATAGACATACTCTATAATTTTTTAATTATAGATTCTAATAATAATTTTTTTATATTTTCTACCTAAATAAACTGTGTGAATCAAATCGGCCAAATGAAGTCTCAACAGAGATAGTTCACAACACCGAATAAAAAAATTATGTTCTTTTAAAAAAAGATTCTTTTGGAAACCAGTTGCCAAGAAACAGTTTGTAATACTACAAGAAATATAGTGTAAAATTGTGCAAAACGTGGCTGTGGTTATTGATGTATAAATGAAATATGTTTCTCGAGTTAATACTCTGTATATCTTACGACATTTGGCGCATTATTTTATATTTTAATTTACTTTCCATTCCAGCATAATTTTCTTAGACTATGTCAAATATAATAGAATATTCAATTATTGGTCTTTATTTTGTTTTATTATGCTTATTAATGTGCGCAGTTAATACTGAGCAGCTATTCAGGGAACTGTTTACAAATAACTTATACTATTGGAGGTATTGGGACAACACAAAGCATTTAGCCCGGGTAACAATCCGAACCGAGTACTACTCTGAACACTATTTTGTAGTGATGCAGTTCTTTTCTTGTAAATGTACAAATTTACAAATAGTTGCAAATTTAGAATTAATATTTCTGTTCAATTTACAAAAAAAAAACTTACCTAATATTTTTTTTGTTTGCTGTGTCTACATATTATGGATGTAATAATTTTTCGATTCTCTCTTGTAGTTCCAGTAACTGCTGTATTTTGACAAGAGCATCATTGAAAGGTTGGTAGGAAAGTGAAGAATATATGCTCGATAATTTTGCAAGTTTTCATGACTCCTGTTTTGGAGTTTGGTGTGCACGTTCTTTTGATCGTTCAGGCACGAGATCTTTCAATGTTGATTCATTTCATTCCTTCCATACATGCATCAGCACTCTTCAGAATTACAAAGCTTATATGAAGTCAGTTCATCTTAAAACGCAACAATTACAACATACTTCTTGTAAGCCTATGACAACAATTTTATAACTCCGGTTATTGATACGTAGAGTTCAATTGGAGGCTGTAGACTGAGTTTCGTTTTACACACACTAACTAGCGCGGTGCATTCATGGAGATATTAGTCCATTAGTTCCAAGTGTGTGATAAAGAAACACCATTTCAGGTGTTATTCACATATAAGTAATAAACGGGAACTGTTACAATTAATTTTTTTTTATTAATCAGACCAGGCGAAAACACTAACGATTTACGGCACAATTCTCGTTTCCCCCCCCCCCCCCCCCCGGGAATCAATATAAAAAGTTTTAAAGTATTCTTTTAGTTAAATTGATTCTGCGGTTCTGCTTGACAATCTTAAATTATTTTTGATTCATTAAAACAAGCGAAACCGTATAAAACAAGCATAGAGATTTTGTATGTCGTAAATAAAAAATTCAATGTTCAAATAGTATAAAAATTTTATAACCCAGGGCTTTTATTTTCACACAGTTTTAAAATGTTCTTTTATTTGTACAGTTTTACAAATACGCAAAGCATATGTTTATAAACATACACAAGCAATAAAATTAATCAGCTTACAATAACAAAAAATGCTATTGTATACGAAGAACGTTTAACAAGCGTTCTAGCTTGACAGACTTCAAAGACATCACCAGAAGAGTGGGAATAAAAAAAAAGGACACAATCACTTTTTCGCAAAATGAGTTTGTGATTCGTGTTTTTTTTTCTGTTTTAAAAGGGGGAGTTCACATGATATATTCGCCCCAATCCAAGCATAATAAAGATGACTAGAAGGTTTTTTTTACCAACCTTCCTTTCGAAAAGTGCTGCACTACTCACTTTATCTTTTTTTTTTATTCGTTTCGCGCGCGCGGCCATATCGCATCTGATTGGTCGGGGTGAAGCGGCAGGGGGTGGCGCCTCGTCGCTTCGAGACGCACACGAGTTTTCTTATAAAATTGGAATAATTTTTCATTCGCGACAAGTCCGCGTGTGGGGGGTTGCCTGGGGAAGGGGGGGAAAGTGGAGGGGTGGGGGCGGTACGTGGCAGGTTTAGCGCCGCTGGAATAAGTAATCGGCAGCGGAGGGTTGGGAAGGGGTGAGGGAAGGGGGAAGGGGGTGAAATGGCGGCATCTATATGCGTTCCGGCGCGTGGCCGCGGAAAGAAATGGGTGTTATTTCTTCCGAAGGAATCATATGGGCGCAAGTGTTACGGGAAATGGTGTCGTTCTGGGTTCGTGTGTGGCTTCAGGGACATCCCAGACATGCGTCCTAAAAAAAAAAAAAAAAAAGTAAAATTGAACTTGGGTGCACTTGCGCGCTTTATTTAAAACGAATATATACATATATTTTTCTACCAACCTTTGTAGAAATATGTACAAAGTAACTCGCACAGAAAAACGACCTACAAATTTAATTGTACCACATCATTCAGTGTTCACTAACAACGTTAAAACAACTAATCATTTCTTACATTAGCAATATAATTCGATAAAAAATATTTAAGAATATTATTTTGTGTGATTAAAAAAAAGATTTTGTATTAACAGAAAGAATATTTAGTAAAAAACTTTCTTCAGCCGTATTTTTTTAATAACATCGTTTATATATAGAGTTTAAATCTTTCGGGGTCATATTAAAAACGGCAAGTGCCAAGGTAATGTTTGGCAAGACAAAAAAAACGATATCATATACATAAAAGTTTTTTTTTATAAATTGTAGTGCAAAGTTCAATAGGGTGTGGCATTCTGTTTTTTTCTACCTAAAGGCATGGAACTGATAAACACGTAACGTACAGAAGATATTTTATATGTTTTCCTTCTGCTTAAAATCTATTTTCCTTCTCCCTTCAAATTGGTAAATGAGAAAAAAAATAGTTTGAGAGGTATAAAGTACTTAAATTATTTTGACCCTGAAAATATTTAGATTATGACCAAAATCCTTTAACCAAAAAGCCTCATTTGGCATCCTAACCACAACTCAGACGTTTCAGGGTTCATGCCTTATCAAACTTTGTGACATTACATAATAAATTTAATTTAAATATGAAGTAAGTGTTTGTTGAAATTTATTTTCATTGTATGTGCATCTAATGTCTAAACGGTGTTACATGTGATATAATTTTATTTTTATGTATTTCAATTAATAATCTTTTTAGAAGCACTCAAGACCCTAAGTTGAATTTTTTTTCCAATTTCTACCAAAGTTTGTCGGTCTAATCCAGACTCAACCCGTAAAGTTAACATGCATAGGCTATATGCCACCAATGACATTTTATGCGTGCCCGTAGTCCTTGTAAAATCTAAACTGCGAACAAAATAATAACCACATATAAATCAAGTAATGGAACAAATAATTACTTATTTCGAAAAAATACCGACGGGAATGAAAGGGTGGATATCGTGTACATCGGCAGACACGGAATATGTTTTTTGCAGCGAGGCCAGTTATATTTATTTGCGAGCGCGCAAGCGAGCCTAATTGCGATGCGGCGCCGCACTCCGTAGTGATTAGCGCGCGGGCAGACGGACGAGCGGACGGACAGACGGACGGACAGACATGTCGTCGGGCACGCGGTACCGCTCCCCCCCTCCTCCCCCTTCTCCTTGATGGACGCCAACACGCGCAGCGCCGGGCGCCTTCTGTCCGCCTGCGGCGTAATTAACCTGCTCCCACGCTAATGGCCGGCGTGCATAATTAACTCACCCGCACGATCGCAGTCACTCACTATCTCTCTCTCCATCCCTCAACCCCACCACACTCTCCGCATCACCTTACAACTCGCACGGCGGGCTACCCCCGCACCACCAAAGCCGCGACAACGCCGGGGTTCTGGTTTCGAGCACCGTGCAAGGCGTGGTCGTGAATTCTCATCCGTCTGTGATTGGTTAGCTGAGTGAGGTACGGGGCTGAGGCGGTGACTATGCTGGGTTGGTTGTTACCGAAGCTCTCATTCCCTCCTGATCAACAAAAGTGAGCGATCCCTAGCAGTTATGTTCTTTCAAAAATCTCTGGAATGTATTACAAAAGAACTGTCAATGTTAGTCCCGCCCTACCCTATTAAGACGCACATGTGGGAGGGGAACGTGATGACTCCGGCCGTAAGGTCGAAATAATCCGTGATCGGTCAACTGACACGTTGATGTCAACAGAAAACTCTTAAAACGTTGCACACGTATAGGCCTACGGTTTGCAGAGCTTCAGAAGAAACCACGCGATTATTAAAAACTGCTCAAGATATCAATCAGAGCTCTGTCTGTCTGTTTACGGAAAAACACTTAAGAATGCACCGAGACGCGGATGGGTAGTTCTGTTCACGTATTTCGTTTATGAACTGCACCAGCATTCCTGCTCAGTACGAGAGGAACCGCAGGTAAGGACCACTGGCTCACGCACTCAGTAGAACGACCGGTGGTGCGAAGCTACCATCAGTGGGAATAGGCCTGAACGGCTCTAAGGCAGTACCCTTCCGAGAAGAAAAATAATTAAGATTTCCTGAGCCGGAACGCTGAATATGACTATACTTGGTGGTTTCGTATGTGTCACGGCCACACTCTTAAGCCCTTTTTGAGCCACCAGAGGATTCATCTGGCACAACGTCCCTTTGTTTCCGGTGGTCATTCATGGGTATAGTAGGTGTATTGGGACACGAATGGTCTGCTTGTTTTCCAATAATAAGTTTAAGACATGAAAAACCCGGTAAAGGTTCTTGAAATCTTTCAAGTACCACGCCTTTATCGTCATTTCTCCGGCATATAACATAATGGTTACAGCTCATATCTCACGGTTTCCCCGTGCACGACTGAAAGACTGCGCGCCCGTACACAGCCCTGCTTTCAGATGCGATGCCGCGCCAGAAACACCAGCGAGCGTCGCACTTTTCATCATCCAGCCTCACCAACACAGACGCATCCCTGATTGAGGCGAGCCGCTTGTGAACCTCGCACGAAGGTTTGCCTCCTGCATTCGTGTGCTTTGTTTTGTGATTGGCCGGCCGCGGCAACGACCGCCGCGAAGCCCCAACCCCCCCCCCCCCCTCCCTTCTCAACAGCTCTGGACTCGTGCCGGCCGAGGCGGGGTCCAGGTAAAACCCGCGCAGACACGGGGAAATCCGCAGCCGGTCGCTGCACGGTGCAGATATGGCGTGCATTAAAGCTGGCAGGAGGGGTGGGAGGAACTTGGATCATGCTTCTAGTGTTCAAGTACTATCCACGCTGGGTCTAGTGTCCAGGTCCTGACCCCCACAAGGGTGGGGCTGGGTGGACCCCTGGGTCCAGGAGGGGCCCCGGGCCCGATTAATTTTAAATGTTTAACTATTATAATTTTTTACAAATTAGAAAAAAAAAATATTGAATATTTTATAAATAAAGCTTAGTTTGGACTTATAAAATAGTAACATGTATTTTCAGGTTGAATAACAATCTAAAAAGAGTGTAGGTAAGACATAACCATGCAATTATAATGCAGCACGTGACTGTAAAATTGTGGGGGAAGGGGGGAGGGCGTCTCCGATCCTGGGTCCAGGGCCCGTAATCGAATGTGGAGGCCAAGGTCCAGGACGGTGTCTGCGGGACTGATGCTGGGCGACCACTGTCTCGCCGATCAGCTGACAGTCAGCTTCCGTGTAAACAGAGATCATGCACGTCAACATTGCGAAGTTTAAAACATCTATATCATTTTGAAAGCTTTTGTTTAGTAAAATTCATGGTCCATTATCGCTGACGGGGGGGGGGGGGGGGGGGGGGTGACTAATCTAAACAAGTATTGTCTAAAAATATATATTTTTAATTTAAAATACTAAACTCTAGCAAGAACCTAGTATGTGCTGCAATGCCACTTGTAACCCTTCTTCCTCCTTAATTGGAAGAGGGGTTGCGTCCCCGACTCACTCTGGGCGCGAAGGGAAAAAATAAATATTAAAACCAGGCATAAAAAGCTAAACAATATAAATTCCCCACACCACTGCCCAGGGGTCAGGCCAAAAAAATTCAAAGGATATAATAGTAGAGTAACCATTAAACAAACAAGAGGCAAGACTTTGGACGTATGTTATTAAAAAATAGAAATTTGCAAAAATAATTTTTACTATACATAACCATACAAGCTTAGTTACAAAAGCTGACGTTAATAATGGCAGCATCTTATCCCCATTTGCGATACTAACAATAACCTTTAAAAAATCGTAAAAATATAAATACTGATAACAACAAGTATAAAAATATATAAGGGCGTGAGGCGTGGCCACTATAAAATATCAAAATTTACTGACTGCCCTAATACCAAAAATCAAACAAGACAATCAATACAAATATATAAAAATATATAAAAAAATATTACAATAATAAAACTGAAGTACAAAAAATTATTTAAATAAAGTTCTTAAACTCTCAATCAACGGTTTAGTCTTTCTTCAGATGTTCGTTGCTAAAGACTTGCCAAAAAAAACAAAGTTAATATCCTAGGCGTGCGCTGGCTTCCTGACCTTCCTCACCAACTCCAGAGTCTAATGCCACGCCGGGCCATAGGTACGAATTCACAAAGGCGTGAACGATGATCAAAAAAAAATTATCTTATTTTTAAGGGAAATGTAGCAAAAACTCTTCACGTAACATAACTATGTTACCACAGAAGTATTTATCATATACTTCAAACAAAGTCTTACTTCTTTATTAACTTGCCAATGATTTCATAAAAACGTAGAATGGCCGCACCAACCAACCAACATCAGGCTGCGCATGTAGTCCAATACCGATCGCATACATTTAATTATACTGCACAAGCTGATATATTAGCTAAATGCAACTTTAAGTATGCAAATTCCGAAGACAAAGTCTCAAAAACAAATTGCAAAATGTTCGTTTCTTCCAAACTTATACTTTTATTACAACTACAGGCAAACGGGCGACCTTTTTAAAAAATCCCACACTGGAACAACGTGTGAAACAAATGGGCCTCTTCACCAAACTGGCTAATAAAAGTTCCGTCCAAATAAAATTTAGTATGGGAAAATACACAGTTCACTAGGTTTGCCAAAAACCAGTGCAGCACCACGAGGGTAAAAATCAAAATTGCGGCCTCTCTTTACCTTGATTTCTTCTGTACCACAGGACAATCCATTTGCCCTGTCACCCATCGTGGAGCCTCCATCCAAATACTCTTCGTCGCCCGTTGCCGTCCGGCATACCAGTCCGCGCCGTCACATGGCTCTGTCCTCGACGGTCGCTCGGCACAAACTCTCTCGCCGGCCCAGCTGATTTTTTCTTCCCGGCAAGCCGAATGTCTGACGTCATCAGCCAACCGCCGGGCGCTCACCAAGTGGTATTTACGTGAAACACAATCGATATTCTTAAACTCATAATCGATAGCTACCAAACGGCGTATAACTAATTAACAGAAACAAATATAATTAAAAAAAATTTACAGATAAATTAACATTAATTAAAAAAGGCGTAAAAATACGTGAAATAAAAAACCATATAAAACTAGAGACCAGCAACAAAAATAAATTACAAGTAAAAATGTGGCCCTGCCGGCCACAACCTCCGCCTTGAACAAAAAAAAAATTTAAACAGCAACCTTAAAAAACTAAAACGTCAAAAAAAAAACCTTGGACTTGGAGACAAAGTATTCTCAAAAACTTCTAATCCAACAAACCAGCCCAAACTCAAACAAACAAACCTGCAACAAGGAAAACTTGCCTCCAAAGCCTCAGTCAAAATTTCAACGCTCAAAAAAAAAAAAAAAAAAACAAGAGAAGGATTTTCCAACAAGTAACGGAAAAGACAAACTAAACTCACAAACCGAACAAACGGGATCTAAGTATGCCAAAACAAAACAAACAAGCTCCAAAGTCAAGACCGAAACGTATTAGACAAAACCTTCTCTCTCAAAATAATCAATAACTAAAGGTTGCAAACTAAAGCAAAGAACTATAAAAACAATAACCTCACAGGAAAAAAATCAAAACCATCACTGGAAATCTAAAAGACCACTAAAATTCCTGGTGCTGATCCTGCTCCCGCAGCTTGCAAATTAGCGTAAACCTGTTCTTTGGGAAGTTTATAAATCCAAGAAACTGCCATTATTAAAAAAATCAAAAAAGTCAGCAAAATCGCAAAAGTCCAAAGTCTCTGCCAAGCAGAGTGGCGCAGGTTGTAACCCTTCTTCCTCCTTAATTGGAAGAGGGGTTGCGTCCCCGACTCACTCTGGGCGCGAAGGGAAAAAATAAATATTAAAACCAGGCATAAAAAGCTAAACAATATAAATTCCCCACACCACTGCCCAGGGGTCAGGCCAAAAAAATTCAAAGGATATAATAGTAGAGTAACCATTAAACAAACAAGAGGCAAGACTTTGGACGTATGTTATTAAAAAATAGAAATTTGCAAAAATAATTTTTACTATACATAACCATACAAGCTTAGTTACAAAAGCTGACGTTAATAATGGCAGCATCTTATCCCCATTTGCGATACTAACAATAACCTTTAAAAAATCGTAAAAATATAAATACTGATAACAACAAGTATAAAAATATATAAGGGCGTGAGGCGTGGCCACTATAAAATATCAAAATTTACTGACTGCCCTAATACCAAAAATCAAACAAGACAATCAATACAAATATATAAAAATATATAAAAAAATATTACAATAATAAAACTGAAGTACAAAAAATTATTTAAATAAAGTTCTTAAACTCTCAATCAACGGTTTAGTCTTTCTTCAGATGTTCGTTGCTAAAGACTTGCCAAAAAAAACAAAGTTAATATCCTAGGCGTGCGCTGGCTTCCTGACCTTCCTCACCAACTCCAGAGTCTAATGCCACGCCGGGCCATAGGTACGAATTCACAAAGGCGTGAACGATGATCAAAAAAAAATTATCTTATTTTTAAGGGAAATGTAGCAAAAACTCTTCACGTAACATAACTATGTTACCACAGAAGTATTTATCATATACTTCAAACAAAGTCTTACTTCTTTATTAACTTGCCAATGATTTCATAAAAACGTAGAATGGCCGCACCAACCAACCAACATCAGGCTGCGCATGTAGTCCAATACCGATCGCATACATTTAATTATACTGCACAAGCTGATATATTAGCTAAATGCAACTTTAAGTATGCAAATTCCGAAGACAAAGTCTCAAAAACAAATTGCAAAATGTTCGTTTCTTCCAAACTTATGCTTTTATTACAACTACAGGCAAACGGGCGACCTTTTTAAAAAATCCCACACTGGAACAACGTGTGAAACAAATGGGCCTCTTCACCAAACTGGCTAATAAAAGTTCCGTCCAAATAAAATTTAGTATGGGAAAATACACAGTTCACTAGGTTTGCCAAAAACCAGTGCAGCACCACGAGGGTAAAAATCAAAATTGCGGCCTCTCTTTACCTTGATTTCTTCTGTACCACAGGACAATCCATTTGCCCTGTCACCCATCGTGGAGCCTCCATCCAAATACTCTTCGTCGCCCGTTGCCGTCCGGCATACCAGTCCGCGCCGTCACATGGCTCTGTCCTCGACGGTCGCTCGGCACAAACTCTCTCGCCGGCCCAGCTGATTTTTTCTTCCCGGCAAGCCGAATGTCTGACGTCATCAGCCAACCGCCGGGCGCTCACCAAGTGGTATTTACGTGAAACACAATCGATATTCTTAAACTCATAATCGATAGCTACCAAACGGCGTATAACTAATTAACAGAAACAAATATAATTAAAAAAAATTTACAGATAAATTAACATTAATTAAAAAAGGCGTAAAAATACGTGAAATAAAAAACCATATAAAACTAGAGACCAGCAACAAAAATAAATTACAAGTAAAAATGTGGCCCTGCCGGCCACACACTTAAAGAAAGTATTTGTGTTATGGTTCTGTTTATTGAAGTGCTTTTTGGTACACAATATGTATATATAAACACCTTCACCCCCCCCCCCCTCCACGGCTGCTGAGTACACGAACAATCCATAAGGTTTTCCGACGCGTTAGCAGGCCACACGCAGCTGTTAAAGTGAGAAGCATGGATTTTCCAAATTTAGTCCATACTTTATATTTATACATAAATACACTAAGTTATATATTATATAATATAACGCACGCCGAAAAACCGCCAACTGCCGCTAAACTACATGAAACTAGGGGGTTGTAAGGCGCCTAGAGGACTCGTTGAAAAATGATAAATACAACAAACACTAATTTTAATTTATATGTATTTTTTAATTTAATGATTTAGTAAGTCTAACGCATTCCATATTTCTATTTAAATATATATAAAACACTTTTTACTATTTTTTTTCAGATTATAATCAGAGAAAGTTAAAAATCACGTTTCTTTCCTTCTAATTTTCGAATGAAATTTGGCTATCCCCAATCTCACCTTCACCCCCGGGGCATTGGGAGAATAGCCTTGTTTCGAACACTCGAGATTTTTTTTTTGGAACCCTCACACCCTCTTGCGAACGTAAATAACGGCCACCGCATATTCCGTAACACAAAGCGAGTGTATTTGTACACGGTCCTATTATCTCGGCAGCAGCGGCGCGCGCGCCCGTCTCCCCACCTGCCGCCCCTGGGCCCTGACACGTCAACACGCAAACACGATCTAAATAACGCGAACAGCTATCCGCTTTACCTCTCGCCCTCCCTCTATCGCTCTCTTTCTCTCTCTTTGCCCCGCGCCGGCAAAACCCGGTCAACAGCACTCGGGCCAGCCTGGCAGTTCCCCCTCTTCAACCAACACTATCCCCCCCCTCCCCACTGCCGCGGCCGAACAAAACATTTCGCGAAATGAACATCTCCATTCAAGGGCGCCGCCATTAATTTCGTTCGTCCCGGTCCGCAGTGGCTCGGGCTTTTGCCGCGGTCGGCTCCGGCGGCCGACGCAACGTCACGCAACAACTCCCGCGCTGAGTTAAACTTTCATTTATTCATTTGAACTTACGTATTATTTGAGAATTGATAAATTTCATAATCATTTTTGAAATCATTATTCTCTAGGCGCGTTATATAAAAAAATAAATTATGAGGGTGAATTTTTACGATGTGCGCGCACCATGCAGCGGAAATTTCACAGTATGAAAAAAAAATATTCTACTTTAATTATTCATATTAAATACTGGTTCATAATATTAAAAATACATTGATTTATTATGAATATCATTGATATAAAGTGTGTCTATAAACATTTTCAAGTGTATTTAGCTAAGATAGGTTATGTTCCCGTATGTATAACGACGTCAGGTTACTTGTAAGCTTACGTCGTCGCTGGCAGGGAGTTTATGTGGAAGGTTTAGTAGTCTCCTGGCCGTTTTCATGGGAGTGTTGTGATGTTATATTCCCGTATGCATAATTTATTTTCATTAGAAATTATTAAATTATTTTTTAATAAATAATTATTAATAATAAATTAAGATAAACATCAAGTTTATTAACTTTTTCACTATTAATTAAAATTTATCTCCAGTGTATTACTAATTTGAATTATTTTTTATGCGTGTTTATATTAATAAAGAATACTGAGTATTTATTTAAATTGTTTGATTTGATTGAATTTATACTTTATCAAGCGTATAAATAATATCACTTCAGTTGTTTTTATTATTTGAATGGAAATTAAAGAATTAAAGTTATGTTTGAAGTGGTTTTATTTGATTGAATTTATAGTTTACCAACCGTATACATTTAATATGTCTTCAGTCATTTTATTATTTTATTTATATGAATTATTTGCATGCAACATTAAAGTAATTTTTTAATTACACTAAGTAATAATAACTTCTAACTAGCTTACATAAGTTCACGTACCTATTTTTTTTAACATTCTATGTTACGTTTTACATAGATTACGTCATGCACATGAAATGCTTTTAATTTTGACAATTTTCAAAAGTTGTTTCAATTGTTTATGAATCATTCTTTCACTGTTTGTACACAGCTTCATGTGGTAGCCAGTGTTTGTTAAATAAACCTAATAATGTTGCCAAACAATTGACGGTTGAGAAACTGTCAAATTTTGTCGTTACAGGATGAGGACATTATATTATATGCAGCAGCAACATCTGCAGTCGTTTTCACCCTTGTAAACTGACGAAATATTCGAAATGGAAACTTTTTATTATAACAATAAAGCTTTCACGCATATTATCCCAGGCAAATTGTGTCGAAAAACGGCCTCTCGTTACAAAAAAAAATTGCAGTAGTCGGTTGTATTATTTTTCTCTATGATTTTTTGGATGCTGAATCAGAATCTGTAGCCATTCAACCAAATTTACTGGTGCATTTTGAGATATTAGCATATATTTAGCACTTTTGTTTTGTTTTTCGCTTATAATTTCAAAATTATGTGTGTTAGTGAAAACACATATACTTACACATTAAAAATAATGTATTGAAAAAAAGGACACATTTGATAATAGAAAACTTTTAATTTTATTATTGTATTTGGTTTTATTATATAAACATAAATCTTAGGATTCTTTAATAAATTCGCCATTTGGAAGTAGGCATAAGCAATTTTCATACATAGTGACTCCTAACCAAGTGGAAAACATGAAGGAATTGTTAACTGACGTTATTTGAATGAATACCCGCCTTTGTCGAACAAGTTCAACTGCACCGCTTTCTGATGGTAACGCATTCCGCCGCACTCATGTGAACTCCGCGCGTTGCGCCTCCCACCCGCGTGTGCTCGGCGGCAACTAATCAACGTGCAGTTCTGCGAGCGGCCTGCTTCACATTGGCGCGTTGTTGCGCATCGTTATAACTCCACACGTGTTGCGGCTACCTCCCGCGTTGATGATTTTTTTTTAAATTCAAAATAACGCAAGTCATCAGCTCTCTTGTTTATTACACTTTTTTTCAGGAATCACCTCGTATAAAAATAATTCGTATTGAAAAGAGCTGTTTTGTAGAGAACTTAGAAGTGTCCAGGTTGATAACATCTGTATATTAACGAACAAAATACGTCCATGCTTTTGTAAAAGCTAAATGCTTGAAGTTTGAATACCCATTTGTCACAAAATTTCGGATGAACTGTTTAATCAAGTTTAATAAATAACCTGTAGCACAAAACACATACTCTTGCACAGAAGTATTAAATAGTTTGAAAAAAAAATATTTAATTCCAGAATAAGGTTATGACATAAAAACTGCGTTTCTTAAAACTAAACTTCCGAACCAAAGAGAACATAGCAGTGCAGATCAGTATGAAAATAATCCTACACACGAATTTCCTTCAAGAGTGGTCACAAAAAAGCATTTGAAGTTTACCCAATTTCATCAAAGTTTACATATTGCGTTTCTAAACGTATGCATTGGGATGAAACATTAATTGATAATTAAGTGATTTTTGTTGTTTCACAAAAAAAAAATAACATATGGATCCAATTTTTGTTTGATGTTCAATTTTACCCCAATGCAGACAGTCCCAAGTCCAAAACTACCTACACCTAATTGAATCATTCATAAAAAAATTAGGAGCTAGATGATTGAAAAAAAATTACGTAAATGTTTTACATAAGTCTCGAAATTTCATTTAAATTTTAGTGCATGAAAATAATTCCACGTTTAATGACTTAAGTTTACTTATATATATTTTTAAGGTGTTCTATTTAATTTAAATTATTTAAAAATAATTATGGTGTCATGTTACTCAATTTCTGTAGCTTATGCGTGCACTATAAAATGTATGAACTCAATTCCGGGAACCAGCAGTTACTTCAGATTATTGTTACGAGATGTGGAAGTTCCGGGATCCGAGGTAGGTAAAGACGTGAGAAAACCGAGAGAGGATACATTGTCTCTGTTGTAGGAAGTATCGTAAACTTTTCTCGGGACTGAAGGGTTCTTGTGGCTGGTGAGTTTATATTGTTTTTCTTCCCCTTTTCCTGGACCCCCAACTCACGTAAATCCTTTACCTCTACCCACTACTCTCCCTGGATGGAGAGAGAGTGCTTTACGCGAGGGGCCGTTATAACTTTAACCTGCAACTTCCCCCTCAGGATTTTGCGTGCTTCTCGCAGTAAATGAATAAAGTTGCTCATTTCCCGCAATTTCTTAAATCTCATTTGCATATCTGGTGCTTGGATTCCTCCGTGCATTCTTTTACTTCAAATTTTTTTTCATAAGTAAAATAATGATAATTTATTGATTTTTTAAGTACTGTGTTACATATTCAATTTGAAAACCTAATTTTATGAAAATATACACTAAAATTGCGTTAGGATGAACAGAAAACTGAACGAATTGCTGCAAATGAACGACGACACATTGACTATTTTGCTGTAGATATAAATAAAATTTAGAATTTTAATGTTTTTTTATCATGTTCTGAATATGATATCAAAATGGAAAAATGAAATGGTCGAAGATATACGGAATGCAAAAAAAAAAAAATATATATATATCAGATATTTTTTTTTTACTGTGGTATAGTGAGTGGTTGTTGGTGGTCAAGGGCAACAACTTCGTGATAAAATTAATCAGGTGAATGCCGAAGCGGGTTGATGAGAAAGGGTGGATGGAGAAGGGTGGGGGTAGGGGGCGGAACCCTGCAGTTTGCCGCGTCGCTGTAGCGCAGACAATAGCCGCGGCCCGAAACACGACCGTCACGTATTTAACGGCGCTGTTAATAGCGTGCGTCGCGGCGACACGAGGAGTTGACACAGCACGCGCGCCGCCCCGCGCTCATAATACGCGTCCCCACCTGAGACAAAGTGTTGTTACGCTACGTGCTGGCCCCCTTACGCGCCTTCTCCCGACGAACAGCTGCTTTCGTCGACCTGCACGCGAATCCATCACCGCACTCAATAAAAACTTAGCGAGGAAAAAGGTATGCTAGGGTACTTTTTTTCCCCCCAATAACGATGCCGTTTTTAATTTACAGCAAAAATTTAAGTGCAGCTAGAGACCGCCAAAATTTCGCTGTTTCAATGATTTTCAGGATAGACAAACACAGTTCCAAGTATTGTCGGGGGAGATAACGCCTGTTCATCACCTGGCATTCGATACTTCTGTGGTTGAGGGCTTCCTACCTCAGGCCAACAGGCCACAGGGACCACGCAAGAGTAGCCCACGAGGTCATCCTACCCCATTGCCCAACTACTTCTGCAAGTACCTGGCATAGGCGAACCGCTATAGCTATGTGCCTTTGCAAGACCACCAGCAAAACTATGAGCTCGACTTCCCTGTCTTGGCCAATAACCCCAGGCCACGCGTGGGCAGTACCAGCTCCAGCCCAAACCACATCTCAAGAAGCACCCAACTGGACATATAATCTCCAAGGGTGCTTCCCTCACAAAACAGCCAGCACAAGATAAGCTGATGTGTTTACCAATTTCGTGCCGAACACCACAACACAGAAGTGGACGACTACCATCCCCCCCCCCCCCCTCCGGTTTCCACCCACCCACCCACAGATTATTCCGACCTTTCGGCCGGCATTCTCACGTTACCCTCCCACATATGCGCCCTAATAGGGTAGGGTGGGAGTAATGTTCCAGTTCGCTTTTTATAAAATTCCAGAGCTTTAAGAAAAACAGAACTGTTAGGGATCATTCCCTTTTGTTGATCGGAAGGGTATTAGGGCTTCGGCAATGACCAGCGGCTGGGGCCACCAACCCAGCATGGTCACCGCCTCAGCCCCTTTACCGCACTCAGCTAACCAGACAGTTGGCTGTGTCCTGAGCCCTAAGACTTTATCAGCACTGCTGGAGCCCCCACCAACCCACAGTCGTCCAGATGAGCAGTAAGCCATTAGCAAAAGCAGATTAAAGGTATATTTATTTGAATTTTATCCTCCTGCAAAATGAATCCGCGGTATAAAATTTTATAATTAGGGTCTTAAATTTTTCGGGGAAAAAAAATTTCAAACGCTCTTTATACTGCAAGAGAAGCCATTGCCGTGTTTGAACAGGCCATTCAGTTAAATACGATTATAAATCGGTTACAAAATATACACTACAATTTGATATATAAATTACACTTAAGGATATAATTCTGAGTATTACTTAAGAAGACTGGCGCACGATTTATTGTTTTAATTGGCTTTTCATTCAGGCATAATTTTTTTAAAACCATGGTAAATATAATAGAATATTAAATTATTGGACTTTATTTTGTTTTGTTGTGCTTATCTATATGAGTAATAATAATACTGGAAAGCTGTAAAAGTAACGGTTTTCAAATAACCTTAACTATTGGAGGTACTAGGGAAAAACATAAATGTTCGGGTAAGAATCCGAACCCAGTATAACTACGAACACTATTTTGTAGTGGTACGGTTGTTTTCATGCAAAATGTACTCTGTCATTTTACATGAATTTTTCTGTTTCAATCTTAAAATTAATTACAGTGTAATAAGAAAAATGGCTCTTAAGGCCATGCGTGACATGTGTGTTTTGACAGCAGGAATATCTCCTGGAGTAATCAGGATGGTACGAGGTACACCGACGTGGGGTGGTTAGTCAATGTGGCCCGAAGGGGAAAAAATGACTTGACAAACACGGTGCCCTCGGAGACGTGCACTGGATAACCAACAACCCAGCTAGCTACGCGAAAGTGCACTACGAGCAGCTTTGGCATGCTAAATACAAAACAACATTTACAAAAGGCAGCAGATATCGAATTTGGAATAAGTCCGAAAGGCTGAAGCTTCGCCACTAAGGCGCAGCTCACGCCGGCGAATAGCACATATGAATGTACTCACGAGGTAATGGTTAACATAACCATCGTGACGCTCAAACGACCCTAATGACAATGTGAAAACGAAGCAGGGACTTTAGAAGGTGGACCGATGATGTTGGTACAGACGTCGCTAAAAATTGGTATTTAATTGAAAATTGGTACACTCATTAAATTGTAAGAATACTAGAGAATGTGTTTTACCGATATAGTATGATTTTATGTTGCCTAAATGCGACACATATTATAGACTTATGAAGGATCAGTTGTACTTACTCTTATAAACAAATACAACAATGTGGATAGACTGGAAATATTTATTTTATTTGCGTACGAATTTGAACTACCAAACAGAACTTAAGTTATAAATATTTAAAAAAAAGGTATCAAAAAATTAAACATAGATTATTCTAATCATTTAGGGGAAAAAAAAAATATATTAATAATTATAAAGCAAATATTGTAAGCACCTTTACAATATATAACATATCGATAAGTATGGTATAAATATATTTTTTTTAAAACTTGGAGAATTGTTAGCTCGCGTAACAGCTTAATATATAAATGGAAATGAATTAAAAGCTTCGAAAGCTTACGAATAACTTATTTTGAAACTGTGAATAATAATTTTATCCAATGTTATATGTTTTAGATATAATTACTGAAATTAATTCTTGACGATAGCCAAATTCATTAATAAATTTTTGGCCAATGTCAGAAAGTTGATTTTTTTGCGTATCAAGGCAATGTTAGGTTAGTACATGCTACGTGGCTCTAAAACATGGTACAAATACCTACAAGTTGTTATGCCTAATATCACTGAAACGCTGCCCACATAACATGAACAAACCTGCGGGAGTTCAAACCCGCAACTCGTCCAGCGAGCCATGAGGGATGGGGATAGCCTACAGTTCACAGGTATGAAAGCCACAACCACAACCCGAACAGTTGCGATGTTTACCGAAGTAAAAGTTTGGTTAGGTTAGGTTCAGTCAGTGTAGTAAATAAAAGATTTTTTTTCCCCGGGAGGTAGGTTACTTGTAGGTTAAGTAAGGTTAGTGTAACTAAAATGAAATGTTGGTTAGGTTATTGCTATTTAAAGTTACTCTATGATCGTAACATATTAAATTTTTTTTTTCCTAACCTAACTTAAACTAAGTGTATTTTAGAGGGGTCCGGGTTAGGGAGGGACCTAGGTGCGTCTCAGGCCGTAGCCTATACGCCTAGTCATGCTGGGATTAGCCATGCAGGGAGAGGGTCGCATGCATCGTGTGCTAGGAGGGGATTGGCCAGCCATGGCAACGATTGGCGCCATGACTAACTGCCCTCACTCTTAAATCTAGAATATAACTAGAGATAGGTTGGGCCCAGGTAAAACCTGCATAGACACAGGGAAAACCCTGGGCACATTCATGCGGGATGCAATTTGGCATGCATTACGTGTAGGAATTTACAGGAGACAGAGGATGCTCTGGATGAAGTGTTGGACAGAGTAGAAAAGAGTCTACCATGCGGGGGTTGGGCACTTGGACTCGTGGTCCGCTTTTCCAGTTGTCCAGTACTGGATTTAGTGACCAGGGACGCAAGCGCCCCTGGTGGTGAGTGGTTACACTGACCACTCACTCCGCCGCCAGTCAGCACTTAAAAATCTTGTAAAATTGTTTCTTTTTTTATTTCCAGGAGCAATCGGCCAACTTCGGAGAAGATCGGAAATTTTCGGGTGTGGCTCTCATCCATGTGAACTGTTTGTTGGCTTCCCGGAGCGATGGGACGGCTACCAAGGAGGCATGCCCCGTAAAAGGATGAAAAAATAACTCTGAGGAGGAAAATACATACTTTCCTGAGGGCGCGTCGATCGCATAGTGCCACAGTGGCTACTGAAACTGGATGTCTGATTTCATATTTAAACAAAAGATAACTTAAGACTTTTCTTTCTATTTTGTTAAGTTGCTGCTTAGCTTGTTAGGTTCTGAGGTTAAAATATTATTTCCTATTCACAAATTTTTATAAAAAACTTTTGTTAGTGAATAATTCTCTAGAACATAATACATATTTGCCTATGTTCCACAGAATCATAAAATTTTGGTTGTGATTAATTTATCTTCTATTATCGCACTTCTAACTAATTTAAGGAGAAATATCCATTGACGTTACAAAAACTTTAGGGCTCAGTTTCACGTACCTAGTGATGAGATTATTTCATTTTCTCGGCGTTGCTTTTAATTAAGTGATTTCCTGTAATTAATTATGATAGATATTTTGATTTGTTTTTGGGTCACAGATTTTCTCGCAAGATATTTGATATATGTTACTTTTGAGCTGTAAAATGTCACGGAAGTGTTAATATTATAGAGAAAAAAAAACAGCGTAACATTTTATCGATATTAGATAATATTTAGTAACTAAATGTTCAGAGAATTTGAGACGAGACATAAAATGCAAGCGAGATTTAGTGATAAATTGACAGGTAAAGCCTTTAAATAGTAGGAATAAAGAGAAAAATAAATAACCAACATATCGTGTGGACCGAGATTCAATCAACTAGAGTAAAATACATGCAACGCTGAAGGAGAAAGAAATTTCACAAACTAATGGAAAGATGCTAATTTCGTACTATAGGTTTTGATGGAAGCACTCTGTATTTCGCAGAAAAGCTATAAAAAAATTTCGTAATCCCAGATTTCGGGAGCTCCAGAAGCGATTATTCACTTTAGTAATGAAGGAAGATGAGAGGACGTGAATTATTGAATAAATGGCTCAAGAGAAAAGCTGCTGGGAATGAGATAACAGTATCTCATGGTTACCTTGGATTAAAACGTGCAGCAGCAAACACAATCCCATAAGCACCAAAAGGCTGGTGCAATTACGACTCTTAATAATCTGAGTTGAAGCCAAATGTGAGGTTGCAATTTCCCGAACTATTTGTAGAGACTATTTCTGGTATGAACCCACGAACACGAATTATTTAAGCATGAAAGTAATCATTCAACGAGTAAATAATTACAACATTAATCTTGGTGTAGGTTTATAGAATTGACTTAATATTCATAAAAAAATAAAATAAATATGTAAAAATTAAAAAAAAGACCACCAAATGCAAATACGTTATAATTTTCTTTGTTAAGCACTTTGGAGTTTAAATAAATAATAATCCTGAAATTTTCATTAAAAGAATTTAAACTAGGCCAATAAACAAGTTTAAAGCCGATTATCTGAGTTCTTGTCACCTTGAAGATGCTGGCTAGAAGAAGCAGTGAAACGTCGGGGAATTGTAATATCAAGACGTGGTTTCAACCTGAAAGCTTAGATTGCTACATGAATTGAGTTTAATTTAACGTTGATGTTTATGCATGCATTTTAGCATTTGTGCCACTTGTCTGTTGCCGATGCATAGATTCAATAGACGTATGTCACAGTCATTGAATCTACTTAATATCATTTAATAAATGACAAATGCATCTGAGGACTGATCTAGACACAGCCGCATCATGAGGGTGTATTAGCCTTGCCTTCTACGACTCTGCCCCCAAACAATAGCCTGGTGTTACTCGAGTTACTACAAACACATCGATATGCTAGTGGGCGTAACTACAACTTCTGCCCCTGGGTACTACACGTTCTACTTTTGTTTGAGGAGGTTGTGTGGGTGGTTATTACGAATTTAAAAACCAGCTTTCGAAATTTCTCATTTCAAAACAGGTTATCTATAGGTAACAAAGTATGAAATTCTCAAAAACCTAATATTAGTTACTAGGAAGTTGTAAGGCGTCTAAGGCACCCGTTTAAATATGATGAACATAAACACTGTAATTTAATTCACACGAAATGTTTATTACAAATTAAATTTCTTTTAATATAGTGCAAATGAAAAAAATTATTATATTTATATAAATAAAATATAAAAATGGACCAAAAATTATATATAACATACAAACCGACGGATTTTTAATAAAACTATAAACTTGAAGAAATAAACATATTTATAAAATAATAACAAATATTTTCGAAAGGGATAACCACAAATTCAAAAATCATAAAAAGATTTCCAGTGTCGCAAACTTAGAATTCCAAGAAGGGAAAAATTTTCACAGCGGTTCGTTTAGAGCTTAACTTTTAGAGATAAAAGAATTTTTGGTAATTATAAGCATAGTTATTCGTAAGGCGTCACTTTAATTTAATAACTAAGGCGTTTTCCACTATGTATCTGTATTTCAAATGTTACTCTATTGATACTATTCCATTGTCTATTTTATACATATCTATGTGGATTAAGCTAATATTTATGCTTCATGATAGGTTTGTCTCCAAAATATACACATATCTTTGGTGTTACAGAGTCAGTCAGTTAGTGATGAGTGTAACTATATAGGTATAGGATTAATATAAACACGTGCAAAATTAATTATTAAAATTAAGAAAAATAAATAAAGATAAATTTTTATTAATAATGAAATTAAATCGATATTCTGAATGTTTATTCTAATTTACTGAGTATGATAAGTCAGTGAGTGACTTCTACGCTACTAAAGTCCACCTCTGCTCCTCCTCGTGGGTACGCCACTGTCCATTCTTGTGGGTACGCCATTCCATGCTGCATGGCTTTTACGCTCCAAATTAAAAATAATAAAATACTAACTTCAATTATGCATGCAAATAATTAATAGAAATCAATAATAATGACTAGAGTGATAATATAAATACTGTTGGTAAAGTTTAAATTTAATTATATCATAAAATTAATTAAATACACAGTATTAAATATTTATATATATACACGAGTATAAAATTTACTATTAAATTTAGTTAAATAATTGAGATAAATATTAATTATTAATTAAAATCAATAAACATTATTTTAAAAACTAATGTAATAATTTATAAGTTGTAATGAAAATAAATACTTCTTATGGGAACAAAAACTCACTTATATAAATACACCTGAAAACAATACTTGAAAAGATTTATAAATATAATTTTTAATAAAAATATTCAAAAAAAATATATATTTTTTTAATTATATAGGCCAGTTTTCAATATCATTCACAATGGGTATATGATATAAAGCACACACATTTATATATTTATTTGCATGTAGCTTTTTTTCATATTATCGTATAAATTCACTGTCATTATTTTTTCATATCCTGCAATTATGTATAATTTGTATATAGCCTGTTTCGTTCCTGTCAATTTTTTTTTCATACTGTGCGCGCATCATAAAAATTCACTCTCATAATTTTTCCATAACGCGTCCAAAGAAGTGTAACTACAAATTATTTTATTAAATTTGAATTTATTATTAAATTACTTACGTAATTTTAGTTCGCTGTAAGGCGCCTAAGGCACCCGTTAAAAATGATTAATATAAAGAACACATAAATTTAATATACACGAAATATTTATTGAAAAATCCATTTTGTTTTACTTTATTTTAATATATTGCAAGCGCCTTAGTTGTCTCTGGTGATTCAATAATATTACTTGCTGTTGATTGATTCAATATACGTACACTTTAACTTGACTTGCAACTCTTTATCGTGACAAAGCCACGTACATTTTGTCGTGTAAAGATATATTGAACAATATAATATGCATTTCATATTTCATTGCATATTAAGGTGATACCAACAGAAAAGGATAGACCATTCATCTACTTTATGACATTAATCACTCAAACACAGAACGACATAAGGGAGATAATGGGTACACATAAGGAAATATAATGGTCATGTATAAGGGAAGATAATGGTCAAACACATTATCATTCACACACATAATTATACAAATCAACTTACACACAGAATCGTACATTAAAGATACTTAACTCACCGATGATGTGCACGAAAATGGCTTAGCCAACACCAATATGTAGCCGAAATATTATCCTTGCACCAAGTACTCGGCAACAAAGCTAGGAGGAACAGGTTAGCAAAGAGTAATGAAAATTATAGAGCATACAGCGTTACGAGATAATTAAGTGAATAATGAGCGTAACGATATATAGGATAATATTTATAAAAAATAGGTATACTAATACCAAAATTTATTGGAACAACGAACAGAGATTTTTTTCATATTTAAAGAAGCTTTTATTTGATAATAATATCATCAAACTTAATATTTTATTTTTTGAAATTATAATTTATACTTTGTACATAAAATTAAAATACATGTTATAAATGACAGTTACTATACAGCTTTGAATGCAAGTTTATTTTATAAAAAAAAAAAAGCACGCATGTGTTCGGTTCGTACTTTATGGAGTCATGACTTCATTCCCTCTACACCCGCCGCTCCTCTAGGTGGAAAAGTAGCAAAGAGCACAGGCTCCCGGAGAACAAAGCCACCGCCGGTAATAACAAGGACAGGTTTTATAAGCCCTGGCGCAGACGTCAGCCGCGGCCGCATCCCGTCCCGGGCGGAGGGGCTCCATAGAGCGTGGAAGCGCGCAGAGGCAGCTAACGAACAGCACCCGTGGCAAGGGTGGAGGGGAGAGGGGTCTTAGCGGCATCTCCCCGCGCAGTTTGTCTTTGTCGCTCCGCTAACTAGATGGCTCTGCAGTCGCCTGGCGCTGCTCCAAGCGCCTCGCAGCCGTCGCGGTACCCCCCCCCCCCCCCCCTCGTCGAGCCAACTCCTTATACCTGCCCCCCTACCCACCACCCCCCTCCCCGTCCTTCCTGTGCGGGCGTGTTTTATGAGCTTTGTTTGACGCTACCTGAACATCTGCTGCAGAAGCTACCTTGATGGATGACTGTGTTTTGCGTCCCGAAGCTGCCGACCCTTATTTACGTCGCGTGCAAAGCTTCCGTCTCCGTAGCCAGGCGTGCTTCATAGTCCACGAAACGAAGGCTTAAAAAGGCACGAACCTGGAATTTTTTTTTTTCCCCAAGATAAATTTTTTTTCGCACGGTGCCAGAGTCAACCATGTCTGAAAATATGTAATCTACCAAGCGTTTACCCCCGTATGCATTGTGCGATACACATAAAACGCGCAGTTCAGTCCTAAATGACAGCGTTTTACAGTCTGCTGTTAAAATTATTCATACGAGGTATATTCATATAGTAATATCCGTTTGTTCATTAAAAAAAACACTCGTGAGAAAAACGTTTTATTGGCAGTTTTAGGGTAGTAAATATCTAACTTCACAATTTCACATATTCGCTATGCAGTTCCAATCATTTTTTTCGTAAAGCAGCACCAGTTTATTTGACCACTCTGCATAGAAGTTCGCCACCTGTAAATTAAACCAGTTGACAATCGTCATTTTTATTTTTTGCTGTAATGAAACTCTTTTATTAAAAAAACGGTAGAATTAATTTTTAGATGCGATTACGGAGACTTCTTATATGTTTTTCGGTGATCTTTACTAAGCTCCTGTACTTAGGCTACACGCATTGCGTATTCGAAATCCTTGATGCCTATGGTCAAGGTGTCTGTTCATTTACAGGCGGAGAACTTCTTTGCAGAGATGGATTAAAGAAACTGGCGCAGCGATAATTTTTTTTTAATTTTCGAGCTAATCTTTAAGCTAAGAGGTGTATCAGCCAAATAAATAATTATACGATTTACATAAATATGAAGGGCCTAACGTGAGGATTATGTAAATATATGTTATTGCACATTTCACCATTATTGATTTTCAAAACATTTCGATACCACAGCTACCTACAGTATAGGAAGGCAAGATTCAGGTTAAAAAAGCACAAAAATTTTGGCTTGTACTCATTGCTTCTTTTTCAGTAATTACCTAACCATACAGGTTTTCTTTGTTCTAATTAGGTTCCAAAACGGTTTAGTAAATTAACAAATAATTGCAAGGAAAATATCAATGTGACATTTTATTGAACATAAATATGCCTAATTTTTTATTTATTTAAGACCAACAACTCTTTTTACCAAATAAATTAAAAAAGGTTTCTTGGACTACAGTATCATTTTTAACGTGTTATGTTTTCAGTATATTTGAACTTGTATTGTTATCTACAAAAATATAATATTTTAACATGCAAATTAAAATAAACCTAATCAGAACGTGTGTTGTTCACTTAAAGTAACATCCGAGCAGGGTGGTGTGTTTATAACATAAAAAAAAAGATGTTAAAAGTCTAGCACAGAAAACTAAATATCATTTACTTTATTTATTTTCAATGTGTAGTAGTGTTCCAAAACGCACAAATAGCACCAGGGCTTTCTGTACTCTCAAACGCAGTAATAGCCAGCAGATACCCTTTTAATCCACGGATAAACATTTATGTTAAATGCACCGATTTTAGGGATTTGTTTACAATCCACCCACATGCAAAACTCATTAGGGTGGTTGCGGCAAATATATAACTAACCTAAAGCTTTTACACAGTCAGTCTGGTATTGAGAATTCATTACCAACTAATGTTCAACTATTCCATTTGGCAATACTAATACGGCTTAGCAGTACTTTTAATTAAAAATATTTCACTCACCAAAAATACAGCTTTACAATTTGTAAATATAATCCACGTGTTATAAATAATTTCAATAATCAAGAGGGATAAAGGACGCTCTACGTATTTCTGGTTTTGAACGCATTAATAAATTATACATTTCAGGAATACGTGCTCGTATTTCGACTTTATCTGTAAATGCGTGCTCGATTAGCAGTTTTATTTTTCCTGCCAACAAGTACATAATCTATTTAAATTTTCATTCATTTACGAACACGGAATAAAACAGCCATTAAGATTATTATGGCATACAAATATTTCATTCTGGAAAATAACGTACGCCTGTTCTTTCGAAATGACATATACTGTTAAAAATTTGACAGTTTTATTTTAAACAATAAAGACAAAAATCTTTCTGAAAAATTTATTAGTAAATTTAATTAAAATTGTACTAAGATCTTCAAAACTATGGATCATGCGTTTTAATTCTTTCAGAGCAAAATAATGGATCCATATACAGTTTTTAAGAGAAAACAATTCCAACTGTTATTTAGTACTTCTTCCGAAAAACTGGGAATTCACCAGTTGAAAGTCTGGTTCTTATTGCATGGAATACGAGATGCAAAGGCAGTTACAATGCATTGCACGTAGAAGTGATAACTAGGAGCATGCATTTTTGGCAAAAAATATTTAGAGACTAGCTGAGAGTTAAAACAATGTAGCATAGTCCGTGTTTCCTGATTGGTCGAGTTTCTTTCAGGTGCATAGCTACTGTCAGCAGTCCTGGATGACCTGGTCAAATAAGGCAATGGCTTCTCTTGCAGACCACCGAGGCTGGCATACCGTTTTACAGTCTAATGGGCGTTAAGATTTTTTTTTCCCGCGAAATATGCCTGCCCCTTGTGACAATTTTGTACCTGAAAAGCTAACATTATTTTATGAAAGGCTGTTATATAATCTCCATTGTTATAAAACTGTGACAGAAATGTGTATGTTTGTCTGTTTGTTTGTTCGAGAATTACGCAAAAACCACTGGACCGATTTTTGTGAAACTTTTTGGGTTCTAAAAGCTTAAAAACTGGCTATATTTTATCTCGTTACGGTGACAAGAGCCAATTATAACTGTGAAAGATTGTATGTTTGGAAGTTTAAAAGTCTGAATGTTTGAATGTTCGTTGCTTGATCACACCTGCACCGCTGAACGGATTTTGATGAAATTTTGCAAGAGTTATCTCATATCCTGGAATAACACGTAGGCTACATATAATTATTAAATTACATCCTTAGGAAGTGATAAATGAGAAAAATCAGTTTTATAGCAGAAAACTCTTAGGAGGTAAGTCATAGACATACAATCAGTGAGTGTCATTTCTCTATGTCCGCCACACGGTCATTTAGTAAGGTCTGGAAACTACGTAACCTACCTACTCCTTGGCAAGAACCGTCCGCTGTGTGAAGCTCGTGGCTGCTAGCGAACTAACGGCGCTTAGAACAGTTCAGTTTCGAACTCCTCAAGAGATGGCGTTGGCTTGAATTTAAAACGCGCTATCGTTTGGTGCGTCTGTCACGTCTTGTACAGGAGTTTACATGCCTTCACACAAACTTGAGATGAAAGTTGGTGTCCCGGATTCTCTGATGCGTGACCTTGCTTCGAATTTTTCGAATAAATCACATACTTTTCTTACAATGGTAGAATTTCAGCGATACCCTGAAATTGCACTAGCGAAGCCGCTGGTTATTAGCTAGTACCATTATAAATTTCAACTGCGTTCTCATTGGAATATGCCTATGGAGTTTTTACAAGATTCGAAAGATAGAAACAAATAGCAAAATGATAAAAAAATTCAAATGAGCCAATCACATTAAATCCGGTTGGAAGGTGAAAAAGTGACCGCAGCCAATGGACAACGCACAACGACTTATTTGCGCACAAGTGTGTGGAGTTCATCGAAGTACCAGAAAATAACGCAGATTTCTCAGGTTTTTAGTGTTGAGTTGAGCCACGATTATTTCATGGATTCATTTCTCTCAAGGCGAGATCCAGCATTCGTATTTGCAATCAAGTTTTTCTTTATAACGCCCATTGTTTCCTATTAAAATATCAAATCCTTTGGCAGGTCGCACGTGAACGGATAACCACTTATTCTCCTGGTTTGTAATTGGTTCATGGTCATCAACCGCGTATCAAAGACACTGTAGTCCACTAATGAACGCGAAGCAGAGTCACGTGTGCTTCAAGACTACACTGTCATAACTAAAGTAAATTTACAGCCTTGTCAAGGTAAGAATCCACCTCAGATGAAGAGTTCTTCGTAATTGCAGATAGTTGGATCTTCGAAGAAATTAAGCCTTTTTTAAACTCCCGAGTTTAATTATTCGTTCTTAGGAAAGCTAAAAACACACATTGAACAAAATGAGAGGTTTTTTTTTTTTACTATAGAATTTACCAGTTTGTGGATAATGGTAAAAAATTGTTAACAGCGTACTTTTGCTCCCTAATGATTTATCGAAATGATTTTTAACTCTAGTGACGAGTAAGTAGATGGAATCGGCGATCGTTTCCGGAGGGCGCGCATGCGCGGGGCGCTTTGGAAGTCGATGGACGTTTCCCAGGCCGGCGCACTTTCGGGGAGACCTCTGCCGGCACCGCCATGCTCGGCGGGCCGCCTAACCCGCAAGCGCCGCGCCGCCGGATTGGCTACTGCGTTCTTGTCAGTTCCTCTTTGACACTATGCTCGCCGCGGAACTGGCTTCACACCCACTCCAGGTGCTAACTGCATCAACCTCCTTGTGCAGTGCGTGTCTCTTCATCGTGCTTCCCCCTCCCCCTCCTTCCCTTCACCAACCCAATCCCTTTGAGGATAAAATAAATACATTTATGATTGGGATAACACCCATCGCAAACAAATCACAATTTTACAGTAATGAACACTGTGAAAACAACAGCAGTTTTAATGCTGTAATATGTTGTATTTATTCACCTGAGTCAGAGATTTTACGTGTTAAACGTCAACGGGACTTGAACATATATATATTTTTTGGTAGTTAAATATATTTAGACATCAGGAAACTCTCCAAAAGATATATATATATATATATATGTATATTCCCTTGAGTATTTATTTGCGAAATGAATCCGCGAATTTTTCAGGTCCTCGTGTGTCCGCCACTGAAAGCATCATTCGTTCCGCAGCTGCCGGCTTGCAGCCTCGCGATGAAAGGGAACGCTCGTGCGTGATCTCAGCCGTCGACCGTGGAAAAAAACCAAATGCGGCCGTGGGACGTACAACCGGAACCCCCTGGCGGGAACTTTGTATGGTGCACACACACATATACAACACGCACGGTCGTCCGCTCCTGTGACGAGCGAAGGGAACATACCCTCCAGGGAGCCGGGCGTAAAAAGTCCGAGCGGACCCGGGAGCCGGTCAGCTGGAAGGACTTCGGGGCCGAGTTCAGGGTGTTGCTGGGCGACGCGTCGCGGGGAAATCGATGCCGACGTCGATACGGCGTGCAACGTCGCGGTCGAGACATCTCGACCAGGGATGGAATCTCGACGACACGCCTTCGCCCGTCACAACCGCCAACACGGCGAAGCCTAAGATGCACAAGTTCTGTCCCTGCCCGAACACGCCCGAATATTCACCTTAGGCCAACCTCGGGTTTATTTATATATATTTATTTATATTTCTTTGTTTATTTTAATGTAGCTATACTAACCTAACTAACCGTAACCTAACCGACCACTTTTAATATTTGAATT
Organism: Bacillus rossius redtenbacheri; assembly: GCF_032445375.1. NCBI lineage: Eukaryota > Metazoa > Arthropoda > Insecta > Phasmatodea > Bacillidae > Bacillus > Bacillus rossius. The sequence goes on from NC_086334.1 coordinate 27,238,595, forward strand.
CATTTTTCTTGCCCAAAAATAAAACAAATCCCGAGGTTGGTGAATATTCGGGCAGGGACAGAGCTTGATGTAGGTACATCTTAGGTTTCCCGCCAACACGAACTGCGTCAACACTGACACGGAATCTAAAGGGTGCTTTCTTGTCATAAACAATTATAAAGAAATGTTGAACATGCAATTAAAAACTCCGAAATTATTATTTTTTTCGTGCAATATCATGATCAAAACGTCGAGATCAGCACGTTGAGATAAATACGTCGAGGCCAGGTTAAAGATTTGCTGAAACATCGACGATATTAATCTACTTCTTGAATTCCAGGTTGAGGCCGCTTCCGTGTAAAATGTGTGCCCGACGTTTCGGCATGCAATGTTGTAGCCATCTTGAAGCTTTAATTTTATTGAGCTAATTTTTTTAAAGTTGGCTTTGCCTAACGTTTAAAGCAAGATGAATAGAATTGTAAATAAAAACTTTTAAAAAATCTTTAAAAATTGTTCTGTACAAATTAAGGGTTCTTGAATACGAGTACAAATTCGCATAGCAGTGTTCTAACAAGATATTTACGATGGCATGTCAACTAAAATTTTAAAAAAATTGAACAAAAAATGTTACTCGTAAAAATTAGCTTTTTTGTTTCTTAGCATTCCTGATGTGCAAAAACGAATAATTTACATTGGTGGAAGTAGTACATGTTGTCGGGAAATGGTTGTAAAATTAGGGTTTTTAGCGTAATTAAGAAGATTAAATTTATCTTAACTATTTATTGAACTAACCGGTGTAATTTTCCACGTAATGGTCACTGATTATCAGCCAAAATTGCACAAACCAATTTTGGCAGCTTCTTAAACGCACCGTAATTAGGGTAATATAAATCCGTGCGACCGCTTAACTATATCCGAATTTATTTTATATAGAATTATTATCATTAATTTATATTGTAAATTATTTGTTATAACTTTTTAATAAATCGTTTTTAAACATTTTTATTCATATGGGCGTACTTACAAAGATAATCTTCAAGGTGGTCTAGCTAGAATTAAATTTTATTAAATATTACCATTTTATTATTTTTGGAGTTAAAATATATTAAGTACTCGTACATTAGAATAAAAATTAAATTCTAAAGTTCGGAATATTTGCTAATTGGTCTTTAAATTTTTAAATACTATATTACATTTAATCATTTTTAGTAACTGTAACATTTCTTAATAATTTATCGTGCCATTTCACAGCCGAGAGTCATTTAAAGAATGACTCATACAAATTAAAAAATCATAAAACTTATTACATGTACCATTTCACAATACATACATTTTTAACATTAATATACAAATATAATTTGTAATGCGATGACAATACACGGTTAAAACATAACACACACAAAAAAATACATTCACAAAGTTCACGCTAATACCCAAGATTTATATTTATTTCAGTTACACCCAAATAAAAAGACATTTATATATTCATGATTGAAACAAAAAGTAAAAATGAGTTAAAATATCATTAGTTTTAATTTTTTCCTCCAGTGAAAGGCTCTAGATAGTTATAATATTCACAACTAGAAAGAGGATTTTGCAAAGACTGTTGTCCAAACGCAACGCAAAAACTCGCGTCTTTTCAATGCCCCGCTCTCAGTAGCAGGTATGTTTTCTGAGAGACTGGAAGGGAAAATAAGTCGTCCATTATCCTACGAACGATCACCTCGACTACATAAATTAATTTATGTACCTCGCGACAGAGACAACGCAGGCGTAATGAAAACTGGACGCGCGGTCTACCCTAGTGTTTCATTCTTCTTCTTAATATTTTTTTTTTCCATCCCCGTACGTGCCTTAAGCCGAGGCCCATTAACCCCTGTTATCTCCGCAGCCGGTAGATACTCATTTCAACACCTCCCTCAGCGATCGGTCCCCCCCACCCTCCACCGCAACCCCCTCGTCCATTATCCTCCCCGGTACCTGCAGCGTCGCCCCCACTGACACCGTCGTTATTAATGGCGTCCGCCCGCCCGCGCGCTCAAAAATAACCACAACAATTTTTAATTAAAAAACTCTTTGCCTCCCCCTCCCCTCCAGTTCCCGCCCCCCTCCTGCAGCAGGAAGGACGCCGAAGTCCACGGGAGGAGCTGGGCTGCGTCGGGCGTGTTCTGCTCGCTACACTCGCGCGCCCCGTGGGCAGCGCTGGGACTCGCCCGGCAGCGAGAAGAACTGACGTGAACACGTCTTTATAATCGCTTCCGTAGCGGGAGGCAATAAAAAAAAACCAATGATAACAAAATCGGGGGATACTGTTTGGTGTTGCAGCTACATATCTATCATCTCCATCCAACATTTAATCACACCACCGGATAGCTAAAGGATCAAAGAACTCGTTACGCTAAGTGAGGACTGTGACGCATCGCGCGCGGTGGAGGGGGAAGCGCCGCCATTTTGAGGTCATTTCGCTGCGTTTCGAGATTTCCATTTAGTATAACTTTTGACTCGGAGAAGCTACGTCGTTCGTTTGAGTTTCGATCGTCAGCTCTCGTCAAAATATATCGGTTGCATGCATAAAAAATTAGTGTAAAATAGTTACAGTTAATACATATGGTGTTAAAATAAAAATAACAGCGTGTTTTATATTTTATATAGAAAATATTACATGCTACGTAAACGTATTCGTTGTATTTGTATGTTTGCTGCGTTGTCCAGGTTTGTTGTTCTGTCTGCCTTTACTTTTCTTGTTGAAACTGTCTCATCGTGGCTTTGATCGTCTGTGCTGTTAATTTTTCATGAATAAATTTCTTCCATGGAAATCTTGTGCTGTCTGATATTTAAAGTTTGAACGTGTTCATCTGTGCTGTTTAATTTCATAGTTGGGTCCATCTGTTCGACATCAGCTGATTTAGGCTTGTTCTCTGGGGGCTTATGTTTTCGATTTTTTTTTTTTTTTTTTCATTTTCTGCATGACGAACAGTGCAAAACAAAAATGGCGTATGTTAAAAAAATTGGATTAAATCAGGATGTTTCATGCAAAAAAAAATGTTATTCTGAAAACACGCGTTTTTAACATTTTCCACTCTTTTAAAAACACGGTTTGGAAACGAAATACAGAAGTAGAACTACTCGTGCGCCCTCAGAGTATTCTTAAACGATATTCGTAAAGAGACCGCACTCGAATATCTAGAGTAGTTGCGAATTGCGTTCTGAAGCTCTGCACACTGTGTGTGCGTGCCTTAGGGTAGCCGGGGGCCCACAGTTCACATTACGGCATTTTCCCGGAGAGAGAGGAGGAAAAAAAAAAAAAAAATGCGCGATCGCTTTAAACAGGGATCACAGTTTCCCCTGGCGAGGCTTACAACGATTTGCGATAGGCGCCTGGTTGAATTAAAAGTAAACACGCGCTGGAGCGGTGTCTCCTCACGGCGCGGAAGAAGTTCGCTCTCGTCGCTGCGATAACCGCTCGCGCTCCATGCCAGAGACACGCGTGCTGATATTTAGCATATAGATTGGTGAAGGGAAGGGGCGTCCACCCCCCCCCCAGACACCATCGCCTCTTTGTGGCCTGGTTCGAGGGTCCCGCCCGAACACGGAGCGTGGCCATGAATACCCTCCGACGGTCTTTGTGCTCGTCCCGAGATCACGCTGGTTTCATATCTGTTACCCTCCCCCCCCCCCACTCCCCTTGGGCGACCACACGCTCGCTGTTTACACGAAATTTCAATCACGGGGGGTTTTCCACGGCTCGGGTCGCGACAAAAGCTCGTTTGATGCCATCACCCTTTTATTTTTATGCCACGGTAGATGATCCTAAATGATGGTAAAAAAAAAAATTCCGTAAGCTTCCCATCGTTATAATGCAAATAATATATTTTTAAAATCTTTTATATAAGTCGAAACCAACAGAAAAATATTTGAAGTGCGTTTTTCGTCCTCTAAAATGTACTTTTCATCAACTTTTGGAAAAAAAAAAATTTTATATTGCATAATAACAAAATCAGGTGTAGCTGGAATTTTTTCGGTATAGTTACATTTTATTTATTTGATGTTTGTAATGAGGCCTTCGCATAAATATACTAAAAGGAATTACACATTTAAACAAATAATGCATGTCGAATAAACGAAGTGTTATGTGCAGTTACAAAGAACTAGATCTTCTAACAGAAGATGGACTTATTATTTGAATTTAATTTTAATACTCGATTCTAGGTACTCGATAATTTACAAAACTATCAGGAAAATTTGTGAAGATTTCCGAGTGATTTGTAACTAAATTATTTAGGAAAGTTAAAGCGAAATTTTCAACAGGTTAAAAGTGATCCGGTTTGTAACCGCTCGGTGAACTTTCAGAGTTATTTTTGTTTAAACTTGGGCTACTAGAATGGTTGTAATTTTAACACCAGTCTAAGAACATTGATTTTTAAGAGTAATAAAAACAAGGTGCTATGACGGGTCGAAATTAAAAACGTAACACGAAAGCTGTGTTTTAAGCTATAACTTAATATTGATGATTTCAAAACGAGAACATTTCCCGTAGACATAGGAATGCAAGGTACGGCTAATTTACCGCGAGAAAAATTGTCTTGATTGGACTTTAACACTGTTGTTTATGACTTGATGTAAGTTTTTGGACATACGCCATTGCTAAAACTTACATCAAGTCATGCACTCCCATTGCACAAATCTTTTAAAGATAACACTGTTGTTTATGCATTCATAATATTTTATCTTGCTGGCTCTGTCCGGCGAGAGAAGCTTTTAAGGCTCGTAAATGGGCCAAAGAAAATGTATCTTTTGCATGATAGTAGGTTCGCGATTCATTTTAATATAAAGTCATGCCAAAAATATTTCTTCAAACTCATATAGTACGAAGATGTTAGAAATGTTTGATTGTCCATCCCAAAAAAAATATCTTCACGATGATTCATCATCACTGAGTATTATATATGTATATATATATATATGTATATATATATATATATATATATATATGTATGTATATGTATGTATATATATATGTATGTATATATATATATGTGTGTGTGTGTGTTTGTGTGTGAGTGTGTGATAAAAAATACTGTGAATAATTTTTATTATGAACTAGTAATAAGCTTACACCAAATTTAAACTAATATCCTTCAAAATACTATCTTTGGCTAGCGATTCGCACTTATTTCTATCTTTATTCCACGATCAGAATCATTTTTGGATGTGGACAGACAGGAACCTTTTGTTTGACCAAAATCTCTCGAATCAGAAGCGGGTTGTGGCACGGCGTGTTGTCGTCGTGAAGGAGGAAGCAATTGACCCATTTTTTTCTGGTCTCCGTTTCGCAAACAAGACTTAAATGCTGACGCGTTTTTTAAATCCATTATTAGAGATACGGAAATTTCGCGCATTCATTAAGTTGCAAGTCAGAAGACAAACATTCACCCTCTCGCACTGTGTTAATGATTTGATCGCAATTATTTAGACACGCCCCTCTACGACCGTGTACCGAAGATACCCAGCTACGACAGAAGTAAGCGAATCAGGAAGTGCCAATTAAAGAGGATAAAAATGTTCTCGCTAGGACATCTCTGACTTTGAGGCTAGACGAATCGAAGAAATTTCCGGGTCTATCCATGATGCGCGACAGAATCCTCACTCTTCCAGCTCTGAAAGCAAATTGACAAGTCACAACTTGTTCAAACTTGGCACCGACTATCTCAACGGATCAGGCTACCTGCTTATAGATGTAGCGTCTTCAGTTGATGCTGTATAAAAAAAACACTCTCCGTATTTTTTGATCACACCTCGTTCATATTTTTGATAAACTTTTTCAAATTTTTCATTTAAAGTTTACTTTATGCGATACAGTTTATAATGAATTTAAATGGACGATTGTCGATTTTTTTTTGCGGGTGGTGTATTTCCTGGCATACTGTATTCCTCAGAAGTTTGTTAATCCCTACTCTCTCTTCTCTCCTAGTTCCCATCGCACTCAAGAGAAGTTCGATTGTACCTATAAATTATATTCGCCCGTAACTTATCCCCTCCGCAATTTGCCGCAATACACTTCTCGGCCGAACATTAAGTGTGCCCTATCATTCGAGACAACTTCCCACTCTAATTACACGCAAAGTTTCCGAGTTGCCGATGCCCGCCCGTCTGCTGGAAACCACTTCCAGTAATTACGAAGTTCGCCGCGCCGGCCACGTGACCCAGCCCCTTCTCCGGCGCTCTGTCGCGCGGCCTCGCGTCTTCCGCGAAGCTGTTACCAGAATGAGATTATTTGTGATTGGCGTGCGTGCGGGGCTAATCTGATAGCGCGCGAATCATCGGCCAAAAACGCTGGGAAGAGGGCTCGCAAAGATGCCGCAGGGAGAAATAGACTTGCCTGTCAGATTTGAGCTTTAAAGTAAATTATTTAATTCCTATATAGTAAAAGAAATTTATTTTTTTTTTTTTTTTTACCTAAAATTGGAATTGCAATGCCAGTTTCAAGCTTATTTTCAGAGCTATGAAATTAAAATTTCTCAAAAGTATACAAAACAAATCTGTCTGAGCTTGTAATAATAGCACAATTTTTTTTTTTTTTCATTTTTAAATTTACATTAATGACACATAAATTCATCTTCAAAGCAAGAACATTTTTGCAATTTAACAGGGGACACAGAAATGAGAATTTATGCATGAGGAATACGTATTAAATACTTTTGCGTATGGAGTATTTTGTTTTGTGTCTTATTTTATAAACTTAGTTATCGTTTGAAACTTCTAAATGAAATTAATTAATTTTTACATCCACGAAATTTGTATTTTATCTTTAACTGACTACGAAAGATTGACACCTGCTCAATTTAAATTTATGTTGCATGAATATATGAATGCAGTAAAACTATATTGTTATTCAATAAAGTAATGAAAAAAATTGACATGAAAAAAAATTAAAAAATAATTATTTAAACTTTTTCGTATTTCAATAATTGTCTCCAGTAGACACTCATTTCTTATCATTCACGGAGAATACCAACCAACAAAACTACTGCAAATTGATAGAGACCTGAAAAATTTGCAGATTCATTTCGCGATAGGTCAGAATCCAAATACGTTTGCCTTTTTTGCTCCTTCAGATTGGTGCATTGGTGAGTCTCAGTGGCACATTCACTGCAAAATCAGTAAAAAAAAAACACCCATGAATCAAATTAAAGTCAGGCTTTGGAATAAATTGTTGGAGACACGTTTATTTCGAGTATTCATCCGTTTCTCCAGGTTGGACTAAACTTGACTATACATATAATAAAGCTTTTTGAAAAGGCTCACTTTCTTTGGAGGACTACACATGAACGGGTAACTACTTCTTTTCCTGTTTGCAACTGGCTTGGAGTCACCGAGAAAACAATTTTCTGTACATTGTGCAAAGATTTCTTTGGAAAACATTTGCCAAGAAATAGCTTGTAATACTACAAGAAAGATATTATAACTCTGTACAATAGATCACTGCGGTTATTTTCCCAGTTTTTGAAATACGTTTTTCGATACAACACAAAAGTTTCTTACACAATATGGCGCATTATTTTATATTATTTCAAAATCACTGTAGTCCAATTATCAACGGAAAACAGATGCATATTTTTTCAACGTCTTTTTTTCTTCCCGATGAATCCGCGAAATAATCAGGGCTTTATCCATTAAAAAAATTAATTGCGTTATATTTTTGGCGCCAGGGAACGCTCCCTGTTGCTGTAAACCATAAAGTTTTAATATTCTCTCCATTGGCTATATATGGATATTAACCTTTCTCCGGGTTGCATTCGATTTGTGATGTGCTTTTCGTATGTTTGCTGTTCGCTTCTAGTTCATAGGGGGATGTGTCACCCCGTAACCCAATGGCAAATGCCATCCGAATGTACGAGGATATAAATTCTAGTTCTCCCAAATGATAAACGCGACTTTCGTAGGTTCCTAACAATGATTCTTCATATACAATTTACAGAGCATCGATTATTTTACGGATTAATAGGGTAACAAAATATGCTTAGAGCACCTATACATATGCTTCACGTTCAAGATTTTACTACACTGTAAATTTTTGATGCCTAAATATTTTAGCTCTCGGTATAGACTACAGCATCTGGTAGGAGTATTTTCGTGAAAATGGAACGGAAATAAAGAACAATGGTGCTGCGTCTGCGCAAAGTCTCAGAAACATCGAAAAGATGACGGACGAACGTGTAGCAACATAAAACACGTTTACCGTCACTTTGGTAAATGTTAGGGCGAATACCAACATATTGGTGTGCCAAATAAATATATCATAATGAAACTAACTTGAATATAAGTATTTAGTAAGAGTCATATTAAAAAGAAATCCCAAGTTTTAAATGACATAAAAATAACTGACTTGACAATAATTATAATACATACTCTACTTACTGTTTGTCAACGGTTTTGTTAGCATGGTAGTAAGGCGCGCGCTTCGTAAGCATGAAATCCGTGTTTCAAATCTCATCGAAAGAGGAAATATATATATATTTTTTACTTTTTAATAACATAATAAGATAAAAATATTATATATTAATATCAGCTCAATAAGGTAAAGGTTTTATTATATGAAGTATTTACAGGCTGATTTCATTCGTTAAAGCAAAAACAAATTCACAAACATTTACTTCGTGTTATGTGTTTTCAAATGTTTCAGGCTAATATTTTAACCTAGAAAGTTTATAGTTTTAACTGTTTAGTTAATTTTAACAAGATTGTATGATTTTAATATAATTAATTGTCGAAAATTAAGTCCAAATCTGAAATATATTGTATTGGAGCTTTATTTTAAAAAATAATTCAAAGATAACGCCACGTTCGTAATGCTTTAGAGAACCGACTAAATATTAAATATCTTTAACGCCATGTTCGTTCCAACACAATTTTTCTGGTAAATAAATTATAGGTATTTTTACATTCTATTATATTTTGTTATGACTATTCAAGTTTGCAAAATGTTTTCCAGGATAGTTAAACTACCATGAAGTTTATTTTTGGCAAATACACTTAGTACATTCCCCATGGGCCCACCATCTTGACGATTTCGTTGCTTTGGCATTTTCTACATGCATGCGCATTAGAACTAAAGCATATCATATTTCCGTTGTGTAATGCGCGTTTATTTTATTGGATTTCTGGTGCATACTAAATTTTCACCCTCAACGCACCAAAAGAAGTATAACCTCAAAAAACTATAGCAGCATCTCTGTTTAAAAGAATTAGGTATATTTAGATTTAAAAAGGAGGAAATTTGTTACCGTTTTTCCCTAAAATGTATTGTCATATCTCACATTTGGCATTGTTTTAAAGAATCCTATGTTAAATCTGGTGTCCAAGTTTAGTATTATAAGTTTATTTGCAACATGAGAACACACTAATTGGCTCGTTACCGAGGTTAGATGTTTACACATCACTGGCGAATACTGAAAAACTCGCTCAGTATTTTGTATTATTTTTTAAAATATTTTAAAGGGTATATTTTTGTTTTATTAAATACTCAAATACCTGTGTTAATCTTTTCTTTCATAAAACGTTGCATTGAATTGATACCAGGGGCGGGATTTTTTCGCGAAAAAATTGCGCCACCGGTGTCTTCCTCGCAATTGGTGGCCGTCTGCAAGAGAAGCCGTTGCCTTATTGGACCGAGCCATCCAGGACGCGTTTGCTCCCACACTACTGTGATTGGTGTTTTAACGGACCAAATGTTCCTAGAAATAAACCAACCCAAACACGAAGCGCAGTCGATTTTACAATGTTTTAACTATTAGCTATGATCTAAATATTTTCGTGAAAAAAAATACATGCACCTAATCATTAAGTTTCGGTTTTCGTGACCATAAACTTGTAAATATTCCAAGGCCAATCTTAGACATGTTTTAATGCCACATTTTGCAAATGCGTCCTTTCTAGAAATGTCTTCTTGGAGCCGTCTCTGGTTAATGCTGTTTTCCAATTCAGAGTGCAACACGCGAAAACTTTTTTTCTTTCTCCGTTTGCTGGCAAGGGGTTTGTGATGGGTTGCGGGCAAATGGGGTGGTGGTGGGAAAGGGTGGAAAGGGGGGGGGGGGGTGAGAAGGGGACATGGCCGGGTCAATTCGGGCGAGAGGGCAGGCCGTTAAACTTTTCCGCTCGGGTTCGCTTCGCGCGCGGGACCGCAGCGACGAAAATTTATAAATTACAACTGTCCCTCGCGGCCCACTGGAACTGAGAACCTTCACGAGGGGTGAGACAGGAGTTTGTGTAGAGGGGGTGGGGGGTGGGGGAGGGAAGGAATGAGCGTGCATTCGAGGGAACCCGCCGGGAAGGGAGGGGGGGGGGGGGGAAGACTCCCACGCGAGTCGGAGGAAGTTTCTTCCCGATCGAAGAACCTAACCGCCTCAGCGGAATGTCCGATAGCGCATTCTGGCGGGATCACTCGTTACTTGTAATGAACCGTTGAAGATTATCGGGAGTCATGCGCCGCGCTTGAGTGTAATAAGTATATATCTGCATAATTTCCTGCCACACACACACACTTGTACACAAGTAAGTCTGTGCCTATTGTCCGTTAGCTGAACTGACATTGACCCGTCTCATTCTCCCATCACATAACCTGCAGCCAATCAGGTAGCCCGGAAAATTCCATCCTTCCGTCAAAACGTTACCAAGCTTTAACTTTCGACGGACGTGCGGGTGAAATAAATTATTAACTGTTTTTGACGCGTTTGAACATGTTTTTTTTTTAAATTTTGATGAGATTGAAACAAAATAAAATTCCCGAGGCATACTTATAAGTGTAAGAAATTACGGATGGTAAATTTGAATGTGAATTTAATAGATATAAGAGCGAATAAAATTTAGTTTAATAATTTATAAGTGCTTAAGTTTAATGATCGTAAACTTATACAAGATACATTTTCAGCACTATTTAAGCCTTCTGATCAGGTGGCAGCATCAAAATGGAAAAGTAGCTAAGAATCTGACGGACGGATGAAGGACGCGATGGACATTTAGTCTGCTGCTATAATGTTACCTTCCGGCGGACTGCATGTCATTTGAATTTTCGTATATATTTTCTTTTTGTTTCTTGTCCTTCGGATTGACTCAAAACAACCTCCACTCCAACCAGAACGCATATCAAACGTATAGAATTGTATAGTGCAATAAAGTGAAACCCTCTGACATACGTCGATTCGTGTTCAAAATTTCTTAAAATGTATGATTTAAATACTCCTTGCTTCATGGGTTGTAAAAATATTGAGGTTTCGGCATGCCTTGTTTATGGTCATCTTCAAGGCACGCCGAAACGTCGAGAACACCATCATTTTTACGGACGTGTTCCTTAACTCACAAGCCAAGATGTAGTTGTTGACGGGCCACTACTTTCTAGAATCTAGATGATCAATTTTTGTGCTTAAGTGAGTGCCTTCAGTAGATTGCTCTGAAAAAAAAATGGCTGCAAAGACGGACATGACATCATAATTCCATATATGCAGACGTTTTTCATAATTAAAAATAACAGATGGTCCTACCGTAACTAAATGTACAACACAAATGAGTTAGGCGCTCAATGGTGATGACACCGTAACGAAAAGTGCGTGTGGGGAGTGAGTTCCTCTGTTCCAAGACGGTGGAAGATTCTAGAATTCAAGATGGCAAAAAGTTCTAGAAAAAAAAACGTCGGCTGTGACGTCATAATCAAAAATGGCTGTTGTGACGCCATAAAAGATTGCGTCCGGGTTCAAGCTCAAGGTCAAAGGTCATCCCAGCTGGCCTGCGTGACGTCAAAACCGAAGGCAGTCGACACTGCCTCCAACTCCATGCACTGTCAACACGGCCAAGAGCCCCTCTTGTATGCAGCGATCATCACAGATACATTAACATACGATGGAACCTGCAGGGTACCATCAATTATATTTCTGGAATTATTGTCTTTATTATTTCAGATTTTTTTTCTCAAATTTTTTTTGTCTGCCGTAATTTTGATCCATTTATAGTTGAAGGTCTAGCACACTGTTCACCAGATAAGGAAAATTAAGTTTGTTTAACACAGAAATCACGCATATATTCTTAAAATATCAATTTGCAATTATTTTATATCTGCGTCGTTATTTTCAAAAAAAGGTTTATAATTTATAAAGTATATTAATGTCAAATTCAATTAAAATTTCGATTATATTTATGGAGGTTTGTATTTACTTACGTATATATCAGCATTAGTTGTGTATTTCGTAGTTAAAACAATTTTTTTAGAAAAAGTAACTTTTTATATCATTTGGTAAATTATTTTTATTTAAAAATATTTCAACAAATATAAACAAAAAAATCTTTAAAAAAAACATACGCGCTAGGAAAGTTTTCTTCTCTTGAGTTATAAAACGTTGTACAAAAACGTGAAATTGTTTTCTCATCGCCACTTGTGTAGTTTTAGTACCACAGATCCAAGACTCGCAACTACGCTCTCGGCTCAAAACTTTGCTTGAAACTAATAATTAGTAGGCTCTGGGGGTCGGGGGGTAAGATTTTATGGACTATATTTTCCGGAAAGCAAATTAATTGAAATAGCGGAGGAACCTGGAGTATTTTCATTAGCTTCCAAACACTGGAGTTCCCATTAAATCAACATTTTAGTTCGGCTGCTTTGCTCCTTGTTCGTTGCCGAGTGTGTCGAAGTGTAAGGCCGAGGGGATGGTGAGGGAGGAGGAGGGGGGGGGGCTATTCTCTTAACACTTCATTTCCCGAGCCACGCTAATTGGATCCTTGATTAGGAACGTATCAAACACGGGTTACTCGCTCCTGCTAAAACGACGAGGATCGCTACAAGATTTCAACACGTAGTTTTGATCGAAGATGCCTGCCTCGGACACCAAAGACTTTCCCCCTCTGCCGTGATACGCAAAAAATTCGCAACTACCATTACCGTTTCATACTTGGAAGCTGCTGTAACTTTTTGTGCTCAGCTGAATATTTACAGCAGAGGAAGAACAGAGCCAAGAGAAGAGTTTCTACAAAATATTGATTTAAAATTTTTTTTTGTAACACAATGCTAATATCCTGAACTCGAAAATTCCACATTTTTTTTTACACGATCACGAAAAAGGTATCTCTTGAAAAAGGTGATTTAAAATTGTGCGACATTATTTAGATTTGTGATGTTAGGAGTTTCACTAGAAAGCATAAATCCTTGTTGTTAAAAAATATACGGTTACAAATAATATCCTTTAATTAACATAAAAAAAATTCTTGCTGATTTATGTTTTTTGCACTTTATGCTATGTACCACTAAGATTGTTTCACAAACCTAATTTACTGTTATAAATTCTTACAGTTTCCTTGAAAACGCCTTTCAAACCATTGTAGTAGATATATATTTAGACCGATCCTGATGTCCCTTTACATAATTTACATTTTTTTTACTATCGTTTGATTCAATTCTGAACAAATCAAATATGTATTGTAAAATATTGATGGCTAATTGCACATAAAGTAAACATTGGAACGGCCTTTCTGGATACCATACTTTCAACATTTAAAAGCAATACAAGAATAAATTTAACGTCAGTGGAAGGTCGCCTGTATACACAATGTGGTATGATTAAATTGTTAATTACTAGGCAAATCGGTATTTAACTCACAAAATACCTCTGAAAAATATAACTTACCTCAAAAATCCTTGTCATTGAATAACTGAAACATTAATGATTATCATTTACGGATAATAAATTGACTCAGTTCAGTAGTTGATTAGAGGAACAACGATTTACTTTGTGTAAGGTAGAATACGTTCATAAGTAAGTCAAAACTCTGCTGGAAATATTAAGATAGTGATGTGAAGTTTGGATGAATTAAATTGAACGATGTGGCACATTAAATAAAACTGATCTGTTTTTAGGTATTCAGGTATTCAGTAAAATGCCTACAGGTAGTTTGAAACTATTGAGTCAATAAAATTCGTAAGTACAAGTTACAGGAAGTAAATTATCAATGAAAATGTTTCCAAAAAAAATAAAATACAGACTAAAATCACTTGAAAGTCCGAAAAAATATTTACAAGTAACAATTTTTTTTTGTTCGTTCTTTGAATGATTCTTGCAACGGAGAAAATTTATTTAAAACTTTTTTTTACATACATCATTGCAGGTTCATCATAGAGAAATCTCAAGTAAGGACAAGGAGATGAATACACAAACATACAGAGAACCAGCCTACAAGCTTAATCAGAACCAACACAACAAACCTACTTCTAGATTTATTCAAAACGAATAATAGTTTTAAATTAAAATGATTTAAGTTTGTCACATAATTTCATAAATCACGCGAAACGTTTTGGATGTTGGTGGTATTGCTATGAATTTCGGAGGCAATCAAAAGCATACAAGAAAGCTCCATGCCTTTCACGGGGTTAGTTTTTTTTTTTTACATTAATATGCCTGAACATTTCCTGGTGAAGTCATGCAACATTTTGCGCGTAGAAAGGTCGTATTGAAAACGGCGAAACGTTTTTTTTTTTTTTCGTTTTACTTTGGTGACAGTTTGACATGACTTTTTGAATGCTGCAACTTCTCTTAAGAGAAGGTGATGAATAGTTCGTCAAAAAAACTCTTGAACAAAATAAAACATAAGAAAATTGGTATTTGGATGTTAAATGTTGCAGTTAGTAACTGAGCGCAAGGATTTTAACAATCTGATACCTAATTTAAGAACTGTTGACTCGAATCCGTGCGCCGACAACGGACTCTCTCAAGAGAGAGAAAAAAAGTGGAAACAAAATATTCTCAAGTCTATCTGTGTCTTTTTTAATACAGCATTTTCCTTCTTCTTTTTTTAATTTTCAAATTTGCCAGCACTTTCAATTTGCACTTCCTTTCCTTTTCTCGCCGTCTTATTTCATCCCTTGGTGGTGTGAGGAGCAATTATCAAGTTGGTAGCAATTTTATGGCTCAACATTTCACTTGGCGAAAGAGTTCAAAGTTGTTAGGGGGCGCGAAGACGACTTCCAAGATTTCATTTTCTCCTGTAGCATCAAATCATGGCAAAATTACATGTAATCCCTCCCCACCTCTTCCACGCTCTCTTTCTAGTTTCTTTTTTTTTTTCGTGACAGCTAATTTCCTCTCTCATCAAAAAACTTATGATTTGTTTTTATTTTGACACCCCGAGTTAAAGGACAGTTATATTTATTAAAAAAAGTATCACGCAAAAATACTGAAATATGTTTATTCTGAAATAAGTTACGTATGAGTTGAGTTTGCCTAGGCAATGTCATGGACGTAAACAAAACTTTACTTGGGTAAATTAAGGTAAGAAACCTTCATTGGTCCTGCGCCCCAATCAGAACCCCATTAAGTCCATCAAATGAAAAATTATTTTGAGGAATATGGCACTTATAGCTCAAATTAACATCTAGCTGTTTTGTAAGCATCGGTATTTTAGTGCAATTTTGGCAGTAACGAGAAAATGATGTGCGAATACATCAAAAATATTTCTTGGAAATACCATTTTATAAACATTGCAAGTTGGACTAGTCCGAAAATGATTATAATGTTAATTCTTAAAAAGCCTAATAATGGCAACTAAGTAGATCTAGGTTCACTTATGGAAAGAATGACAGAAGTTCTTTTCTAACATATTTGAGGGACTGGGCAAGTCCGCTTGCACAGCCAAGTTAACTGAAATTTAAGTGAACATTTCTTTGCAGGCTTATCAAAGTGGTGAAAATACCTTCATTCACTCCAAGCACGATTGTGCAAGTCATCTGAAGCCAGTTCACCGAAACGGTACTTTTAAGACTTGGCAGCTTTTTCATCACTTCTCAAATATTTCGGTGTCTGCAAGTGATACAGTGCTTTCTTAAAAGCAGTGACTCAAAAAATACCCGGTCATTGAATTGAGATTTTTAATGTATCAACCAGTATTAAATAGTGTTGCTCGTGTTCATAAAATGTTTTTCAATTTTTTTTTGCAGTAAACATAAGTTTATCCAATGTTAGTGTTGATCGCAGAAAAAAAAAGAGCTTCACCCATCTAAGTGCTTTGTGTATCAGCCGTTGCTTTACCATACAATATCATACACGGATATGATATTCAGACTATTACAATAAACCATTCTGATGAACATTAGTTTCTATGAAAATAAAGGTTTCGCCCCTATGGCCCATAATTGTAGTAGATATTATGTATTTGTATGAAGGTTTTGTTTGAAATACAGCCTCGTGGCAAGTTCTACATTAAACACTATTAAAATTATTTAGTCATGATATTAAAAATGTACATAAATATGTCTGAACTTATATATATATATATATATTGTAAGATGTTAGACACAAAAATAAGTAACAGTTGGTAGTTATATGTTAAAACTAACATGTTAATTTGATTTGGATTTTTTTGAAACGGCTTTTTAAAATAAAATAGCATATAGTTATATATTAAAAATAATTTTTAGATATCAAAATATGTAATACCATTTGTTGAAAGCATCATAGGGACTTTTCTGCACGTATTTACGTTTATTATATTTATATTATATACTTATAATATATTATTATATTTATATGACAAACTAGTAGTACCAACCTTAAAAACATCGTTATTACTCTACTAGATACAATAATTAATATATTACTAATCGTGTATTGAAACTAAATTATACTATTACAAGAGTGATTAACATTTTTTCCTCCTTTTTTAAAAGTATGTTACCGTAAATTTATGAAAAGGAGGTTCCAGTTAAAAATTACCCCTAGTTATGAATTTCACGAAAATTATTCAGTTAACGTAGTACTTAATTCGGACATGAACGGAAAATAATCACCTTGGTTTATTAGTAAAACCCCCAGAAACACACCCTCAAAACACTCTACTTTGTTCAATGTATACTTACTCGATTTAAAACGGAACACACATTTCTGAAATTTGAATTCAAGACGTTTTTACGAAGAATAAGTTATTGGGAACATAAAAGATAGCTTTGTTTATTCAAGGAGAATTCTATGTACGTCCAAAAGCCCCTTTAATTAACGGCAATATCCAAAATAAAAGCAAATAAATAAAATATAAGTGTCTGCCTGTTACTTTCAAACGAACGCACGTTAAATATTTTCCTTGTTAGAAATAAAGTACATAAAAACAATATAGAGTAAAAAAAAATATTTTTTGCATAGCCTACAGGCGTAGGTAGATTTCGAAGTTTCTTATGGAAATGTTTTGAAAACCTCTATAAACTCATAGACCATTTAAAAAACATATTTTACATAATATCCTACATGTTCGCCAATATCAAAAATATTATCGATTAAAAATTTTCTCATATTCCATGTCGCGAAAATATTTTGAATGTTTTTAACTCAATGCATCTAGCATGTAATCACTTAAAGAATTCAATTTTATGCCTACTAAGGGAGTTATGCAATTATTCTTGATTTTTAAACACTATATTTCATCTCTTGCACTAATATGTGGTGATATAAATTTGTTTTTGGACAAAGGTTTGAATTAGTACTAAAATGGTTAAAAAATACTTTCCGACGAATTTGGTACTAAAGAAGTTTTAAATTTTCACCACTGTTTTTATGGTAAAAGTTGGTTTTCTTGAGTTTCTCACCGTAAGCTTGTCAACAGACCGTCCGTAGTCACCCACAAAACGACCGCGGCAACATACTGTACTCAAAGCCAGTTCAGCAAACAGCAAACAGCAGCAAGAGCAGCCAGTCTCTCGGGTCGCTGAAGCGAGCAGGCTAGTCGCGCGCCAGGAAGCGCGGCTACTCGCAGTGCAGACAAGTCAAGCGGGAAGCCTGCAAACAAGGGGCGTTTATCGTAGCAATCCCAGGTCCCGTCGACGATCAGGCCGATGGAATCTTCGCGAGTCACACGCCCAGCAGGCACGGCTGCTCGCCGGCAACCCCGGGTGGCAAGGAGAGTGATATCAGGCGTGTGAGGACGCGCGTTGTGATTCGAATTTTTTTTTTGTGTGTGCAAAAAGGATCTTCTCCTGCCCCTGTGTGTGGGCTTCCCGCTTCACTCTCCTGCACTGCGAGTAACCGCGCTTCCTGGCGGTTTAATTTCCAAGTGGTGAACTTAGATGCAGAGGGGTTAAAGAAAAATGGGGCAGCTTTGCGAAACGTGCTTGGAACTGAGTGGCGATTGTGTGAAAAATTGAAGTAGATATGTAGTTAACTAAAACTGTCAATACGAACGTTTTATTTCTAGAGTATATTACATTCAGGGCCGGATTTAGAGGTCTGGAAGGCCTCGGGGCAACAGAGCAGCGGAACCCCTGGCCTTTCCAAATAAAATGAACAATTTTTTTCAATCAAGTTTTTCAATTAAATAATTTATTGTGAAATCAAGTAGATTCTCTTAGTATTTAAAAACCATACATAAATATAATCGGAGACAAGAATTATATGAAATTAAATATTAAGTGTTAATGAATATTTCTGTTAACATTTAACAATAATATAATCATGTATGTACAAAGTACTGTAGGTAAAGGTAAAACAGCGAAAAAATAATCTCAAAGGAAAAGATGTTTACTAGTGTTTACTTGTCGGAATTTGAAAGATTTTTTTTTCCTAAGTCTCTATTGTGGGGGCCCTCCGTTTGTGGAGGCCCCGGGGCTTTCGCCCCGGTTGCCCTCCCCTAAATCCGGCCCTGATTATATTTGATGACCAAACGGACCTTATATAAAAAAAATTAGTCCTCGTATATAGTTCATAAAACATGCAATTAGGAATTGAAATTCTAAGAAGATAGGGTGATACAAAAATCACAGCACATTTCAGTCATACAGGGTTTAACGGAAATCCATCTCTTCGATGGCTTAAAAACATAAATCAACAAGGAATTAAATAAAAATCAATTAAAAGAAACATTTAACGGGATAAAATATATGATATCGATTTTATCTAAAATTTCAAACAATTTTATTCCTTGATAATTTCAGCGAAATAAGTATATTTTTAATATTTATGTTTTACACTTTCTTATTACACAGTAATACATTTTTTAGTTTTTTGACGTGACAACGTCTAATAAATTGATGAACGCCAACTGCACGCACGAAAAAAGATTACTCATTGTCCCGTTACGCACATTGTCCCGTTACGCACATTGTCCCGTTACGCTTTGTCCCGTTACGCTCATTGTACGCTTGCGCCGCAACTATCTCTCTTCCACTCGATTGGAACAACCATCGATTTGACTTTTTCGAGGCACATTAAACTTGAAACACTCCCATTCGTTTACTACTTTTCCTATCATCGTCCTATCCTTAACAGAATAACACAGATTGGAAGAAGTTAAATAGGAAACATGTATAAAAGTTATAGTTGAAATAATCTGTTCGTTAAAGTAATAATCATGTTTTAATTAATGAGTGCAAATAAAAGTAAATTTATTAATTAAATTGTAGATTTCATATCACTCCTTCTATGTATCCATACAAAATAGTGATAATTCAATAAAAATTATTCAATTTTATTCATAAAAGTATGCAATCAGCAGACAAAACAATTTTTTTTATTTAAACATGTTCATTTAAATGTAGTAAAAACATAAAAAAATTAATTACCTCTTACTATGGAACAAATTCGCAACTTTTAATTTTGTTATTTTAGCAGTTTGTAGAGAGTAAACTATTATAACTATCTATATGAAATAGACAAAGAATTTCAGTGAAAATTCACTACAGTTGTGTAAAAATTTGACGTACCACACCCGAAGGTGTGTGTAGTACGTTACGTCGAGTAAAAGCACTACTCGAACCCGTACGTTGGGAATACTCATAAATATTCCCGACCACTCTGGAAATAGCAGTCGTTTGTAAAACACGGTAGAGAGTTAAAGTAAATAATTCATGGGGCCACAGAGGGTTAGCTAGTCCCAGCTGCTGAAACAATAATGCTGTTGCAGCAATCGATTGATCCAACATAGGCTCTCTCTCAACTTCAGAGGCACACTCACTTATACACTGAATATTTCCAAACACTCAAATTCAATGAATGAAAATGAACGGAACGGTGGTTTTCCATTAATCATCAGATAGTAAAATATTCATCAAGAATTTAATGTTTGAGAAAATGATATTTTTAATCAGTCTTACGTTCAATAAAGTTTAAGTTTTTTCAATTAAACGAATCAATGTGTTTATGAAGGCGGTTTCCCAAATTACTTTGCTTCTGTAATTTTGTGATACTGCCAAATCACTTAAGTTTAATACACAATATAACTGTAGTTGTCTGTTCCTAAATAGTTTTATCAAATTAATTAGTGTTTATTTAACGGATTTAGAGAAAATTATATATCAGTCCTAGTATTAAATAAAATATATTAATTTTTATGTAACCGTTTGTATTTGTCTTAAAACATTTAAGTTTTAGAATACCACTCGCAAATATTTAAAAACTTATTATTTTAACAAAACTATGAAAATATAAATTTCTTTAAGATTCAAAAACCAAATATTTAGGTTAGTGTTATGGAAGGACATCCTAAAACTAAACAGTTTTACAAAAAAAATGCTTATAACCGGTTAATTAAATATTCATAAAACACGTTTAAACGCTTTTACATCATGACAGGGTTTGAATGTAGGTTGAACTTCAAATCATTTAATGCAATTAAATAAACACTATTGAAAATTTGTATCCATATATACCTAACTAACCATTGTTTTATAGTGAATTATAGTCAAACTATGAATAATAACACAAAATAATAAAAAAATTAATTAAGGATACAATCCCCTTAAAGATCATTTAGGCAAAATTTAATGTTTAAATGAACGTATTAACGAAATTAAATTTCTCTTAACTATTTATTATGAGATTGGAGATTTACATCTAAACAGTTTACACACTGACGACTTGAAGAACATACTCACATGGCAGTAGACTAAAATAGTGTTTTGTGACGTAATACATCTAATCATTTTCTGAAAGTGAAACAGGCAGCATATTCACGTTTTACAAGGGTCAGGTATCATTTTTTAAGCTACTAATTTGAGGGCCAAATAAAGTTAATTAAAATTAAGGGTCTTACAACAAATTTTTTATGTATTGTTTTTTTTTTCTCTCTCTGTAAAGTGGACACTCAAAACATGTGCATGTGATGAAGTAACGAAACAGGATTATTTTTAAAATAGTTTATTTTAAAAATTATAAATAAAGCTTCGAATGTAAGAAGTGACACGAAACAATATATGTATAACGACTCATAACATGTTCTGCTGACAAATTACTATTTATGTATGCAAATAAATACACGATAATATAAATTATTAATATTTCTTTGTTGATAGGATCTTAAGGCGAGACTGTCGCGAGCCGGATGTGTCCCGCGGGCCGCAAGTTGGTCACCCCTTGCTTAAAAAAATACCTGGGCACACATACAGTGAGCAGAGCTTCAGAAGAAATCGCGTGATTTGAAAATAACTGCTCAAGTGTATCTGTTTACGAAAACCATTTCAGAATACGTTTAGGGGGATGGGTAGTTCTGTTTCCATATTTCTTTACCAACTGTATTTTTAGGAGAGTGAAAAAGACTAAAAAAATGTTTTTTTGACGTGAAACGCCCGGTAAAATCTTCTAGAAAGCATCGAAACGGCTTGCAATATACCTACTTTTATCTTAATTTATCCGCCATCTAATGTTACAATCACCACTGAAATTTCGTAGTTTCCCTTATGCACGATGGGAAGACTACGCACCTTAATCAGAACCTTGCGCTTAGAGGCGATACCGCGCTAGAAATACCAGCAAGCGGTGCGCTTATCATCCAGCCTCACTATCACAGTTACAATCCTGACTAGGTGCGCCCCTTAAAACTTTGCACTTTACTGGCTCTTGGCATTAATCTTAAGGATTACATTCGAAAATTCACTTTTTTTTTGTATTTTTATTTGAATACAAATCGACAGCCCTAATCGTAAAATCATACTGTTTAAAAGTGGTAATTATTTTTGAAGAAAAAAACTAACTTTTTGAAATAATATATGAATGTACACACAACCAATAAGTTCTTTAAATTCTATTTGACAACTAATCAAGGAAATACTGAATGTATGTGTGTAATCGTTTGAATAGCAAAATTATGCATAAGAACTTCAATAATAATAAATTAATTTTATACTTAAAATATTTTATATAGTTTAAGTAAGTATGACATTTTAATTTTATGGCGTATCCATTAGTGGCTTGTTAGTAATTGGTGTAATTTGTTTATAAATATTTTCATGTTTGATTGCTATTGTTTTGTGTTGTTTACATGTTGTATGTGTGGTATTGGTTCTTGTAAGAAGGTGTACATGAGTTAACTGTGTCCAAAAAAGCAATAAATAAATTCATATTGTTATATTACTATGAGAACAGTGGCACCAGAGGTCTCATTTAGCTCGTAGGTAAATGCAAATATCTAATGGTTTTCTGAGTAAAGACATTATTATTTCGTAGATTCGTTCACTCCAAGCTATTACACTTACCTATCCATGATCAAGCCTTTTTAGATTGCAAAGGGCCGACAACTATTGGCATACATAAGGACAGAAAAATTACGCGTTTTTAGTTACTTCTTTAGAATAGACTACTCAATTCTCTGCAAACTTGGTCCAATTACATCTGTTCATTTGCTTATTTTCCTGAGAGATGTTCTAAATGGGGTTATCGTGATTCGATACTTCTTTGAGTGAGACTTACGGGCTCAGTAAGTTACATATTTGAAAGAACAATTAAATTAAAATAGCTAGACAATCGATTAAATTTAACGGTAAGGATTCACATATAAAAAGAAAGAATACTTATGAGATTTTTTTGACGTGAAATTGTCTAATAAATCGACGAACACCGGCTGCACGCACGAAAAAGTGTCCCGTTACGCTCATTGTACGCTTGCGCCGCATCTATATCTCTTCTACTCGATTGGAACAACCATCTATTTGACTTTTTCGAGGCACATTAAACTTGAAACATTGCCATTCGTTTCCTACTTTTCCTTATCATCGTCCTATCCTTAACAGAATAACACAGATTGGAAAAAGGTAAATAGCAAACATGTATAAAAGTTATAGTTAAAATAATCTCTTCGTTAAAGTAATAAACATATTTGAATTAATGAGTGTAAATAAAAGTAAATTTATCAATTAAATTGTAGATTTCATTTCACTCCTTCTTTGTATCCATACAAAATAGTGGTAATTCAATAAAAATGGTTCAATTTTATTCATAAAAGTATGCAATCATTTCATCAATGTTTTGTTATGACGTCACGTTAAACTATCGTCCGTAAACCGACTTTACAGACAACCAAATTTTTTAAATGTTTAATTTCAGGCAGTTTGCAATATATTTGTATCCGCAGCCTGTTATCAGGCGACGCGAAAAGAAATCTCCACCTCGGAGGATAAAGAGGCGGAAGGGACACGGGTTCGGGAGCAGTGCGCGTGCGCCGAACAGCATTACAGATCGCCGCGCCGCGCGGGCGATTCCTCAGCCCAGGGGGGGGGGGGGGGGGAGGATGGCTGTCGCCGCGGAGAGGACGCAGATTTCATCAGCGCAGCCGCCGCAGCCGGGGGCCCCGCGCGCGACGTGAATATTTATAACGCTCTCTCCTCCCGTCCCCTCCACCCCCGGGGAGCCGTCCGCGACCTGCAGGTTATCCATCACACCCTTGGTGGGGGGAGAGAGGGGTAGGGTATTATAGCGAGCGGGCGTGATGCAGGGTCGGGCCCTCAGAGCGTGGCCGCTTCGCCGCCTTCCTACTTCGTCTCCTAGCACAGAGAGGCCGCGCCTCAATCGCGGGGACTCTATCTCTCGTCCCGCGGCCAAACACCCCGTTACAGGGCATCATTTTACTTCTTAAACCTGCCGACGTTTCGGGTGGCCCAACTTTCACAAAATGAAAAATACACACACACACACAATCATATATGTAAGTAGTATACGAATGTATCTCCGGGGACATGGCGCTGGCGCGTGGTGCCGGGTGCCGACCGCCATCTTGGATTTTTGACGTCACGGCGGCCATCTTGGTTGACCTTGACCTTAAACTTTGACCTTGACCTTTGACCTTCAATATTAGCCAACATTTAGACAGAAATCGCCAAAAGTAGCCTAAATTTCCTTTTTCTTTGGAAAAAAAAAAATCCTGCCAAAAATTCTCAAAAAATTCCACATTTCAAAAGTTAGGATTTCGAAAAACCTCAAAATACTTTTTGCCTTAGAAAGGACACAATTTCCTAAAAACGGCTTAAGCATCCATGTCTATAGCCTCCGATAAGCCATTTCTAGGAATAAGTATACCATGACCGCCATCTTGGAATATGACGTCACCTTTTCAATTTCCATTACGGTCACCATCTTGAAAATCCGTAATTTTTATGTTAGAAAATCGGGGAAAATCACAAAAAAATAAATAATCAAATTTAATAATAAAATATTAATAAAAATTATTAAAAAAAATAAAAATACACTTACGCCATGTAGCTCAGAGTCCTCGGTTAAAACCCGGCGAGGTCAAAAATAAAAACAAATGTGCTTCCTTTTCATTAAATGCTTGACCTACGTGAACGTTGCGTAGTCATTGCGTGTACACTGCGTAAATTGCGTGTACATTGCGTGTATTGTGCGTCAATTGCGTGAACATCGAGTGTTCCTTCCGTTTACGGTGTGTACTGTGTGTACTGTGTGTTCATTCCGTTTACTGTGTGTACTGTGCGTACTGTATGTACTGTGTGTACATTGCGTACATTGCGTGTTGGAGCTTTGGAGCTTTGGAGCTGTTGGAGCTTTTGAGCTGTTAGATCATTTGGAGCTTTGGACCTTTGGAACTGTTGGTGCTTTGGAGCTTTAAAGCTGTTGGAGCTTTGGAGATTTGGAGCCAAAAGATTGTTGGAGACATAGACTGATGGAGCCAATGACTATTGGAACTTTGGAGCTGCTGGAGCTTTGGAGCTTTGGAGCATCTGGAGCTTCTGGAGCTTCTGGAGCTGTTGGAGCTGTTGGAGCTGTTGGAGCTGTTGGAGCTGTTGGAGCTTTGGAGCTGTTGAAGCTTTGGAGCTGTTGAAGCATTTGGAGCCAAAGAAATTTTTATTTTTCTTGATGGTATCAGACAGAATATTATAAATAAGCTTACTGATGATGTAGCAACAAACGTTCCTTTAAAATATAACATGTGGCTGGACTCTGTATATGGAAAGTCATATATGTTTGATGAAAAAGTGAATAAGTGTGTATTCAAGACATCGGCTGCAGTTATTTACAGTTCTGACGTCGTGAAGTGACTGTTAATCATGGTGTCCAGAAACTCTGTCAAGAAGAGGAAGACTATGTCAGTAAACGATCTGGCTGGTCTCTGTCTAGAATAAACCGATTGAAGCTAAGAATTAGTCATTTCACGGGTATGGAGATCTAAATGTCTATAAGATTGCTAACCTTCGCAGGGTGATCCTATAGTATAATATAAATTAAGTAATAAATATTATGTTTGTAAAATAAATTGCTGTGTTTTATTTCTTGAACCTGCCACTATTATGCTAAAATTAATGTTATATTAAATTAATTTTATATCGTCCAGGGATCGAACCAAGTTTCGAATCAATAATTACTTAATTAAATGAATTTTGGATTTTTTCCCGATTCCAAGATGGCGCCCAAATATCAATATGGAGGACAACTAGGTAATAATAAGTACCTACTACACTCTAGCGGGTAAAACCTAAACAAGTATGATGGTAATGTACTCTATAAGACGAGTACAAACACAAGATGGTGTCCTCCAGCAGACGAAAACAAGATGGTGGCAATGTCCTCCAGCAGGTGGTAGCTACTGGTAGCATGTACTGAACATAAAATGTCGGACCCATGATGGTCATCAAGGTCAAAGTCAAATTTCAAGGTCAAGGTAAAATTTCAAGATAAAGGTCAATTTTCAAGGTCAAGGTCAAAGTTCAAGGTCAAGGTCAAAGTTATATGCTAACAGTCGAGGTCACAAGTATGGTGAACAGAAAATCATACTTACATGGCATCAACACTCTATAGCAGACGAAAACAAGATGGTGTTCTCCAGCAGATGAAGGCAAGATGATGGAAATGACATCATACCAGCTGACGATATATACCTTGTTATTAGTGGTGAGAGGTCAGTCTAGGCGGCTTCCGTGGAGGTAGGATCTTTTTTTTTTTTTTTTTTTTAATTTTTGCTCTTACCGGTTTCGAACCAAGGATGGGAATAGATCTAATCAATTCGAATTCTAAAAAGTTAATTTTTTGATGAATTTTGAACTTTTTCATTAAAATCGGATAATAAATATTTTTAAGATGATGTCCGTAACGATAATTGATACAGTGGTGACATTATTCAAATGTCGGGTGTGCCGTAAGACGTTTTCATTACTTTTTATTGAGATTTTTTTAATTAAATTAATAAATTACTGGTTTACTCTCGCCGGAAATCGAACCGAGGACCGAAATCCTTTAAATAACTAAACATTTCAAGTAGGCAATTATATAATTAATTTTTGGATTTTTTTCGGAATTTCTAGCATTGAAATTACGGATTTTCAAGATGGTGGTCGTAACGAAACATGCAACGGTTTTTTAATGATTTTTTTATTAAAATTTTATTTATTTTTTAAATTTTAATTTTTTTCCATTAAAATATGATATTAAATAAAGATTTCCAAGATGGCGGACATGATGTCTTACTCGCTGACGATATATAGCTATACCTTGACATAAGTGGTGGGAGGTCAGTCTGCCAGCGGCTTCCGTGGAGGAAGGATCGGTCGTCATTTGTTTTTATTTTTGACCTCACCTGGTTTGAACCGAGGACACCGAGCTCCATGGATTAAGTGTATTTGTATTTTTTTTAAATATTTTTTTATAAATTTTTATTATTAAATTTAATTATTAAATTTTTTATAATTTTTAAAATCTTTTCCGATTTTATAACATAAAAATTATGTTTTTTCAAGATGGCAACCGTAACGGAAATTGCAAAGGTGACGTCATAATCCAAGATGGTGGTCATGGTATCCTTATTCCTATAAATGGCTTATCGGAGGCTTTAGACATGGATGCTTAAGCCGTTTTTAGGACATTGTGTTCTTCCTAAGACAAAAAGTATTTTGAGGTTTTTCGAAATCCTAATTTTTTGAGGATTTTTGGCAGGATTTTTTTTTTTCAAAAAAAAGGAAATTTTTGGCTAATTTTGGCGATTTTTGGCTAAATGTTGGCTAATTTTGAAGGTCAAAGGTCAAGGTCAAAGTTCAAGGTCATCCAATATGGCCGCCGTGGCGCAAATCCAAAATGGCGGTCGGCACCCGGCACCACGCGCGAGCGCCATGTCACCGGACATACATTCGTATACTACTTATGCACCTATATATATTTATATATATAAATCGTATGGTTTTTCAATAATCACTTGGCAAAGTTGCATTTTAAATTTTTTTTTTATGTGCAGTGTCGATAAGGAGCATTAAATTGAATACAAAAATGGAACCTTTTAGGTTTGAAGTAAATTTAACAGGCTGCTATTTGATGTGGTTTAATTTTTTTTTTCTTCATAAAAAAAAGTTATTTCATTTTAACTGGCCTCTTGAAATCATCGATATTATTATGAATTTAAAAGGCTGAATGTAATTTAACAATTTTTTTCTGAAATAATTTTTATCCATAAAACGTAATAGCCACCAGAATTGTTTTTAATCCTAAATATTTTCAGTTATTTATTCCATTTGGTCTTCTATATCCATTATGTACAAACATGTCAAAAATTCAACTTTGGCAGCCTATTATGCAAAAAGTTAGCAGAGTATATATATATATATATATATATATATATATATATACACACACACACATACATTTTTGTGAGGTTAGGCCACTCAAAAAGTAGGCAAGTTTAACCACGTTGAACGTAAAAATAAAATAATGACCTGAACGAGACACACACACAATTAAGACTCCGTTTCACAAGCAACGGCAGTTACTGGCGTGAAAACGCCTTTTCTATCCTTACTGTGATGGTCTAACTTCCCTGTGTGACAAAACACAGCCAGAGTTGAATCGCTAGTAACCACAAGACTAATAATGCGTAAAGACCCGATAAATTCGCGGGTTCATTTCGTGTTATTCTAAAATTCAAATAATTATACCTTAGTGCTGCTTCTGTCATTGGTTCACTGTTAATCTGGAGGACTGAGGGCCAATTAGAGACCCTCACTCATAGAAGTGTCGAATCACAGGCCACCCAGTCGAGACGACTCACAAGTCAGCAGCCAATGAACAGTTGGCATTTGCCCGAGTGTGTAGAGGATATTGGAGTCTATCCTGGAGGTCATTGAACCCGCGAATTTTCCGGGTCTCTAATAATGCGTCAACAATGGTTGAGCTCCCAACGGGATCAATCATGTCTCCACGTGTTCATCGTGCAAGCGTCGGCGCATGCGCGTGGTTGTTACGAATTATTCGCGAACCATACGAACCGTACGAAACACTTGTTCTGATTTCATCCCGTCATTTGTTTACTAAATACCTACGACGTGGACCCAAACTTCGCCTTTCTCCGTTTTATTTTTAATTAAAAATCTTGGTTGAAGGGTAATTTCAGTAAATTTCTCTGCGTAGTTTTTTTTCTTTTATTTTAAGCAAACTCAACATATTCATTGGTACCGTTCACAAAAATCAAATAAAATAATTATGTGCAGAGTTTAAAAATAATAAAGCTCAAACACGTAAGCAATATTGTAAAATTTAATCTCTCATTTCAAAAAAATAATGTTGATTCATAATTTTGGTGCTCTTTGCCTTACATATCTGTAACTTGAGTATAGAAAACTGATAGATTTTGGCACGATTGACTATAACTTACTTTAATTTTTGTTGGTGTTTAACGACTCTTGAACAGCAAGGTAGTAATAGGCTGTGACTGTAATTAAATAAAATTAAAGAAAAATGTACGGATTTAGAATACATTTTTCGCTAAAAACATATACCATCCTCCATTATTTATTGTAAGTTTTAATACAAAATGTATTTAGGTATCTGACATATTCATTCGTGCAGAAAAAAAACAAACAGATTAATACATTAGAGCTTATCTACGTTCCATGAGACGTTTTGTCAAAATAGGAAAAAATATATTTAATTCAACTAATCCATTCTTTTGAAAACGATATCTATGATATGAAGTAAATCTATCTGAAAGTTTTTATATTATTTCCTCACAATATGCAATTGCAAACTTTTATTCCCACGAATCCCATTCCAATGAAGAATCTTTAAAAACACATTTTTCTTTTAAAATATTCATTTGATGATATAACTAAATGAGCATTTTGTTTCTAGTATGAAATCAAATTTTTATGCATGCAAAATCGTTTCGATAGCAAAAAATTATTTTCTGCAACAAGTGAACATTTGTTTTGCCTTGTACAAATAAAATATTTGTTTGAGTAGAGCAAATATTTCCAAGGGTGTATTCATTAGTAGAGACCTGCAAAATTCGCGGATTCATTCG
The DNA here is from genome assembly GCF_032445375.1 of Bacillus rossius redtenbacheri. Taxonomy (NCBI): domain Eukaryota; kingdom Metazoa; phylum Arthropoda; class Insecta; order Phasmatodea; family Bacillidae; genus Bacillus; species Bacillus rossius. Next base: position 27,268,094 of record NC_086334.1, read on the forward strand.
GTGGTAGGCTAGAATTCAAACACATATACCTCTTAGATAATTTCGCTATTGGCTTACTGTTCATCTGGACGAATCTCAACCAGTTATAAACTCTCAACCAAAGAAGGATCGAATCACAGACAAACCAGCTGAGACGACTTACAAGTCGGCAGCCAATGAACTTGCGTTATTTGCCCAAGTGTACAGGGGTATGTGCAGTCTATCCTGAAGGCCATCGAAACCGCGAATTTTGCAGGTCTCTATTCATTAGGTTGTGTCTAAAAACCACATCTTTGATAGAATTCTCATAATATTAATAGGCCCTAAATTTATGTATGCATTTGCTTTTTTCTTGATTGACGCAGCAGTACTTAAAAATATTTGCGCTTTGTAACAAATCAAAGTGAAAGAAACTTTTTTCTGTGCTAATTGGCATTGAAGAACAAACAGATCTAGTGAACTATCGGCAAAAAAAATAGCAAGACTGTACTGAGTCTTGAACCCACTTATTTGAACTAGTTCTGGAGCGCGTTGTGGCGCGCAGGCACAAGGAGATGATTTATTTGTTTTAGTCACGCCATGGTTGCCAGATTTTCCGATCGCTCACGCTACAAGTTTCTACAAAACCTGCAGTGTTATACTCTGGCTAATATTAAAAAAAAACAGACCTGTTTTAAGCTGGCATGCAAGCAATTCACACGTAAAAGAGAAAAGAAAAAGTTTTGGGTTCATAAATAATAGGAACTTAATTTTTATGAAATTTTTAATGTAATGAGTGATTTGGCGAAAACAATTTTTAATTTAAAAAGGTTATTTAGATAAAAATAATTTTGAGATTAAACATATTTTTAAAAATTGATAGTTAATATATTGTTTTTATTCTAACCATGAATAAGAGAGACATTACTATTTCTTTAGTATTTTTTTCTCTCATTTCATGTTTGCAAAATCCTTGCCTCTTTATCATAGATAAAACGGTTCAAATTCGCAAGAAAATAGATTAGCATTTTATTTCCATCGAAACATATAAACTTTTACATAACATTCGTAAAAATAAATTTCAAATCCGTTGACTTTCTGTAGTGCGATCAAGTTCCATAATTGTTTAGTTTGTTGACATAATGGCACAAAAATTTAGATCTTATCGCAAAAATTACGAATTATTTCATTCCTGTGTAAAAATTTTATATACACGGTTAAAGCTTTTTTTAATACAACAAACACTATAAATCAACTAAAGGAGCCAAGAAAATGCACTATAAATCTAGTTTTAAATGAGAGAGGTTTTATAGATCAGATGTCAATACAAAAATCTCTGTATGTATCTGTATAATGAATTAAAAACCTGTTCACTTAAATTGAAACTGAGTTCTCGGTAAGTTTTAGCTGACGATGTTTGAGTAGCCGGCTCCCTAATACTTGACGCAACTCTCCAAAATATATGCTTCCTGCTCCAACCATTTGATTTACGCATAAATAAGCCACATTTTAAATGAACGGTAGTTTCGTACTTATGTAACTGACAGGAACTTACATTCTCTTTCTTTACAGTAAAGTTTAATTGTAGAAGGCACTAAAATGTATTAATTCTGTAAACACTTATTATTTCTTTTATTTTTTGGCGTAACCACTGCCCTTTTTTTATTTTAACTTTCGGTCAGTCGTGGATAAAAAAATTTAGTTAGTTTGGCTAGCAAAAAATAATATTATTATTTTTTTTTAACAATAGTCAAATGTACAAATTTGAAATGCCTGTTTTATACAAAAAAAATGTGAAACTTGTATTGTGTTTCCCTTTTAAGTTGAAGTACAATCCGACAACCTAATTATAAAAATTGGGCAATGTTTCGAACGTTTATTCAATATAATATACAATTACTTTGATCGTTATATAATTTTTTTAAATAAAATATTAAGGTTTTTATTCCTGCATTTGACTTGGATTAAACCTTATACAAATAACAATAAATAAAGTCTTCTGTTATAACATATATATTTTTATTTTTCGAAACAAGGACACTCATACATTAACGAATAAACGAAATTATAATTTTCCTCGTCTGGTTACAGGGGATAAAAAAAAAAATATTAAATCCGGATTTTTAGCGGAAGTACGTTTCGTGAATAATATTTTCAGTCGGATAACTCTACTTTTGATGTCGCGCAATGCTTCTTTGAAGCAAGTCGCTTTCATCGCTTTCGACGAGCGCTGCCTCTGTGATCTCTTTGCGCCCCGAGCACAATGTGTTCTGGCATGTGCGCGCGAGCAATAACTCGATAAGCGTGTGTTATGTGTTTCACGGAACAAGCGCCGTCCGCAGTCTTTGCCGGAGACACAACAGGAATAATAAAAAAAAGATACAAAACGAGAAAATTACCGATAATGCATTTTATATAATTTTTTTACTTCCCAGTGTGCTTGAAATTAACTCAGCGTCCTCTGCTAAAAAAAAATGTTTGCGAAATAATCACCTTTCTTTATTTCGTAAAAAAAAAACAATTATTCTTTGAAATATACTGCCATTTTAAATTTTATTCCCAAATTGAAATTATTTTAAAGAGAAAATAAAAGCAATTATTATTTTAATTTCAAAATAAACAGGAGATCGTTGTAGAACGATGCTAAAAGAAAAAAAGGATACTTAGCTAAGCAAAAAAAAATTGATAATTTTTTTTTATAATTCTTTTCAGAATTAAGTGAAGTTGATTTACTCGTAATCTAAAGTATATTTTGAATAGACGACATTTGAATCTTATGCCTTCTAACTACTCTCTATTTTTTTGACGTGTATAAATAACTGTACCGTTACGGTGCATAGTTATCTTACAAATTGTGCATGTGATTCATTTAATTATTTTTTTTTGCTACACCATGGTTGCGGTCAAAGACAACAATGTCTATATGTACATTATTCTTTAGAAACGTCTGTTCATGAAAAGGAAGGTGGTTGCTAAGGACGCTAAAATGAAAAATGTATGTAACTAATGCCGAGAAGATTGAAAAAAAAACATTACTAATCTTATCTGTTGGGAAATACTAAAGGAATTGTCGTAGAGTTGATTTAAGAAACAATTTTCGTATTGTAAGTTCATCCTGCTGATGTGGTATGTGTATTTTATTACATTTTTTTCGTGTTCTACAAGATTTAATAATTATGTTCATATAAGTAACATGCTAAAGTGAAATCGGTGATAAATTTTAAAAAGAAAAACTGACAATTAAATATCATTTAAAATAAATCAAATATTTTCTAGATGATATGTTTTCTGATGAAAGAAGTCAAGACATTTTCGGCCCCAGAAGACTTGTTAGAAAGAACTCAAGAAATGCTACCCTGAGATTAAACTATAGCCGAGGAATTAAAATAAATTTTACCCTAAAAGAAATAATAATTAAAATTGTTAGGTGTCATAATCAAACATAGACATCAAAACTAAACATTCATTATATTTAAGAACACTTGAGTGTTATGTGTCCGACCTAAGCCGTGTACTTGATCAAAACTCAGTCTGGTACAGGGTAGATCCTATAAATTATATTGTAGTGATAAAATAATGGTAATTTAAATATTAGCTTTCCTACCTAGTGTAAACATACTAATAATTCTTAAATTTGTATTTATTATTTTATTATAAAAGTTCTCTACGGATCTGGATACATAACAGTGTGATGTATATACTCAAGAAACATATATGCACATAACATGTGATAATTTGTTTTGTGTCACATTCTAACGATAAAAATTTACACCTATTTCTAATCGGTGAACCGATCCTAAAACCTTTCGCATTGACAGTCAACATACAGCAACTATGCTACTAAGTTACCTGCAAGGCCGAAACTAGTGTGTGAAGTTGCAAAGTGTATTGCAGTTTTCACGTTGTTAAATTTTTTTAAACGTGGTCGCAAGTTTGATTCGTATTGCCTTATAAACGAATACTGTTTGATTAACATTCGAATGTTGAGAAAACTAAAAATATATATTTTTAAGTTATATCATAGTTTAAACAAAAGACTTTACAAAAGTAATTACGTTAGTTATTGATTTATAATTTTTATGTGTCGTCGACAGCAATTAATCAGAGACGTATACGACAAAAAAACCTACTCAAATTAAGGAAATAAAGGAAGGAAGGCTTAAGGAATGATAATCCCAGTGGCGAACTTAGGGGGGGGGATACGGAATTATATCCCATATCCCCCCTCCCCCACAGTTAGAAATAAATTTACAAAATTACATTGAAAGCTGTATTTAATCGAATTTTAATCCTTGCAAGTGAATATAAATACGGAACGAATAAGTGGTACGTTAAATTTAAAAATGCAGGTCCATCCCAAAAAGTACCAAAACCAAAACGTAAATATTGCCAACGAATTGATCTGCAAACAATCGATTCCCGTGTAACCTGACAAGCAGTAATTTTTACTCGATGAAGTAAATGTTTTCAAACATGGCCAACTAATCACAGTCTCTTAAACTATTCGGCTATACCACGGCTATTGAAGTCTATTAAAGAACTTGCAGCCACTGTAAAAGGAAATACTACACAGAAAGGTTTTCCGTACTTCTACAAAATATTTCTTTGGAAACTAGCTGCAAAGAAATAGTTTGTAATACTACAAGAAAAATTTTTGTATTTTTGTAAAACACATGACCATGGTTATTTTCGCATATACAAATGAAATGCGTTTTCCAGATAATGCTGAGTACTTCTCACGAAAATTGGCGCATAATTTTATATTTTCATTGCTATTTCATTTAAGCATAGTTTTTTTAAACCATGTAAAAATAATCTAATTTTCAATAACTAGAATTTATTTTGTTTCATTTTGTTTATAAATGTGCGCAGTTAATACTGGAAATGTGTTCAGGGAACGGTTTACAAATAACATTAACATTTAGAGGTGCTGGGACAACACCAAGCATAAATACCCGGGTAAGAATCCGAACCCAGTATTACTGCGAACACTGTTTTGCAGTGATACAGTTGGTTTAATGTAAATGTACAAACATCTTTAATTTTACAATAATATTTATGTTCAATTTACATACAGGAATAAAAACAATTACCATACGTCTGCAAGAAAACCAGTGCCCTATCTGGCCGACACATTCAGGACACGCACCGGCCGGCTATGATTGGTGCTCCGACAGAGAACACGCACCTGAAATAAACCCCAGCCACGCGCTGAACACAGACAGTTCTACAAAGTTTCAAACACGCAGATGGCCTGGATCTGTTTCCAGCGAAAATCACACGGCCCTACCAATGCTCCAAACAGTTTCAACCCGTCCGTCGTGACCCCGGACTCGGGGAATATCGGCGTCGGAGTTTCCCCGTGACCGGTAGTCCTCTCCGCACAGGTCGAGGCGGACTGGGCGTGGCGAGAAAGTCTTGTAGGGGAAAAGGGGGGGGGGGAGGGTGGAAGCCTTTTGTCGGCGACTCCCTTTCGAGCAGCCGAGTATTCAGCTGAAACCCCTCTCCCGCGCTCCTAATGGACTCTTCGGTTTTCGCCCCGACGACGGTGGCGATGCTGTCGCCTGTCCCCAGCGCTGTTGCTTCGCGACTGGACGTCGCCCGCATGACAAGCCTGCACGTCTCACTGCTTATTGTTTTATTCACCCCCCCCCCCTCCCCCTAACGTAACTAATAACTAAGATTATTTTGTATGCGCTCAACACATTCTCCTTACCTATCACTAAGCACGCGCGCTGATTGGTAGCCTGAAGGGAGACGAGTAATGTCCCCTGCGCATGCGCCACTGGCACAAATCCAGGTGCGAACAGGCACCAATGCGGGCCGAAAGACACAAGCTCCCGACCCGAGCATTGTCGGAAATTTCCTGCCCCTGACCAGCTCTTCTTCCACGACCGTCCTTCTTGTCCTGTACTGAATATCTGCCTGCTTAATGCCTGAGGAACTAAATCCTTTCATGTTTGTACATGAAAGTTTCATAATCTACATATTTTACAATTTGCGAAAAAATAACAAAAAAAAAGTTTTTTTTGTGTCTGCAGTAGTTTTTAAAATTATAACCTTTTCTTAAGTTACAATGGTTTATTTTCTTCAGATTAAAACAAATAATAAATTTTATTTCAAAAAAATAATTGAATGAATACAGTTGAAATTTTGTCCACCACATATGAAACTTACTTGCAGATTTTAAAGTAAACTTGCATAATCACGTCAGCAATAAACACCCCAGTTGTTAGCTAGCTAGAAACAAGACATATATGACGTGGCCTAGTCAGAAAAACGTTAATTTCTATTTAACAATTTATCATTACTTTATACATATGGACATAAATTAACATAAAACCCATGTTGGCTAATGAAAAGGAAAGTACAGATTATATTAAAATTACTAGGCCAAATGATTCAAATTGGCTTTATTCCTGATACCAATTAGTGAAAAAATGTGTAAGCCTAATGTAAACTAAATAGTTTCAAAAGATTATTCAATCAATACGTTATTAACCAATAACTTGCAACACGGTGCATTTAATAGTTTCATTAAAAGGCTTCCAAATCGAAGCAATTACTATAGAAATCAGCAAGTATTGAAATATGAGTTTATTTTCAATGTGTTACAAATCACAGTCTAGAAAATTGCATAATCATTTTATATTTTATTTGTTAAGAATGTAAAAATAAATATTTGATTGGTAACCAGTATTTACGAACTGTATTCACAAAATCACTCAAAATGGTTCAAGAAGTGTACAAATATGCTGTAATAAATAATCTTGAAGAATCTTTATAAGTACTAAACGTTACTGTTAAAAATTAGTTTTTATTTGTTAAGCTATCTTAATGTAGTTACAAGCTTGTATATATCTTCACAAGTAAAATAGAGCGACATATTGGGCATTATATATTTAATTAAATTATTCTGAAATAAAAAACATAATAAAATTTGATTTTCTTTGGTCGTGACATTTGTTTAATACAATTTCTTGGACATACGCCATTGTAGTTTTGCACTGTTAGTCATGGAAAGAAAGAGTCATGTTTGTGCCTGATGACGGGAACAGATGCCAGTTCCCGAAACGTCGCAACTGTTTTGTCGGTGATGTCGTCATTGTATTGTACATAATATCTGTTTATCTTCATCGTTGTGTTCGTATATTTACTGCGTTGTCCAGGTTTCTGTTGTCCGTCTGCATTCACTGTTATTGTTGAAACTGTCTCGTCTTTGTTAGCCCAACTGTGTTCGTCTGTGCTTTCATGACTAAATTTCTTCCACTGAATTCTTGTGCTGTCTGATATTTAAGTTTGGATGTGTTCGTCTATGCTGTCGTTGTGTTGTCCGTAGTACCTGTTTAGGTACATCGTTGGGTTCATCTGTTCGACATCAGCTTATTTAGTCTTGTTCTCTGTTGGTTTAGGTTTTAATTTTTTTTTATTTCTTGATTTTCGTTCTTGAATTTTCTTCCCCGTGGAAAACAGTGCACAACTGCAACGTCGCATGCCCAAGAAACTATATTAAATCAAAATTCCCCATTGGATGGATCATTTAAAGAACGTGAATTATTTTATGTTATCTCGAAAGAGAAATTTTTCCGCTTGTTCTTCTTCGCAGCAGTCGCGCATTCAGACGTCTTCTTGCGACGGTAACCTACCCTTAACGAAGCGTGCCTGAGATGACAGATGACAGACCCCTCGCTGCTGAGACCGCACAACGAGGTGAGCTCGATGCTCGCGGACAATTAAGGCCCGTCCAATCGCTGACAGTTCTCCCGCGCGCAGGCTTCACGGGGCTTCGACGCCGCAAGCCTCGGGCTTTTATAAAAAAAAAAAAATGGAAAAATCCCCGATAACCACTTCGCTCGCCATTTGTCCCGGCGTTGTTCGATATCGACTTACTGCACACGATTAAAAAAAAAGGAATTTTTTTCATATCTAACGTGCACGCCACGATGGTTAGCTGTAACTGACAGACGTGTGCAATTCGAAGATAACCAGTCACATTACATGACTGCAAGCCATGAAAAAATATATTTTTATTTAAACATTGATATTAATAGTTAGTAATAAAAAACTCTTCTTGTTTTATTTATATTTTTTTTAATTTTATTTTCATCTGTATTACCAATGGTTTTTTTTTCGTTTTACGTAATGATTTTTTTTATTTACAATTGCAGAAGATCAAATTAGTGGGACGGAAAGAGAAGTAGGGGATAATAATAATGTGTCAGTCGTGTGCGGGCGAGGAGGTTGAAAAATGTTCTTGGGAGCGGCATTTTTCTTCGAGTGCTATACCCATTCAGAATATTTTGAGCACATATGTAGTTCTTAACGAGAGATTCGTAGGTACACCCACAAGCGTCATTACGGTGGTTGATTTTAGATGTGTAACAACTTAGCTCTCGGTATAGGCCTACAGCATTTGGTAGGAGGAATCTCGTGAATGGAACGGAAGTTTCACGGAACGGAAATGTGTAACAACAGTGCTGCCATCTGGGGCGGATTGCGCAAGCCAATGTTTACTAAGACAAAGGTAAACCTTAAGAGTTAACGGTTTGACGAATTTTAACAAGATTTAGCAGTAGTTTGATGACATTCTTTTCTCAAAAATCATGTCCACAGCTGAAGTTCTGTATTTTCTGAAGTTTTTTTTTTTTTCGTTCTTATCGGAGCAGTTTCATTATATAGTCTAAATTTTCGCTCTGCAAATCGAATAATCCGATAGTTGATGTAGCTGCTCCGGGAGCGAATTCTTGCAGTGGGTGCGGAAACTTCGTGTGTTTATCGTCCCCAAATGTAGTTGAAAACTCAATGTGCGTATATTTATCACGATCTGCATTATTTGTAATAATTATAGTTTTATTTTCGTATTATCAGTGTATTTGTAACATGAGAACACATGAATTTGCTCGTTCCCTTGGTTAGATTGCCGCACATCTCTGTTGAGTACGTACTACCAAAAGACTCGCTCACGTGTTATTTTTTCTCCAGAAGAGTTGATGTGTATAACCGGGCCGTGCCGAGTGGACACTAACCGGTTCACCAGGACTCCGCCTATTATTCGGCTCTGCCTGGTCCGTTCCGAGCGACGCAGACTTTCGGCCCGCACTATACACAGCACGCAAGAGAACACAGTTATTTTAATTTCTTACATTCATGTTGCTGGTGCTTGAAGTCGAGTTATCGGCTGGCTTGGATAACGGACTTCACCCCGGTATCTTGGTCGGCATGATTCACCCTCTCGCTCGGGAGGATGGACACAGCCGTTTGGGACGCGCACGTAATTTCGCCGTCACGGAAATACGAAGGGATTATTTTTTTTTGCAACGCCGATAAGCAGCGCGACCCGCGAATTAAAAACGCCGCGCGGCGCGACGCGGGCTTATCTCTGGGCCCGAGGGTGTTCGCGCACGTACCTCTGGAACACGTACTGCGGCCGTCACGTGCTCGGGACTACAGCTTCACGTGTTCGCCGCGGAAGCAGCTACTCATTACTGTATTCTCAGACAGATCCGTGACGTGGTTGTTAAACAGCTGGTACGAGGCCCTGAATTTACACTACAGATACATCGCGGTACAAAAACAAACTAAAATGTTGATGTACTAAGTTAAGTAAAAAAAAACAATACAATTAAATCACCTACTTTATTCAAAAAGAACATTAACCTCTTATCTGATGAAATTTCATTTATTAAATATGATTTGAAAACTTGAATAATCCGCGTTATAATATAGTAAATAAACTTGAATGCATACCATTATATCAAGGTGACAGAAAAATTAATAATTTGCTATATTTTATGAAAATTTTACAAGTAGGAACAAGTTAAAAACGGATAGCTAAATTTATTATTTTGAGTTTAATTTAATTAACTAACATTCACAGAATTAATTAAATTATTACAATTTAATAGTTTATTTACAAAGTGTTCATATTTTAAATATGTCCATAATTCACTCTCCCCTCTGAGGCTTGGGTTTAACTATGGCACAAACTCTCCTTTTCACATTTTACTACAGACCTCAGACTCAAAATATCTGTTTCGCACCACTCACTTATCCGCGTCCAGACACTGTCCCTGATGCACCAACCTTCGCAACCGAAACCCGCTCGTTGCCCCCTTATCTCTCGCCAAAGGGTCACTAATTCTCTTGACTTCACTGCTCTCGCAGTTCAACCTTCTCGTTTTCTGGATCAAAATTTGAATATAATATTCTTTTCCATGACTTCCTACAATAAAGCTTCAACCTTTCCTGGTTTACATACAAACACTGTGATAAAATTTACACTTTAAATTGACAAAATCACAGGTTAAAAATTATCTAGGTACAAAAGCATAGATGACCTCTCATCCCTGCATAATTTTAATAAAACTCCTTGTTGAAAATCAGGCCCAAGTCTAATAGTCGACGTAGCTACTCCGACAGCGAATTATAGTTGCTGGTGCGGGAACTACGTGGGATTCGCTTCGAGAAATGTAGTTGGAAAACCAAAATTTTGCGTTATTGTTTATCAGTAGTATTGGCTTCATTTCAAAGAATCGTACGTAATATTTTAGTGTCCGAGTGTATCTGCGACACAAGAAAACCCTTACCGAGGTCAGATGTTGCACATCTCTGGCGAGTACTGAAGGATTCTATCGTGTTCCCACATTCCCCCTTCCTTTCTCTTTCTGACAATCCATATTTCCCTTAGCCCTTCGTCCCGCCGTTTGGAGAGCCCGTCTCGTCATCTATCACTCCGGCCGCATCATTCAGACGGGCGCGGGCGGTACGTCACGGCTGGCAGATGTTCCCTGGCGCCGCCGGCTGCGGGCGAGGCTAACAAACACCTCGGAGCAACACGTGGAGGACTGAAATTCCCGTATTTCCGCGCGCTTCGTGCCGGCCAGCGCCCAGAGACAGCCGGCAAAGAGCTGCAAGATCCAACATCATCAACAATATTTCTAAAGATTGAATTTGTATTTTCTTTTACGTGAAACCATTTCGGGAGTAATGAGAGTAAAATAGATAGGTATTGCAACGTGTTCGTGAAACATTGTTGTGATACGTTTCTGACGTGACAAAGACAGATAATGGGCACTTAACAAAATGATATAAAGAAAAGAGCACTATGCTATAAACGTTGCAGGGCTCGTTTTCGTTCTCTTCTTTGTATGATGATTCGTCCCCCACTCAAAAAAAAAAAAAGAACCTAGAGAGATAGATGAACGAAAGAATATAAGACTGAGAGTGTTCGCATGCATTTGTTTCTTAAAATAGATATAGGTATCCTATGCTGTCAGCTGTGAGTGCTTTGAATTTTATATTTGCTACCATAGCACTCGCGTTCCGCCGTGTTCAACCAGCAGCGTAGAGAGCGCTGTTTAGACAGTCCCTGAATTTCCCGCATAGATAGCGCTACCTGTTATGACTTTCATTTTTCGTTCAGAGATTTGGCGTGTTTAAAATGGCAGAATTGTTTGAAGAAACCGTAACACGCACAGTTTTTCTTTATTATGTATTTCACCAATTACTAATATTTATTGTTAATAATACTTATTGTTTGCTAAATAATTATCGATATCCTGAGCAGTTATTTTGAAAAGAGTAATAATTTTGTTAGTTCATGTTTATTTAGAAAATGGTCTTATTTCTCTATTTCTCTGCTGACTTAAGAATCGAGGTTTGAATTGCCAAATAATATCTATCACGTGTACTGAGATACATGCGATTTTTTTTTTTGCTTTAAACCACCGCAGCACCAGCAAGGCCGTAAAGAAGTAGGGTTTTTAGAGAGGTTGGGTGGAGGGGTGAACAAAATTTCCTTTTCCCGCGCAGCAGAAAGGCCCTGAAAAGTTTTCAAATTTTCTGATTGGACGAAAATTACAAGGCGTTTGATAAAATAATTAGTTGGAAACCTTCCACCACAATCCCCTTAAATAACTGTTAGAAGTAAAACAAAACTGGATAGATAACAAAAATTTGTAAAAAAAAAATATTTTAAATTCATTACAAATGCGCCTTTCAATGCACATTCGTCATAATCGATGAAAAATAGGTCACATATTCGTCATAATCAATGCACAATAAGACGCACATCAATAATAAATGACGCACAATACGATGCGCATTCGTCATAGTCCACACTTTATTTTACGGCGGGACTCAGGTTTTGTTTAGTAATGAGTATTATGTATGATTTATATTGTTTTGTGCACATGCAATGGCGCATGTCCACAAAAATACATCTAAATCAATTTTATCCTTTGTAAGAACCGTTTAAAGAAAGTATTATGTATGTAAGTTATGGCCATGAAATGTTTAAATGCTTTATTATTTTATTTTTAACTTGTAGTTTTTTTTGTTAAAGCGTGCATTAGGATATTTAGGGGAGGGGGGTTGGCAGAACCATTTATTGCTTGCTTCTGGACCTTTAGTTTCTCTCGACGGTCCCGGGAATCCAATGTGTTTCGTGAATGGCTGACTTCTAATCAGATGCGTGTCCACTTACCGGCACTCCAATCACAGCCATTCTTGCGCGGAAGCGAACGCGTCTCGAATGTCCCGGCCAAGCGAGGCAATGTGCCTTCTCTTGCAGACGGCCGCCAATCGCAGGAGAGAAACCGCTGGTGTCAGCACAACTTATTGATGTCTAAAGAGCGTTCACGATAAATACATGCCCCTATATAATGCATGATTAGTCGTTTCTGATTAAACTTTTAACAAATTGGGCTACTGACACGATAAATGATGCCATTGATGAATGTTGTGAAAATATCTCTCTCTCTCTCTCTCTCTCTATATATATATATATATATATATATATATATATATACATCTAATATATAAAATTCTCGTGTCACAGTTTTCGTTGCCATACTCCTCCGAAACGGCTTGACCGATTTTGATGAAATTTTTTGTGCTTATCCGGTATCTATGAGAATCGGCCAACATCTATTTTTCATCCCCCTAAATGTTAGGGGTAGTCCACCCCTAAATTTTTTTTTTAATTTTTGGAGAAAATTTTTTATTTTATTTTTTTTATAATGTGGCATTAAAAAATACACACAACCCTAAATTTTCACCCTTCTACCCCCAACCCCTAATTTTTAATAGAATTTTATATTTTTCAACCCCGGTCGATAGCTGATCAATTAACACTTGATCAACCTTCCCCGCCTATAGCGAGCTCATTACCTGGATTAACACATAGACCACATATTAATATGAAATTCCATCCCTAAGGGAGTGAAAAAGTGATAATTTCATTTTATAACAGAAAAAATCATAGGTCATAGACATACAAATAGTGAGGGAGTGTCATTTCTTTATGTCTGCCACACGATCATACACATAGTAAGGTCTGGCAAATTCATATTTTTCTCCTTGGTGAGACCAGCCCGCTTAGTGGAGCTCGCAGCGGCTAGCAAAATAAAGGCGCTCATAACCGTTTTGTTCTTAACTTCGTCAATAGATAGAGTTAGTTGCCTTAAATTTTAAACACACCATCGTTTGATGCGTTTGTCATGTCTTTAATTTTCGTTTGTTTGTGCCGTATGCGTTACTATACCATTCATCCAATTGCGATGCAATTTTGGTGAGTTGTAATGCGCATGCCCGTGAAGGTTTCTGAGACGGTATAACTATTTTGCAATAGTTGGAGCACAAATCGTTTCAAAAATGTGTTTATTTCATATTATATAGCGGTAATTCGTCTGTTTTTGTTGTATAAGTGCACACTAATGACATAATTTATTTAAATATAAAAGAGAGTCAGAGATAGAGTGATATATAGAGTGAGATAGAGAGAGACAGAGAGATAAGTTGAGATAGAGCGAGGTATAGAGAATGAAATGGGTTAGATAAAGAGATATATAGATGTATATAGCTATATAGAGATTTATATATAGAAGAGATAGAGATAGTGTGAGGTATATATGTAAATATGTAGATATAATGAGATAAATAGCGATAGAGAGATGCATAGATATATAAAGATGTAGATAGAGATAAATATATGTTTAGAGAGATGGATAGATGATTTGTATATGTGTAACTACTTCAAACATATTACAAAACATAGCTGAATGAGGCATTGCAATGCATGTCGAGCATTAGCTAGATAATTGAATTTTTTCTATATTTGTAATCTCTTATTTTTAAGCTTTTTTCTATATTACTTTATAGAGTCTAGATTACATACAGACCAGGTAAATAACTAAAAACTGGCAGAGCAACGTCTGTCGGGATCTGAAATGATATAAATTATTTTGCACACTTGACATTCAAATTAAGAAGACAATTACTAACTACATCTGATTTCGAAAAAGGTACCCTTCATCATGTATTCAGCCCGGGCAACGCCGGGTACTGCAGCTATAAATTCCCTAGAAATAATTTATATGGCAAAACAACGTTTGCCGGGTCAGCTAGTACTAAATATAAGCGTGGTTTGCTCTTGCGTGCCGCTATAACTCCCCAACCCACTCCATTAGCCACATGGGATGATGTGTTATGGTAACCCTCCATCTCCCATCCTTGAAGAAGGTTTCGGTTTGTAACTGCAGGGGTTGCTTTCAAAGAGTTAGTTGTCAAAAGAGGGCATGGCACCAATGGACCCGTGAAGCAGCTGGGATTCGAGTGCCGAAGTGATCGAGACTGGCCAGAATATTCCCTGAATGTTCTACAATGTTCAAAAATATTCTAAAATGTTCGATACTGTTCCAGAATGTATAGAATATTCCGAAAGGTTCTAGAATGTTCCAGCATGTAACATAATATTCGGAAATGTAGAATGTTCCAAAATGTTATAGAATCTTCCGGAAGCTTCAAAAATTTTAGAGAATGTTTCAGGATGTTGTAGAATCTTCCAAAGTGTTCTAGAATTTTCAAGAAGGTTTGAGAATGCTCTAGGATGTTCAAGAATGTCTCAAAAGGTTCTGGACCTTCGAAGCGACTTCTGGTTTGGGTTTGATAGGAGCAGGCTGGCTTTGTCCGAGTGAAGCGAGGGTTGATCCGGCTAATATTGAACTATCGTTTTAAGGGACCAAGCGGTTCAGTGTCAACTGAAATGATAGTGGTTCCGTCACCACATTTTTTTGGTGCACAACCTTGCGACGTAAAACACCCTTAAAACCAACAAGCTTTGTAAAGCTTTTCAGCTGTTGTAGGCATTTCACGAACAAAACAAATAAATAAAAGTAATTTACAGTTGGAGATTGGAAGAATTCACGCGTTCAGCGACCTCTATGATACACTTCCCAGTTCCACTGGTCTACTCGGGCAACCTGTTCATTGGCTGCTGCCTTGCTAGAAGTCTCACATTAGTTGATGTTTCAGGTCGACGGTTGCTCGTTCCTCTATTCGTGGAGGTGGGCTAGATTTCCTACGAATGAATCTGAACTTTTACTGGACTGCAACAAGGTATTCCCACGCCAGTGAGTTTCTTACTGTACATTGGCAGCAAACGTTCACGAAGAACAGTGCCCTTTATAAATTTCAACCCTGTCAGTCTGTTAGTTCATTCAAGCGGACAATTAACATCTTAATAATAGGTACATGGATTTTCTCAAAATTTTAATGTGTGGGTCACTGTGTCCATTCTAGTCGGCAGCATATATTTTATCGCTATGAAAAATTTATTATTTTTAATACATTTATTTGTTATTATAGAATAATAACTAAATACTATTACCCAAAAAATTGCGTTGTTAAAAAGAAATAAAAACTTTAATGATTTCTTAGAATTGACCAATTGTCAATGAAAGCTTTAACACAAAGCTAGTCTCGAAATCTTTTCGTGTGTGATTTGAACGACTGGGAAATTTCGTGGATTTATTTCGTGATGAACCGTTGAGAAACCCTCGACCAAAGATTCGTCGAGAGCACAGGCTGCCCATCTGGGAAGTCTCATCAGTCCGCAGCCGGACAGAGTACGTGGTCGGTTGCGGAGTTTATCTTGAGAGGGCAGTGAGCATTTGGAACTTTTTTCCACAGTCCATGTGAATAATGCATTCCTCTGTTTAGGGGCAAAAATCTGTAGAGTTCGCAGGGTTGAGTCACATTTGTTTCTTTATTTTTTTTTTAAATTTTCCTTTTTTTATTATTTAAACAATCTCATAAAGATTTTCAAGGAAACTTTACACAAAATAAAGCTTGTGCGTGATTGCTACTACATACATAATCTATTTATGTTGCGGTATTTTATCTTTATCATCTATATGGAAAAAAATTAAAAATTACAAAAAGTGCAAAAATTATAAAATAAAAAAATCTTACCAATTGGAAATGCTATGTTTCTTTAAAAAGCGAATAATTTTATGTTATGAACAACTGCAGTACCCAGCTCTGCCCGGCTTTACAAGAAAATCAAGTCTGTAGGACAAACACTCGAAAGACGGGAAATGTTTAGTTTTTAACGCCTCCGCAACCCTCCTTGGAAGCTGATTTTCGTTCTTAGTTTTAAGGTCTTATAGTTTCTGAGAATTCTTGATGAGTGGCTCATTGAGTGGTATTTCACATTATACAAAATTTACCACTATTTTACTCTCCTATATGGACGGAAATTTAAAAACAAAATACCTTCATAGTGCACTCCTAAGATACTCAAGTAATTTTTTCCTCCAAATTTAAAATATCTAAGTTCACAATTTTAGGCTTCATAAAATTATATGTATTATATAAAATCACGATTTAAAAAAAAAAGTATTTATGCGTGGAGCCACACGTTACAGAAGTGAAATTTCTTACTTATTAGGTATAGATAGAGTTAAATTATTGGTATTTTTTAATTTAACAAGAGATGATAATTAAAATAGGAAGGATGTGGGTATTATTATCAAATAATAATATAGTAAAATGTAATAAAATAAAACAAACACAAGCATCACTGCTGAGTCATTTCAACCTTTCCCCTGCCGTCTCACCTCTTCCGGCCGTTACAACTAACATATAACATATAACATATACGTAGATCCCACCTTTTGCCGTCTCCACATTAGACCGCCGGCGCATGCGTTGGAGTGGCGTCGCCGCTGACGCACTCTCCTCTACCGGTTCCCCCCCACCACGTACCTATTCCCCTCATACGATCGGAATTTTTTCGTAACGCCCGAAAAATTGTAGCTCCCAAAGCAAAGAAGTTTTCACATGAAAAAAATTGCATGTAAACGTAATACCGGAGAAAATAAAAAATCATGGTTAAGAATACGAGAGGAATCGTTTCATGAGTTGGATCGACCAGCTGTTCCGCAGTCACGGTATCGCTAGAGACCTGCAAAATTCGCGGATTCATTCGGCGATAGGCTAGAATTCAAACACATATACCTCTTAGGTAAATTTTGCTATTGGCTTACTGTTCATCCGGAATAAATCTCAACCAGTCATTAAACCCTCAACCGAAGAAGGATCGAATCACGCATACAAACCAGCTGAGACGACTCACAAGTCGGCAGCCGATGAACTTGCGTCGTTTGCCCGAGTGTACAGGCGGATATGTGCAGTCTGTCCCGAAGGCCATCGAAACCGCCGAATTTTGCAGGGTCTCTAGGTATCGCTACACGCGGTGGAGGTTTGTTCGCCCTCGGGATTTACGCCCGCGCCTGTGTCTCCGGGGATGCACCTGAAGGCTGCCGGGAGGAAGCGGCGCAGTGGGCGTGGTCACGGTGGCGGCGTGTAGGGGGAGGGGGTAATTAACAGTTGACAAACTGCAGGGGTGGTGGGGAGGGGGAGGCCACGGCTGCGCGAGGCACGCGGAGAGAACCTGCCCCCCGCTCGTGGGGGACCTGCAGTGCCCCCTTCCCCCCCTTCCCCCCCCCCCCGCGAGGCGGGGCTCGCGGCCCCGGGCCCATGTCCGCCGCTAATGAAATCAATTCGGGACCTTCCCTCCGGGCAGGCGTGCTTCCCGGCGAGCGACCCCCCCCCCCTCTCTCATTTACCATCCTCCCCTCCCCCACCCCTCTTTTACAAAGCTTAAGGCTCGGTCCCACACGCCTGGTTGGTTTGTCAAGTTACATTTCTTCAGGCGCGTTATTAAAAAAAAAAAAAACACAATGAATTTTTACGATGCGCGCACAGCATGCAACTTGAATCGACACGATGAAAAAAGGCTACATACAAATAAAAATTATATTACTGCTTAAAAATCACAAAACTTTAGTGATTATTAATAAAAAAACCTTTATTATTGTGAATATTATTATTGATAGAAATTGTTTTTTGAAATTTTTCAAGTGTATTTAGCTATATAAGTTAGGGTATGTTTCCGTATGTATAATTTATTTGCATAAAAATAGTGAATTATTATTCAATAAATATTTAAAAAAATAATAGATTAGAATAAATATTCAGCATATTTATTGATATACATTACTAATTAAAATTCATCTTTTTTATATATAAATAAATTAGTAATTATTTCCTTACACGTGTCTATATTGATATTGAATACTGAGTATTTATTAAAATACTTTAATTTGATTGAATTCATACTTTACCAACCGTACTTATGATATCATTCCAGTCCTTTCATTATTTTATTTCTATTAATTATTTGCATGCAAAATTTAAGTAAGTATTTATTACGACAAGTAAGTATAACTTCTAAAGCGCGTACATAAGTACATTTTTTTTCGGTTTTGGTATCATTTAACTTCATACCTACCTTGTATTGGTTGTTCTGCCATGTATATTTTCAACATACATTTTCAGCGCTAGTAAGGATGATTATTACGGAGAATTGTGCGAATTTTGATACCCATGATATTAAACTAAGTATCTGCTGAAAATATTTGTGGTAGAATAAAAAATGCAAGGGAGGTAGCTATGGAGTTAAAAACTTAAGAATTAGCCCTTAAAAGAAGATTGACGAATAAAAGGGAAGAAACATTGTGAGTGAGAAGGACCCTTGACCCGAGGAATCATGCGTGCCCGAGCCGTTCCGAAGATGCCCGAAGTACATCCCTCTCTCGAGCAACTTCGTGTACGAGATAAAAATAAATGCACGAAATCATAAGTTTTCACTCGATTTAAGAGTCTTTTACTGATACTGACCTCATCTAACCAACTTTTCTTTTAACTACGATTACCCAACCATACCTACATTGGGGATGTGGTGGGGGGAGAAAACGAAATTATATGAGAATTTTATTCATAAAAAATACCTAATTAACCTACCCTTTACTTTTATAACAACAACAATTATAGAAGGTGCACAAAACGATGATTATTCGGTTGTTTGAATCTTAGGATACAGAACAGAGAATTCAGACGCAAATGTTTCGTAGATGTATTTTTAACTCTGTAAACATTATCTGGGCGATATAGCGATAGAGCCGAGGCATTATTTTAAAGACAAAAAATTCCAAGGTATTCATGCAGTGAAATGCGGTAACCTGACTTAAAACATGTTTATATCATGAAGTAACATTGAAATAATATATCCTTAACTATGGATATTGTAAAATATTGTTTTCAAAGTTATCATTCATCTTTTTACTAACGTATTTTTGACAGCGAAGTCATTTGAGACAGTAACGCAAATCGCAACAATTCGGGGACATGGGGTGACAGAAATGCTGCCCCTTGGAAGGGCAGCCGTTTAGGATTTTTCTGGCAATGGTTTGTTTGTACAGCCTTACCTAATCTAACCTAATCTAACCTAACCTAATCTAACCTAACCTAACTTAACCTAAACTAACCTAAACTAACCTAACTTAAACTAAACTAACCTAAACTAACATAACCTAAACTAACCTAACCTAAACTAAACTAACCTAAACTAAACTAACCTAACCATTCCGAGCACAAACATGTCGCAATCTGGAAAGGTTACCTTTCCAAGGGGATAACTTTCAGGATTTTAAAGCAGAAAATAATATGCATTTTAAGAAATCGGAAAGGGTACCTTTCCAGTTTATTTTCTGCTGTGTCATTGTACAGAAAATCCCGAAAGGTACTCTTTCCGAGGGGATACCTTTCCAGTACATATTTGCATTAAAACTAAAACATTTTAAGAAATCGGAAAGGGTACCTTTCCAGTTCCTACCCAGCTACACTACCGCCACCATAAGTCTGAAAGGTACCCTTTCCAAGGGGATACAATTCAGCCCTCCCAAGATATCTTTAACGGTGGTGTTTTTGAAAGGTTGTCTTAATTGTTGCCCCTTGGAAGGGCAGCCCTTCAAGATTTTTCTGACAGTAGTGTTTTTTAAAGTTTGTCTAAATTGTTGCCTCTTGGATGGGCAGCCCTTCAGGATTTTTCTGACAGTGGTTAGTTTGTTAAGTGACCTAACCTAACTTAACTTATCCTAACCTAACCTAACCTAACCTAACCTAACCTAACCTAACCTAACCTAACCTAACCTAACCTAACCTAACCTAAACTAACCACTGTCAGAAAAATCCTGAAGGGCTGCCCATCCAAGGGGCAACAATTTAGACAAACGTTCAAAAACACTACTGTCAGAAAAATCCTGGAGAGCTGCCCTTCCAAGGGGCAACAATTCAGACAACCTTTCAAAAACACCACTGCCAGAAAAATCCTGATGGGCTGCCCTTCCAAGGGGCAACAATTCAGGATTATAAAATTACGAAAATAGACACATTTTAAGATACTGGAAGGGCTGCCCTTCCAGTCGCTTCACAAACTAACCACTGACAGAAAAATCCTGAAGGGCTGCCCATCCAAGGTGCAACAATTCAGACAACCTTTCAAAAACACTACTGTCAGAAAAATCCTGATGGGTTGCCCTTCCATGGGGAAAGTTTTCAGGATTATTTAAACACTTAATGAAACATGTTTTCAGAAATTGGATGGGCTGCCCTTCCAGTCGCTGTACAAACAAACCATTGTCAGAAAAATCCATAAGGGCTGCCCTTCCAAGGGGCAACAATTCAGCTTCCTGGGGGAAATTCAGAAAAGAAATCGTTAATGACATTTTGTAAAGAACAATCCCAGATTTTGCCTGGAACTATAAAGGTTTACCATGGAAAATAGAGATCATAATCATAGCTAGACAAGACCAGAAGTTACAAATGTAAATAAATTATTAAGAGTAATAAAAAAGTTGTCAAAATTATAATAGTGCACATGCATTAACATGCATAGGTATAGTCGAAAAGAGATGACAGATATGACTGGCTTTACAGTTCGTAAGTCCTAATGATTTTCATATGCGAACTCTGGCCATCGTAAGTTAGATATCATTCCCTTGTTATTTTATAATTTAGTTCGTTTTACTCGCTTTACAAAAACGTATGTAACGGGCTACAAAACAAAGATTTACCGGAGCATTAATTCCGTAACACGAAAGTGGTGAGCTGAAAAAAAGAAGAAAAGGAATTTCACGTCACTGATAACAAAATTATGTCTAGTCGATTAAACATTTTGTTGCTACAATTTTTTTCCCTTTTTAATCAAATGTGGCTTCCCAAACCAATTTAATTTTCCGAGGCAATGACTCGTGCAATCAGATAAAAGCTTTAGGATTCGGAATATGTTTGCTTTTGTAGGGAGAATAAAACTCTTAATTGATACGCTTTGGATAAATCACAGCAATTTACGAAAATCTTTGGTACCTATATTTATTCAGTTCTGCTTGAAGCCAAAATAGCAACAAAAGTAAAACTTTTATAACTGCTTCGTTCTTACTTTACAGCCATATTCTGCGTTGCGTATGGAGCTAGTCTAAAGTGGGAATAGTTATTGAAGTTGTATTATTTACTTAAAATAAATTACTTACAAAACCACTATAAATATAAAAATAATAAAAATCTAGTAAATCAGAGGAAAAATGGGAAATTTTTGGAACTAGTACTTCATATCGATGCAATGTGGAGCAGTTTTAAAAGTTTATTTTTCAGTTAAATTTAACTGATTCGCAATGCTTTCACTATCTTATATTTAAAGTGTTAGACACAGGCCTACTTCATAGTGGTCTCATACAAAGTTTAAAATTTGCGAGTGCTATCGACAAGAAAATTCCTACTGTATTTGATTCTTTTACTTTGTTTTGAACTTGCTCTAATGTAAGAGACCTGAAAATTTTCGTATTTATTTCACGATGGGTTAAAATTCAAACAATTATACTTTTGGCCATAATTATAATTTTGGCTCACAGTTTATCTGGAGGGTTTGGTTCCAATGAGCATCCCTTAATCCAAAGAATCATCGAATCAAAAGCTACCCAGCCAAGACGTCTCGCAATCCATATCAACCAACGAACAGGTAACTTGCGTTCGAGTTCGCGCGCATATATATGTGTATATGCAAACATGTCTGTGTTCATGCATATATAGATGGGCATGTACTTACTTGAACATGTGTATATTGTATTTATGCATATACATGTATATGAATATATATGTGCATATATAAATGTGTGCATTTATATGTGTAAATGAGTATATATATGTGTGAATATATGTATATATGAATTTATATGTAAATAAGAGTATATATGTAAATATGAATATATATATCCTATATTTATCCTAGAGGTCAATGAACACGCCGATTTGTTCCATTAACCTCCATCTATTGTCCTGTTTGTTCAGTTCTGAACTCGGTAACACCTTTATTCCCCAACCCCTTTTTTTCATTTTTTCATAATGCCACACATAGTAACAATGTTTGTAACTGGAACGGAACTATTTTAGTAGAAGCATAAATTTTTTAAAGTTACAAAAGGATATTTGTAAATATTTGTCTTTAATCCATTTATAAGAATAATAACAGTACTATTTCAATAAAAAACAACATTAATAATACACTGGTTTCAGGAAGTTGCACTCACTGCCGGTAGATGACAAGAATAAATACGACATATATAATAGTATTTTTATTATTTGTGTTTTCGCCAGCCAAACTCAGCATGTAACAAGGTAGGTGTTAGCTCCCAGAATAAAAATTGTTGAATCGTTCATTCAGTAAACACTTGAGAGAACATAATTAAGTGTGAAATAGCTCATTAGAACATAATACCCCTCCCTCCTGAAAAAAAAACTCTTTTGTGACGTTAAAAACCATATGTTACAACATTACAAAACCATGCTTGCAAATTATACAGTCTTGTAATTTTCCCTATAAATATTTTGCATAATTTATAGCATTACTATAACAGAAAATTTCTTGGTAAATTGGTTTGAAAAAAAAAAGTTACAAATTGGTGTTGATGGGATGTTCGTGATTCGCTACTTCTTTTGATGAAAATTTCTTCATATAAACTATATTCCAATCACTGATGCTGCAAAAAGGTACACGTATTTGGATTCTAGCCTGTCACGAAATGAATCCGCGAATATTTCAAGTCTCTATTCATGATTTCACGTACAAAGTATGTTAACACCTTATTCGTAAATGTGTGAAGATATTCGTAAATTAATGAGGGTCCCTGGATAAAGTTTTACCAGCGTTCTTGGTAAATAATAAGGTGTATGAAGCAAAGCGTAACCATATTATTATTGCAACTTAGTTAGATTATAACAATAACTAAGCATCTGAATTAGGTATTGTGATTTGATAATAATCATAGTATTTGATACTCTTTTAAAATTAATTATTCAGACGTAAGAGATCGTCTGTTGTAGCAATTAAATTTTAACTGTAAAAAAATATTTGGGTATTTCAAATGCATTGTTTTTTTTAATATACTACGCCAAAATATTTTTTACGCACACTTACATAATATAAAATTTTAACTGGCCAACTTGCGCAAGTTTTAATTTCGTTAGATGCTGCTAATTGATAGGAGAATACAATTTCGTGAAAAAAATATCTGTAGACAAGCTGTGTATTAAACACTGTAGCATCACCTGTGCTTCGTTAATGATTGTTACAATCAGGCGGATGTCCAATTGTCGTTACACTAATCGAAGCCATTCAGTGGAGAGGCAATCTGAATGGCTCGCCCAAATAAGGCAATGGCTTCGCTTGCAGATAGCCGCCAATTACAAGTGGGGGCATACCTAATTGCAGTGTAATGAACTGTACAAATTTTTTCGCAAAAAATACTTGTCCCTAATTATTGTTATTGAATATTTGGCAAAATTAAGCATAAAAATGTTTTCTTAAATGCTGTGTGTTCTAAAAAATGATTTTTTGGACAGTTACATTTTTAATTCTGGCTGTACAGTATTTGCGTCGAAGTTGTATATTTTTGTGAATTTAAATGTACTCAATACTTCTTTGATCGATGTGTCTCTCAGCACAGTACCAGATAAACCGCGAGCCAATAACAGACGTAGCACAAAGGTACACGGCCTACCTATTTAAAATTTCTACCTGTTTGTTGTGAATCGAACTCGTGAAACTTTTCCAGACTCTACGAATACAAGATTTCAAACCAGTTATTTAAATCTGTTATAGTTGAACGTAATGTACCGATATACAAAGTTCGCGCCACCAACCCTTTCCCGATCTCCAATCGCCTTGTTAAGTGCGCCATTTTATAATTTCTTTATTTTTTTCGTCATTCTTTTTCTTCCCGTTTATCATTTTTCTACCCGTCTTTCATTTTTCTACCCGTCATGCACATCAAATTTTTTTTCCCTTACACTATAACGAGTTTCGGATAACGTATTGATGTCGGGTTCCTCTCAGACGTTTTACAAACCCGCGGCTTAGGGAGAGTTTTTTTTTTTCGAGGGTGGTACTTGTTACAATGGCCGCAATATCACGGCGGTTTCCTCCACTCGTCGACGCATGATTGCCTCTCTCGTGAGCAGGTCTGTAGCGGGGGCAAGGTTAGCTAGGGTCACGAGCCGGGAGGGGGGGGGGATGCGCGTGACCTGGGACACACAACAAGTCTGGTATGTGACTGCGGTAGACCGCCATTCGCAGCTTTCTGGAAGGATGCACCGAACATGAACTCATCGTCAGTGAGATTGCCCCCCTTTTTTCCCCTCCCTTGCTTACGGTTTGAATAACAGCTGCATTATCTTCGAAATAGTTTAAATCGCTTCAAATAAGTGGAATTATATTGAAAATGTGCTTGGAAACGCTCTGTTTGAGTCAATGCACTCCTACAGTTTGTTTCTGTTGATAAATTTAACTGACTGAGCGCAGTGGTTTTCACTTATTTACCAAATGAATTTCACTCTTTTGGACACATATTTAAAGGGAAACCCGCTGATTTACCATTAAGAAACAACTTACTACCAGAATATTCAATAATAATGATTACACAGATTTAATTCACTAATATAGGTTTAGAGTGTGGATATTTGAAAAAAAATGTAAGTTGCAATTGTGTAGCTTTAGATTGAGGAAAGATCTAGTTTAAACTTAAATGAGAAATGTAACAAGTTATAAGTTACTTAGGTGTAACTCGTATGAAAGACTAGAATAAACATTGGCAAGTGCCATAATTATTTTGTGGATGCATTAGGTATAAAATTATACCTGAAGCACATATATGTACACATATATATCTGATTAACGTTTATCTTTGGATTACAGAATTTTTTAGGCCCTTGATATCTCTGAGCCAGTTCTAAAGAAGGATGAGTGGTAACCTAATAAATTCTAACTCGTCAATAGATATGACTTTGTGTTCGACCAATCAGTATTTTAAAATCTATTCATTGTACATAGATAAGTTAAGTCAACTCTGCAGCGAAGTGAATCTACGAAATAGTCGCGGCTCTTACAAAGTCTCGGTTTCTATAAAGTATTTGCTGCAGATAAATTAATACTACTTATCCATTAAAAAAAACCTTTCCACCAACAAAAAATTAAAATTCTGTAAAGTCAAAACAACTAATCATTTATTATTTTATAATGTTTACATAAATCAGCATTGAACATCGACCAGTTTATAATTTTTTATCAATTTGTACATGCAACGTGTACGTATGTAGTTAGGTTTACAAGTGTAACCCAATGCCAAAATAAATCGCATTGTTTGCCTACTTACATCAATATTCCTCGTATTTGAATAATTTTAATAATTTCTCGATTTATTTATTGGATTTATTGAATTCACTTTCTAAGGTGGTAATTATATATTCTTTAAATTCACGTAAACGATTTGGTGTAAATAAATATATAAATATATTTTTTAAAATTTTTAAACGTGCCTATTTTTCTCGTGCACGTGATTTTCTCAGGGGAAAAAATATATCCTTCTGTTCGTTGGCAGTTTTGTTCCAAACAATACTTATATCCAAAAACATATCTAGTCTATTATTTTTCTCGTCTCTTCTCTTGAATCCGACCTCAAATGATTTATTGAGATTCGTTACGTATCTCTCGTTTCCAAGCCCGAGAAATTCTTTTAACTCCTCTTACACTGAACAATGAGATATAAGCAACTTAAAATAAGTTAGGCCTACATCAAGGAATCAAACACAAAATTACACACTAACACATTGCAAATTATATAAATTACTAATGAATCACCTACCAATTCAACATCAAAGTTTAATACTAACATGAACTTATAAAATAACTAAAAAAATTAAAAAAAATATATTTTAGATAAAAATATAAAAATATGATTAATTTATAACATAAATATATACTAAATATGGTTTTAAATATAAAAAACTTTAAAATATAATTGAAATACTTACTATGACGTCATTCTCTCACATATTCATTCGGTATTTTATTGGTTAGGCGTCTGTGAATATAGAAAGCCAATTTTTTTTAGTAATTTTTGTTTAATTTCTTGGTAGACCGTTGGTGTATAGCATCCTTGTCTAGGCTGTTACAGAGGCGATCTGCGAAAACTGTGAAGGATTTCGAAATTGTTTTGGTTTTATGCGTGGGTATTAAAAGTTCACGATTTGATTTTGATCAAGTCCGAAGACTGAGACGCGAGCTTTTTTTTTTTTTTGAAAAAAAAAAAAAAAACGTAAATCACTCGCCCCTACCAAGGCTCGAAGCTGGTGCCGCCTCCTGCAGTGTTCTGGAGCGCAGCACCGGCGGCGGAGGTTGTCTCCGTAGTTAGGGGCCCAGCCACCGCGCGGCAACAGCGCTGCCGGCGGCGGCTCCGAGGCGACCATCCAGCGAAGAGGTTGTTGGGATCACATCTGCTGATTGGTTGTTTCGGAGGAGGCGAAGAGCAAACACTCTCACCTGAGATTAGAGGCCGCCTGCCCCGGGGGAGAAAAAAAAAGTATGAGGAAGGAGAAAAGGAGAAGGGGTACGATACGAATTCGGTTATCAGGAGTACTTTTAGTGGAATAAATATACACCTCTGGGCTGCTAACAGTCCACTGGATTCCCCATTAGCCCACGAAATTCAGTCCTCAGCAGCAAAATCCAGTTTAAGTATTATTTTTTTTTGTAATAAACAATACCATGACAGCGTTTTTGCTGGAAATTTTATTTCTTGAAAAAAAAAAGTACAAAAATTTATTCATATCGTATTAAATAATTCTAGACTAACACGATTAAAATATTCTATATAACTATATACATCATCATGTTGAATTAGAAATCTGTAGGAACTGAGTACTGTCTGTTTAAAATATGTAATTTTTTTTTGTGGAAAACAGAAAGAAACCTACATATATATTAAAATTAACTTGGAACATAATCATTTTATGGTATAGTGTTATTCTGTGATTA
Organism: Bacillus rossius redtenbacheri; assembly: GCF_032445375.1. Lineage (NCBI taxonomy): Eukaryota > Metazoa > Arthropoda > Insecta > Phasmatodea > Bacillidae > Bacillus > Bacillus rossius. Next base: position 27,295,599 of record NC_086334.1, read on the forward strand.
CAAACGTACAATATAGTGGTATTATTACAAATAAAGTAGGGATATTTAATATATATATATATATATATATATATATATATATATATATATGTTGTGGAAGTGTAAAATAGCACCTTTGAACACACATTCCTTAATTAAAATCTTGTATTTTTATTATTTTAAACATTCGGACACACCTACTTGCTATGGAATAAAACATTAAAGTGGTTCTCAGAGGTTATTTGAGGTATGTGAAGTTAATAAAAAAATAAAGCGTGAAATGATAACTTAGTAATAAACGTTCATATTTTCATCAGAATCATTTTTGTCCTTGTCAATTACTTCATTTTGCCTCCGAAAAGTGTCAACTTGTGTGTCAACGCTATGGAAGGAAAAAGGCCGCATACACTACGTGCTGTAGCGTCAACATAAAACAAGAAGAAACGGGACTCTATGAACCGGCATACCTTTGAAGAATTATCGTCATACTTGTAGAGGTGCTTTCGCAACAAGACGAGACCTGACTGCAAACATAGAGTCTGTCGGAAAGGATCCCATGTTAGTATTCAGGTGCTTTGCTCCATCCAGTGAGAAAGATAACTTTTCAAAGGCTTTGGTAAGAACTTTCTTTCCTCTTCATTTTGTACTTCCCGCAGGTTTCTTTCAAGTATACCTACGGTATGAAACATACAGCACAGCTGGAATCTACTCCCTTTATCAGAGAACAGTTTGACCATTTTTAAAAACTTCGTTGGTCCTTCAAGAAATTTTCTGTACCACAGTACACACGTATCAGTAATTATCTAGTTGTACTATAATCTGCGTCCAGCAATGTCAACATCATGGACGATCTGCAAAAATTTTTTTACAGTTTTGACTTCTCGTTAACCATTTAATAAGATGACAGAAGGAGATAAAACTTTTTTACAGGAAAATCAGTATCAAATATATACCCTTCTTAGGTTTAATGTATGCTATCACACGAATGTAAATAAAATCGTTTAATAAAAGCAATAGCCAGCATAAAATGAAAGCAACCACAAGTATTTGCTATTTATATTATACAACAGAAGTCAAATATATGACAGTGTAATAAGGTGATTTTAGATATTATAAAGTTATTTCACAAAATAGTTTTAATTACAGTCTGGGTATTTTTTTAATTTTACTTTTATTTCAGAAGTTACAAAAAGTGCAGTCCATCCTAGAAACCAACTGAAATAGAGGCAACATTTATTTTAACGATCTGCCTTTCTACAAAATCTAGCCTACAGAACTTGTTTGTCTATTTTTTGTACAGTCCACAGTATAAAAGTACGTCACATGCAATATTTATTTTAACCATCAAATAAATAATATTATTTAGTTATATATATGTAAATCTATAATAGAGAAACAAAAAATATATACGTACTTTCGGTTCTTGAATTTAGCAATTAAGTAATACATAATGACAGGCATTTTTCGCGCAATAATCTGAACAATCATTAGTCTGCAACAAGGTACACCCGCACCAGCGGTTTCTTTCTCGTGATTGGCGGCTGTCTGCAAGAGAAGCCGTTTCGTTATTTGACCACCTAAAGAAACTCACCCAGTCACAAAACCCAAACGATGCTACAGTGTTTTAACTTTCAGCTAGTCTCCGAATCTTTTCTCGAAATAGGCAAGCCTCTAGAATATAATTCATTTAACTTTTTGGAAAAAAAATAGAAAAAAGAAAATTACTGTAACCAAACTCCCTTCACTATGCTATTTCCTGAGCATAGTGCCCGTAACTTTGAACTTCGTTTCAAAATCTTCAAGAGCCCCCCAACTGATGATAGCAAGTAAAAAAAAAAAACACATCTTTTGAAAAATTAAAATGCATTAAAATGAAAAAAAAAGACGTTTGCTTACAAAGATATGATTTAATTTTAAATAAATGTAGATTTTATATAGACGTTACCAATATGCTTCATGTACCGTCCGAAATAGACACTAAGTAGGTTGTTGCTCCAAATGTGCCGGAGCAAAAAAAGTTGTGTTAAATTGTAAATGACAAGAATTCTAGCAATTTTTTTTTAAATTGTGCCATGCTAGCCATCAATGTGAACAATTCGCTGTTCTTTTCTCGGAAGACACGCAAGGGCGACGGTGAAATGAGGGGGGGGGGGGAAGGGACGTAACAACGCAAGCAGTTAAAAGACCAAACGGGATTGGTGGTGCGCACTGAAGTGGCGGAGGACTAGCTGGCTGAGCCCTGAGGGCTGAAGCGAGGGGGTTGTAAAGTAGCGGGTGTGAGGCTGGCGTGATGTGGGGAGGGGGGAGTAAATCTCCGCGCAATTACCGGAGCTAAAGGGCAGGGTTGAAGACTTGCCCCCTTCCCCTCCGCGACAATCCCTTTCTGGTCGGACGTTTCGCTGTGTCGCCCGTCGTGCCAGAGGGGGTCGCCAGGGGTTTGTAAGGGAAGAGCGAGTGGGCAGTGGCGCGAACAGGAACATCCACCCTCCCATCCACCCCATCACCATCACCCCCCAACAATTTCTCGACCGAACTTTGGTGGGCCACTAGGCCCCCTGCGCGCACTTCCAATCAGTCCCTCTAACAAGCGGCTGGACGTCTTCTTCAATTAGGTGTCCCGGAGTTATCTCTCTCTCTCTCTTTATCCCCCCCTGCCCCCTCACATCGGGACGGAAGCAGCCCTCCGACGAAGCTCTTGGAAACAAAGTTCCGCTGCGGACGAAGAAGAAGGATGGGATGTTCGCCTGCTTGTTCTTTTCCTTCGAGACGCCGCAACATTCTGTATCTGCCGGGGCCAATAAGCAAGTGCCTCTTCGGCACCCGCGAACGGGCTTCGAGTTTTGACAGAATATCGCCAAGCCTCACGGGCTATCGTCAAAAAGGATGGATTCAAAATTACCAAAGGTATTCTGTAGACTACTGTTAGGTGTCACGGGAAAAAACAATACGCTACGTGGCTTAGTGCAAAAATAAAAAAAAACTTAGAAATGACACCGAAATTAAGCCAATTAACTACAGATGCAATATTTTGTATTGCAAAATAATATTCAAAATGTTTTTTCCATGATTAAAATTTAAAAAAAATAGTATTTATATTTTTAGTTATCAAACTAGAAACTTTTATAAGCTCAAACCATCTTAACAGTGTGAAATAAACTTTTTTAAACTATCAAAATCATTAATTTAATTTCCATTTACTTCTGGCCTTTCAATAACAAAACACAGTTACCAACATCACAGAGTAATATAATTATTCAATTATATCAATCACTATACTACGTTTAATAATCAACTAGAGCCCTGCACTGAAAATAATTTGCCTACACTCCTTTAACCAATCAAACAAATTAATTTGTAATTTATCGAACTCCTTCCATTCTCTCCGGTTGGGAGCTGCTATAGTAACGGTGAGTATTCGCCAATAATTGCAACGCAATCTCTGCGGCTGTTGGTTTAGCGGCAGGATTTCGTCCCTGTTAGTCGATTTTCGTTGAAACACACACACACAGGCATGCATATCCGCCTGTGATCAGCCAACCAGCCGGCGACGGCCACGGGAAAACCGAGCTGCCTGCGATCATTAGCGAGACTCTGGCACATTCTCCGTGCAAACAGGAGGAGGCGTCGCGTGGGTTACCACAGCGCTCTCCTGGCTCCTTTAGTGGAATAACCACACGGAGAACAACCAATTTTTCTGTTTTTCTAGAAAAGATTCCTTTGGTAACCAGTATCCAGGAAATAGTTTGAAAGATATTGCAAATTTTTTCAATATAGAGTTATGGTCAGAGGCTGGAAAAATTCGCGAGTTCAATGACCTCCAGGATAGATTCCACGATCCTATGCCTACTTGGGCAAACGGCGCCCGTTCATTGGGTACTGAATTATGAGGCGTCTCAAGTGGGTAACTTGTGGTTGGATACCTCTTTTATTGATTGTCTCTAATTGGCCAAGAGTCCTACATATTAACAGTGAACCAATAGCAGAAGCAGCACAACGGTATAATTATTTGAATTTTAGCATATCACTAAATGAATCCGCGAATTTTTCCGGTCTCTATTTATGGTTATTTTAAGATATATGAAATACTTTTTTTAAGAGATCATACTAAGTATTTCGTACGAAAATTGATGTTTCACTAAAGCAAAAATTTTATCTTAAAAACATGCCAGAGATAAAAGAATATTCAATAATTTTGAAATTATTTTGGTTGTATCGTGCGTATTATGTGCGCAGTTAATACTGGAAAGCTATTCAGGGAACGGGTTCAAAAATAACGTTTAAAGTTTTGGGAGTGTTTTGGGACAACACAAGGCATAAGTAAATGGCCGGGTAAGAATCCGATCCCATTATTAATGCACACACTATTTTGTAGCGATACAGTTGTGTTCACGTAAATGTACATATTTACAAATATCTCTGAGTTTACATGTATTTTTCTGATCCATTTACAAAAATAAATACTGTTTAGTAAAAAAAAATATAATCGACGTACTTACAATAATATGATTAATGTGAACCTAATTAACAAACATCGTAACGCCAAAATTTTCCCATTTCTTGATTGTCTGACTATCGTTCCTTGAAATTATTTTCTGCATGCCCCACTTTTAGTGGAAAATATTGAACGCAACAAGGTATACCCGCACCAGAGGTTTCTTTCTTGTGATTGGCGGCCGTCTGCGAGAGAAGTCGGTTGCGTTATTTAACCGAGCCACTCAGGACACGTTTTCTTCCGCAATGAATTACTGTGATTGGTGTTATAACAAAAGACATTTGCCTCAAAGAAACTCCGCAATCACTAAACACAGACAGTGCTAGTTATAACCTAGTTATAACCGACATATTTCTCTATGAAACGCAATTCCCATTTCAGCAAACTTCTTAGCAATTGTAAAAGTTTCATTTCGTTTAAGACATGAAGTTAGCAACTGCAGAAGATGGCATTCTGTGTGACGTAGTTAAAGTCACTTTTTTTTTATCTCGCCATCGCCATATTCTCACGCTCAAAACATTGCGGAAATGTTTCTGGACCACGTCTGATGGTGGTTAGTAAGTATAGATTAGAATCTAAGTCTACGAAATAATACAGCCATTTACATTTAATACAGTCTTTTAAAGCTGTATCTACACAGGAAAAACTACGTTTCATTCAATGATTTGGGCATCCAATCCAACATGGCGCAGATCATTAGCTGAAAAAAAAAGTTGCTTCACCCGTTTACCATGTACGTAAACACGCAGAAGTGGCTACCTTCTGGTTTGAGTATTATATTACAGTAAGCAGTCACAAGTGCGTGTCTAACTTCACATGATTAATATTCTCAGAGCAAAGTAAAAAAATAAGGATTTAAATCTAGATAGTAAGAAAAGAGGTAAAAATATTTTCCTCTCTCCTGTAAAATTTGCATTCGGGGAGTTACGAGTATTGCCAGTTGTACCAACGATGTGATGTCTTCGCGGCGAATATAGCCTGCATCCATCTTCTTGAGATGGGATATAGTGTAGTATAGTGCGTTTTAGTCTCGAAACAGGAGCTGTGTCGAGATGCGCTGTAATTTATATTTGTAAATGGAACTTAAATCATCAACTAAAAATCAGATATTTATAAATTTGTTCCCTAACATGGAAGTAACTGCATCACTTAAAAAAAGAAAAAAGAAAAAAATCGGATTAATACTGGGCTTGGATTCTTCCCCGGAAATTTATGCTTTGTGTTGTCGCAGTACCTCCAATAATTAAAGTTATTTGTAAACCGTTCCCTGAATAGCTTACCAACATTAACTGTGAACATTAATTAGCACGATACACTAATGTTAAACCGATGTACGACCACTGTACGTTCACGAGGCTCTTACGTGATTCAACAGTTGTCATAATTTTTTACGTCCTGTGAAATCTTACCCGCTACGCCTTTTTCCTGTACCTATAGCAACATGATATCGTTTGTCTTTCACAATTTTCTTGTCATTTTACCAACTCAATTAAGATTTTTTTTAGTTATAAAGTAATACAGTATTTTTTTTAAATTTTTATGCAAGTATGAAGTAAAACTATTGTGTATTAGGGCGCAACACTATTTAAATGTCATCGTTTTCCACATTTAAACCACTTAGTGAGGTGGTTAGCTGTCATTGCTATTTTGTTCAAGCTATACAGAAGAAACGCCTGTTAGTTAAAAACCTTCTATAGAATAAAAAGTGTCCTTTTTACATGAAGTATATATTTTTAAACTAAACAAAAGTTTAATTACTATCAAAGTGATTATCCATTTTTTTTGGAACTGACGAAGGAAACATATTATAATATCAACAGTATAGTTGGACCTGATGAATAAAAATATTTTTACATGTTGTGCATTGCAGATTATTTCACATTATGAGACTTTATTATGTCCATATTGAGGAGTAGCGGGCTGTTTTGAGTGCTTATTAAAGTTTTGTGTTTCCGTGGAAGTAAAATTGTTATAGCCTATACAAATTATTCTGTTTTGCAGTGTTGCCGTAGTTTATGTAAAAATACATCGTGTTAAAGTGATTTTACGCTTGATTGTGAAGGTTTTCAGAGTAAAAATTTAAGTTAACCCTAGCATACGGATTGTACCTTCACAATACTATGAGCAAATTATTTAAAAACTTATATACAACTGAGCTATCTGTTCTTGAAATTTAGTTTCTAAGCGCGTTTATACATATCTAAACATTTCCTAAACCACATTAAATGGAAAACAAACTTTCCTGTACTTTGAATTAATTAAGGAGTAACGACAAAGAAATACACCCATAGTTAGTAATATTAAACCCCATTTCAAAACGACAATAGGGGTTGTTAGGTTATTATCGCACACAAGACACCATATCGCGTGTTCTATTTACTACGCAAATTGGATAATATAACACATAATATAGTACTAGTGATAATAATATTTTAAAATTATTATATGCTCATTAGTAATCACTTAAAATTTTTTTTTTAACTTTAGGGTTGCTAACTTCAAGCCATAATGATTTGACAATCCATATTTTCACACTGAAGAAGATGGCATTACCAAATAAAATATGAAAAAAATACGACCTTCCAAAAAATACTATCCAGGCTTTTTTTCTTTTATCTCACAACGTTTCTGATAATACTTCAAAACAGTTTAGAATATAATTTTTTCCCGGTGATTAAAAACCTTAATTATCTCTGTAAGCCATGTAAAGGAAATACATTTTCTCTACATATTATTGTATAAAAAAGATCTATTGATAAATGTATTTGTCAAAATACTTTACCAACAATTCCTGTTTGGATTTACAAAATATTCCTCAGAATACGATGGAAAGTTACAATTGGTTAGCATGGTACTGTAGTTGAACATTTTCCTGCTTTTCTATCACTGAAGTTACTTTTTTAAACTATATATTTTAGTATTTAATAGAATTATTTAATTATTTATATTAAAAGACTGGCTACAAATAAAAGCAAAAAATAATATATGAAAGAGCTTCGTGATAAACAACATAAAACTTTATAATCCATGCCGTAAAATATTAACGTAAGAAATAAATTGTTTTAAAATGCAAATTGACTTTTTACGTATAATTTTTCGATAGTTATTATAGTCAAACTTTGTCGTTATTGAATACAAAAAAAAAAGAAATGTTTTGATCACTATGTATTTCATGAAAAAAATATATATATCTTACTCTAAAAGAAAATAGAATAATTTTTATGTATGTAAAAAGGAAACACAGCGAGAATAAATTTCGCTGCGTTTTTATTTAATCCGCGGTCGGACTCGCTCGGAAACCATGAGCCAAGAGGGCTGAGGGAAGGGTGGGTGAAACAAAACAAGAGCGCGCTCCGCTTTGTAGTGGTGCGCTAGGGGTTATGCAAATACCTCAGCGACGAGACAACGCCGTATCCGCGAGTGATATACAGGTGTATATTGTCGATTCGCTACGGGTAACGTTGTCAACGGGCTTGTTTTTGCGGGGGGTGGGGGGGGGAGTGAGGGGGAGGGGGAGCTGGGGAGGGAGAAAGCACAGATAAAAGGAGGTAGGACCATACATTTCCTCACCCCAACCCCCTTGCATTCGCTGATAAGCGAAGGGGAATTTATATCTTTCGTGGTTGGTGGACAGCTTAGAGAATGAAATGCCTGAAGCACTACAGATTACCCTTTCTAAATATCGTATTATTTTGGACCATGTGCTTATAGAGAAAACTTTACAAATCCCAGAAATACAAAAAATACTTTAAAAAATGCTTTAAAAAATGGTATAACTCTTTTAAAGTACTCTTACAACACGATTTTTATTAGGGTTTGACCTGCGCCTAATATTCTCACATCTTCAGTTTCTTTTTAAAATAGGTATGAGAAAGAGAACTTATTTCGAATGCTGATCAATAAAATAATTACGTTCTTGCTCTGCTCAAGCAAAAGTTATCTTTCCGATAGGAAAAGACTAAACACGCCCAACTGGTTAGTCACTGCTTCTATAACATCCATATTCATTTTGCTAGTAATTCTTAAGTGCACAGAAAAAATTTTTTCTGTACTTTGACAAAAGTTTGGAAAACAGTAGATAGCCAAACGATAGTAGTTGTAATACTACAAGACAACACAAAGCATAAATTACCAGGTAATAATCCGAACCCAGTGTTACTACTAACACTATTTTGAATCGATGCACTTGTTTTCATGTATATGTAAAACTTTACAAATATCCGTAATATTACATGTATCTTTCTGTTCCAGTAAATTGTATTGTTTTTTAAACGTGATGTTATTATTTTGCGATCATTGACTGCTTAAAAAGAGATTTCGTCTAGTTATGAGGTATGTAATTATAGGGGCACTTACATATTTTTAGTGAAAATTTTTTCGAGATTGGCTGTGTGTTAAAACACTTTAGCAACGACCGTGTTTCGCTATTGGTTGAGTTCCAATCAGACGCGTGTCCACCTGTCGGAGCACAAATTGCATCCCTTATTGGGCGGAATCAAAGCGTCCTTAATGGCCCTGGCAAGAAAGACGACGTCTTTCCTTGCAGTTGGCCGCCAATCACAAGGAAGGAAACCGCTGGCGCAGGGAAACCTCGCTGCAGTCTGATAAGCGTTCAGATATTTTCACTAAGCTACTAGCGATGGTTGTGAGTCCAAAACTATTCGAGGTTTCATAACCAAGTCATCAATATCTAAGATTAATAAATAAACTTTTTACTCTAACTTTACCCCTCTTTTTTTCATTCCTTGAATATTTGGAAGTATTTTGACGATCACCGCCATGGCCAGCCAATCCCAAAACAAAGCACACGATTGCATGCGATAATTCATGAGATTTTGATACCCAGGATGATAAAGCGCATAGAAATACTTAACGTCATTCTCTTACCCGGAATACTTATAAACATATCAATTACACTTTAATTTAATATTAAAATAGGAAAAAATATGTGAGCGCGTCTTTCAGTACTCGTCAGTGATGTCTAAATATCTAACCTCGGTAACGAGCCGAAATAATTCACGTGATCTCGTGTTACCAATAAACTTGAAACTTGGACACGAAACTTAACGTACAGTATCTTTAAAATAGTGCCGAGCGTGATAAATATACGAAAATTGTGTTTTCAAGTACATTTCTTTACGCAAATCACACGTAGTTTCCGCACCCGCCGCTAGACTTCGTGGCCAGAGCAGCTACGTCGACAATAAAACCATTCTATTTGCGAGAGAAAGGGTACCTATACTATATTATATAAAGGCTCAGAAAAAATAAAAATAAAAAGTCTTGAAAAAAATACAAAACCCCGGGTTTTGACCTGATTTTCAACAAGGAATTTTACTAAAGTACTGCTCATCTTGGTAAAATTCACTAAACGGTTAATACTACAAAGTTTCCCTTTGTCTTTGTGAGATTTATTGTCAACACCGTGGTTACACATTTCCATCCCATTCACGAAATTACTCTTAGCAGAAGCCGTGTATCGAAAGGTAAGATGTTACACATCTAAAATTCTTGTTTTGATAAGCAATTATGCTAGTATATTTGACCCACAATAGACTGTATTAAGACCGTTGGACGTCTTGCATCGGTTAGGAGTGCATTTGCTCCAACTGATAAACAACCAAGCATAACCACGTTACACGCCGTAACCTATACAATTTGCAAAATACTTCCTCGATAGGGGCAGGCATTTTTTCGTGAATAAATCTGAACGCCTATTAGACTGCAATAAGGTATAAGTGCACCAGCGGTTTCTTCTTCGTGATTGGCGGCCGTCTGCGAGACAAGTAGTTGCCTTATTTGGCTGAGCCACCCGGGACGCATTTGCTACCGCACTGAATGACTATGATTGGTGTTTTAAAATTCGTAATGTACCTCAAAGAAACGCACACATATCACGAAACACAGACGATGCTGCAGGTTTTAAACTTTCAGCTAGTCTCGGAATCTTTTTCGCGAAATATGCATGGCCCGTTATTTCTCGACCTTTGCCCGTCAGCATGCGCCTCTATTTTTAAATTACATTCCGGAGGAAATAACGACCGGAGGTATCGGCCGGCCAACCCGTCGTTACCGCGTCGTTTGTTGCGACGTCTTGTTAGCGGCCGAGGACGAGTGGCAGGCCAGGACAGTGTCGGACACTAACGACCCGCCTCGCCGCTCGACAGTCCTACAGCTCGGACTCCTCCGTCACCACGGAGTCACATTTTACTCAAATGACAATTCTCACGAGGTTCAACCGCCATTTGTAATTACTAGAGACCTGCGAAATTCGCGGATTCATGTCGTGATATGCTACAATTCAAATAATTGTACCTTAGCGCTGCTTCTACCACTGGTTCACTGTTAATCTACATTAATGAGGGCCAATTAAGAGACCCTCGCTCAAAGAAGTGTCGAATCACAGACACTCGGTCGAGACGACTCACAAGTCAGCAGCCCATGAACAGGTGGCATTTGCCCGAGTGTGTAGAGTGTAGTGGAGTCTATCCTGGAGGTTATTGAACCCGCGAATTTTGCAGGTCTATAGTAATTACTGTCTATATATATATATATATATATATATAGACGTAAATACGTCTTTAAAATTGCATCCATAGTGGGAGGCAATTCAAAAAAACGAATGATAACAAAATCGGGGGATACAGTTTGGTGTTGCAGCTACATGTCTATTAGCTCCATCCAAAATTTTATTACACCAACTGGATAGCTAAAGAATAAAAAAATTCGTTACGCTAAGTCAGGACTGTGACGCATCGCGCGCGGTGGAGGGGGAAGCGCTGACATTTTGAGATCATTTTGCTGCGTTTAGAGATTTCCATTTAGTATAACTTTTGACTCGGAGAAGTTACGACGTTCGTTTGAGTTTCGATCGTCATCTGGGGTCAAAATCTATCGATTGTATATATCAAACATTAATAGAAGCTGTATAGGTTAAATTGTATGGTGTTAAAATGAAAAAAAAAATCAAAAATATTACCGGTTACGTACACGTATTCACGTACAGCACACCATCGTGTCCATGACACTGTCACACCCCATTTGTTTTTGTTTATAGGACAATTAATATTGATGTAGTCACGACTTTTTCGCAGATTCATCGGGTGGCAAAGTCGACTTTAAAGCACGTATATGCCTGCTTCACGTTCATAATTGGACACACCCTTGGTGACTCTGCAGTGATTACAACCAAAGAGAGAATAAGTGGGCACCCAGTCGCGCGTAACTTGCAAAGGATCTGACCTTGTTATTGACCAATGCATAGAGACCTGCAAAATTCGTGGTTTCGATGGCCTTCAGGATAGACTGCACATACCTCTGTACACTCGGGAAAATAACGCAAGTTCATTGGCTGCCGACTTGTAAGTCGTCTCAGCTGGTTTGTCTGTGATTCGACCCTTCTTTGGTTGAGGGTTTATAACTGGTTGAGATTCGTCCAGATGAACAGTAAGCCAATAGCAAACTTATATAAGAGGTATATGTGTTTGAATTCTAGCCTATCACCGAATGAATCCACGAATTTTTCAGGTCTCTACCAATGCATATTTCGCGAAGAGTTTCCGAGACTAGCTAACAGTAAAAACACCGTAGTATAATCATTGTTTCGTGATTGGGTAAGTTTCTTGTAGGTACATGTTGATTGTTACAACACCAATCACAGTATTTTAGTGCGGAAGCAATCGCGTCCTGAGTGGCTCGGTCAAATAAGGCAACTACTTCTTTCGCAGACGGCCGCCAATCACAAGGAAGAAACATCTGGTGAGGGTATACCTTGTTGCAGTCTAACAGGCGTTAAGATTTTTTTCGCGAAAAATGCTTGTACCTACCTATTAGCGTTATAAGTAGAGACCGGAAAAATTCGCGGATTAATTTCGTGATATGATAAACTTCAAACAATTATACCTTGGGGCTTCTTCTACTATTGGTTCACTCTTAATATGGATGACTCAAGGCGATTAGAGACCCTCGATCAAAAAAGAAACGAATCACTCGAGACGCCTCGCATGTCAGCAGCCATTGAACAGATGACGTTTGCCCAATGATGCAGAATATCGTGGAGTCTATCCTGGAGGTCATCGAATACGCGAATTTTTCCAGTCTTTAGTTATAAGTAGGCTTGATTATGTATAAGTAGGAGCACGTATTTTTCGCGAAATAATCTAGTTACTTATTAGACTGGAATATGGTATACTATGCCTGCTATAACCACTGTCCCCTTGTAATTGGCGGTCGTCTGCAAGAGAAGCCATTACCATATTTGGCCCGGCCATCCAGGACTCGTTTGCTTCAGCAATGGAGAGATTTGATTGGTGAGCTGACAGTAGACATCCAACTGAAAGAAACCCAGCCAACCACGAAATACAGACACTGCTGGAGAGTTTGTAACACATGGCCGTTCTGGAAATCTTTGCGCGTAAACTACATGGCTCTATGTTGTTGGATGAAATGAATACCCGAAACAATAGTTTATTGGTCTGAAACCCAATTTTTTTGTTGGTACTATTTAATTCTTCACTGGCTTTGTTCAGTAAAGGAAGGTCGTTCCACTCTTGGCTGGATCATTAAAAAAAGATTAACTTTTCGGTAGCAATGTAGAATTGAATTTCATTTGTTATAAATTGTTTTCAATGGAAAACTTAGTGCGGAAATTTTGTTTCTATGTAACCCATTAAGGGGTTACTCTGGGCCAACGAAAAGCCATCAACCAAAGCAGTATCGAATCACAAACGTCTCACGAGACAACGGCCTATATGAGTCGGTGACATTTTCCGAGCATATTGACCCCACGAATTTTTCCAGTCCATATCTCTAACTATATGAGTCCAAAGACTATGCTCTTGAACGCAAACTATCTTCGCGCAACAATTTTCGCGATGAAACATAATCTCTATAAACATGGCTGCGACTTGCACAACCAGCCTGGAAGCGTTAGGGTAGAAACACACATACAGCGGCGCGGCGCGGCGCGACGCGGCAAGACGCGGCGTGACGCGGGGCGGGGCGGGGCGCAGCGACGGCGCTACACACAGACAGCGTTCCGCAGCGAAGCGGCAAGCAGCGCTAGTGTTCCAGACAGAACAGACCACAGCGGAGTGCAATCACACACCTATTCATTGGTATCATAATGTCGCTGTCGAAGGTGCGTCGCCGTATGTTTCTCGTTGAAAATACTGTTTTGAAGTACAATGTATTAACACAAAAAAGGAGACGATTGTGGATACATGAAATATGTGAAAGTAGATGTTATAATGGTGAATATCATCACCTTTTCGCGGTAGTGAAAAGACATCCGGACAGATTTTTCCAGTACATGAGAATGTCGCTGGAAACTTTTATGTACATACTTGATCAAGTCGGTTCCACTATTACGAAACAAGAAACAAACTGGAGGAGACCTATATGTGCTGAAGAAAGATTGGTGGTAACTATAAGGTGATTAAGACGTTATTTTTACTTTAACTATTAAGTGTTATCTCACAAATTTTCAATAGGTTCAAATTATTCGTATGGCACAGTTCTTGCTTTTCTTTGTTAAATAAATGTTATTTGAAACAATTAACGTTGTTACTCATGTGGAGTGACAAGAAATGAATCATTATGTAGGGACAGAACGACAAAAAAAAAATTATATGCCTTAACAAAGTAAATCAAGTTTTACTACTTACGTTTAAAAGAAAATCAAACGTGAAATACCATTACATAGATACCTACATACCACAATTGCGTTGTCATATTATAACCAGGAATTCACAAAGAAATATTAAATATAGTCATTAGTTATAAATATAAAAACACTGCTTGATATTTAAAACAAATAAAAAATTGTTGTACACTGCAACCATGCTAAAAACTTCAACAACTTAAATATGAGAAGGTCCTGGGAGGTATGACTGGTTGTTGTGAATTGGTAATTGTGTATAGTGACCGTCCTCCCCGTACACGTATCCTGTTAGCCCATCTTGATTAGTCTGTGTGCCTTCTATTTTATCTAACTCTTCAATAATCACACTTTGAATTCTGTTACGCACACGCAATTTTTGTCGCGAGGTGAAGTTATTCATATGTGGAATAATGCTCATACAAAAATGGTAGTCATCATTTTTCTCTTGCTCGTTTTCCTTTCGTAGGAATTCCAGTTTTTTCTCCTCTATTTGTAAGAGCTTCTGCGTGGCCACGTCCTGTGAATTGTCTCTTTTCCTTTTTCGAACAAGCTCATGAGTATCTGGTGTCCGAACTAACGTGTTTGGAGGTGTTTGCGGTCGATCTACTGTTCTTTCACTTGCAAACCGTACTTGTGTCTCCTGTCCTCCCTCATCATCACTGTTTCCTGCTGTATCATGGATTTCAGAAGCTGTCATTTCTTGCAAATTACCGCTCATCTGTGCTGGAGTCATCTGATCCCGTAAGAAGTGCAACAATGGAAAAAATGGCCAGTCACTTTCCTGTTGGGTAGCCCCATCAGCACCTGACTTCTTATCTCTTATTTTTCTCAGCTCCTTCCTGAATCGGTCTTTCAAATTCTTCCATTTCTTACGCAATTCTTCTGCTGTAACCAAAAAAAAAGAAAGTATGAGACGAATAAATATATTTCTGTTGCAATAATTTTCACATTTACATTACATGCAGCCAAAACATATAGTTGAGATAATTTATTTTTCAATGGCAGTGCATATGATAAGCATAATCTGTAACAATGTAAAATGTCAAAATTGTCTAAAATGGTTGATTTCTTACAGGTTCTTAGCAACCGGCGCTTCTTTCAGATCACTCGGATTTTCATTTCGAATGGGAGCCTCAACAGTAAGATGTATAGTTATAGACACATGCAAAGCTATCTGGCTTCAGTTGTTTCCGATTCACATGCCTGTACCCACACAAGAACGATTGAATGCCAGCAAAAGAGCTTTTTGGAACCGCTGGAATTTTCCTAATTGTGTAGCTGCAATTGACGGTAAGCATTGTATGGTGAAATGTCCACCACATAGTGGTTCACTTTATTACAACTACAAACATTTTTTTTCAATTGTACTGCAAGGATTAGCTGATGCAGACTACAGATTCATATCTATTGAAGTAGGAGGAAGAGGAAATCAAAGCGACGGGGGTACATTTTCAGGATCAGCATTGTACCAGCGCCTGGAAAGCAATACATTCAACCTGCCTCCCGATGAAGAACTTCCAAACTCAAATGTGAAACTGCCTGTGGTTTTGATTGGAGATGAAGCGTACCCTCTAAAACCCTACCTTTTACGCCCATTTCCCCGAACTCATCTTGGCCCTGCTGAAAATATGTTTAATTATCGTCTGTCTCGAGCGAGAAGATGTGTTGAGTGTGCGTTTGGCTTATTGTATGCCAAATGGAGAGTGTTAAGTAAGGCAATCGAAACGAACGTAGAAACAGCTATTGACATTATTAAGTGTATTTGTGTACTTCACAATGTTGTGAGAGAAAGAGACGGCGAAAATGATCCTACTTTCAAGGAAGTTAGTCAATTTTCAATCCAGGAAGAAGATAACGGAAGAGAGAGAAGAAACAGAAGAAATAACAGAGCAACCCGACGTTCACTTTACATTCGCGAAGTGTTTAAAGATTACATCATGTCACATAGGCTCTTATAAAATAATTCAACAAAGTACAATGTACAGTGCACGAATCATTCGTTATATTTATCTGGAATGTCATAAAATGCCCTGTATACTCGAGGTATCTATATACAATATATAATACGTAGGTTGACTATAGGTAGCCTACATACACCTAGATTAATATTTGTGTCGAAATATGCTAGGCAATTACAAAAAATATGCTGTTAACAAACAATGTTAAAAAGTGTTGTAAACAATCTACATAGGGGTAGGCTAACTAATAACTCATTGAATAACATTTAATGTTTTTTTATTAACATATTTTTTTTCCACTTGGAAAACTTTTCATGTACGTTTCCGCAGCCATTAGTACATAAATAAGAAGGAATTGCTGTCTTGCCTACAACTAAATGTATGCAACCATGTATCTTATATGTTAACTCAGTGTAATGCTTAAAGGCAAACATTTAGAATATATTCAGTCAAAAAAGGCAATAATACTTTTAATTTACTCGTGGAAAATGGCAATGGTTTGCACACAAACGTATGCGTTTCACTCACTGCACAATAATGAATTGTTGCGGAAGAGTAAAATCTTTTTGACATAATTTTTATCTAAGCAGTGCATTTATAATGTGAACGTACTTACATATGCCTAATATTAACTAATTACAAAGAAACCGTTTATTTATTATGTAATGTTTAGTGCAGATAGGTATACATAAAAAATTATTCAAATATTACGACTTTCAAGCTTACACAAAATATGATTGCAGTGTACTTACTATCAGACTCCAAAGCTGATGCAACTTCTCCCCACAATTTATCTATCACACCTCGATTGTGATGCTGGCAATTTTTCACTTGCCACAAAGGCTTTCTGGCGAACACTTCAACAATTAGCTGCTCTACATCCATCGCTCTGCCGCTCCTGCCGCTCGCAAGAAACAAAATGATTTGTTTCTTCAACTGCCGCTACGCACCGCTCCGCTCCGCGCCGCCACGCTCCGCTGCCTGTATGATAATACTCATGCTAATACGACAGATTATCTTGTAGCTTTATAGAAAATAATCATATTATAGATTATGTATGTTTACTTAAAGACTACTCTGGATATAATCCTTTTTATAAGGTTTGCAAGAGTAGTTTATTTATATTTATTGCACACATGATTATATTTTTAACACACATATATATATATTATATAATATAATACAGTTTATATTATATAATAATTCATATCCTTTTAGCTTGCTTATACAGGTTTCCAGGGTGTTATTCTGTCATAATTCTTATTCTTATTTTCAAAGAGAGATCTGGTGTATATTTTTAATTCTCTTATTCTTAATTAATTCTTTTCAGTTCATTTATCTAATTTGATATAATATTCCGGCTGTTCGATTACACTATACACAAGAAGAACAGCCAAAGAAACTTGTGTAGGAGATTCAAAGAGTTATTTTATTTTTCTGTAGTAAGTTATTCCGTATCGGAAAGCAGATCTTACATCAGAGATTGTTCGTGCATCCAACTATCGAAACGCTCCAGTCTCTTGGATACTTCAAAGGTGTAATTTCTCCATATGTCATAAGTCTTCTTATCTCTCACAATTTGATTAATATCCTTAATATCAACATCCTCCATAGCCATCTTCCTTGTGTACTTGTTTCGTATGTCTTCTATTTTAACGCAATCATTTAGAACATGCTCTACTGTGTCTTCTTCCATGCACACAGGGCACATAGGGCTTTCCACTAAGTTAAAAGAGTTTAATTTGTGTTTAAAATTCCCGTGACCTGTTAGGAATTGTGAAGTGTAGTGGTCAGTACTTATCCATGAAAATTTCATCCGTTCTTCTATTGAAGGGAATATATTGTGTGTATGCCTTCCCTTGTCAGAGTTTCGCCACCTTTCTTGCCAGATTTCAATATTTTCTATGTGGATTCTGCGATATTTTGAAGCAGTGTATTCCTTGTTCATCTTTAATATCACAACTTTTGCTCTTTCTTGTATTAGTAGGTCTATAGGTGAGGCTCCAGCGATAACCTGCAGTGCTTCTAAAGACGTAGTTCTGTAGCTTTTTGTTACAGCAATTAGAGCTGTTCGTTGGGATGAGTTTAACCTTCTTCTTACATGTGAATTGCGTAGTAGTTCATACCAGACTGAGCAAGCATAGGTAAGTATGCCCAGGTATACTCCATTGTACAGTGTTGTCATAGTATTAGTGCTCAATCCTACATTTGTAGGTTTATGACTCCTTATTTTTTGCATTAACAGTAGGGCCTTTTGTGATGCTTCTTGTATGTGTTCTTGGTATCCTGTTCCCGTTGTGATTTGTACCCCTAGATACTTAACTTTTTGTTTTATCTTCACTATTCGTTCTTGAAATCTTATTAAAGGTGGTCTGTCTTTATGTAATTTTCCCTTTAGTAATACGCCTTCAGTTTTTTCAGATGATATAAGAAGTCGGACACTGCTTGCCCAGGTGTTGATAGAGCGTAGAATAATTTCTGCTGTCTGCTCTAATTCGTAGCGTGAAGTAGCGGGTATAATGAGCAAGCCATCATCTGCATAGCCATATATAATGTTATTTACTGGTAACTCAATTTTCAGAAGCTCATCAAATATTATATTCCATAGTAGCGGACCAAGGACTGAACCCTGAGGACAGCCCATGGAGAGCTTCTTTTCCACAACTATGTGGCCCAATCGACATTCACACTTTCTATCTTGCAGAAAGCCCCTTATGGCGGCATACAGGTTCTTAGGTGTGTTAAGATTCTTTAAGCGCCATAATACTTGAGGCCACCAAGCGTGGTCGAATGCTCCTGCTATATCTATCGTCACTCCAAGCACATATTTTTCTTGTAGGTTTTTAATATATTGATTTACATCGTATAGCGCTTTTTCTGTACTATACCCTCTTCTGAAGCCATACTGCTGTTTATCTATTCCCTGTATTACTTCCAAATAAGCTGTTAGTCTTGCATTAATGAGCCGCTCATAAATTTTTCCCATGTTAGGCAGCATAGTTAAAGGCCGGTATGACTTAGTTAATTTCGGGTCCTTAGCATTTCCCTTGTATATGATTTTGAGAACTCCTTCCTTCCATATTTTTGGAAATGTTCCTGAAGATAAGCATAAATTATACAGATGTAACAGTACTTCCTTGATTCGAGGGTAAGCTCGCCAAATTAACTCAGTTGTTGTATTATCTTTACCTGGTGCTTTTCGTGGTTTTAACTCTTTAATGATCTTGTCAAGCTCTTGGATGGTGAAAGAAACTGTGTCTTCTGTATCAGGCAGTTCTTTCATCGCTTCTCTCTTCATCTTTTGAATATTCGTATCTTCATCTGGGTTGTCATTAGGTAGTAAATCATGTAGAATAGTTTCCAAATTTTCTGTAATGTCAGTAATTTGTCTATTTGCCATCATCATCCCAGGGATTTCAAAAGAACTTCGTACTTTGCCAGCCATCACCTTGTACACATATCCCCAAGGGTCCATATTCCCCTTGTTAAGGACAAGTTTTTCCCAGTATACCTTCTTCTTTAATAAAATATCTTTCTTATATTTCTTTCTCCTTATTCTGTACTGTTGTAAAATTAAAAGTTTATAAAATCCATTTGCCGCTCTCTTCATGATTCTTCTTAGTCTTTCCAGATCTCTTCTAGTTTCTTCTAATTCAACATCCCACCAGGGATTTCCAGGAATAATTTTCGTTTGTTTCCTAAAGCATTTCTCACAGATATTCTGTAATATAATTGTTAATCTCATGGCGAGTGCTTCTGCGGAGTTATATACATCTTCTTCATGTGATAATTCATTTATTTTGCTTGTTATTAATTCATCAAACTTCTTCCAATCCGCGTTCTTATGTATGTACCGTGGACTTATTATTATGGGAGGCATCTCAGTTCTTTGCAATTGGATTTCATAAGTCATCAATCTGTGGTCACTTGAACTGTCCAGATGAATCTTCCATTCATTGACTCTTTCTTTCATGTTGTTATCAGTCAATGTCACATCAATGAAAGTCTCAGTATTAGTTGCTGGTGATAGATATGTTCCTGTTAATGGATCATCATTAATAACATATAGATCTCTTTCCATGATAAAATCGTTCATGATCTCACCTTTTTCGTCATTCACTGGTGAATTCCAAAAAGAAGATTTTGCATTTGTGTCTGCACCAATTATTATATTTTCATGTCCAATTGTATCCAATATTGAATTAAGCTTATCAATATGTACTTCAATAGGATCTGAGAATTGAAAATAGGATGAGATAACGTATATTTTCATCATCCTCATCTGCATGATCATGCAAACATGATGTTCATTAGAAATGCCGGAGAGTAACATCGTAGTTAGAGTTTCATATATGCTAATACGACAGTTTGTTTTCAAAGCGGCAGTCGCTCCGCGTCGCGCCGCGCCGCGCCGCTGTATGTGTGTTTCTACCCTTAGAGATGGACACTCGCCGAAACAAGTCAGGGAAATCAACCAACAAAATCAGCCAATCATGGGGAAAAAAACTAAATGCGGGGTAGTTGGACACGGGATTCAAACACAAGACAAGTCTTCCCCAGTGCGAGCTCAATATTTTACCTTTGAGCCAGCTCGCTCGTTTATCCGCTGTTCAGTGCTGAACAACTGTGAACAACAACTTGCGAGCTTTAAAGTTCGTGCAATTTGTTCAGTGTGCATTTGCAGGCTAGTTTCTTGGGACTGGAAACATTCGTGAGTTCAACGACCTTAACAGCGGAATGCAGAGTCCTCTGTGAACTCGGAAAATTGTAACTTTTTCATTGGCTGTCGACAACGTGAGACTTTTACTTCTGTTTTGGCCGAGATTCAGTATTTCTTTATTTTTTTTTCCGAGCGACTGTCATTGATACAAAGGCCGCCAGATAAACTGATCGTGGAGTTAGTTCGCTAATAATTCCGGTCTCCAGTAATTACTGTTAAAGTATTAATTTTAAAGGGATTTATATTTGAGTATAATTGTTAGTGAGTGATAAATTCGAAAGTTTCGGCTGTGTAGTTAAGTTTTATTTCACAACGTTTTATTAACGACGTAGGTTTTTTATGCTATCGAAAAATAATATCATATGAGATACACCAGCTGCATTTATTTTAGCTTAAAGGGTGCTACTATATTATAAATTGTTTTTATTTATTTATTTATTTATTCCCCTGGACTACCGCCCCGCCGTAGCTTAGGCCGATCAGCACACGAGGACCGCACGACATCAATTTCGCGATCGGTTAATCCAGCCCGGTAATTAATGACGCCTGCCAAATGGTAAAAAAATAATGGCACATCGGTCCACAGTTTGCCCACGTGACCCTAGAGCGGAGTCGAGGCTCATGCGTGCCTCTCTATCATCGCTGTCCGTGCGCGTACAGTCCGTTCCCGATAACCATGGACACTTTGGAGTTTACTTTTGGCGGAGATCCGAAAATCTCGAGGACTCAAGACGGGCATGTACTATTAAACGTGAATATTTAGAGACTAGCTGTGTGTTGAAACACTGCACTTTTGCTGTATATATATAGTTATATATATGTATATGTATATATACACATATACATATATATATATATATATATATATATATATATATATATATATATATATATATATGTGTGTGTGTGTGTGTGTGTTTTTAAACCAGTTTCCAAGAAAAGTTTGCATTACAAGAATTAGAGATATTTAAATGCATACAACACATAGTTATGAATATGTGAAGTACTTTTTTTTAAAAAATAAAACCGTTAGGAATGCCAGGTTCGGAGCTGGCTGGCGGCCCTGCACGGCTACTGGAGTCACGCGCCGTGTCACGTGCCGTCCACTGACGTAAGGCATGCCACGCGCGCCTGGCCGGATTACAAGGGTCGTCGCTACACCCTTACCCCCTCCGCTGCCCGCGCATTTCCCTGCCTCGGCGCTGTTATCTATCGCTGAGCGGCCTTGAGAACTCCGCGGGCCGCCACGCGGAGTGGCGATAATTGACGCCGCCCTTCTGCAAAAAAAAAAAAGTGTTGCTACTCAGTAGGAGAAAAATTTACACTGTTAAAAATTTTCATCTTAAATTTACGAAGAAAGCTAGTTACAAATTATCCAGGAATGATCTTAAATTTACCGTTATCTTTGTAAATTCACAGTAAGTTAACTTACGTGAATATGAATCTACTAAAATAATATTTCTATGGAAGAGAAACATTCAATAACTTGTTGGGACTCACGCAAAAAACACACATATTTCTTCCACTTGACCGTTTGCCCCATTTAAACCAAAAAAACAGAATTCAGAAGTTGAAATACGGAATAGTTTATATGAATATACAGTCTTCTGAAAATACTAAGCATTCTTCATTTATTAGAGGTGAATTATTCGTTGAAAGTCCGTAAGTTTGCCGTAATTTTTAACAGTGTAGTTATTGAAAAAAAATTGTCAAAAGTAGTTCTCTTTTCATCAGGAACCAAGCATAGATGTGGGTCTCCTACTCTGCAGCTGTCGTGTTGTTTTTTTTTATTCTACACTTACCCCTTTCACCCATCCCACCTTCGCCACCCCCCCCCCTCCCCAAAAAAAAACCTACTATACATAAGTCCATTATTTTTGTTGCGCTTATCTGAAACTGTGAGCTTGAAAAAAAAAACTTGCATCGGTGAGCCAAAAAAAAAAAAAAAAAAAAAAAAAACTGACCGTTTTCACATTTCCCCCGGCCTCAGCGCGGGCGGGAAATAATTCGCGAATCGCTGACGAGCAGTTGTGCCAACCTGGCGGGCTGGAATGAGGGGAAATGGGGCGGGCAGGCGGCTCACCGGCGCGAGATGCGATCTGGAAAACATTTCGCGCGTCGCGCTCGGGTCGCTGACAAATCCTCGCCGCCTGAACCCTGACGGCGAATGGGTAGAGACCGGAAAAATTCGCGAATTCATTTCGCGATAGGCTAAAATACAAATAGTTATACCTCAGTGCTGCCTCTGCTATTGGCTCACAACTCACCTGGATGACTCCGGGCCAATGAGAAACACCCGACCAAAGCTTTATCGAATCACAGGCTGCTACGTTGGGACGTCTCACAAGACAACGGCCAATGAGTGGGTGACATTTGACCGAGTGTATGTAGAACTATGGAGTTCATCCTGGAGGTCATTGAACCCGCGAATTTTTCCGGTCCCTACGAATGGGGCGGGAAAAAAAAATTGAACGCAAAGTTTCTGTTTAGAGATATGGCTACGGCGACATTATATACATATTTTATTTATTTCCATGACTTTTTTTTCCCGTAACTGTAAACACGTTCATCGTTTTTATAAACGTATATACTTGTGTATTCAGCTTGAAAACTCACGATATACATATATATATAAAATATATGTTTTAAAAGCAAATGAAAAATGAATTGTAAAACTGTAAAAAATTAAATTAGTTTTTCTAGCCCGTTTTTCCTAAGGACGTTATATTTTTCAGTAAATAATATAAATATTTTTTTTGTTCACACATTTATTTTTCTTTAAAAGCCAATCAAAAAGGCCATCCCGGCAGGGTCAAATTTTCTTAAAATTAAAATATATTTTTTTATTGGCAGTTTCCGCTCTTTTTAAAATTGTAGTGTTGCTACACGAAAAAAAAATCACGTTGTCCGTGATGGCTGACTGCCCTTTATGAGACGGTTTAACATGTTCTCAGGTCACTCGCATAATCTGGTGATTTTGGAAGCCACTGAAAGCTAGAAACTCTCATACATAGTTTGACACCAAATAATTTTTAAACATGGTACGTGAACCAGCGACATTTATTTACCTTCAATTGCTTTTAATCAAACACTTCTAAGCATATGTTTCAACAATTTGTGTAATAAAACAAGATGACTATGGAAGAGTGCGACTAACTTATTTAAATATTAGTAATAATTGAACACAACGAAAAAGTTGAAACATATAAGCCATACCCCTGTTCCTTACGATAAAAATAGCTTCTAATTTTAAATAATAAAACAGAAAGTATAGTTAAGTGATTAATGGTCAGACTTTAAAATTAGTAATAAAATGGTTCTGGAAAATTTTGAGTTATTTTTGTAATAAATTATTGTGGAGTGTAAAGACCGCCCAGACGGTAAGAAAGAAAGCAATTACATGACTTAATTACTACCTAACATTGCATAATGTTTTTATAGCCTTTTTTTGTTTTTCTGCCATGTTTTATACCTTTCAATTTACCAACAATAATGGTTCTGAAAATAAAATGCTTATTTTATGAATGGAAAAAATTAATTGAGCTATGGGACGAGAAATTCACATTTTTTTAGCGAAACAATCGTGGTGGAAACTTGGCAAATGCTAAAGCATTTTATGAAATTAAAATTTACAGCATTCCTTCACTCCTGCCTCCACTCAGTCTGACGTTAAAATAAAAAAATAAAAATAAAAACTCGCACACAAGTTTTTAAAACAATTATCACGTGAAAAGGTTAAACGCATTATTTTGTTCAGTGATTAATTTCGCGCTACGCTGATTCGGTAGGTTAAACACAGGCGTATGCTTTCCCGTTGAATGTAAGGCTCGTTATGCAAGCTACCACTTAACTTATCGCTTAATTTTAGTTTGGCCGTTTGGAACGTTTTATATGCATGGAAGAGCCTAAGTATAATCTAAAGAATATGTACCTTTATTCAATACGGCGTAGCCTACATGCACTATGTGATTCTTATGGAACAGCCAACTTTTTTGTTTCTTGGTAAAAATACACAAATGACGTTCACTGAACCATTCAAATCAGATCATAATTAAAAAAAATTCAATGTAAACTGTCTACTTTTAAAAAAAATTTATAACAATAATTTTACTTTTAAATTTTCGCCCATTGAAAGATTGGTTCTCTTTGACACTCGCCCGTAAACAAGCTAATTAAATTAGAAAACCTAATAACACCAAAAAGATTCGTAACGTTCATGTACTATTGCGTAACGCATAACTTATTTAATTATCAGAAAATTATATTCACACAAATAATAAATTAAATTCTTAATGAATAATTTTTTTTAATAAAGACATCTTAGCCAATTTGCAAAAGGTAATGGTGGATTTTTTTAAATAAATCAACTACATATGTCTTGATTGGAAGTGACTTGCTGACTTATACACATCTTTACGCATTTATTTAAAACTAGACTAATTTTAAAGGTGATAATAACCACGCAGCTAAATGCATATGGCGGTTTCTTAGCTTGGTTATAACAAACCCGTTGTCCTGTGATAAATTATCAAAACTGTAAAAAAGTAAATAATAAAATCAACATTATTTTGATAGATTTCACCGTATCACAAATTAGAGGTCAAGAAGACTTGTTTTGCCCTGCTCATTACTGAATGCGTATGTAAAGGTAAGGCTTGTTAGTTCATAATTGTAATTCATACGCGGGATCTTTCAGACATCCCTAAACACATGGTTCCTTGCGGTGGGAAAGTCACGTGAGACTATAGAAGAAAAAAAAGGTCTGCTTCCTGGAACTAGCAACCTTTTTCCAGAGAAATACGTAAAAAAAAAGGACAGAAGTTTCGCCGGTAAGTCGGGGAGAAAGGATAAAATTATCGCCGGGCATTACCCAAACATGAGGGCGGATGTGTCGTCTGAGAGAATAACAGATGAGCCGGACCACTGCACTGGGAGGAGTTGAGAGAGAGAGAGAGAGAGAGAAAGAGAGAGAGAGAGAGAAAGAGAGAGATAGAGAGGGGGGGGGTAAAATGGCTGGATGGGAAGGAAATGAAAAGGCAAAGAGCGAGGGAAGAAGAATGAATGAAAGCCACCGGCACACGCTAACTGATATTGCATTCCACCTCCGAGGAAAAGAAGCTTGTTTCGAAACCATCTGTTCCCAACGGTTGTCTCTTCAGTCCATTATTGCCCAAAATTAACAAAAAAAAAAAATACTCGGTTTATTAAACGGCATAATTTCGTCACAGTTGCAAAAGAAAATTTCTACTTTTTTTTATGCGATCAAACCCAATAATACTCATATTTAAAGAATAATTAAGTGCGCCGTTGCAATTCTGGCAAGATATTTTTAAGGTTCGTGACATTATTGATTAAATTAAAATTATTGTTACATGAGAAGTGAGTAATGTGTTAATCAAACTAGGTAAAGTGAAGCTGTTCTGAAATATAAATACAAACATTAACTGCTGAAAGATTCGTGAAAATATATAACCGTATTGTTAGAAGATTTAAACATTATATATATATATATATATATATATAATATTTGTTAGAAATAGAACGGTGAGATCTATTTTATATGTAAATGGGAAAACTCACTGGCAATTCGATCAATAACTTCGTTAAAGAGTTTGGTTTAACGTTACCATTTAACAGTTTCAGTGCTTGAATCCCAGCTGAGCCTGTGATTCGTGTGACGTCAGTGGACATGCGTATGACTGAAACTCAACCATTCACGAAACACAGCTAGACTCACACACAGCTAGACTCCGAATTCACCACAAGCTCCCAGCGATGAACCGTTCCAGTAGTAAGCACTGCAGTCCCTGCCAGTAAATGAAACTAGATTTGTAAAAAGAAAAGAAATTAAAATATTGCTTAATTATAATTTATCTTTATATTTCTTACATCTAGGCTCTATGTGGATTATAAGTACGTCTAAATAAATGTTTTAGTTGATTACAATACATTAGTATTTATAATTTTTTTGTCCGTTAATCTGATAATTGTGTAAAACTAATATTGATACTAAATTGAACCTTATAATTTAATGATCTGTTATTTCTACTTTATATAAAGAATTAACTTAGTAAATAAAATATGTTATTGTCTTACTCAAAAGGGAAACAAATATACTTACTTGCAAGTGCGAAAATTAAAATACTTTTTTCATGCCTATTTCCGAAGGTTAAAAAAAATTTTTCTTCCCCCAGTTATTTAACATTCCCGTAAAGCCAAAAATTGTTTATTTCTTATGCACTAACCGTATTATAAAATACTACCTGCCTAAGAGTTAAAATTTCGCGAACTTTCAAGAACTGGATTAATCTCACTCCCACGACTCACCCAACAGTATTTTTGTTTGGAAGTTTTGGTTTACTGAGTTTCAAAGCCGCTTAAAGTTATCGTTGCCTTATTCATCGCTGCCTTGAGGAGCTGCGACTTTGAGTACACCACTCCCTCGATTTTATTCGGCAGACAAAAATAATTACAAATCACACTTAGAAGAAAAAATATAATCCGTAAAATTAGACAACACTGATTAGGCCCTTTTAAATTCATAACATTTCAATAGCTGAATTTTTGTGCAATGTTATGGGTGATTCCTTTTTAGGAATATTAGAATATCCAAATATGCTTCTAAAAGCTATTGCTACAACCAAATAAATATATTATCTATTTCATAATATTATATACATATTATGTATTTTAATTGTGTTTCCTCTTTTCTGAGTTGTATATTTTACACTTAATTGACTACGATATTCAAAGTCTAGGTAACTGCTATGATATGATCAACTGCTACTTAAATTACTATTATGCCATCCTCTGCCCCACTATTTGCCAATCTTGCGATAATTCTTGACGGGAGAGCCAGTGCGCCTCGTGATTAGTCCACCCGCCTCACAGCGGCGTCGTGAGGGAGAGGGAGCTCCAGGCGCTGGCCCTGTGTCTCTATTCACTGGCGGCTAACTTCTTCGAAGAAGCTTGTGTCAGGAGATGACAAATGCCTCGATCGTTTTGGTGATTACGTAGGAAAATAAGTAATACCCTGCATAACGTTTGGTAGTAAATATGTCATTTTTTATAGCACATCAGAGGTTGAAAAAAAAACAGCTCTCACATAGTAAGCATGAGGTTTCACTTTTGTAACGCGTGTACTGACTTCACGCACATATTATTTTTATTTGGTTGATTTCTTGACCAAACAATAAAATTGACATTCTCTAGTGAAACAAAGGGGTATTTTTCAAAGACTGATCTGCAGATAGTGTAATCGATGGTTGCAGTGATTGGCTTCAGGACTCAGCGGTCATTGATTACGAGCGCTACGCTCGCGACCGCTACGGCCCGCGCGCGCCCTGGTCGCGTGGTCATCGCGATAAGGGGCGCTCTCCGCGGGTTTTAAAGTGCGCCGGCGCGGCACGCGACACGCGATAAGGGAATACATTACACGGAGCGATGATCAACAAGTTACGATCGAAACACTCTCGGCCTGCCTCCATTAACGGCAGCGTGCTTCCCCATCTGAAAGGTAGGAGGTTGTGAAACACTGTGCCGCAGCTCTGGTTCCGACTAACGTATTGCACGTGAATTACAAGTTTCGCACTACAAAGATTAACAAACTGTTTTTTTATCCACCACTCCACGAGGTAAAGTTTTTTAAGTTAGCTTTTTAAACCGTTTTTAATTATTTTAACCACAAGATTTGTTACAAGGGGTAGTATAAGATTAAGCACTAAACAATGACCGTTTTTACGAGTGCAGTGGCTTATGAGAGTCATTAATAGAAATCATTAAAAATTATACACTAGTGTGTACAGAATCATTTAAAAACAGAAAAACGTTATTTTATTTTGTGAAATAACAGTTATTTTTCAGAACACAAACATAGAATTAAAAAAAAAAACTTTCTGATTATTTATATTAGTTGCACTCTTTTTTCCTTCGAAATTTAATTACTAAAAGTAAAGTTGGATTTGTAAAAAAAATAATGTGTCCGAACCTAACCAAGCAGATGTTTAGACATGGGTTACGACGTACAATATATACCAAATACGTTTTACCAATTGTGTATGAAGGATATGTTTGGTTATAACTCACATAGAAATATTCAAAACTTTAAATATACATAATCTCTAAGTAAGAAACTGAGCATGAATAATAAAACTGTTTACATTTAGTTTTTTCCACCTTTTTTCGAACATTGATCGTCAAGAGCGTGCAAATTAAGGAGGTTTGGTTTTATAGTAAAAATAATCGCGCCTCCAAATCTTCCACACATAAAATATAACATGCTTAGTAACAATTATTTAATGAGGCAAAAAGGGCGCTTGCATGTATCGGAATAAAAGAACAGAATATATAAAATTTGGTATTACTTCTATTTATTGGAAATAAATTAAAATTAAGCTCATTATTGCTGAAGTGTAAAAATAAATTGTGCCATTTTTTGCAATATGACGGTTTCAAGACAAATTATCACTACTTCGAAGGGGGAAAACAAACATTTTCTTGGGTGGAAACGAAAAAAATATATATTTATTATTAGGAACGACGTATCATGCGTTGCATTTATAGGGGGTAAATTCCTCACTTGATTAAGAAAAAAATTAAAGCAAGAATATTTAATGGCCCAGAAATAAGCAAATTCAATAAAAATACCAAGCTTTCGTAAATTCCATAAATGAGGCTGAGCGAAAATTCCGAACTTCATTTGTTACAGTTGTCGGAAATTTTCTGGGCAATAAAAAGCAGAAAACCATGTTCAACTGGTAAACGATATGTTTCAAAATTTCAAATCTCTTGAGTGCATCATGAGTTTTTTGGTGCACTATTTACACAGTCACCTGGACCGTTTTCCTGAAATTTTAAAAGACAGCCGTGAGGAGCAAGGTGAAAGATTTCATCAAGATATTAAAATTATGGAGGGCCTCTATCAATGAAGATGGGATACGCACATGATGGCAGATTATTGGAGTTTATAAAGGGCCTGTTCCAAGATACATTCAAGAATTTCACGAAAAAAAAGCTCTTGAAGTGTTGAGTGACTAGTTGGTTCCATAAATGACTTGGTGCTATCTTGGTACATATAATAATATTAGTATATAATAATAATATTTGTATAATTTAATATTTGTACAAAGTAATAATATTTGTGTATTTAATAATAAGAATTTCATGTTTAATTTTTATATTTGATTCGTGGATTTTACCTCAATAACGTAAAACGTAAATTAAACTTAAACGTTATATCTTAGTAATTTGGCAAAAAAAAAGTCATATTTGAATTCAGGGCACCAAATTCATATGAAATCAGCACCAAAACTATTGCTGGTCTGTGTTATGCTTGAATGAAACATTAATTACAATTATACGCCGATTACTTAAGAAATACTCAGTATTATCTTGAAAAACGTATTTCACACATGCATGTGTTGCACTCTATCACAAACTATTCTTTCGGTAACTGGCTCTGAAGGAATATTTTGAAAAAAAAAAGATAGAGATTATTTTTTTGTGTGTAGACTATGTGTAGCATGTACGCCACTAACATTGGCCCACGTGACGTCACACGTCGCGAACGATGGACGCGATCGCGACTCGAAGAAGCGGCGGATACGTGACCGATTCCGACAAGCGTTCCTTGGGAGTGTCACCGAACGAGGGGCCGTTACTGGAGGCAGCACTCTAGTTTTCTCCGCGCGCAGCGAACGACAGGATATCTATCTGATGGGGCCGCCCCCATATCCCCCCGCGAAACCTCCAGATAGGACATTTGAGGAGCTCTTGTCGAACGTGTATCTCCCAACTGATCCGATCCGTTCCGTTCCGGCGCGTTTGAGAAAGAATTCTTCCATCGACTCCGCGCCCCGGCCTCGCATCACAAGCACCGCTGGGGTTTTTCTCCCGTCTCGCAGGATCTGCTTTCAGCGTCGTGAAGACCAGTAAATTGTCACTGCAGCAAACACAACTTTGCTGTCAACACAGGCGTGCGGCGAATAACCTTCTTGGAATGGTTCGCGCGATACGTAATCTCGATTTGATACAATTCTTTGGACAGCGCCATTGCAGTGTTGCACTGCTTGTGACAGGCGTGGGTCCCGTGTTGGAATACGAATGCGAAAGCGGGCAAAAGTAGAGAGAGTGTATGTAGAAGTTTACAAAAGTATTTGAAAGTATGTGAAATCGTACGCTGTTTCTGCCATCGGTAACCTGCATCAGTTCCCCCCCCCCCGCGCCATTGTTCAATCACTCACCGTCTATCTCTCTCGCCTTTTCTTTTCCCTTTCCACGGCAGCGTTTGAAAGTAACGCAAAAGTTAAACACGAGAACCTCGTGTAAGAAGTATAACTTAAAAAAAAAAGATTAGAATCCAATTTATATTTTAAAAGACTTTAAAAAAGGAATAGAATTCAATTGTTTTTTATATAATTAAAAAAAGAGCGCGTGTAACTCAGCACACATGATATAAGTGAAACTTCTATGGCAATTCATCTTTAAGCTATATCCCTTTGGTCAAGTACCTATTCTCTCTCCTTTTCAGAAACGTTTCACAGCAATGTTTCACAAAAACTTTGCATTAAAATTCGGCCTTTAAATTTTAGTCTCAACTTCCCCAAATAAGTTTTATTTCAAAAATGGGCGCGAATGTACTTATTAAACCATTTTCTGAATTAGCTCCATTAAAATACTGTTAAGGTTCTCTCCCCAGTTTTACATATTTATGTCATCAATCATTGCCGTCTCATCGACAAAGAAATGCTACGCCAAACTGCAATAAATATTTAAACAACTGCAAAATATGTGTGATATAGTAAATGATAGTAATATATTTTTTTATATTACTCTGTACTATTTATTATATCGCATAAGTAGCTAATATGTTATTTTTAACCAGCGACCCTCATATCGATTTTAATTGTGAATTTACAAAAATATAAAAAATATATTTAAAAAAATCTAATCTTGTATTAATTTGTTTTAAAAAATGACACAAAATTGCAAAAAATAAAAAAATAAAAAAATTTGTTGATGCGATTGCTACCAAACTTCACAGGATCACACGTTGTGCTAATCTGAAGATTACTTGAAAATTTCATCAAAATCGCTCCAGTTGTTTTGGAGTCCATAGGAATCATATTTGCACACGTTTATATATACATATAAATATGGTTTAGCAATAAAAATGAACTAAACTGATTATGTTACTATATTTTAGCTACAACTTAACCATATCGATGAGATTAATTTACTTTATTTAGCATTCTAAAATCAGAAAAAATATGAACAAGCAATAAATCTTATTATTGTAAGTAAGTAATCAGTTTAAAAAATGGCTATAATTTGTTATGATTAAAAGAAATATAAATTTTTAGAAGTCTTTATAACTAAACAAAAAACTTAAATAATTTCATACTTGCATTTACCTAAATTACCTCAAAATCACAATTACGTGACCACGAAAAATACAAATTTAATTAACTCAATAACTTGGAGACTGCGCTGCAAATAAATAATGACTAATAATGTAAATGTAAGTAAAAAAAAACTGGAATTCGATAGTAAAAACATATATACATATTTTTTATAAGTTAAACGGATACACAACATAGTGGTGAAAGTAAATAATTTTTGCAGCTGTGAAACGTTCAAAGCCAAAATTAGCCAAAATGTTGCCACATGCCACTTTAATCCAAAGCCCTTTAGTGTGTGTGTGTATATTTTCAAAACATTATATTTTTTTCTGAATTAAATGATGAGAAAAAATTTTTTTTATTGGCATTTCCAAGCTTCTTGAAAATGTGTGTTTTGATGAGGGGGGGGGGGGGGTGTAGGGAGGGAGAAATTGCACGAGCCTTCAACAAGCATTAGCTTGAGATACTCAACGGTACTTTAATTAGTAAGCGGATTGCCCGTGCGACAACTGCACAGCGGTCTTCCCCTCCAGTGCACCAAGAAGCATTCCGCCGTGATAGCGGTTCCTGGTCGACACCCTCCCCCCCCCCCTCATCCCTTTACAACCCCCACGGAACATGCACACCGACGGTCCATTGTTCGGAATCCCCGGTACAAGGATCCCCCCTACCGCACGTCTCTTTCCCCGGGAGGTATTCCTTTTGCATGGGACAGGGTCGTGTGTACACCGAGCCGCGAGAGAGGGCGCTGCACTCCGGGCCTTAATAGGATTACCGCCTCAAGGGGGGCCCGCCGCCCCCTCCGATGAATTAAGGCTTAGCATACATCACTGCCGTGTTGAACTATCCGCTTACCGGGCGGAGTGGGCGGGAGGTTAAGATCCACCTACGCCTCCAAGGCCGAGCGCGCCCCCGCGTACACACACACACACACACTCACACACTCTCTCTCGGCGCTGTTCGACTAGGCGCGTGTCTAGTGCCGCGTCTATGTTCGTTCCCCGCGCGCTTAAGTGTTCCGTTAGAAACGAGCTCGGTTCCAGCCGAGTGTCTCGTATTTCCACGCTGAACAGCACTCGAGTCTCGGCGGCCCGTTCTCGCTGTAATAACACTACCTACATTTATTGGTTCCCCACGAACACGTTAAAACTTTACGTGATTCTAAAACTAAACCGACTAAATGTAGCCAATGAATAAAGCTTCAAAGTTAAAGATATATATGGGTGCGTGTATTTCTGTACTTACTAACTTGTAGTAAAAAAAATAATTTTGCATTCATGTAAATAAAATAATAAAAGGACTGGAATGATATTACAAATACGGTTGGTAAAGTATATATTTAATCAAATTAAAACTTTAAATAAATAATCGGTGCTCAATGTTAAATTAATTATTTAATTTAGTAAATAATCCAGATAATTTTTAATTTATAATGAAAATCAATAAATATGCCGAGTGTTGATTCTAATCTCTTAATTTAAAAAAATATATTTAAAAAGTAATAATTTAAAATGCAAATAAATTCGACATTCAGGAACATAACCTCACTTACATACATAAACAAACTCAAACACAACTTGTATCACTAATATTCACAACAATTTATTAATGACATGCCTAAGTATTTAATATCAATCACTAGAGTATAATATTTAAATACATATTTATAATTTTGATTTGTTTTCAGTCTTTTTTTGTTTTGTTTAATCCTTCGAAAATTTCATTGCATGTTGCAAGTGGTATAACTAAAAAAAAACACACACACACAAAAACTAACCGAGTTTTATAATGCAAAAAAAAATGTTTTGATGCGATTTTATATTGATACAAGTAGGGGAAACGGTTTCGTAAGGATAGCCCGATGTACGAATATGTAAATACATATCTTGGCAACTGGTTTCCAAAGGAAACTCTTGTAAAAGCGGAGACAATTTATTTTTTTATTTTTTCTCCTGTGCGTGCGCTGGTTCGCGCTGTACGAGACTTGGTGTGCAGCCTACAGTAGCGCCGCGGCAGGTAGTTGCTATGCGAGGCCGCGGTCCGCTCCGCACGTGGGGACCTCCGTCTGCAGCAGCCGCACTGCGCGAGCGGAATCCATTATCACCTGCAAACACCGCGCGCCGGCCAATCCGTCTGCGTCTAACGACGTCCCTTCCCTACCACCCTCCCCCCCCCCCCTTCCTTACTCACCCCGCAGGGCGCACCACGCACGAAGCGGGAACGAACGTCTTTGAGGGAAACACGCGTTACGCATCTCACCGTTGACAAAAAAAAAAAAAAAAAAAGAACACGTCAATCGTCGTAATGACTCTGGTGCGCTTTATCCACGTACCCGCTCCCCAAGCACCAAAGGGCTGCACCCCAACAAGTTCGGGCAAGCGCTTGCCTTGTTGGGACACAACCGCCCTAGCCTACCTCGTGTCCGAAAACCGAATACCAGCAAGAAGACGAATCGCGAACCGTTTTGATGAACGGTGCCCTTGCGCGAGGCTTAGAAATTTGGTTTCAACGCATTCCAGCGGACGTTTCGGCAACTATAGTTACATTTGTCAAGGCGAAAATACTAGAGGTAGCAGCGCATTTGCACAAAAAATTATAACCGTTTTTTTCTAAATGTCTTAAGTTTGCGATTTTTTTTTTTGGCTATGACCATTTAAGTGTGTAAAATGTATTCAAGGATAGTTTTGCTACCATAAAGTTTCATTTGGCATACCGACACTCATGGTACGGAACGATAGGACACTGCCAATTTCCTTATTTTTAGGCAACCGATTTTGGGTCCTATCAATAGCCTATCTGTCACCCAAATTCCGCGCATGCACAGAGCTCACTTTTTTCTTATTATTTTTGATAAACTGTGAAACATATTATTTTTACATATCTTGAGAGAGGATACAAATTTTAAACACGGTTTTGAGCTCTTTTTTTGTGGGGAAAGGGGGGGGGGAATTGGGCAGGTTAATAATATTATAATATAAATTTTTTCCCATAATTATTATTTATGATCCGACGAAATATTTGTTTTAGTTATTTAATAATTTTATTTCAGGTTTAAATAACGCGTTCACGTGTATTGAAAAATTATAGATTGTTGTAAATTTTAGTAATTTAATCGATTCACTACTTTAATATATCAAGTTTTATTAGCATCACTGTAAAAAAAATTGAATTACAATACAAACCAATAGACTTATGCATATTTATTTTCGAGAATACGAAGAACATGCTGAATATTTCTAGAAACAAGCAAAATTCAATTTCCATGTTATTTTGTGGTTAGCCAAAAAAAAAAACACTTCAAAGCGTACCTTTTCTTTTTTTTCAAATGTGCAATATTAACTTTTTATGAGATTTTCAGCTGAATGCTATTTTCTGAAGTTTTAATGTTTATTTGTGGATACACAAAACTCGGGTAAATGTGTAGCGCTCACTTCACATAAGCCCGTCCGTGGAGCGCGCGATCGCTCCGCGACTCCGACTGCTACTCACTCACTTTTTTTTTTTTTTTTTTTTTTAACTTTTCCTCCACGTCACTCAACGCCGTAGTTCCGACGCGCTGCTAGTGCTCTCTTTACTTTCAACACTCTGCTAGTTTTCTCGCAATTTCTCGCACCTTCCTGGTAGATTAATACTGACTATAATCTTAAAATTAAATTAATAATTACTAAGAAGGATTAAAATATTTATGTAAATAAAATTTACAAATATCTTAAATCTAAAACGAATTAAATATCTGGGAGGACGGATAATGTTTAAAAAAAATAAAAAAAAAGTGTTCACCATTCTTTGCCAACTTGTCTTTCCAAAAAATTTCCGGGCCAGTATACAAGGGTGTAGCAGACATGCTACAAATGTACATTTTTGGCTATAATCTCTATAACACTGGCTGCTCTAAGCAACTGGTTTTTGAATTTATTCACCAGACCACTGCGAAGGCCTGTGGAGGTGAGCCCGTGGTTGACACGCGAGGGTCTTCTGGCCGGTGTTGAAGCTGTGTGGGTCACAACGATACGTTCCTGAGACTTTTTTTTTTTTTTGCGCCGCCGGAAGGCGCCGTAAAAGTTTCCGGAAGGACCGATGTTGTTTTGTTTGCGCTTCCTTCTCCCGCACACATTCTGCCGGCACCGGAGCAAATAGACCTCGAGAACAGCGCGACGGTCCTAAGAGATAGGATGCCGTCCCCGACACTCCAAAGTTTCAAGGGGGGAAAAAAAGTTAAGTGCTCTTAAACACACCACACTTACACGAGCATGTGATGCTAGAACCACGCGCGTTAAAGAGGCGCAGATTTTAAGTTTGCCCGGCAAAAGACAATATTACAAGAACATATTATTCACCTGCGTTTGTAGTGTGTAGTGAAACATATCTCATAATTGACAGTTCTTATAATTAGTAACATCGGTAGAATAAACCCAATTCCTGTCACTTGCAAAGTAACACGCCATGATTACCACACACTGCCATCCACATTAACTTGTCTACAAGCGCCGTTGACAGGTAATCGTTAAGAAGTCGCGTACACTGTAATTTTCTTTTTTGTAAACGGAAAATAAATATTCATGTGAACTTACAGACATGTGTAAATTTTTACATTTTTATGAGAACAACTTTATCACTTCTAAACAGCTTACGCAGTAATACTAGGATAAGATTATTACCAAGGATTTTTTTTTGTGGTGCCAGTACCTACAATAGATAAAGTTATTTGAAAACCGTTCTCTGAATAGCTTACCAGTGTTAAATGTGCACATAAATAAGCATATTAAAACAAAGTCCTATTATCGAATATTCTATTATCTTTAGATACCATTCTTTAAAAAAAAAAATATGCTTGAATGAAACGTCAATTAAAATATAAAATTATGCGTCAATTTTTGTAAGTAATACTCAGTATTATCTCGAAATACATTTCAACTAAATAAGCTAGTTTAAGAACCAAAATATTTTAATTCTTTTAATATACCTTATTAAGTATATTTTGATAAAAAAAATATAACTGTCACCGTCAATGTAAGCTACAATAATTTATTTTTTGTCTATACAACCATTGCAATTTTAATAATGTTAATGATAAATATTTTTACCTGTAAATTCACATACGCCTTAGTGGATCCACCTACACATACTTTATTTATTTTTATGTTTTGACAAAGGGAAATATTTTATTATATTTGTGCATTGGAGATTTCAGAACCGTAGGAAATTGTAGTTCACTCTTCCTCATCCTTTCTCTCTCTCTTTATCTCTCTCTCTCTTATCCCTCCCTTAATACTTATTTAATTTCTCACCGGTGAATAAACCTGTGGAAAGTGAGTCTGTTTTAACAATACATTTTGTTTTGAAAATATATTTATTATTCACAAATAGTACAGAAAGACGCCGCAGGTTATGCGACGACGGGATACAATACATATAATATACATTCATGGCATTTCAAACATTCCGCTTCTTCCACTGGGGATGAGTCTTTGTTTATAATGATAACCAACACCTAGGTTCATACGGAGTATATAAGAGTCGCCGGTAAAAAAAAATAAACGATTTAATAACCCAGCCAATGGAAATATGAACTAACAAACAATGAAAAGCAAGACAAATATTTACATAATAAAGTTTGAAAATGAAATATCATCATAAAAACAGTTGTACTAGTTCGGGATGAAACAATTGTTTACCAAAAGTTTGATTTAGTAGCTTGAAGGGATCTCGCTATGAAGAATCACAAATATGCCGCCATGAAGTGAGTATTTTTCAAAAAAGATAATGACAACACACCGTGAAAATAAATAACTTACCATCTAGAAGTGAAAAAAAAAAAAGGGGGGAGTAGGTGGATGTAGCCTACTTTCTCATCTTGACTTATTAAAATTGTAAAACCTGGCGGAAGATTGCGCAGACCTACTTCTTTCTTCTGTGGTTACACGGAGTATGGTATCTTATTCTTCTTCTTCTTCTTCTTCTTCTCCTCTCTCTCTCTCTCTCTCTCTCTCTCTCTCTCTCTATTTATCGCCTCCCCTTAACCCTCTCGTCCAACTAAAAATATTTCTCCCCGGACGTTGTATTCGTCAGAGGAAGAAAACAATTTTTATGTATTTTTTTTTTTTTCATTTTCGCGCCGTTCCTCGCTCACTCTTGCTAGTGCGCGGAGTGATTTACGGCGCCCGCCTGGTTTCGCGCATGGCAGAGCTGTGTGTGAGCCGGGGGCGAGGGCATGGGGAGGGGTTGTAGGGGGAGCGGGCAGGGAGCACAGGGGTCGAAGAGCTGGAGGTCCATTGTTGTCGGAATTGATGCAGTGGGGCGTAACTCTCCCGGGCGGCCGCGGGACCCTGACCCGGAGCGGGTCCCCTCTCCGCGGCGAGACATGATGACCCCCGAGTCCTTCTTCTGCCCCCCCGCCCCCCCACCATCCACTCCGGGACTATCTTCCTCGCGACTTCTCGACCTCTAGCAGCTGTCCGGCGATATTAACTCCGCGCCTTCGAATCCTTACACCCTCTTCAAGGCTTCTGGAGGCGACCGAGAGAATTTATATATATAATTTTTTTTTGTTTTTAAAAGGAACGGTAAAAACCAAGTGCGATTGCACTGACGTTGAAAATTATTCACAGCCGGTAGCGCGAGGCAACGACTCTCATCAGGGCGTAACGAAAAAGTGCAGCGCTTAGGAGTGGGGTGCTTGATGGCGCCATACTCTTCACCCCTCGAGCAAGCGTTAGTGACTCAACGTTAAGATTGCTGAATTTTTCGTCACGCTGGAAACGACCAAAGGTGTTTCCTCTTGAACCCGGTACTTCATTTTTAGATTCTACCCAAAACTAGGACACCATTGAATAAAGATCTATTTTAAAGCATGTTGACACGTGTTTCAAATATTTGTTTACGCTATACCTAGGGACACCTGTATTTCGCGAATACATTTCGTGTCTAGGTACATCGCAAAACACCGTAGTTTTTTTCTTGTAGTTATTGGCTGTGGTCGGCGAGAGGTGTTTTCCCACACTTGACGGGGCCAATGGGAATGTGGATACCGTACTGCTGCACGCACACGATTTGCCATTAATAAAAAATAAGCTACAGTGTTTTGTGACATACCTTGACACGAAATGTATTCGCGAAATACAGGTGTCCCTAGATATACCTCTACCTGTGAAGTTTCAATTCTAAAGCGTGCGGATTCACACACACACACATACAAAAAAGACTGTGTCGAGGGGTAGACACAAAGTCCGAGCGCTAGGATTTTACCGGGGTGTCGAGGCCTCGATCGCCAGGAGAGTAATTTTGTGTCTGGGTATAATATTTAAAACTCCCAGATGACTGTGTCGGCTTGTAGACAAAAAGTCCGAGCGCTACGATTTTCCCGGGGTGTCGAGGCCTCGATCGACGAGAGATTTTGTTTTGTTTTGGGATATCAAATTTTAATAATCCCAGACTTCCAGTTAAGGCCAAAATCACCCAAAACAACCATAATTGTGTCCAACACTCACACATATAAGTATATATAAACTTGGCTAAACTTATTTCATGTTTCGGTTACTTATCATACACATACTAAAGCTTTCTACAAAATAAATGTTTCGCAGTGACCACGCAATTTTCCTAAACACACTTCTGCAGTGGTAAAAATAATTTGTAGTATTGAAGAAAATATATGTTTTATTTTTCATTAATTATTGACGGAATATTTTTTTCCAATTTTATAGAAAAAGGTTTTCCAGTCAACGCCATAACATTTGTTACCACTTATAACACGATATATATTTTTTTTAAATGTTTCGTTGGCAATTTCTTTTAAGATTCATTAATTAAAATACTGGAAACAAGTAGAGAATATCTACACCCAACATAGACATTATAGGTAATATTTTACTGTCAAGAGTCAACCCGTGACCGAATAACGTCCTGCGCTATTACTGTTTACTGTGTAAATTTATTTTTCATGTTTAGTGTAATCCTACCTCCTTTTAATGTTCCTATAAAGTTTTCTGTTATTTCGATTAAAGGCACTGAAATGGGCTGCAAAATAGCTGCAGTATCATTGAAAGTAAAATTAATTAAATTAAAGTTTACAATTTAAATTTGAATATGTTTTGATGGCTGAGTTAATTTTTGTTTTGTTTTGTTTGTTTTTGTGGCTATCGTTATTTTTGCATATATGAAGTCTTAAGAAAATTGGCGTATATTATATATATATTTTAATTTTGATTGATGTTTCATTCAAGCCTAAATTAATTAAACTATGTAAAATATTATGCTTATTAATGTGCGCAGTTATTACCGAAAAAAAACAACTATTCAGATAATGGTTTACAAAAGACTTAACTATTGGAGATACTATGACGACACAAAAAACACAAATCGCTGTGTAATAATCCGAACCCAGTGTTAATGCGCGCACTATTTTTGTAGTGGTACAGTTGTGTTCGTGAAATGCACAAATTAAAAAAAAAAAACGTAATTTTCAAATCATTAAAAAAAGAATATTACAGTGTGCGGTACAGAAAAACATTCGCACTGTTTGCATATGAAGCAGGCGTGGCTCGTGTCGTACGACTCACGAGAGACGCGGAACAGAACAGCGAGGCCAGTTAAGGTACCGCCTCCGCTGCAGCGGCATTGGCCCGATTATACCACCCGAGAGCGCGCGAAGCCAGTTAACGAGCTCGTCAGGGAAGCCAGTTCGCACCGCCTCGCCCCCTCCCCCCTTCCCCGTCCTCCACACACCCTCCCTCCTTGTCAGCCCGGGGCGCGCGGAACGTAATTGTTGCAATCTCGAGGCGGTTTTAATCTAAATGTCTAATCCATGACTCGGGCGCGGCGACCCTGCAGCGAGGCGCGGGTCTCCGTGACTGGTCCGTGAGGGTGTGGGGGGGGGAGGGGGGGGGTTAAATAAGGGTGGTGCTTCCTTCCTTCGCCCCAAGATGCCAGAAGGCCCTCGTAAACAACTTCTGAGCCACAACGTGTTTTACATATATAACTTCATGATTTTCACAACCCGTGGTTTTCAATTAGATTCGTGATCCCAGCCATCTGTGAAATTTTTTGCGAAATCACTTTATATAAATCAATAAGGGTTGAATTTGCACAATTTTAAAGATTTTTTTTTTCATACTTAGCGCAAACTCAAAGCCTTTCGTCGTAAAACTCTTAACTTTTGAAACACCGATTATTTGATGGGTTTCTAATAAATCGAGTTTAAAGACAAGTACCACTTATAAGTGGTTACTTCAGATCTTCAAAAACTCATGATTGCATGCTCTCACTTGAAATGCAAGTTGGACTTGCGACAGGTCTCACTCGTCGTGCTGATATTTATTCTCGTCTTTTCGTCAATACTTTTATATAAGGGATATATCTACTTTTTTAAAAATTTCAATAACTGATATTCAATTAGTGCAATGTCATGGGTGCAAATAGCGTGCAAGTCTTTGTAATTATCATCAAACGCGTGACTTAGTAAATACCCCAACACTTAGTAAATACATACCTGTTCAAAATATTCGTGGCAGACCGACAATGTAAGGGAAGTATCGAATATTTTTTTTGGAATTAGCCCTTAAAATAAAGTACTGAAAAAAATATTCTTCATTGCTTGTAAGACCTAACTTTAATGTTTCTGAAAGCCCTTATAAGCTTTCATTGACTCGATAAAATTTTGTACAAGCATTTATCTGTGTTGAAAATTATGAACTCAATATGAAACATGACCAAAAACACAACATTTAAGATGATGGATACTAAAATTTGCTATGCATATTTTGTATGGTTCATTATTACGTCCCACGGGTGTGCACAGAGGTTTAAGCGGTATTAGGCTCTGCCATTTTGGATTTTTCAAGCTTAAATAAAATAAGCGTATTTTTAGTCTAAAATCTGTTCTTGATTGCGTTGGATTTATTAAAAAAACTAATTATTTTAATTAAGGGTAGTTAAGACTAGCACTTAAGACAGAACGTAGTCTAGAACGCAGTGAGAAAATCAAACAATAAAATACTAAAATAGGCACTACGAAAATTCGTAAAATAAAATTAATTATAATCCAGTCCGTGGGGTCTCAAGTGTGTCTTTGTGGCGTTCGCATGACCGCGATAAGTATTACTGTGTACGATTTAGCCATATTTTTGTGGAGAAACACGTTTTACTCAATTTAACCCAGTTTTCTCGCAATTTTACACTGTTTCTTGCGGGGGGGAAAAAAATAATTACGTGATATTTGCCGAGAAACAACCTTCCCCCCACCTCCTTTTCTCCTTCTCCACCACGTGAGATTGGGTGAGATTTGGCTCGAACCCCTCCCACCCCCTTAAACCCCTCACGTAATTTACAGACGCCCCCTTATATCCCTTGAAGACAACGGGACTTCCAGGATTGTACTAAGCTTCGAAACATTCGGCTACTCGGTGCTCATGAGTATGTGAGTCTTGTTGGGTGTCGGGATCAAACTCGCCACCCTCGCCTTGTGAGCCGAGGACCCTGACTGCAAACAAGTGTGTTTCACGTACAAGCTATTCAAATAGTTTACCACAACAGTGATTTTTATAGTTTTGGAAAACATTATAATTTAATGAATGGTATCCTCAACACTAAGAGTTTTTACGACATATATGCCTCAAACCAATAATTCAAAACTTATTACCACACGGTCTCATGATCTTAATTCAAACAGGGATTAATAATATTAATTGGTATTCTCAAAGGCAAACTTTTTTTAATTAATCAAACCATCAGTACACTACTAAAATAATTAACTATACAACAAATTCTAACTAAACAAAGCATGATAAAAAATAATAGAAGTAAACGTTGAGAGATAACTCCTTTAATCACATAATGTTAAGTGGCACAGAGTTAAGATAATGAACTTTCATTTCAGGGAAACAGATTTCAAAACTGACCTTGCTCTTTTACTGATAATAGATTGTTTTTTTTATCAACAGTAAATAAGATTATCCATTCTAACTTACAGGCATAAGATGCAGCTATTTCAAATTTGTCTGTAGTAATTGCGCTTATTGTAATATAAACCAATAGGCGCTACGTTGTAAATGTATATAAATAATTATGCTAGCATAACTACTTGTATTAATTGATCAAGATTTTTTCTTGCTCGTAGTAAATAAAATAGGAGACAATATAAT
The DNA here is from genome assembly GCF_032445375.1 of Bacillus rossius redtenbacheri. Lineage (NCBI taxonomy): Eukaryota > Metazoa > Arthropoda > Insecta > Phasmatodea > Bacillidae > Bacillus > Bacillus rossius. The sequence goes on from NC_086334.1 coordinate 27,338,946, forward strand.
GCTTACAATTAAAACACTTAAATTAAATCATGGAGTGTTATAATTTAAAGAGAAACAGAAAATAAAAAATGTTACTTTCGGCTTATCTAGCAAAACTGCATTTATATAAAATATTGAACAGTAATTCAAGAGTTAAAATAAGTTTTAAGGGCTTTGATTTATATATATTTTTTAATCTTTTCAATGTTTTTCAGTATGTTTTTGTTTTATATTGTGAAATATTAAATACTGTATTAATATAAACTATTTCTAACTACAGCTTTTGCTGGTTTATTTTTTATTGTTAAATTAAAGTGGCGTAGCTTGCTTTGAACGAATGCTTTTGAGAGTTGATCCGGATGGATGATATAGGGAGGATTATTATTTTTTTTTTTTGCGCGTTGATTAGACACGCAGTACTTCGTTTCTTGTTAACATATAAAAAAAATTTTCTTTGATGTTTTTGTGGAATGTGAAACTAATGAGAGAATTTTTTTTCTGTTTGCAATTTATCTGGCTATCTTCTCCTTTATATGGATATCTGTTTAAAAAAAAAGGAATATGGCACAAGCTTTGTGAAACCAAATATAAATACTTACTTATTGGTTTACATCTACACACACGTACAGTTATACGTTTGTAATGTATATAGGTGTATATTTAATTTCATTCAGAGGCCATTTTGTTTTTTTTTTTCATTGCCATAAAGCTCAGAGAAAAAAAATAATAAAAAATAATATTTCTAGTTTAAAATAAAAAAATTAATAGCTTGTAAACAAATAGAAAAACAGAACATACATAATGCTTACTGTTTGTAAATGGGAAAAAAATAATGTTAAACCTAGCCTCTAGCAATCCACCGAGCTTTCAGCAGGAATAACCTGTTTTCGAGCACACAATTAAAAACTACATGCACTGGAGTTGTTTTCAGAAGGAGCATCGAGCGTAATGTAACCAACCGATAATTAGTTCGTGTTCATTTGTTAAAGGCACTGCATTGCAAATCAAATGACTAGCTCATGTACTTGTGAAGCTAAAAACAAAAGGATGGACAGAGAATGGAATTATTTTTACGTATTACGAAACAAAAAAAAAAACAGTTCCACAAATCAATAATCAGCATTCGTTGAGGTAATCCATACAAAAAAAAATAACGAGGCTTGGTAAAATGCAACTGCGTTATAAATCATAAATTCCTTTGACATGTATTTTTTTAATAGATGATCACACAAAATCACTAGAAATTTGCTAATTAGTAAGTACTACTACTACTACTACTACTATAGTCCTATAGTTTGATTCCACAGGGAAAACAAGATTTAATAAGATGAACGTAAATGAACAAAATAATCGTTTTGGACTTTCTTCCCCATGTTTATTATATACTGGCTGCAGTACCCAGCGTTTCCCGGGCTGAAAACAGGGTGAAGGGGACCTTTTTCAAAATCAGATGTAGTTAGTAATTGTATTCTTAATTTGAATGTCAAGTGTGCAAAATAATTTATATCACTTTCAGATCCCGACAGACGTTGTTCTGCCAGTGTATAGTTATTTACCTGTATATATCGAAAAATTGGTGGTCTGTATGTAATCTAGACTTGATAAAGCACTATAGAAAAAAGCTGAAAAATAAGAGATTACTAATATTGAAATTATTCCATTATCTAGCTAATGCTCAGCATGTATTGCAATGCCTCATTCAGTTTTGTTTTGTAATATGTTTAAAGTAGTTACACATATACAAATCATCCATCCATATATCTAAATATATATTTATCTCTATTTACATCTATATATATGTATCTCTCTATCTCTATTTATCTCTTTATATATACATATATACCTCCCACTATCTTTGTCTATTCTATATATAAATCTCTATATAGCGCTATACATCTATATATCTCTTTACCTCGCTCTATCTCAACTTATCTCTCTGCCTCTCTCAATCTCACTCTGTATATATATATATATCACTCTATCTCTAGCTCTCTTTTATATTTAAATAAATTCTCTCATGCGTGCGCACTTAGACAACAAAAACAGACGAAGTGCCGCTATATAATATGAAATAAACAAATTTTTTTGAAACGATTCGTGCTCCAACTATTGCAAATTAGTTATACCGTCTCAGAAACCTTCACGGTTCACGGGCATCCGCATAACAACTCACCAAAATTTAATCGCAATCGGAAAAATGGTATAGGAACGCATAGGGCACAAACAAACGAAAATTGAAGACATGACAAACGCATCGAACGAAGGTGCGTTTAAAATTTAAGGCAACTCTATCTATTGCCGAAGTTAAGAACCAAACTGTTATTAGTACCTTTATTTTGCTTGCCGCTGCGAGCTCCACTAAGCGGGCTGGTCTCACCAAGGAGAAAAATATGAATTTGCAAGACCTTACTATGTGCATGATCGTGTGGCAGACATAGAGAAATGACACTCACTCACTATTTGTATGTCTATGACCTATGATTTTTTTCTGTTATAAAATGAAATTTTCACTTTTTCACTCCCTTAAGGATGGAATTTCATATTAATATGTAGCCTATGTGTTATTCTGATGTATAAGCTATATTATTGTAAAGTTTCATTAAAATCCATTCAGTAGTTTTTACGTGAAAGAGTAACAAACATCCATACTTATAAACTTTCGCGTTTATAATATTAGTAGGATTCAGGATAATAATTTAATACTGCTGCTTTGGAAAGGGAAAAATATTAGCCAATATTTTGGGCAATAACACATTTAGTTTTCTTTTTTTTTAAATCTTGTGTTGTATACGTAAAAAAATTAAAATTATATTTTTAAAATCACTCAATTTTTTTGTAAGAAAGATAAAATTTCAACAATTAATTTAGAAAAGATGAATATTAGAAGTCAAATTTCGATACATAAATCTTGTTAATAAGACTATAAAAAAAGACATGGAACATTGTCGTCATCAGGAATACAGCAAAATTAAGGCCAAAGTCGCACGCGCGCGAAAAAAAAAAAAAAAAGAACACGTAGAGGCAAGTTCCCAGCGGCACTGCTCAGTGAAACAAGCACGTACTTCAGAATATTCAAACATTACCTTTCAGGTTCTCTGTTTTTCAGTTACAAACATTACTACTCCATTTTTCTTCTTGCATTAGCAGATTTTAACTATATATTTATTATCGTGGTCATCGGATCCTACGGAAGGGCACCCATGGTTAATGACAAAAAAAAAAAAAAAAGAGGGGGGACCCCCTTCTCCAGCTTTTAGGGAAAGGAAAAACAAATATAGTGTAGTGAGATGTTTTTCTTCCAAGAAAATGTTTTAAAAGTCGGCATTACGTAGAAGTGGTTCAACAATAAAATATTTTTATTATAGCGTTTTCAACGTATATACTTCATTTTTATGGCTACTTACAAGTCGCCATACGTCTTCCAAGATATTGAAAATACTCCATACCTTCAAGTCAAGGTCCCCTACCCCCCTTACAAACTATCATATGGACACCCTACATCATATGGAAATAATTCAGATTCCAATGGCCTTGGAAAGAAATTCTTCCCGATGGGGAGGATTAACCCAGCAAACTTTTGGGTGTACCTAAGCCGCGACATATTTCTGGTGTTGCATCTCCCACGCTTTACACATAAGGAGGATTTTCAAACTGTCGCCTAACATTGGCATGCAGGTACTTAGAATGTAGTTTTGCGGTTATGTCTAATACACGGAGAATCTCCCATAGAACTTTAGGCATCATTGTGGTTTTCACGAACGAAATAGTCAAATTGTAATTTTACACAATTATTTTCGTGATCGTGATGGATTTCAGGTAGACGAAAAATTTAATGTCATTGGTTTTGAAGACATGTATATCATATTCTGAGCCGGACTAATATTCAAAGACTTCGAGATACCTACATTTGCAGATTATTTTATCAGTGAACAGGAAGAAATATCATGTCAGTTCAGGGGCAAAAGCAACACAAAGTGTTTTGTAAGATTGAAAGTAAGACCAAATTACTGTTATAAAATCATTTTTCTTCTTATTCTGAAATGATTGCCTGTCCTTAAACAGATTAATAGACGACAAAACACAACCCACAGTAGAGCGACAATGTCAAATAAATTAGCCATGACTAGGGGCAGGAAATTTTCGCGAAAAAATCTGAACGCCTACTAGACTGCAACAAGGTATACCCACACCAGCGGTTTCTTCCTTGTGATTGGCGATAATCTGCGAGAGAAGTCGTTGCCTTGTTTGCACGAGCCACTAAGGACGAGTTTGCTTCCACACTGAATTAGTGTGATTGGTGGTTGTAACAATCGACATGCACCTCAAAGTAACTCACTCAATCACGAAACACAGACGATGCTACAGTGTTTTAACTTCCAGCTACTCTCTGGATCTTTTCGCGAAATTTTCATGGCCCTAGCCATGACCTACAGTAAGAAACCATACTACCAATTTTCTATAAAATAAATCGGTGGGGCTGTATTGAGACACACGACTGTTGGTTCCAAGTGAAACTTCTATGTTAGCGAGTCGCTTTTCGTGTAATGGTTTAAAATACAAACAATAAAACGAGACATTGACTACTTACTAAAAATTTTAATTCAAAACAGACACTAAATGGTAGCTTACGACGAAAATTCTGTTTAACATTGTCCTGTAATATGATAAATGAGATATCGAAGGCATAATATCAAAATTAATGTTTTTGGGTGAACGTACAATCTGTATTGCCCAGTGTTGTCAGTTCTCTATACACAATCACACGAATCACCGCGCTATCACCTAAATTAAAACTGAGTGTATTTGGGAGGTCTAGGTAAGGAAGACTTAAGTGCGTCTCAGGCCGAAGCCTAGGCCTATATAGTTAGAAAAATGTTAGAGCAAGATGATATACACCTTTTCGTCAGACTTTTTCTGGTACCCATATGTTTCGCTGTGATTTTTTAGACTTTCACGTCAAAATGATATGACAATTACCAGTCGGGATTTGAACCTATGTTCTCTGGAATACGAATATAGTGTCTTACGACTCGGTCCATAAACTTCGATAGTGTATCTTTTCTCATAATAAGATTGCCTTGTAGTGATTTTTTATGCTACAGACGTGAGTGTACGATTATTGCATAACAGTACAAATACATAGTTTTAGGGCCGATATTATGACCTCCGGCTAAATCCTCAGGTTAGCTAGCCTCCAGGTAAGGCTAGCCTCCGGTTAACGAAAGAGGGGTGTATTATGACCCATACTTAGCCTGCGGTTGGCTAACCGGAACCTGACGAAGCGTGTGGTGTAATAATGGTTGTGTTGGTAATGAAATAAAACAGAATTTGGTCACTTTTGTTGCAAGACAGTTATTTTTTCTGGTAGAATATTAATCAGCTGTTTGTTTGTATTGTGATTCGGAATGTTTACAGCTGCAGTAAGAAATATGCCGCGAACTTTATCTTGCAACAGATATAATTAAATTAACCAAAAATTACTTTGACGTCAAACCTGCTTTATATTAAACCATAAAATTACAATTTACGATTCAAAACCGTGTGTTTTCAACTTTACTCTTGTATTGAAACACATGATTTTGTTAGGTTATATATTAAGCCAAAACTAACGAAGTAATTCTATACCAACAAATAAATAGGGATGACATTTTTGCTAGAGAACACTTATTTCTTTCATAAATTTATTTCATAATCAAATAATATAGACCCCGTTTCGGGAAAATACTTGTCGATTTTCATTTCACTGGTGTAGGTTTCATTTTTTGTACTAATAGTTTCGTATCACATATCCAAATTAATCCGATCCTGATGGAATTAGTTTGTGGTATAGGATGCTTGCTGTTTTAATTTAGTAGGTCGAGAGATCCTAGATATATTCACTGGGGAAATAATTATGATTGTAAAATGTATACGAAAGAAATATATTTTTACAAGACCTGACATAATTTGTTTGCATCGTGATATGTTAGGTATTTTGTGTTATGTACAGGATTTTTCAACATTCTAAATTAAAACAGCAAGTATAATGTAAAACAAGACCAACATATAAAGGGTCATGCCGATAAGATCAAGGGATAAACTTGGATACGGTAAACAGAATAATTCCAGTGCTGTTTTCGTTTTGCACTTGCGTGGCAGGTAGATAATAAGTACCTACTGGTTTGTAAGATAGGGAAGGGATAATTGGGTAACATTTATTTTCACATTCAATTGTATTCATTGAATTATAACCACGTCTGAAGTCGTATGAAGTGCATTTCATTCCCGGCATATGTCCACTGTATTACGAATAAAAATTCACAGACACAACTTCCACGAAAACACGCATTTTATAGGTAATAATAACCCTCGTTTTGCAATTTTAAAATTCACTTATTTACACATATTCTTAAGCAGGAACATTTAAGTTTATATACATAGCATACGTTTATGTACTTCGTGGTCAAATAATAATACACGACTCGACGAAAATAGAAAAGCGTGACTACACTTTCATGTCATGTAATTTTTAATAAAGCTTTGACGAATACGGCGAAGCATTTTACATTTAGTAATAAATTATTCCATCGCATCCTGCAAATATTCAATAGAATTCCTCAAATAGTCATCATCACTATCAACAACTAACCTCGCCTGATACATCGCCATTTTATTTTCTGTTGCTTAGCCTCCGGTTAAGCAGCTAGCGGCCGGTTCATCCACCCGCTAGGTTAGCCGGAACTTTAGCTGGAAGGTAGACGTTAACAGGGAGTCATAAAACCGAAATAACAGCTAGCCTGGGGTTAAATTTTAGCCGGAACTTTAGCCGGAGGTCATAAAACCGGCCCTTAGACTATATAGTACCTACTCCATGTAGGCTATCATCACATGTCTTGAAAAATTATTGACATCTAATATTATAAGTACAACTTTCAAATATTACGGTCTCCTAAATTTTAATTCACGTCTTTTGAGTATATCCTGTACTAGTGCGTGTAACTACATGTGATTTTGTTTACACATTTACCATGGATGTAGACAGTATTTGTGGAAGGGGAGGGCAGAAGCCAGTTCCTCCTCCGGAAACTCTTTTACAAATATAATGCTTGAAAATACATTTTTAGGTTAGTTGACGATCAATTAAGTACTTTTTGAAATTCCTGCCATTATAATTTTTTTTAAATAAAATTCTTTGTCTAAATAAATCTGGCAACCCTACTTTCCCACCTTTTTTTACAGAAACAGGTTCCTCTTTTGAATAAGCTTCTCTGCACTACTACCTGTGCCTTCTTAACAGAAGTGTAAACAAATATACACATAAAACAAACAAAACACAAATCTGTTTAAAGAAAGTCAGTATCTATGTGAATATCAACAAATTCAGTATAGTTCATTAAAAAAAATTCCATTGACAAACAACATTATAAATCATAGGTAAATTAATCAAGATGTAGGTAGTTTAAGACAAACGTAATTACTAATTAAACTGTATGTCATGACAAACATCAGTCTGTTTGTGCTTTAAGATCTCTTTCCCGAAACGTCACAACTGTACTCTTAGGAATCATATACTGTGTTAGTCTGAGCTATCATCGTTGTAGTTTTCAAAATATATGTTTTTTCGCTCAACTGTTGCTTACGGTGTTTGTCTGTGCTGTCATCACTGTTTCTTCACATTGCTGGGTTCACCTTTGCATCTCTGTATAGCCGTTGTTTTTTCAATTTTTATCTGTTAAGTTTCATCGTTTATTTATTCTATTTGCCGTTGTGCACCGTAAATTTTCTTTGTAAATGGAACAGAAATATTCATGTAACCTTAACTATTTGTTAGTTTGTTCATTTACATGAAAATAACTATATCAGTACAAAATAGTGTTGCCATTTATGCTTCGTGTTGCCCCAGTACCTCCAATATTTAGTTATTTGCAAACAGTTGTTTGAATAGCTTTTCAGGGATTAGCTGTGCACGTTAAGGACGGTAAAATAAAAAAAAGCCAAAAGTAATATTAAACAAATGGGTGCGTGTAGGTACTTATGTACGCGCGTGAGAAGTGATACTTTTTTGGAATCATTAAAAAATAGTTTTTAATTGCATGCAAATAATTAATTATAATAAAATAATAAAAGGGCTGGAAAAAGATACCTAGTCAACACAGTAAATAAAGTTCAGTTTAAATTAAAAAAATAAAAATAAGAGAATAATAGATATATATGACAATTTGTACTAAATACTATAAGATTATTAATTTTAAATATTTATTATTTAATATTTTAGAAGAAAATAAATAAATTTAATAAACAATTAAAATTTTTAATTTAAGTTTATTCTTTATTAAAATATTTATTAATTTAAAATTAAATTTTCATTTTTATCAAATAGTTTTCATTAAATTTGTTAATTTATTTTTATAAATAGTTATTATTTATTCAATTTAATAATAAATATTAAAAATTAATATTTAAATTTGATTTTATATTTTAATTTTTATCACAAAATTTTTTTATTAAATGTTTTATTAAATTTATTTCTTTATTTTGTAAATATTAAATAACCAATAATAAATATTTAACATTAATAATTTAATAATATTTAGTATTAATTAAATTCAATAATATTATTTTGATTTATATCAATAAATAATACATACGGATAGTTAACCTCAATTATATTGGAGCACTTGAAAAAGTATATAAGCACAATTTTTTTACTAATATTTATGAATAGTAAATAATATAAATCAAAATATTCAATTTAAATCACTACTGAATATAATTTATTAGCACATATATAATTCGCACTTGTATGAAACTAAAACACGTGTTGTGAATGTAGAAACTAGAAACATGTGGATAAATATTATAAAAATGAAAACAGTAATCAGAGGCGACGAGCGTGCCAACATGCGCGACTAATAGAGGTTCTATTTCTATTTTGTTGGTAGCTTTTTTTCGAGACTTAATGAGCGATTTAGCGGGCAGCTTCAACCTGTTAATTTTGTGTTACAGTGATGCGCGCGCATCTTAAAATTTCACGCTCATCATTCTTTCATAACGGGCCTAAATAAGTATAACTTAAAAAAAAAGTAAAAAAAAAATACCTATCGCCGGGTTTTGAACCACGGACTTCCAGAATATTGACCGCACCGTATAACCACTGCTTTGTAAAAGTTTACGAGAAAACTGTGTATTATATTTGATGTAATACCAAAATATTGTGTTTTTTTTTTAAAACTGGGAATTTACTCTTTACTATGACTATTTTAGATTACCAAAATAAATTCCATGGTAATTTCACTATTATAAAGTTTCAGTTGGCACACATTTGGTGCGCGCGCAGCTTCAACCTGTTAATTTTGTGTTACAGTGATGCGCGCGCATCTTCAAATTTCACTCACATCATTTTTCAAAAAGTTAACTTTTCTGTGGCTTTAAAACCAAATAACTAAAATTTCTATACAATAACTTCATGCTTGTAAGCACATGCATATTTTGACTAAACACATTCTTTTAATATCTAACATTTATTTCAAAATAACTTTACCATCGACAGTGCAAGTGCAAGCTCTTTACATATTTTTTTACTAGTCTATTGTCTATATATATATACAGCGGGACTGTAAGTTTGTTTGAAGAAAATCAACTTAAAAATTGCCAGACTAGCTATACAAATTATATTTCACCGTTATGAACTTACACAATTCATGCTAAGCGAAGAACATAAGAACACATAAATTTGTTCGTTACCGAGGTTAGATATTACTGCACGTGTTATTGACACACGAAAATACAGTAAACTCGTGGAATAACATCATGTCAGTGTTAAGAAGACTGCAAGTATCCGCTCTACCGCTCTGGTTCTGGTGGTAGAGCGCCTGCCTTGTGACTTGTAGGACCCGGGTTCGCGCCCCGGCTCCTTCAAGGCGGATTGCCCAGATAAAATGGTGGCATTTTCTCTGGTAGGAATACAATCCCTTGTAACAAGTCAGGCTACCAAAAGAAACGGTGGGTGGAACAGAAAAAAACCTTCCAGGTGGCTTCCAAATGGGGAGCCCGTTTCTTTTCTTGGGCTCCCCATGCGGTGGCCATTCCGGGGGTTTCTCCGGGGGAACGGAGTTTTGCAAAAAAAAAAAAATATTTTTTTTTTTTTTAGTTTTGTAGCGTTTTATTTTTTTAGTATCATTCCAACATGTTATAAATAAAGCTCAAACAAACATTTAAAACATTAATTAAAGTTTGCTTTATTACAAAAATATTTTAATTAAGTATGCATCAGTCAGTGAGTGGTTGTGTGTTCAACCATTTAACCATTTATCGGTATATATTTTCTTGAAGTATTAATGACGGTTAAATTCTAGTCAGAAACCTTTGTTTTGTAGTATGTTTTTGACAAAAAATTATTTATAGGCACATGAATGTTATTCCTAAAAATATTATTTCTGTAAAACCACATAGTTTAAATCAGGAATAACTTCTTTCACACACTTGTGTGTACCAGTATAAATCCAGATGTAAATAAAATATTGTATTTATTTCAACATGAGCAAAGTCTTTGATATGATTAAAAGATTGCCAATTTTAGGCCTCGTCAAGCAATTCGTGGTATACATGTTTTAATTATCATACAAATAGACGCTTGCAGTCAAATTTGCAAATGCAATTTCAAAGTAGTAGTTTATCTTTACTAATATTTAATAAATGATATTCCAACTGTAATATATAATTGGGAAATATGTATGTTTGTGAAACTATTCAGTAAGATATTTCAGCTGTCCGGACCTAATTTTCAAGTTAACAAACGTCTCTGAATTACGATAGCATTTATTGTATAACTAATTTAATTAATCAGAATTATCACATATTAGTAACGTGGTGTTATATTGGATACCAAGCTTTTTCACCAACATGTGGAAAATACTATTAGCAACACATGAAGAACTTTAGGTCTTATTTAATTTAAAACCTTCTCTGCATCAAAAGATTTTAATTATAAAATATTTGAAAGTATGCAGAAAATGTTCTTAAATTATTATTTAAAAATTTCAGGCCTTTAAATTATTTTGAATATGCTACATTCCTATATAACCTATTTGCATTTTCTATTTATTAGATGTTCGATCAGTGATGCACTTTTTACTATAAACATTTTATTACTATTTTTGTTGGTTCAGACACAATGACTCGGTTTGGATTAAGAATTCCAACTTGCAATTACAGAATTAGTAACACTTTTAAAAACTTTAGTAACTATAAAATGTGTAAAAAATTATAACTCCATTTGAATAATCTACAAATATTCATTGGTAAAACTTTTGTAATCTACATCTTTATTTTGTATACACCACTTTAGTTTCGTTTTAAGATTTTTGTGAAAACCAAAGTAACCAATTGGTTAACTGAACTTATTCAATCTTTATCACTGTGTTGAGTGGTTTCGTGTTTTGTCGCATTGTGTATATCTTGTGTTAATGTGTTTTTGTTGTTATTTTATGTCATAATTCGTTTATAGGTGCTGTAAGGAACAAATTCTGAATTTCAATTAGATCTGACAGTTTTAATGAAGCAGGATAATATGCTACGCATAGTAATATTTTTTATTTTCTAATATAAAATATACTTAAATTTCAGCAGAGTTTATTTTTGAAAGACTGCAAGCCTGTGCAAAGCCCATCAACATTCGAAATGTACGAGCCTATGTCTCCCCTAGAGCGGCTGCCCAGTGCCAACAAACTACACTACACAAACATATTTCCCTCGTATTTCAGCATCTTAAAAACAATTTAAATAATTTATTACAGACATTAAAACCTTAACATGTGAGTTTTTTGTGTTCAGTCACAGAAAACATTACATAAGTAAATCCTTGAATTTTTGCGTTGGATTTGCCCTCATTAAATAATGATCTACAATTACTTAAATTATTCCAGTGTGCAAAAATGTAAATTCTATGAAGCTAGTTACATTACAATTTTACGAGTAAGGACGTTTTCCTCATTCCTTAGAATGTATAAGAACGTTAGGCAGAATGGAATACTAGGTACCACATGTATTTTTTTTAATCGTAATAAGAATACAGTGCTACCTATATAACATTTTTGGAAACATTAATTTATTCTCGTCCGCGATCTGGATATGATTTGTTATTGCAACTATCACTGTCTAAAGCGCTATCTGTAAGCTTTAAAGTTAACTTGAGAAACAGCTAGAGGATTGACAGCGCTACCTACCGAGTATTCTACACACTACTTCGAGGACAATGCTGCTGTACTCATTCCATGGAGGGTGTAAGAAAATATGGCAGAATTCCGTCTCGTCCTTTGGACTTATGACAGATTATGGTACTTTTCCGCCTTTTCCGAAGAGGCCAGGCGGAACACTGTCATCATGGTAGTTTTCCGATATGGTAGTATTCCATCGCCTCTTTATAATAACTTATTCATGAACAAGAAAGTTTGGGTGATTTTTTCCTTGCACCGGAGAAAAACGAGAATTTTGTAAGGTTTTTTTTTTACGTATTATCACAGGGTTTCTAGGAAAGCGAATTTTTATTCTCATACGAAGTGATTAAAAAAAAAAGGTCTCTCCCAGTTAAATCCTGGCTGCATGCTAAGCCCCCCGCCGTGCATCATAAAGGGGGGCCGGGATCCGAAATGATTCAGTCGCGAACCTGCGGTCTCGCTTGTTCGTTACCGTCGGAGGACTAAGTGCCGGGCTTGGACGCCGGAACGCCAATTAACCGCCCTCAAAGCCCCAGAGGTCGGCGGGAGGAAGCGACCCCCCCCCCTCCCCCCGGAGAGAGAGGGCAGGCGCCGCTATCTCGCGGGGCCATCAGGTCCCGACAATGAAACCACCCCCGGGGTTCTTCCCGTCAACCGGCCAGCGCCTCCATTGTCCGCCGAGTCTCTCTCGCCCCGTGTGTCGCACGGCCATCTTGTTTCTCTTTGCCTTCAGCAACGCTTAAAGCCAGTGTCGGTTCTCAAGTTGAAGTCAACCGGGTTAGCAATTTCGGCAGGGACGCAACTAGAATATATTACACCCGGGGCAAGAACTCATCTTTGCTACGCTTTTTTTATTTTATTTTTCAAACCGACCAAACCAAAAAAAACCTTTCCCGACAACACCTCATCTCGCCACTATGCCAAATGTTCTTTATTCAACTTAGATGGTAAATAAATAGGCTTATTTTGCAGTCATTTCATTTTTAATACAACGCAAGTTGAATAATACGTGAAAAATAACCAGTCTTTTTTAATCTTTTACCTTTTTAATTTATGTCTTTCAATACGAATAATTCAGTTCATCTGCCCTCCAAATTTGTTTTGTATGCTTACACTACGATTTTCAAGTATATATCTATAGTAAAAGTTGTTACTCTGCCGGTCTAGACACCCCCCTTCCTCCCTACGTGGTGTCCGTGGCACAAGCCCCGTCTGCCCCCGTCTAGTTACGTCCCTGGCCAATTGGATAGCAAAAAAAAATTGCAGCTTTATAAAGGCTGATATGATATACTTTTGTTCAGAATTTGATAGAAACTTGCGAGGAAGAAAAGTAAAAAAAAAAAAAGTCGTTCTCATTTTGACTTCAATTATTAACATAGGAAAGATTGCACACAACAACTCTATTATTATTACCACCATGCGTTCAGGTAAGTTTTTTATAATAACCACATTGCACTTCATGTTTCGTGAAAATATACTAATTTCGTTGTATGATGCGTGCGCATAGTAAAAATTCACTCTCATGATTTTTTTTTCATAACGCTACTAAATAATTTTAATTTAAAACAAATTAGCAATTATGCGAAATATCGCATAAGTAGAGCCACGAGTATTTCGTGGATTAGTTGCGTATCAAAGTAGGCTTGAATCACATAAACTTTTGCTTCTCGTTGACTACTGGACTAGATTGCTCTTGTCACACGCCATCACCCCCAGTCAGTTAGGCACATATAAACTAGGAGAAAACGTAGGTAACCCAAATCACGCGCAAACCCGACAAAGGACGTGAACCGATAAGCACTGAAAAAAAAAAAAAAAACTTGTTTAAACACAGGGCGAGTTGAGTACAGACAGGAGTGACATGAATCCACGAATACTTACGAATGACAGAGAACTTTATTTTTCCTCTGTAATAAATAGTTTTGTTGACACGCTGTTGGAAATTACGGTAAATTTACGGAATTTCCAACAAAAGAATTCACTTCAAGTAAAGAATTCTTAGTAATCTATAATATAAAAATGAATCGCAAAATGTGTTGGTAAGCGCATAACTCAACAACGCCTGGATCAATTTGGCCAATTTTTTTTTAAATGTTCGTTGAAGTTCAAAGATGGTTTTTACGGCGAGAAAAATTCGAATAATTGCCGGAAAAACCCTAAAACCAGCCCTTTTCTTTTTCCCATACATAAGTTTTCTAATTAAAACGAGCACTCATTGTTGTTTAAACAATGTAGGTATGTTCCTAACGTCAAAGAGTCAATTTGCACTTTATTACCTCTGTAATAATAGTAAAATAAATGATCGGTAAATTTTTTAAGTTAAAAAATAATTTTCTTTTTGTTATGGTAGGTTACCCCTACCTAACGATTTTGCCCCTACACGGCAGGACATCTGCGAAACGGTCAAGTCAAGAGGGTTGTATAACACTAGATATGTTCTTTTCATTTGTTGTTCTGCCAACAAATATTTTCAACAGATATTCGCTTAGTGCAATATCACGGGAGTAAAACGTTGTACCGTTGATGATAGTTACGAAGACTTGCGCGCCATTTGATGCACGTGATATTACTTTAAGTTAATATTTGTTGAAAATATTTGTGGCAGAACGAAAAATGATAGGGAGTTGTGGAGTTAAAATGTTATAAATAGCATTTTTAAAAGAAGTAATGCCAAAAAAAAAAGCGAGAAAAAAAAAAGGAATTTGGCGTGTGAGATTATTGCATGTGACAAAATAATCTATAATATAGATATGCCTCCTATTAGACGAATCAATTTAGGTAGAAGAACCCGAAATGCTACAAACCAAGCTAATTACCGATATAATCATGCACTACAATGAAAATAAAAATTATTATGTTTCACATGATTAACAATAAAGAGATTACTTTTTTTATTTAATTATATTTATTTATTATATTTAATTATTTATTTAATTATATTTCTTATTCACAACACCCTATCACCAGGGTGATGGTTCTGTTCAGGAGAATTTTTTGCCCCGACTATAAAATATTTAGGAACAAAGAAATGTCACATTACAAATCATTTTGACAGGACTTCATTGCAATTTAATTAGACAGTACGAAGTCTGCCGGGTCAGCTAGTTTTAAAATACTTTATCTTCGTAGAATGTACGTGGCATCTCGACCCGTGTGGACTTAACTAGTTTTTTTTTTTAATGTTTTGTTAATATCCAAAAATTTACGAAGATATCATTAAAATAACGAAGATCCCTGGATAACTTGCAACCAGAGTTGCAGGTGAAAATATTTGGTATGGTTTATATTGATAAAATATTTTCTTCGCCACCCTTTTCGGCAAAGTGTTGGAGCTCAGTTTGCGTGGATTGGAGCAGTATTCCGGAACCAAGATTGCTCGCGGCTATAAGAGGCCAGTCTCTCCCCCCCCCCCCCCAACACCACATTCTTAGGGCCGCACTCCCCTCCACTGAAGGGCGAGGGCGGCCGTCTTCTCGCCGCCTCAATCAATCTTCGCCAAGCACGACCCCTCGCGACAACTTAATACACCCCGATTACATCGACCCGACCGCTCACTGCAGACAAACACGCCTTTTATTTTACACTCGGCCGCGCGTCCGCCGGATAACCATCGTGATTAATGGCGCACGCGCGGGAAGGGGGGGGGGGATGTGCCGATTTCCACGCGCGATCTCTACTTCCCCGGGACGGACTTCCAACTTCCCGAGAAGTGCCTTCAGCCTGCCTCTGGACGGGTACAGGAGCCGTATTCTGTAAGCGGAAATCTGCCAGGATTGACGGGAAGAAAGGCATTTGTAGGAGAACACCCCCAGGCGGCGATTATAGTCTGGAATGAGACTATAGATATGCTGGTATGTGGCCACCTCTCTGGGAAATATCATATAGTGGTGCAGTTAACGTGGGCTGCACGAGAAGAGATATACCTAGTCTCCTCCTACTTCAAGTTTTCGGATGATGTCCAAGTTCACCTGGACCATTGGGATAAGATCCTAAGAAGTATCGGGCACAAGCGAGTTATACTCTGTGCAGATGTGAATGCCAAATCCCAGCTGCGGCATTCACCCGTAGTTTACTGGAATGGAGAGGAGGTTGACAGGTTTCTCTTGGCAAACACTTTGCATATCGTAAACCAGCCCGGCTGGCCACATATGTTTCGGCCCAAGGAAGCGAAACATTTATTGATGTAACAGCGTGTACGGAACGTGCCTGGGGAGTGATTCCAAATTGGGAGGTAACAGATCATACCTCAAGTGATCGTAGAATGATCCAATTCTGTGTAGACCTCTTCCCTGTCAATGCCATAACCGAGACTGTTCCCAGGACCTGTTACATCCACAAAGGTACAAATTGGAAACAATTTGATGATGTACTTCTGCAGAAGGTGCTGGAGTACCAAGACCCGCTAGAATCTGACTCCATTGATGAGAGAGCACAAGCTATTACGAAGATAATACAGGAGACTTCGGAAGCTGTGCTGAGGAAACGCAAAAACAACCACATTGGGAATCCCTGGTGGACGAGCGAACTTGAATGTGCACGGAAGCGGTTGAGGGCAGCTCGGTGTCGGCTGTCCTCTCTGCAAGGACTTGACCGTGAGGAGGGGTCACTGCGGTATCGGCAGCTCCGCCATGAGTATAACCACCGTGTAAGGGAAGTCAGATTGGAGTCATGGCGAAGTTTTGTGGAAACTGAAGGTAACAAGGATCCATGGGGAATTATATATAAAATAGCTGCTCAGAAACGGCGAGTGGCCAGTGCGATGCATGGACTGAACATGGGGAATCAGTTCAGTATGGATATTGTGGAGAGCTCGGCTGAGATGATGGGAATGCTTCTCCCTGACGACTCTCTTGTTGGGGAGAGCAACTCGCATATGCACACCAGAATGACAATCTCACAACCATATCATGCGGAGGACACTCCTCCCTTTGAGAGGGACGAGCTTACGGATGCAGTCTACAAGATGAAAAACAGGAAAGCCCCTGGCCATGACAAAATAACGTCGGAGATACTTAAGAGGGTCTACCCCAGGATTTCACACCACCTGCTACAGTTATGTAACAAATCCCTCACTGAAGGTAAATTTCCGAAGACCTGGAAAAAGGGTATTCTACGAGCCCTATATAAAGGTGATGGGAAGGACCCGGCTAATGCGAAGTCATACCAGCCTCTCACACTACTGCCAGTCCTGGGGAAAGTCCTCGAAAAGCTTATCAACAGGCGGCTCACTCTCCACCTTGAGCAAGTGGGGGGACTGCATTTCCGTCAGTACGGCTTTCGATCTGGTATTGGAACGGAAACCGCTCTACACGACCTCCTCAGCGGTGTGGAGCGATGTACGGAAAAGTACCAGATGGGGATATTCCTGGACATCGCCAGTGCCTTTGACACTGCATGGTGGCCGGGGATCCTCAGCCGGCTGAGAGAGCTGGAGTGTCCTCAGAACCTCTACTCCTTGTTGTGTGACTACTTCCGCAACCGCATAGCTGTGGTGGAATTGCAGAATGCGGAGGTAGAAAATAATTTGTTACAGGGCTGCCCCCAGGGCTCCGTGCTTGGTCCCTTGTTATGGAACATACTATTCGATGGGTTTCTCCGGATTCGGCTGCCTGAGGGTTGCGAGATCTTTGGTTACGCTGATGATGGACTCATTCTCGTTTCTGGTGGTTCCAGGGCTGCTCTTGAGCGGCGATGTGATGAGATCTTGGGGCATATTTCATCTTGGGCTGACTCGGTAAAACTTCGGTTCTCGTCGGGGAAGTCCAGATGCATGATGCTAAAGGGCAAGTTTAGCGGAGCCTGGGCTCACTACCCACATGTGAGCCTGGGGGGTGAGCGCCTGAAGTTTACCACCACACATAAGTATCTGGGAGTCTTACTTGACGACCGGCTCACATTTGCGAAGCACTTGGAGTACGT
The DNA here is from genome assembly GCF_032445375.1 of Bacillus rossius redtenbacheri. Lineage (NCBI taxonomy): Eukaryota > Metazoa > Arthropoda > Insecta > Phasmatodea > Bacillidae > Bacillus > Bacillus rossius. The sequence continues at coordinate 27,357,038 of NC_086334.1, forward strand.
GTCGCAGAAGGCTGTGGTGATGTTTCATTGCCTCCGAGGATTGTCCCCGACCAACTGGGGCCTATCGTCGCCTACACTGGCATGTCTGTACAGGGGGGTGTTCATCCCAATCATGACCTATGGTGCAGTTGCATGGTGGCATCGATCAGGATTAGTACATATGAGGAGGAAACTGCAGTCGGCGCAGCATGCTGCCCTACTTGCGGTTACCGGGGCCTACCGCACTGTATCCAATGATGCTCTGCATGTCCTCGCTGGGGTGATCCCCCTGGATATGCTCGCGGCTAAAAAGGGGCAGCTTGCTGCCCTGAAATCTGCGGGCACCCTCAGGCTAGAGGACTACAAAAGGCTCAGGGAAGTGACCATGGGGCAGTGGCAGCATAACTGGGAAGCAAGTGACAAAGGTAGACACATCTTTGAGATCTTCCCAAGGGTACAAGAAAGACTCCAGTGCAAGCATATAGAACTTACGCGGGCCACGGTTAAACTTCTATCTGGGCATGGCAATTTTAAGGCCAAACTCCACCAATTTGGCCTAGCAGAGAGTCCTCTGTGTGGGCACTGCCACACAGAGGATGATGTCAACCATGTTCTGTACAATAGTGAAAGAATTGAGGATCTTCGAGAACATCTGAAGTTCCATTTGGGTCTGATTGGGTGTGATTATGACCTTGCAAATGTGGTGGTGCGGAAGGAGAGTTGGGTTCTCTTCCGTGAATTTGCTCGGCGAGTCATAGTGAGACTGCAAGTGGCTGATGAAAACGGGTCACCAGCTCCGTGAGCAGTTCTCCCCTTGCAGCTGCTAGCAGAGCAGTGTTCATCCACTGCTGAGATACTTGGCATATGCTCTCCTGGATATAAGGCACGCACCAGGAGCAATTGACTTACTACTGGTAAATCAGGGTCCTAACGGGACCTGGCCCCAGTGGACAGTTCCCAATTATGGATACACCTGGATTGACTGATGGGTAGCAGTGTGCTGAAGCATGTCTGGCAATATAAGTATAATGGACATATAATGGACATATAGTGGATTAAAAAAAATGGAAATTAGTTGCTGGGCTGTGGAAGCACCTGACTTGAACCCTTACCCGGACGTAGCTCCACCTGGGGATTTCAGTCTCCAGGTTCCTGTGAAGCCACTCTTCTAGTCCAGCGGGTGCTGTAGTGGTGGAGGGGACATGTTTTCTGGATCTGGTAGCTTCAGTAAGGCAGGGTTCTGGACTATACAGATCTGCAAGCAGACTCCCAATCTACCCTTAAAGGGCGCACATTTGGGAGGGGCGGAAGGCGGGTGCATTGGCCTTCGGGCCTCCGAAAACATGCCTCTGGACGGTCGCCGTCAGCCTCTCCCGTCACCGTAGGCTCGCGTTCGACCCGCCTCCCCCCTCCTCCAACACCCGCCAGACGCATTGGCGCTTCTCCGAAAAGAAAAGACAGTTGGAACAATTACTAGGGACCGGAAAAATTCGCGGGTTCAATGACCTGTAGGATGAACTCCATAGTTCTACGTACACTCGGTCAAATACCACCCACTAATTGACTGCTGTCTTGTGAGACGTTCCAGCGTAGCGGCCTGTGATTCGATAAAGCTTTGGTTGGGTGTTTCTCATTGGCCCAGAGTCATCCAGGTGAGTTGTGAGCCAATAGCAGAGGCAGCACTGAGGTATAACGATTTGTATTTTAGCCTATCGCGAAATGAACTCGCGAATTTTTCCGGTCTCTAACCATTACACATTCAACGCAACCCCAAACACCGTTAAGCCACGCAGCAGTACAACACGTGATCGATGAAAGAAAATAACAGTCGTTTATGAAGCACGGAAAAGTCGCAAGACCGTAAAAAAAAAAAAAATTCCACCCCGGATGGCGATACCTATTTATCATGAAAACAAAATTAATTGTTAATTTGATTTTAAAGTGTTGATTACTCTCACTGTGTGAAAGTTTTACAGGAGTAAAATTAATTGAAGTAAAAAAAAAAAAGAACATCGTGGGCTTATACGTACATAACGTCTGCTACTTTTAAAAGTTTTCGAAGTGGTCGTCGAAAACGCAAGCCAAAACGCGAGAAAAATGGATGATGGACATTACTTGTGCTGCAATATTGAGTCTTGTGTATCTTATAAACCGGTACTCTAAAATGTGATCTCTGAACATTTTGCGCCTTTCGTTTCTTGCGTGGTTTCAAAAACTCAGTACCAAAAAAAAAAACCGATATCAAGAAAGTAGTGCAATCGGTTATATGTTTCAAATTCAACGAATCCATGTTTAGGAATATCATTTTGGCGTAAAAATGAACCTCTGAGAATATTTGAGCTGGAAAATCATAGAATTTTATTCGGCCAGAATTAGCGACTATGTGAAAAAAAAAACACTTCCATTTAATTGAAATGTCAAAGAACAGATTTCGTATTGTAAGAGGAAAGAATGTATTTTCGTGTTATTTGTAATCAATGTAGTTTGTATTATTACTTTTTTTTATTTCAAGAAGAAAAATATTTAAATCTAGAAATAAAGAAAAGAAACATTGTTATTCGTCTATGTAAGCTTTACTAAAACATATGTATCTATATTTATACTCCCTAACATCGAGGGTAGTTGAATTGTAATGTAGCTGTATCACGCAAGTGCAGAAAACAATAATTTTAATTGTTTATTCATCTCAAAGCAAAGCTTTAATACACTTACTTCACAAATGTAACGTCACGATATATTTTGATTTGTGTATTTTGACGATTCGGACGAGTGACAAACGGAACGAAGTAGCTCGTGAAGTGCGTTAATCCGAGAGAAAGCACTCTTTTTAATTGCACACTTCCCGAACGTTTGCAAAGAAGCAGGAAGCAGCCCATGCCCGGGAAATATTACGGAACTTGAGATGAGTAAAAGTAATTTTTTGCATAGACCAGTGCGAAAGGCGTATCCGACTGGAAATGTTAAAAAAAAAAGACGCACAGAAGCGAGGAATAAATGCTACGAGCGAGACGAGACAAAAACCGGGGCGGACGTACGTACGTACGATTACAAATTTCCAGGAGATTCGGAGCACCGTATCCCCCCGCCCCGTTCTCCGGAGATGCGCAGAAATGAAGTGGGTCTAGAATTCGGAATCCTCGCACGGAGACGAGATCTGCGACGGGCCAATAAAACCAACGGGGAGCTGTAAAAGATATGGGAGAAGAGCGAGTGTCGGGATGAAAGAAAAATGTTTCAAAGGCTCTCGATGCCATTCAAAGTTGGTTCTAGACTCGCTGAAATGAAATGTTTTTTTTTCTCACTACTTCAACCCCCCCCCCCCCCCCTCCAACCCTACTTTTCTTTCCTGGTATGTTTATTTTGCCTCTTGTGAAATGAATTCGGATGTTTATGAATGAGTTGCCAGTGAATACAGTGGTTGTGTTTCTTCTTCGCCGGAAAATTCCCCCCCCCCCCTCCCCAACCTCTTCAGTTTCGGACGCTTTTTGATCATCCCAAGAAGACTAGGATGTATTCCTTCAGTATTTTGTACATCGGAAGTGATTTAATACGACTGCGAACATGATACAAACGTCACTTATGAAAAATTTCATAACGTAGTGGATATGTATATGTCCGTATTAACAACATGCGCAGTTTACGTAGGTCAATTTGGAACTTATTGGATGTTTGCTATTTGTTCTAGAACGAAACATTTTTGATACGGTGCTAATTAATGGGCGAATATAGTATAACTGTAGGCAATCAACAATCTGAAATCTAAAAATAAGTATGATTTAAATTGATTTGACTTAGTGTAGAATTTTATAAATTTATTTGTAATAATAAATGGGGAGATTGACTTTGCTAAGTTTTCTGTTATATTTTCTTAGTTCTGCGGCTCTTAAAAGTTTTATACTCTGGATTCACAGAGCATGTCATAATTTGCGTAGTAGTTAATTTATATGAACGCATATGATCAATGGGATCATCATTGTTTTTAAAAAATTGGTTTATACTTACGCTCTTGCTAATTGTTTTTTTTTTAAATTTGACTGTGTGTGTTTGTTTTGTTGTTCATTGCTAGTTCGTTTTCTTTCTCACCAATTAAATTAATAAGTATTTCTTTAAAAAAAAATTGAACTGGCACTTTAAAAACGCCAAATGTTAAAAAGCTAACGTTTTTGTTTATTTCGTATAGTTACTGGTTCTGGTCGAATAAAACGCTAGTATTTACCATATACAATGTTCTCCGACGAGTTTTATTTTCCGTAAGGCAGTTTTTAGGGGGCACCACCGACCAAAAGACACTGGCGTTGAACTGTTGCCACCTGCAAGCTGTAAGGGAATGAGGAAACGACTATTCATTGACCCTGAGTCAAACGCCGAAATAATCCGCGTTCGAGCCATCTTCAGGTTTTTTTTAATGCCATAAAAATTAAAGTTTGATTATGTTGTATCTGTTAACATTAAACAAAATTTCACGTAAACATTAGTTATTTATTATTTTTTCCTGAGTAAAAGGTTTTCGCAAGTAAAAGTATTCCTTGATAAAATAATTTTTTTTATGCTAGAACCGTTACATTAAAAAAAACGCTAACTCCGTTGTTAATATGTTTGAATTCTCGGAAACAAGTATTTTTGGACGTGTTTTGTTTTTTTTGCACGGTTAGGCGATTGTAATTTACATGAAATGTTGGTTAGGATGGGTATGCAGCATTAAAATACTCGAAAATTTCAAATTGTGCATGAAATCTCGTAAAACGGTGTTTTTTTCTTAATTTATTTTCTTTTTCGACCGCAAATTTGCACGAGCGAGCTGCGAACTTCGGGTGCGTTCGGGACCGACCGCAGGTCCATGAATCTTAAACTCCTGGTCCGTATTGGGCAGTTTCCTCTTGGCTTTGACGGCGGGGTGAGTGGAATGAGACGGATGGAATTTTTGGTGTGGAGGGCGCAGATGGGAAGGGAGGGGGGGGGGGGGAAGGGAAAAGCAACCGATATTAATGCGCCAAGTTTTCGTATTAAAAGGTAAGAGAGTTATGTAAAATGTTCCCTGGGAAATGAGCAGAGTACTCTCGTCCTGCTTAGCGTACGTGTGTGTGTGTGTGAGCGGTAAAAGCGAGGGGGAAGGAATGGCCACAGGTGATGTAACATCAGGACGGTTACGTAGTCCGCTGGCCGTTGCAGGGGGAGGATCGAGTGAAAAGTGTGTCCGGGAGAATAGGGGGGGGGGGGTGAGGTGAGGCAAGGAGAAATGATGGGCCGAAGAGAACGGAAAGTATGTGCACGGTGGGAGGAGAAGCGGGTGAAAGGGGAGGGGAGAAAGAGCCCGGCCTCCAGAGGGTAATCCAGGGAAAGAGGAATACTTCAGTTTCTTCCTCGGCCACTAAGTACGTACCTCTAAGCGTTCTTAACTCTCTTAAAACTTGCGCGGGTTAATATAACCCCCCCCCCCCCCATCCCCATCACCGCCTACGGGCTCAAGCTTACAAGGCAGCTCGGACGTAGGTCGATGTACGTGCGACTGACGTATAATGCCCGCTCGGCCCAGGCATAAAGACACTTCAAAGCCACAGCTGGACTTATATATATATATATATATATATATATATATATATATATATATATATATATAATATCCTCCCCCGCTTAAAGGGAACGGCGCGAAGTTTTGGGTTCGTTTTGGAAATTCAGCCCGTCTGAAAATTACCGCGGCGTTTGTTCGAGTCGACGGTGGGAAATGCAATGCGAAAACCCATCTCAACGATGATTAATGCCTCAAGTAATAAAACGTAGCGAAAGAAAATTATTTTAAATGAAAATGTCTCGGTCTAAAGTTTTAAAGAAAACAATCAGCATTTTAATAAAAAAAAACTGTATACGAAATAATTTAAGTTCTGAAAGTTGTTTGAACACCCATTTTACAGTTTAATTTTACCCACACGAAATCGTTAAAATTATGCCGGTAAGTGTTTTATTAAAGTATTTATAAAATTATTGTATTTTTAAGGTAATTTATTATTTTTTTTTAGAATTGATGTTAACTTAAAAATAAAAATTTATGCTAGTCAGTATAGTTCAATTACGAGTGTACTTATTTAAAGGATTCAGTAACTCGACAAACGAGCTTCGCTCGACATCTAATTTTTTGTTGTAAAATTTTGTTTTTTCAGGAAAGACTCCTACCTATTTAGATAAACCTGAAAAGCAAAACTTTAGCTAAATATTTATTTCCATCCAAATGGTTGGTGCCGTTTTCAAGATACGAAAGATTAATTTTTGATTTATAAAAAAAATTGGTTGTCCGTAAAGTCGGTTTACGGACGATAGTTTAACGTGACAACGTCATACTAAAACATTGATGAAATTATTGCATACTTTTATGAATAAAAATGATTAATTTTTATTTTAATAATAAAAGAATAAGTACTTGAAATTATACTAGTAATCAGATTTTTAAAATGCAAGAATAATTAAAACCTTTGTGCCGAAATTATTGTTGTAATAAGCAATGAAAACCACATTAACTTTTAATTTCACTTTATAAACAGTCAACGAAACAGTTCACGTGTAGATGACTTGTAATTAAATTAAAAACTTTCGTTTAGCTATAAAGTTTAAATATAATTATGAACAAATTTTCATATAAATAAACTGTAATCAAATATATATATCATCAATTATATGAATCACATAATTTTTTAGTCAATTGTAACATAACCTATTATTACTGCATTTGCCGACAGCATAATGGAACACAGCGTAACGGAACAATGAGCGTAACGGGACACAGTGTAACGTAACAATGAGCGTAATGGGACACAGCGTAACGGAACAATGTGCGTAACTGAACAATGTGCGTAATGGGACACTTCTTCGTGCGTGCAGCCGGCGTTCATTGTACGTTTGTATGCCCTAAATTATTTTTTTCGTATTTACTTTTTGGTAGTTATGCCCTTTCGAATTTTTATATTATATTCTTCTTTTGTGGTCACTTAATTTCTTGCTTCTAAAATTATATGTAGATAGTACAGATGCAAATTATGTATGTATATATTTTTTCAAATATTTTTATCACATTATATGTATATCAAAAATGAATATATGTTTATATATATATATCATAAATTAATTTCATTTTCTCAATATTAAAATAAATTGAATTTTTAGTTTAAAAAAGTTGTTATATTAACTTAAAGAGTTAGTTATATTATTATTTTTCAACGGGCGCCTTGGCGTCTTACAAACTCGTAGTATATGAATATTTTGTAATTATCACTATGTTTCATACCTACCTACACAAGAACCTCAGTCATTTAAATAAAATATCACTAATGCTCATAGTTAAATACTTTATTTTAAACAATAAGCTATATTATGGTTTTTATTCACGTTCACTTTACATATATCATTAATTATAGGTTTTTTTTAACTTATCCTAATACTTCCTTCCATACAATGTTGCGGGTATGTCGAGGATTTTAATTTGAGGACGGCTATGCATATCGCCACGTTGCGTAGCAGCGCAGGTGAGCTGCTCTGCGTGTGTGCATTGGCGAGTTAACAGTGCTGAGTAGGTCGTGATCGCGCTGAACCTTCTCTGCAAACACGACTCTCGCCGCTGCCAAATCCCTATTCTGTTCCAGAATCGACCTTCTCCCTCTACTAACACCGCAGTCTGATCGCAAGGCGGAGGGACCTCGCTCGCCTTATTGTATTCCGTGTGAATGTTTCTCTAGCAGATTCAATTTCTGCAGAGTTAATCGCACGCTATAACTTCGTGCTTTCGTTGCCTTTACGGTGATGTCGGGTAGGAAAGGAAGGGGTGGAGGAGAGAGAGATAAAGATAGAGAGAGAAATAGGCGTGCATGCAGCGAAACTGCGTGTAGGAGAAAGTTATTCGAAGGGCTGACAAAGCCTCATTACTACGGCCGGTCACAAGCGGACATTCTATCTCTCGTTCTCTCTTTTCTTTGTCTCCGTCTCTCTCTTGGTTTTGCGCTTATCCGGCGGCATCGTGCCTTAAAAAACACACGTGGTTTCCTCTAAGGCCGCGGCGGGGTTAAGCTTAACATTCCTGTTTCACCTCTCTTTTGTAATGGGTTGGTGGACATTTTGCAACAGGAATATCCTTTTTTTTCGCTGCCAAAACCCCCATGTGTGAACACTTTAAACTCATGTCACAAATATTAGCGCCAATACAATTTATAGAAGTTACAAACTACCTGCTAGAAATAAAAAGTTTTAAAACTTCGAACAAAAAAGTACAAATTGAGTAATTCTAACAAAAGTTTGTAACTCCTCTTAGTTTAAAAAAAAAAAAAAAACTTTATTTGTTTTCTTCCCCAAAGACATAAAAAAGTTGTCTACGTAAAATTATTAATTCAGCCTGAGCAGATTCTCAGTTCTCAGTTTTTACGCTTTTTGGCGATACTGTGATATAAAGACTGGAAAGTTTCAGGACTGGTGTGAATACGTAATATTTTAATATAAATTAATATGATTATATTGATATCATTTTATTTTAAACTAATATAAATACACGTATATTGTGTTGTAATTATTTATCATCATATATGAAAACTTAGGTGCATTATCCAGAAAGTTTTAAATATTTTAACTGGCTGGGAAAAAAATGCTCTAAGTGGGGAGTTTCTATACACTTTCAAATACTACCATTAATAAAGGCCTTATTTATATTTAAACATTGTGCTTTTAAAATTGAAACTACGCACTTAAGTTACGCTCTGGTGTGTGTCTGGTATTTAAGTGTACATATATAACTGTCACAATGACCTTATATTAAATTAAACTATCCATACGCATTCTATATTATTGTTAATAGATTGCTAGTTTGCGCAGTCATTCATAATTTAAGAATGGTTTAATTCCACAGTATGTTATAGCTTAGGTTAACGGCCACCAAATCAGTACCCCACGTGATTTTAAGTCCGCTGTAGTACCTAACGACATTATCTTGTCATACATTTCAGTGTAATGCGGCGTAACATCTAGTTGTTATTTTTGAAATGATTAGTATATTCTATATTATTGTTAGCATTTCTTTTTGCCTATTGGAAACTTTATACATATTCCTGAAATTAATTGTTTTTTCAAGAATTTTACTTATATATTTTGTGTGTCGGGGTGTACACTATTACATACAAAAAAATTCAATCAGTGAAAAACTCTTCACAAGAAAATAAATTCTAGGTTTTACTGTTGACTGGCATGTAGGGACTTAACTATAAGTCAATGACACTGCAAGTTACTAGAAATTAATTAAAAGATCATAGTTAACAACTGATGTAACAGTGCATTTTCTTCACATAAATAAGTGAGACTTCAATGATTAAAATGGAGCAGATACGAATGATACCTACTGGAGCAGTTTTCAGTGTTTGCAATTCAAGAGTTTACGCTGAATTTTTTTTTGGTGAATTTTTCATAAAAATTGTATAGGTGCAATAAAAAAGTACAAGCGGTAAATATAGTGCTCATGAATATGTGGTAGCCTATTTCTCCTTTATGTGGTTTTGGAAAACGTTATAGTAGCAGGAAATGTAAAACATTAATATGGTAAATATTCCATATAAAATATTATTTTGTATGTTAAACTAGGGCTACGAGTGAAGGGAACAGTACACACACACACACACACACACACACACACACACATATATATATATATATATATATACCGTGTAGGGTCGTGGCAATTTATTTTTGTCACAGAGCTGTGTGTTTAAAACTGAGGGAAACTTTTTTTTTTGTGAGCTCCGCGACCGAGCTAACGACGTGAACCCCTCCGTGCAGTTTGCACACGGCTCCGGCGCGCCCACAATGCATCACGCGATGCCCTCGTTTACCCCCGGAGCGCCGTCTGCTCGCCGAAAGGTGCTTACGAACACCCCCCCCCCCTCCCCACCCAAGCAAACCTTGTACCGCCGGGCTCGAACTCCGTCCGGTCACGAGGTGAAACAACCGCCCAGCCATGCAGGCAAGAAGTAAGGGAGAGTGAGCGTGCACAATCGTCACCTTGATAACCGTCGAAGTCAACCCACCTTCATTTCCCCAATTTAGATCTCAAAACGTTTTTTTTTGACCTGACAACGTCTAATAAATCGATGAACGCCCGCTGCACGCACGAAAAAGTGTCCCTTTACGCACATTGTCCCGTTACGCTCATTGTACGCTTGCGCCGCATCTATCTCTCTTCCACTCGATTGGAACAACCATCGATTTGACTTTTTCGAGGCACATTAAACTTGAAACACTCCCATTCGTTTCCTACTTTTCCTATCATCGTCCTATCCTTAACAGAGTAACACAGATTGGAAGAAGTTAAATAGGAAACATGTATAAAAGTTATAGTTAAAATAATCTCTTCGTTCAAGTAATAAACATATTTGAATTAATGAGTGCAAGTAAAAGTAAATTTATCAATTAAATTGTAGATTTCATTTCACTCCTTCTTTGTATCCATACAAAATAGTGATAATTCAATAAAAATGATTAAATTTTATTCATAAAAGTATGCAATTATTTCATCAATGTTTTGTTATGACGTTGTCACGTTAAACTATAGTCCGTAAGCCGACTTTACAGACAACCAATTTTTTTAAGTGAAAATTCCTTACAGGAGACTGAAGCTACGACTCATCAGAGCGTAGCTAAAAACACAACGATGACTGTGCGACGTATCACCGTATATGTTTTCCACCTTACAAGCGAGTGCGAAATCGATAACGATGTATAAACATGCCACCCAACCATGTGGGGTGTGAACGCGACGAACAAATTAGAGGTCAAAAATCTTTTGTAGTAATTTTTGAATTAAACGAATTTCGGTGCGTTATGAAGAAATGATGAGTGAATCTTTACAATGCGCGCGCACCATGAAAATAAATTTATCACAGGATAAAAAAAAAAGACTTCATACAATAAAAATTATATATTTGCTTTTAAATCTTATACTTTAGTGAATGCTTTAGATTACTGGTCCATATAATTAAAAAAAAATCATAGTGAATATATAGTGACATAAATAGTATTTTTAAACTGTTCTATATGTATTTATATATGTGAGGTTAGGTTATATTTTTTTGGCGCAGTACGTTAAAATTGACGAGAAAGAATTACGTGTGCAGCATGCAACAAAAATCATAAATTGACACGATGAAAAAATAAACTGTTTTGACTTATTATTGAATTTATTCACGAATTGAGTCGTAGAGCAAAACTTTTAAACGTGATTGTAAATAAATCTTAAACCTACAAAGTAACTAAACTAGCGACTAAAATTACAGTCTCTGTTAAGTCTATCTATTTTTTGGGTGCGATCGGGTCTCCGAACGAATCGTGAACGAAAAGAATGTGATGTGAAAGATTATTGAAGATGTCTCCAAAACTTAAATGATTTGAGCGGACAGGTCCGGGATAAAAACTGAAGCAATATTTGGTAGTAAAACTGCAGTATTAATAATAAATATTAAGCATAAATATTAAGATGTAAAAACTGATTTTCGCAACTGTTCTGGTAGCGCAGGCCTAGCTGTTACTCCCCCACGCCCACCTACCTCCCACGCCAGACACGCAGGTGGCTACCGCAGGGATGGATTACACTGCACGCGTGCACCGCGCTCGTAGTCCAACGCGCGTGGCTAGATTACCTTGGACGCGTACTCCAGCGCACTGCTTGCCCGAAAATTACCTCGAGTTGGAGGCGCGCGGGAACGTAACAGAAGTCACGCTTTTCACACTTGTTCCAAAACTGAAATGAAGTAGTTGCGGGGCTGTGAAAAACTGATAAAATACTGATGTAGTTCCAAGATTGTTTCCCGAAAAAAAAAAAGTGCCGCATCAAACAAAGTTAGTTCTACGCCTCGGCACTAGCAAACTGGAAAGGCACTTCTTCCGTGCTAACTGTTCCGTCACAATTGAGGCCCCAAAATAAGTGAGCGGATCTTACTTTGGCTTCTGGGGTGTTGCGGCCAGAGTCCAGGCGGTGCTCGTCGCTCTGGCGGTCTTGCGGTCCCTCGGCACTAGATGTTCCGGCGCACGAAGGCGTTGGACGGCCCACTCTCCGACGTGTGCACACCACTAACCGTCATGAAGCAGACTCTGCTGCGGCTCCGACGATCAGCTCCACACTCGGGAGTCGCGCATGCGCAGAGCACGCCACTCGCGTATAAAAAAAAAACTCTGGAATTATGGTATGAATCCCAGCACAGGGTGGCACACCCACGCGCACATTTCTCGTACACTTTCGGTACGCCGTTCCTGCGTTTGTGGCACCCCTACTTTGCTTAATAAAAAATTATAAAAAAAAATATTTCAGTTATAAGTCAAATATTTTTGAGAAGCAAATAAGCACAGTCCAATAATTACAGGTAAAGAAAAAAATTACTAAAAAAAAGTGCCTAAACTAGTACTACGTGAAGTGAAAATATTAGATCAAAAATATTTTGACAAAACACAAGTCATGAGGTGTGTCATCCGCCTCAACTGTTGTACTGGAGGTACCGTTCTTTTTTCCCTTATTCTTAAAGGTGCAACATAAGCCCCTGTCGAGAAAAACTAACGACACCAGCTACAGCAATGATGCAAATGCGGTATTAGCTTTAGTGTTGTCTCAATGGACAACTGGTAGTGTCTACGTCATATAACGTGTCTCAAATTTGACAGTTCCCAAGATAAGAAGGTACCGGTGGTCTAAATATCCTACTGACACTGTTTTTCTCTCAAATGTCTTTATCGTAGGCTTTCGCTGTCAGAGTTTTCAACTACTTCTTGGCTTTTTTATTAAAACAACGTCCGACATTTCTACTTGCCATGATCCATTTTCAAGTGTGATGAACATCTGAACGCCCGGTGTCCTGACAAAGTATTTGTACAGAGTATTTCACAAACGGGTAGAAATTGGTGTCTCTGAGCAGCCATGATTGGATGATGGACTGGCCAACCAGGACTCTGCTGAGTAGAAGCTCAGTTTATCAAATTATTTGGAGTCAGCAAAAATATTTTCCTCATACAGAGACTGGCAACAGTGTTTGTAAACAACTTCAGGTGTGGATGTCAGAGTTCATAAGCACACATCACGTGTTGCCTTGCAAGTGACATTTGGGGAATGAGTACCACCGAAATTACTTTTGAGACGGTAAAATTTGAGACGAGTTACATAACATAGAGAAAATAATAGAAATTCGTGGTGTAGTATGAGGAGGAGGATAGGGATGTGGATAAGGAGGACGTAGATGAGAAGGATGTGAAGGAGGAGTTGGATGAGGTGGAGGCGGAGAGGGAGTAGTTGGATAAGGCGGACAAGGATGTGGTGAAGGAGGAGGTGGTGGAGGAGGTTGTGGATGGGGTTGATGAGTGGTGGAATATCACGTGGAGGATGAGATGGAGGAGAGAGAGAGAGAGAGAGGAGGTGGAGGAGTTGGTAGATGATGAGGTTGAGGAGGTGTAGGAGATGGAGAATAGGGAGGTGGAGTTGGATGAGGTGAAGTAGGATGAGGTGGAGGATGACAAAGAGCATGAGGTGGAGGAGGAAGGAGAGGAGGAGGCAAAGGAGGTGGTGGAGGATGAGGTTGAGGAGGTGGATGAGATGGAGGAGGATGTGGTGGAGGATTACAAGGAGCATGAGGTGGAGGAGGATGAGGTGGAGGGGGAAATGGAGGAACACGAGTGAGTATCGGCGGCGCGGTTGCAGGGTGACGGAGGATGGCGCGGCCGCTGCGACGGGAGGCCGTGCCGCCGCCGCTGCTGCTGCTGCTGCTGGTGCTGCTGGCGGCGGCGCTGGGCCTGGCGCAGCCCCCGCCGCCCCCGCAGCCCGCCGCCCCCGCCTGCCGCGCCTCCGAGCTGCCGTGCGGCACGGGCCGCTGCGTGGCGCTGGACCGTTTCTGCGACGGCGAGGACGACTGCGGCGACAAGTCGGACGAGCCGCGCTACTGCTCCCGTGAGTCGAGGCGTGCTGCTGTTTCCCTGTTGCATCGCCCGAGATGGTGCTTGACCACGCACGATGAGGGCTTAAGATATTGCATGTGTTATAAATCGCTATCTTAAAACAATACTCTCACAACAAAAAAAATTAGATTATGGCAAATTAAAATGTTCAAGTTCTAAATAATTTTTTAAATAGAAAAAAATTGCAACATTTTGTGAATTATGTTTGATTTTATAAGTTTTTAAGAGTAAAACTGGCACGTTAATAATTTTTTTCGGTTTATACGGTAATTATTCCACAACGTCACTCGGCCACAAATAAAAATGAGTGGCTCGATAGTCAATATAGTGCACATTGCTAAAGTGTGTTCTGCAGAAACATTAAAATGATTCAAATGTGGCACCCTCAAATAACATTGGACTTTATCCGAAATTCAGCTGAAATTTTTTTTACAAGGTAACAGAATACGAAGTGGCATTAAAAATGGGTGTAACTATAAAATATTAAAAATTTTAAGTTGTAATACTTTTGAGTGTGCGAATTTGCGTCGCTAAACCGACATTTCACACAACATACAAACTCTTTAAAAAACAATTTTGTCCCACAAACATGGCGCAAACATTTGCCTGGACAGTACCAATGTCTCTCGCAGTTTTTTTTTACCTCACATAATTTACTCACGTACAGTTCTTCGAGAAACCTTATATTCACTATCCTCGAATAAGACGTCCCAATAATTCACGTTCAAGCATCTACTGATTTTTTCAACTGTTTTAAAAGTAAAACTTTAGTTAAGTTAGATGTGTCACTTAAATTGTCACAAAAATGTAATCCTTAAATTATCTTTCCAAAACATAGATTTTCTCTTTTCAAGGAGATCCAAAATTAAATAAAAATTTTGTTAGTAGGTTAGTCAACAAAGCAATGATTATTTTTTGGAATTTATTTTTATTCAGACTTCTAAGTTGCAAAACGTGTTGTGCATTTCGGATTGTTTGTAAATCTTATAATTTTTCCCTAAATATTTTATCTGAAACAATTTGTGATAGTAAAAACCATTAATGCATGGGGTTCAAAAACCTAGGGTTGGAATAAGAAAATTAATAAAACTTCCCGACCGTATACACCGTCGAATACATTTTTATTAAACTTTCTAAATTATGTCTAAAACTACTGTTAAAATAAATTTTTATAACCAGTTATTACTGCAAGGGATAGAAATAACAAAGTTTGAAAGTAAAATATTATCATTATTTTTAATATATATACTATCAAATCCGTTCTAATTTATTGTATGAATCTTAAACTTTATCTATAACTTTTTTGAAACAATTTTTGATGAAACGTATTCATACCGTTAAAGCAGGGGTTGAAATATAAAAAATTTAAATCTATCTTAGTATCAATTTCGTTCAAATTGATTTAAACCATCTTAATAGTATCTTAAACCTTGGTACAAAGAATAATTTTATACGACCAGTAAATTAGTGCAAGAGATAAAAAATAATGTTTGAAAGTAAAAAAAATTAATAATTACCTTTGTTTGCATATAATATGAAATTCGTTCTAAGCTATTCAATGCTGGATACATAGAGTTTAAAATATTTGTAATATTTCCACTGCATGGAAAATGAGCAAATGTTTAATCGATCATTTTGTAATATTTGAAAACATAAATATGTTATGTACATTAAATTATTAAAAAGTTCCAGAAGTTTATAGAAGTTTCCAAAATATTTCCAAAATAAATAGTTACTTCAAAATCTAGCTACGCCTGTAGGCTGTGCCAAAAGGAATTTTTTTTCATCTTCAACTGCCGATCTGTAAATATTTTACTTACGCCTATAAAAGAATCTTCTTCAGGTAAATAAGTTTCCTTCAAATAAAATATAAAAATGCATAATTAATTCATTTTTTATTTAGAA
The DNA here is from genome assembly GCF_032445375.1 of Bacillus rossius redtenbacheri. NCBI lineage: Eukaryota > Metazoa > Arthropoda > Insecta > Phasmatodea > Bacillidae > Bacillus > Bacillus rossius. Next base: position 27,372,872 of record NC_086334.1, read on the forward strand.
AAATTTTAGTTAAACATTGCTGTAAAAAATTCAAACGTTATCGAATTTTTCGATTCTTTGTTGCATTTATTGTAATATTTTTAAACTTAATTTACTCAAATATTATAGAATGTTTCAGACCATATTTCTGCATAAAATCTAAGAGTCAAAACATTTCGCAGAAAATTTTTTACTTATGAGAAAAAAAAATGCTAACGTAGAAAGAATCATTCTACTTGACTTTACGCGATACCATTCTCATTTCAACTGTTTGTAAGGTCAACATTTCCAAAGGAAAAGAAGCTCCTCTAATTTGAAAGGGGGCGCATTTTTAATGAAAAGATAATTCAACGCTTCAGAATATTTTTGCATAATTGCTGAAGAAATTGCAGTCGTTTGTGGACGGAATGATAGAAGAGGCAGGACAATGAATAACTGAAAAGCGCGTAATGAACACTGCGTCGACCGCGATCGTTTGTGCGTCCTCTCGTGAGGAGACGTAGAAATGTTAATGTCTCGACGAAGCAAAAATGGAAATAAAGAAATGGGACCGAGCCAAGTTAACTGACTATTATTGGAAAAGATAAAAAATATATATTTTTACTAAAGTTAGACATAGAGCTAAATCTTTAGGTTAGTTAACAATTCAGTACTTGAGATTTAACAGTTATGAATTTTGTTCTGACTTAAAAATGATAGTATAAACGATTGTATTTGTTTACGATTGTCGGCTAACGACAATCATAAACCACTTCACTAGTATGCACAGATTCATGTCTTAAGGACAGGACTAATCATTAAAGTTGTTCCTTAACTAAGTCGTAAAGTAAGTATCCTTTTCAGTCAGGCTCACATGATGATAGCTGTTCAGGCCGTCAAACAAAAATTACAAATTGGGCAATATCAACCTTTCATTGAAACGCTAAAAAATATCGGACTAATATTTGCTAGCAATTCTCAACATACAGAGAATAATAAATAAATTGGAATGCCTCTCTACGAAAAAAAACGTTTAACAGGTTTAATGTTTCCTTTTTCTTACTTAAAACACGGGGAAACACGCTCCGATGCGAAACTCATATTTACTCTCCATTTCAAGCGATTTCTCAAGCGAACAGCATGATGTTAACTGTGTGTAAAAACATGTCCTGGATTATAGTATTATACTACACATGTATGAACTTTGCAAACGCACTGCAATTCAAGTACCTACCTAACTTACTCCAACAGGAACAGACCTAAGCGATCGTTAAGTAGCAAGGAACTGCTTGGGTTACCCCCATTACCATACATGAATACTTAAGAGTCCTTCATGAATATAGCAGCGGGCGAACATCAAGCCAGTAATACCACTCTTCCTCTTGCACCTGAAGGGGGAGAGATCTTTGGCGAGCCAATGATAAGGGCGGAAACTACAGAAAACTCGTGAAACATTTTTGTTACGAACTGATGATATTGATTGTTCAGTAAACGAAGAATTCATAAACAAATACACGATAAACCAATGCAGGACAGCTTCATAATTAGTTTTAGACAAATCTGCCTTTTTGCCCCACATCCCAACATATGGCCGAATTTCTGTAATATTTTTGATCAGAACCTTGTGATAGTAAAAAAAGAAAACTAAGTTCTTTAAAAGATTCATTCAATAGGGAATTTCGAATTAATACATTTTTTGTACATACGCCAATGCAGTTTTGCCCTGTTTGTCATGGAAAAGATGCATGAATGCAAATCAAGAAATAAAAATCAAAACATTTGCCCAAGAAAGTGATTTTCCTTGTATTGCACAGCTATCAACTGAGAAGGAGATTTTCCAAAAATCGGCTCCCATTGAAGATTCAGCCCGGGTAATTCAGCAAGTATATTAATGAAGTTCTACAAAAATCAAAGAATTCAATTTTTAAAATATTGTATATTTATTTCTGGTACGTTGTTCCGTTGCAAAAATAAACAGGGTTGGTGAAGTGAAACACGAAAAAAATATTTTGTGCCAGACGTCTCGGAACTTTTTTGATATTCAACAAGGTGACCGAACACACCAAAAAAATAAAATAAATACATACTAAGGCAAACAAAATAAAATAATATGTCTACATCTAGTAGCAGCCGCAGGCGAACTGAAGTCCCAGATGACAGCAATACAAATATTTTATACAGTTCTGTAACTAAACGTAAGGAGATCGGGAATTCTAAGATTAATTGAATTTTTTCCTTACCTAACTAAAAAACTAAGTGTTTGTTGTAGGAGGGGTCCGGGTTAGGGAGGGACCTAGGTGCGCCTCAGGCCGAAGCCTATAGGCCTAGTCATACTGGGGACTAGCAATGCAAGGAGAGAGTAGCAAGCAATGTGTGCTTTGTGCGTGGGTTGGCCAGCCATGGAAGCGAATTAAAACTGTGTTAAGTTGGACCCAGGTGAAACCTGCATACACACGGGTAAAACCCTGGGCACGTAAAAATGCGTGGTATCACGGACATGCATTGATGGTGTATGGGAATACAGGAGACAGAGGACGGGCTGGATGAACAGTTGGTTGGGACAGTAAATAGTCTACCACACGGGGAGTCGTAGGCACTCGAACGTTAGGTCCGCTTTCAAACTTTTATTCACATCTGGACGCACACGTTCCTGGTTTTTGGGTGGCAACACCTTCCACCCCCCCCCCCCTGCCTTCAGCTTCAACTTGGTAAAGCTAGATTAATTAAAATGCAGCCAGACGCCCGAACAGTTCCGAACATAGCCGAAGCTCACCGCACGCGCGTTTAACTTCGTGATCGGAATAAAAAAAAAGTACGCAGTTTTGTAATATTTCATAAACTTTCGTGATTTAAAAGTATTTAAAATGTCGCTTATATAATCGAACTAATCTATAATTTTAATTAATATCACCTAGACGAGCGAGAACCTATACCCTTCCCGAAAATAAAATGTAAATAACGTAGTTGTGCAAGAATTTAATACCTATACAACGTTTTTATACATTATTTATGTACATGACATAATAAAATCAACATTCCATTGTAGTTTTGATCACTTAGAGTCACGAAAGCAAGCCTTCTCTAGAAAAAAATATTAAGAACAAAATTTTTTTGAGAAAAATATTAATGTTACATACCTACCATAACCTACTCATTATTTTTAAGCAGCAATATATCTATACTAATATTATAAAGCTGAAGAGTTTGTTTGTTTGGTTGTTTGAACGCGCTAATCTCAGGAACCACTGGTCCGATTTGAAAAATTCTTTCAGTGTTGGATAGTACATTTATCGAGGAAGGCTATAGGCTATATTATATGATCAATAACATTAAGGATCCTTACTAAAAGTCCAATTTAGAATCAAATGCGTTGGAGAGGGTTAGATACAACATGCAGTACACGTACGAAGTGTGTGTTGACAATGCCGCAGGCGCTAGAAGTTTATTTCCTATTGTCTATTAACATTGTTGCCACGCACGAGATGCCTTATCATTCTTAATTTTCCCATACAAGTAAAACACACCCGTGTGATATTAACAACGAAGCAATCAGTACCCTCATAAGAGTTCAATTAGTATTTTAATACTTTTTATCACTTTAAATCGCAAACCTAAACTATTGTTTTTTGCCTCTCTCTGTGTTTAATTTGTTTGTTTCTCTTTTACTAGAATTATTTTAATTATTTTTAATTAATTTTCATTTTTCGGACCATCAATAATTTTCCTCTCCCGTTACAATTCTGACAAGCTCCATTGCTTATGGAGTTTAAAAGGGGCAAAATCTGTTTTATAATAACACATCATAGAAGGTAAGTCATAGGGTTTGTGCCATTTCTCTATGTCCGCCACACGGTCATATACGTCCTATCCTCCTTGGCTAAACCCATCCGAGTGAATCTCGCGGCTGCTAGCGAACTAAAGGTGCTAATAACAGTTTAGTTTAAAACTTCGTCATAGATGGCGTTTCCTTGAATTTGTAACGCGTTTTTATGCGTCCGTTACGTCTTGCCTAGGGGTTACCTGCCTTCACATAAAACGAAGCTGAAAATTGGTGTCCAGGTTTTGCTGATGCGTAGTTTTGATGCACCGAGATTGTGCAATCAATGGGACTTTAAAATCAAAATTTCCAGTTTTTAAAGTGTATGTCATATAAATTTGAAACTTGGTAGTGACGTTCCTTATATTATGTGTTTAGCCCGGGCAACGCCAAGTACTTCAGCTAGTGTATATATATAAATATATAAATATATATATATATATATGTGTATATATATATATATATATATATATATAATCACCATGTGCATAAACGCGCATTATAGGGCGTCTGACTGCAGATTAGTGAGTTTTAGGTTTTGCAAAGGAAAGGAGACATAATATATCAGTATACTGCTAGGCGGTAGCGCCTACATGTACCCCCCTTGAAAACAGCAATTTCCCCCACTGTTTTTGTTCTTTGTCGTCTAACGAACGTTATAGGGGAGACTCAACTCGCTCTCTTTGTGATCAGGTAGGGGAGAGTTAATTAGGAGTGGAAGCAAAAAAACTATCCCTCTTCCCGGTATTCACTTTGGCAAACATGTCGTCATTTGTGCAGCAAATACATGAAGGAAAGATACATGAAACCATGCTGCTTGTGTTAAGGATTGAACATACTTTCGTTTTCAGCACGCTCGCTGAACGCTTTTTTGTGTATATTTATCTCTATTTTATTTTTATTTTACTTAAAGGGTCTACATATGTAGGGGCGCATCCATGAGTGTTAAGTAGCCACTGTTTCCTCCAAACGTCTTGAAGGGTCGCCTCCCCCCCCTTTTTTTTTTGCCAAACCCTCACGACGCGACGTGACGAAGCACTCCGCTGGCGATATCAACCGTCCTGCAAACATTCGCCTTGTAAATACCATCTTAAACTTATTTTTGGCCTCTGCATCGCAAGATCTTTAGACGTTCTTCACTCTACATTGTCGAGGACTTTACCGGCAAAACAAAGCGAAATGTTTTTATAACGGTACTAAGGATAGAATGGTTCGCGCGGTCAATCCGTTTTTCTCCCCTATTTCTCCTCTAACCCCTCTGGAAATACTCGTATAAGTACACAAGACTGTAAAAACCCAAATGCGTAGTTCTATCCATCAGCAATTTTTTTTACTGGTGTACCCTACATAATTAGATAGACTTTCTTAAAATGTTTTGCTATACGATGAATTTTTATTTTCTGATTGGTGGCTGTGTTAAATGTTTTTCTTTTCAAAAAGTACAAAATGGGTCTATCAATTTTATATAGGTATGAGCACCTTTTCTTTTTAATGAATTGTACAGGTGCGATAAGTTATTTCGTGTGCTGCCGAATATTCACTTGAAAGTGGCTAGTTATGTATTTTAAATTATAGTTTATGTATCCACAGAAATTTTAGTGCGTAATGGATGTGGAATTTTAACCAGTTGGAAATTCCTAACAAAATTATATTTCCCGAGTGTTGCTGAACGTGTGAGTATGATTTTGTGATCAAGTTGTTTGAAACAAATACTCTGATTTTTTTCGAGTGTCTGAAATGTGCGTTTTCCTAAATAGGATTGATTAACTGGCAAATTTACCAAACCTTTTTGACACAGTATCTTCCAAAGTAGATGTAAGACACCGAAAGTAACTAGTTTCAATGGGCAACTAACAAATCAGGTGATACAAATTTACTATCAACGACTTAATGAAAATCTCCGGTATTTATTGGAAAACAAAATTTTCCAACACGTACGTATTTGTTTTCTCGCGCCGATTTATTTTGAAATTGATATGCGTGAGCATTGAAAACGCTGAATTATGTGTGATTTTTTTATTTGAAACCGAACAGTACATATATTTCAGTCGTGAGTGAAGATCTTGAAGCTGTTTGGATTATTATCATCAAAGAGCGTTGTTTCCACTGGAATTCTCCCACCATGATGGCGCTCTGATCGAAATGGCGAATGAGTGTACCGTGGCCAATGCTGCTGTATTCCCCGCGGACAAACAAGCCGTTAAAACGCTGTAAAAATAAGAGAGGGCAATAAACGGCTCGCGAGAAGAAGGAAATTTATAACCTCGTCGGACGGAAAATAAAGTATCCTTTTTTTTCCCCTTCTTCTTCTCCTCTCGGCCTGTGGGCATTCGTGCAAGGTTTACGGTACCCATGGTTCGGGTGGCATAACATGTGAAGAACTGAGAAAATGGCACGCTCGTCTATGTCCGGAGCGCGTTAATCGTGCAAGAGCTTATTCTAGTTGTTACAGTTCGAAGAAACTCTGGACCATCAGCTCCTAACAGCAGTTTAAAACTCAAGTTATATATATATATATATATATATATATATATATATATATAAAGGTTCGTGACCGCCACGCGCGTTATAAGTTAAATTTAGTAGTTGGAGATAAACAAAGTGATGTACTAACTGAAAAATCCGGTGTTGCCTGGGATATACCACCCTTCGGAGCTTATCTGAAAACCTAGTCCTCAGTTGATGGCCATGCAATGTAAGGAATATCACTGTCGAGTTTCAAGTCTGTAGGACATATTTTTTTTTATTAAAGGGGAAAACTTTCGTCTTTAACGCCTCCGCAAAATTTTAACGGAGGAGAATGATGCATCAACAATGCAATAGCCACTGACACGGAGAAGAAGAAAGCATGCATCAACAATGAAATATGTGATGCCATGGGAATTTTCTACCAAAAATGGGAATTTGAATTTTTAACGTCCCAGAAAACCCCCTTGGGAGATGGATTTTCGAAAACAATTAAACACGTGCTTTTTCTTTTTCTTTTGAGGAGTATATTTACAAAATTTAATCATTGCAACTTAAAAAAAACGTTGCTGCATACAAACTTTACCACCCCTTGACACCTCTTTAAGTAAGAATTTCCAAAAATACCTTCTTAGAGCACCCCTAGAATATTCAAGGAATATTTCCTCCAAATTTAAAATCTCTAGGTCCACGGGTTTAGGCGTGCGTTGTGTGTCAGTCAGCCAAGGTGCTGTTTTAGAGCCCGTCTACAATAGTTCGAAACTGTGCGTGGTCCGTGTCCTTATCGGAATGTGAGTGACGTCACATTGTCTCACCGAAAACTGCCCTGTCCACAATTCCGATGTCCGAATGTATTGATTTATAAAGTTGTCACCAGAGCGCAGTAAATGTGCCAAACCAAATGTTTTTGTTTACTGTTTTGATGCTTTGTAGTTTGAGATTGAACTTATGAAAGTTGTGGGAATTCAATATTATATATTTATTCAGTAAGGAAAATTGGCTCTTCTTGACTTACAACACCTTCCATTTCCTTCAATAACAAAAACAAACACCACGTTTTCAAACGGGAACCGGAAATTCAAATTTCGTGAGTGTTCTGTTCTTTTTCTGTGTCCGAAGTACACAGGTTGGGACCAAGTAGGTTCGGACCTTCGCCCACTTGACGCATGACGTCAGAGGGTCACGTGGACCAATCAGCGACGAGTGTCCTTCGGACACAGTTTAGGACATTGCTATTGTAGACGGGCCTTTACAGGTATAGATAATAATGTGTACAAGTATGCGAGTGAGCACGTATGCAAGTACGAAAATACGAAAGTGTGCTACAAAGCAACGTACCATTAATCGCTTCACTCATCAGCCCCTTCCCCACCCCTCCGGCATCGAACGTCCCACTCTTAATCCTTGCACTTCTCGTTGCCCTCTGAGCGCTGCACTCTCATTACGCTCCGATGACGTCATACCCTTGACTCGTAAAGAAGTTTCACTTCAATGAACATAGCATGATGTTAAACGGAAACGCCTATAAAACTCCGCAATGACACATAAAATAAAAATAGCTCATAAATTCTCCATATTATGTACCTACGGCCCATAAAATTTATTATTACGATGCTAGACCTGTGTGATATATTTTGGTCAATTTATTACGAAGATCATAAAATGCTCACTATCTACTGTTGTATTTTGTTTTTGATTTTTTATATATAAACATTATAACCTGATTGATATTCTCATTTGAAGTTAGCAATTTTCTGTTTAAAAATACTTATTAAATTTAGCACTTCTTTCTAAACCACATTATGAAAATTTGAAGTTTAACTTCAAAAACCGGATCACTTTTCTGTCACTTGAGTTTTAATTACTGTAACTTTATTTATGTAAGTAACAATATTGTACTGAGAATTCAAAAATATATTTTTCCGTTTATAATGGTAGTTCATCGAGTATTTTAAACAAATATTGTTTCTTCAACTATAAAGTTTTAGAATTTTGTCTCCGCACTACACATCATAAATTAATAGCCAAACTGTTATGTCTAATGGTCTTAAAGTTGATTTTACAAATGCGTGAGAGTATTAATCTTGTTAGGTCGATACTGTGAATATTTGTCAGAAAATTGTTTTTTTTAATGTTTTTTCTATATATTTTATATCTATAAATACAATAAAATATATTTACGTAAAAGTCCCCTTAGTAAGGTTGATCCATAAGATTTACAACTGACATAATATGGTACTATTTTTCATCATCAAAACAAAACAGTATGTCACTGACCTATCGTTCATTCGGTTTAATATTATTTAATGATTTATTTGCCTTATGAAAGATAATAAAAGTGATAATGGAACTGTTGTACTGTATTCTCGAATTTAAGTAAGTATTTTTAATAGGTTATAAATTAAACCGGAAATTCAACAGAAATTGATTGCATAATTTCTAAGTTTTTAGAGATTAAAGGTCACTGAACTGAGAGACAGTTATAAATAACAGGATAACCATTTTTTTAACTGAAATTCAACGGGATTTTTTATTTGCTCTAGTTTCCCCCGTTTTGTTGTTGTCTATAAACAGTTTAATTAAGTTTTTTAAATGTACAAACACTATTTGTTTTCTTTTGAAACTGTATTTTGTTTTAAATCAGAGATTTGAAATTAGTTTAATAGTTATTTAAATTAAATAATTTTTTTTTAAATGGAAAGGTCTCGTAACCCTTCGAAGTGTCGCGTCATCATAATCCCGACTTTACACCCGAAGATTCGAGAAAAATGGCGTCCTAGTTACGCCACTTTGCGCAGACAGGGGGTCTGGGAACGTGCTTGCAGGTTAGCCTCGTATATAGCCGCCTCTTTACAATATAAATCCAAATTAATTTTTTTAACCTTTTTTTTTGTGACGAACCTGTAGCAGAAGTTTTTCGGGGGAATTTATGCTTAATGTATAGTGACGTACAAAATAACTGAGCAAGATAATCTGAACAGGCGAGTGCGATATGCAGTACAAAAATCCGTTCCCAGTTTGAAGAACAAATTTTAAGTAAGACATTTGAATAAATAAAACTCGCAACTTGTTTACCTCGTGTCGAAAAAGTTTTGCAGTTGCCAAAATCTCCCCCCACTATCCCCCCCCCCCCCACCACCTTCCTCGTAAATCTTCTTCGCTAGGGGTGCCTTTCCGCTTCAAGATGGCTCGCCGAGACAGTTCTGGCACAGTTAGGGTGTGCCCCCATTTTGGAGCGCGCCCGCTGGGAGCGGGCAAGGTGGTGGGGAGGGGAGGGGAGATCTTCCATAACCTGCCGCGCGCACCCCTGGCGGCGGTGAGGAGAACTGCTGCGGGCGGAGGGGCGGGAGAGGGAGGGAAGGACAGCTTTACGACCGTTCAGCCCGCAGGGAGAGCCACATCACAGAACCCCGTTATTACACTGCGGTCCGTAGGGCCCACACGAACCCCAGCGACGCACGAGCAGGCGTCTTTTATGCTGAATATCGAAGGAAGTCGGCCCCACTGACCGCGCGCGCAAACGAAGCGATCAGCGAATGTTTTTATTTTTATTAAAGTACCCACCTCCAAATTTCCAAACGCTGATTACTATGCTAACAAATTTTACTTTCACGGGTTAGTATTTTTTTTTTTAACAGAACAAACGTTCAACAATTTTATTTACACTATATAATAACATTTCTTAAAATGTCTACAAGTTTAATCATTCAAAACGATAACAATATTGAAGACTTTTGTCAAATCCAATGAGTCTTTATTATAGTAAATTATTTTCATGTAATTTCTCAAAACGTCGCAAAAAGTTATTTTTTTTTAAAAGTTTTAACTATCTAATAATTTAAATTTTGCTTTAGAAGAAGTCATTTAAATAAGCAAGTTTCAGAAGGAGGCACAGGCAAAAAAAAATTACTAATGCTAATTTTTTTTAACAATTTGTAATAATCACTTGACCAGAAGTTATTTAACCGCGTGATGATACAAAATAAATTCTCATTATTTCATGTTTTTTTATGGTGTATGCAACATTAAAATAATTCCATTTAGGTTTGTCGTATGGAAAATTTTGTCTTTCATAAATTAAGAAAAAATACTAACTGACGAACATAAATCTCTCGGAAATATTTTTAAGAACTATTAATGCATTTTTATATTCCCGTAACTTACGTAACTTGTTTCAAATTTGTTTCCAAAACAATAGTATCAATTGTTTACGTATCCACGTTGTTCTGTCAACATTTTTCGTAAACAAATTCATGTGGTTGTTAGCGTATATAAAAATATATCATGTGTTGCTTTGCAAGTGACAGTTGGGAAATAAGTACAACTAGTTTTACTTTAGAGAAATCTCAAATTTGAGACAATTTACGTGACTCAGACTTGTATATTAAATCTTATAGTTTTGATTGACTTTCACCTGAGCACATGTTGCTTATTTACATTTTATCGTTACGATAACTTCTTGCCATCTTCGGTATTCGACCCCAAAACCCGTGAAGCGAGGGCACTTTAGCTTTTGTAGTAATAAATCAAATATCAAAGCAAATTAAGATGGTGATAAGAAAATCAGCAAGAATAACGTACGAAATTATGATTTTATGTCTAGTTTAATGAACGTTTACCATTTTTCCATATCCGACCACAAAAGGGTAAAAAAGCGGTCTTTTTTTTACTATAAAAGTCGTATCTCCGAAGCTAATCAAGAAGGCTGTAAGATGTGCGGTATGATTTATAAACAAACAAAATAGACCAACTCTTTTTTACAATTCGGTGAAGTTCTACTTTTAAAGAGGTGAAATACTGCAAATGAATTTTTAACATTATAAAAATCATACATTCTCATCAAATCAAAGTTAATTTAAGATAGGTATTGGAAATGATAAATAGACATACCTTCAGCTACCTTCTCTTATTCAACGTTCTCAGAAATACCACCTTTTATTTTTAACAGGGATTAATATTTTTTTATAAATAAAAATATATAAAATCCATTATATCAGTAATGGCAGGATAAATTTAAACCTAATATAAATATAATTTATTATAACTATTTTTAAATTCAATCCGCGATTAAATAAAACAACGGGGTGAGTTTGATTTTTGTTTGGTTAACGGATATAGACATATTTAACTAGTTCTGAATTTTAAAATTGGCATGTGTGTGGTAAAAGTAGAGAGGGGTAAAAAAAATTAGGATTTTAATTAAATAATACTAAGCAAACTAAGAATCAACTAATACGTTTAATAATAAATTTGATGATGTATTATTTATTTCAAATAAAGATGCGACTGTCTCAAATAAATTTACTTAAATAATAGGAGGTATTTGTAATAAGGATAAATTATTTAATTATTGTAAGCATAGCTTTAACCAAATTAATTTAAAGTGTTAGTATAAACTATGGAACAAGTATAGTTAAAATAAAATAGGTGCATTTTTAACAATTTTTTTTTTAAATTGTTTACCTCATGAAATGAACAGTATGTAAGTGTGAATTCATCAAGGTAAAATATATACTCGAACATTCTAAAACCGATGTGTTAAAATCACATACTTGATCTATACTAAAAATTTAAAAGACCTACGTATACCCACTTTAAAAATATCATTTTAAAAACAGTTTTGTTATGAAATAAATCTTTTATTCATTCGATAGATCTATTTAGTCTGTTTATTTATTAAAAATGTTCGGAATTTATCACATACATTTCTTTAAATAGTAATATTTTAGAACTACTCTACTCAGGCGAATCCGTGGATTTTTAGATAGTAATTGAATAAAAGGTGATGTTGGAGAACGTATTTGGCTACAAAATGGTTATTAAGTCCCAAGATTCGGAAACATTACTAAAATTTAATAAACAATCGAAAATTAAATAAGGTACAAAAGTGTTTTAAGAAACATGAGATTTTTCGATAGTAGTGAAAAATAACAAGGTCGTTTCGAGGCAGTTACATAAACAAGGCAATAGTCTGCTTTCTGGTTGCAGAAAAAAATTATTTACATCGCGAAAGGATCGGTTAAATACTAATTATTTTTCTTATTTTTCTGAGGTTTTAGGAAAAAAACACAGAGATGCAGCGTTGAACTGCCAAAAGTTCCATTGACCTAAGGGTTTTTAAAATATACATTCAGTAAGCTAAAATTTGGCAGAGCCTAAACAATATTTCCAAAGCGAAACTGACAATATTCTAAAAGTTGTCGAAGGTTTAACTATTATTTTATTTTGTAATACACCAAGAATCACTTGAGTCGTGTAAAGCAATACTAGGCTAGTGTTAAGTTTTGTAGTTTTACTGTAAAAATAAATTTTTATATACAACCATATTATCTGAATTTTAAAAATTCTATTATTTGAAATGGCTGTCAGTTTTGTCGCACATAAATGTACTTTAAATATTTAGTGATGAGCCATGCAATATCATGTTATTACATTAAAGTAAATTATAAACTTTACTGTGGAACCTCTGAATTATAAAAAAAAAACGATGGAGTTTAAAACTACCAGTACCATGCGAAAAAGAAAGAAAAAATCTTGTAAGAGCCAAGAATAAGGTGAAACTTTCTTGCGTTTTCTCGGCTAAAGAAAGTGTTAGCAAAATGTGATAAGGAAAGAGGTTTTTTGTTTAAAATGTGAAGTTGCTATTTGTTCAGGTTACAATTTATGGACGAAGTTTTTATCTAAATCACGGTGTGTGTTTCTTTCATGCTATCCTGCTCCCAGATACATTTGCATGCATTCAGAGGCGAGTGTCATGGTGATATAAATGAAGTTTCCTCGTCTGTGTCAGAAACATTTCTCAGAAAAGGAATGGATTTCGGGTAACCGGAAAGCCTTGTCTTGTTTTATAAATTCTTTGGATCATGGAGGTAAGCTACTGTTATTCGTGTGAATCTTAAAGGTTTTGGTAATTGGAGTCAAAGTAACAACGAGCCATCACTCCCGTAACACTTTTGGATAACAAAACCTTTGAAGTTATAATAATTTAAATAATTAATATCTGGCAGATTTTTTGTGATCATGTGTTTTTTTACTAATAATTATTTTTTGATGGCAAATTTACGGTTCACCGGAATGAATATCTAATCAGCATGATAGTATCACACACTCACACATAGAATTAAAAATCTCTTCACTGGTTGGAGTGTTATCAGTTGGTCACACACATATTTTTTGTTGGAACATACATATTTTCTATTGAATAAAAACTAAAATTGTAGCTAGTAGTTCATATTCCACTTACAGAAATTATTTTCATATGGAAATATTTTATGCTTCCCTGTTATAGTCACTAGTAATTATGGCAAAACCATAAGCTGATCTGCTCTCTTTACCTAATAAAAATAAGGTTAATGAAAATTGAGTTTTTTTTAATACAAAATACGTGCACCCTATTCGGAAATGCCTTGTGTTCTGCTAAGCCCATGCGCAAAACTTTCAGGCTACAGATCCCCCCTTCCCAAACCCACCAAATACTGCAAATTTGCGCACCTGCATCCATTCCATAGATAGAAACCTCCATGCTTTGGATTTTTTTTTATTGCGCGATGATTCAACATAATTCTACCAATTGAGCTTCTTAATTTCAGTTAAAACTATTATGGTTCATTACTATAGGTGGCGAAATTGGAAAGATGATCCTAAAGGACAAACTAATTGTACTTAAAAACAATTATACTGAAGTAATGAATCAACGTAATCTTTATTTGGAAACGACTTCGCTGTTAATTTCATCCGAATGTATTTTGCGGCCAAAAAATTATGACATCTCCTATAATCACAAATTTTTTAAAATATTAGTTTCAGCATTCCACAAATAAATTACATCTGAAATAATTTTAAATTATTTCACACGTGTAACGCACAGTTTAAAACTGTTTTCGGCATACAATATCGATTTTATTTCATACGTTTTTTATTCTAATAATCGTCAAACTTTTATAAGAAACGTTTAAAAAATATGTAAATAACAGCCAAAAGAGTCCAAAATTCGGGATTTTTGTTTTATTGGAGATTAGGTCTTAGATGCTCGTTCTCAGGTAAATCATAACATTCCATGTCACATTTTTTTAATGTTTCTAAAGCTTTTAGCTAGAGTAATTAGGATCATAAGAACAAACCTTCAGTTGATCCATTAAAAAAATCCAGTTATAATGTTATACAACTAATGTTTTTTTTTAATTTACCCATTCCGGAAGGAATTAATAATAAGTTTCTTCTTGTAGGCCACAAGCATATGTATGGAGATTCATGAAAAAAAACCAGTATAATTGAAAGAGCATTTTTAACTCATCCTGTAAATTCACCCATTTATTAACAGTGCTTGTTTGGTTTTGAGATGCAGAAATGTATAATTGAATTAGGTGATAAAGTGGAAACATTTTATCCATGGAAAGATTTTATGTATCACAAAAAAAAATTGTGTTAAATAATTAAAATATCTATCTACCCGGTTAGTAGACTTAAGTCATTTGGCGTTTTTAAGCCTGATGCGATAGGTATCTGTAAAGCGTTTCTTTGTAAAGCATTTAACAACAATGATCTAAATTGAAATTATTTATTTGGAAACCAGTTTTGCTTGAATAGCCAATGTGTTCTCGATAGATTTTTTTTTCAATGGAAACTACACTGAAAAATCTGTAAAGCACCGTAGGTCCTTACATGTTTATCTTCTAGAGGAAGTATGTGGCATGGTATAGTAATATTGGACATGTGTTTTGGAGAACTTGGGCTATGAAATACCGTTTCAACCAACAATACTTCAGTTTTCCGACTTTTCCCGAAACACCTTGGGGAATGCTGGAAGTTTCTCTTGAGTTAAAATGTTTCTAGTTAACCCGATAAATAATGCACTGGTAAAAAAAAACAATAGCGAGCAAGTTTTTCAGTACTTTCCAGAGATGTGTAACATCTAACCCTGGTAATGAGAAAATTCACGTGTTCTCATATTGCAGCCTACACTTACTATACTGAACTCAGACACGAAATTTAACGTTTATTTCTTTGGAAATTGAAGGAAGTGTGAGCACAGGTACACACGTTATAAATTATACTTATATGGCAGTACTAAGTATATGTCTGGAATTTTGTTTTGCTGAAACGACTGAAATAATAATGTAAATACCTCTTACAAACAAACCTTAAACATATTGAGCTGATTCAACATTTAACATTTGATAATACAAATTTCATCATGAAATTATTTAATTTTTAATTGCGTCGAATATATGTAGGCTAACAATTTGTTGTGTATCTGCTATATGACGAAAGCTGCGCTATCTGTACATTGAAATGTAAAACTAAGGGTTGTCAAAATTTTAATGCCAGGATTCTAACGTATTTGCTAAGTTTTCATCGTTATTATGAATATAAATCATCACACAAAGTATTAAAGGGTTGTTGTCCGAGTATAAAGTTATATATTTTTTTAATACGTATGCGATGTTCACGAAAGCAATACATACGGATTAACCACGCTGGTACGCCATATTTTTCAAGCTTTCTGAGACTTCCACAGACGAAAGCGCCGTGTTTACACATTTACATTCCAAACGACTTACGTTTCATTCACGAAATCACTCCTACAAAATGCCTCACACCGAGAGCTAAGGTGTTACACATAAAAAGTAAGCTCAGGCGGGACGCCAGATGTGGCTCAGTTACAGTGGTGCGGCTCGCTGGTCCCATGCATAATCAACGGAGGCGTCACTCTCGGATGTACAGACACTCAAACCGCTCTTTCCCCCTTCCCCCTACAATCCCTTCCCTATCAAAGTGACCGTGTCGACAACCACGTGGCAATTACTAGCGATGGGCTTTGCCTGTACGCGGGCGCGCGCACACACACACACTTCACACTCCACACAGCACCGCGGGTGATGCCATCACCACCGCGGCGGGCGTTCGAAACTCGGCAGTTCGCCCGTTTCAAACGAACCTCGGCCAGCAAAGCTGATTACGAAAAAACGCTTTTTTTTTTGTAACATTTGAGCTCTCTGTATACGTCATTTTGTGGGAGTAATTTCCTGAATGAGAAGGAAATGTGTAATAGGAAGTGCAACGGTGTTGCTACCGATGGCTAAGGACTGAAAAAAAAAATCGCGATTTCGCGATTACCTTCAGGATGAACTACACAATCGTCTACAAACTCGGAAAAATGCCACCTGCTCATCGGCTACTCATTTGTGATACCTGCCTCCAAGAATGGTAGGGATTCAATACTTATTTTTTTGATTGTTTTTCCTTTGGCTCAGAGTCATCTAGCTTAACTGTGGCCCAATCAATGAAGCAGTATGAAATTAAACATGTTTTGATTTTTCTAGTCTCTTATCTATGGCTTTTTGGCGCGAACCAAAGTTCACAAAAGCCAAAGGGAAAACTTTATACTACTAACTGTTTAATGAATTTTTTTTTTTACAAGTTGGACAGTACTTTAATAACATTCCTTGTCAAAAATCATATATAAATCCAGGTTTTAGTATTTTTTAAAGGCCTTTTTTTGTATTAATTGGAGCTATTTAATTATATCGTTTATACTTTTGGTCTGCAGATGGATTGATCGGATAGTCAACGTAAATGCACCGGCAGCGAATTCTAGCGGCGGGTGCAGAAAATACATGTAATAAATTTAGTTGGAAACACAATTTTGCGTATATTTATTAAATTAGTGTTATTCTACTTTAAATTTCGTGTCCGAGTTTCCTATTATAGGTGTATTTTCAACACTAGATCACATGAATTATCTCGTTACCGAGGTTAGATGCTACTCATCTCTGACAAGTACCGAAAGATTCACTCAGAAGTTTTTTTTGTTTGCTTAACTCCAACAATTGATTTCATTGTGGTCGGGACAGGAAAAATTCGCGGTTTCAATTCGTGACAGGTTAAAATCGGAAAGAAAAAAAAATTGACAACATTGTGCTAGGTCTGCTATTGGCTCACAATTCATACAGAGTAATGTGGGCCAATGATCAAACCTTCTACAGATAAATGTCAAATCTGAGACTAACCTTACACTAACCTGTGAGACGTACGACACAATTTTTATTTAACTAAAAATAATTATGAAACAAAACAGCAATAAAACTTTTAAATACTTGATACTAGAAAATGTAAAAGTTCTAAAAATAAATACTTATGACATATCAAAGAAACACAACAGCCATGTTTTAATGACCAAATAATTAATTCAACACACTTGTAAACCATTCAGTGGTTGCTGCTGCCTCTTTGACGTCGCTGATTCATACCGTGGTTCACAAGTGTCGTGGATCGCAACGAAGCGCATTCCGTATTTTGGTGCGTAATCAACGTTTGCGTTACGTGTTTCGATAAAGCGTAGATAACCAGTGATTTCCCCCTCCCCTCTTAATTAAACACTCAATTGAGCATACAGTCACAACACTAGACTGCAGTACACGTCACTTGATTTTCATCTCCCTTTTTTTATTCATAATGTTTTTACGTCGTACAGTAAATTATGTTATTTTTTTATTATTAGTGCTGGCCAAATATTTAGCTTAGTGCCAATTACTGGCCAGCATTTACATTAAACATACATATATGCATTAAAACTAATATGTACAATACCTACACACAGTTAATGAGTAGCTACATAAAAAATAAATACATTCACCAAAAAATAAATGTAGGCTAACATGCGTACATAAAAGCCCACGCAGGTATTATTAAGTAATCATACATATAACATTGAAGAAACATTTATTCATGCGAACAGATCAAAATGATTTGTATGCTTGCAATACCATATACAGCCCCACAGTGGATCTTTAAAGAAGCAGTCAGAACAGTTCAGAGGCTTGAAGGCTTGGTATCACACGTCATGTTGGAGTTTCGTGTTTTATGTTCTTGTCATTTCTTTCAATTACGGTATATTGCTTGAAATTTATCGCAAAAGATCGCCTGCATTTTATGCTTAGACTCCAATTTTCTTGAAAGTTTCATGCTGATGTTATCTAAAAGTGGTTGATAAAAATGATTAATTGCGATACCTTTTACGGCTCGAAAATGATGCGTGGTAACCACTATCTTAATAAATTTACAGAAATATTCCATTAATAGCAGTAATGTCTAGGAAATGAGATAACCATCTTGGATTACAAGACCGAGTCCTAAAGCGATGGGACTTAAAACTGTTGAATCATTTGTAGTATTTCACTATATGCAATTAAGCATGGGCGTAGGTCCCCGTGGTACTGGTGGCGGGGGGGGAGGGTCGCTCCCCCTCAGTAAATAAGCAACCCCTCACTGAGTGGGCCCAGATGTGCTTGCAAAAACTTGATAAAATACATAAACGTCAAAACTTATGTGGATAATTTCTGTATATTTAAAGTTTCCTGGTTATTGCATGCATATAGGCTAAAATGTGGGCAGTTTACAACATATAAAAGCACCGTATCAAGAAATTACTTGTTTCGATTAAAACCCATACACAACACTCCCCCACCCCCACTCCCCGTAAATGTCCACGGACCAACCCTTGTAGATACTACATATTTGCGCCCCTGCTATTGAGTGTTATGATGTCTATAGACACTCCAAGATCTGATAACTGGAAAAGTTATATTAGTAGCTGAGTACATAAAGTACATTATATTCATGAAATCCTTTAGTAACCGTATTCTGTGTAAATATAATGCGTTTTCTGGGGCGGGCCTAACTGGACTCCAAACTGCTGGGTGATTGAACCGTTGCTCACAGAGGAGATGAATCCAGCCAAACCTTGAATATTGTCGTGAATTCTACTTATTCTGAGAATCTTTCCACGACAGATAACAGGACGTAAATTCTCGCCCATTCTCCCATAAAACAATTCTCTCAACTTTAAAGCGTAACAATAAATATTAAGATATTTGTTGTTACATACAGTCATTTTTCAGAATTTTAAATGTTTAATGACAAAAAAAATTTTGCACGTAAAACTAAAGGGACAAAGAAAATAAACAATAATAGTTGAAACTTTTTAACTTATAAAACACAATTTACATTGTTTATACATTTTTAACAGCTTTGCTTCCAACTTCAGACAATTGTTTGGTCGTATGTTGTGCAATCGTTTGAAACCCAAAGAAAAACTAATTTAAGTACAATAAATATGTGTTGATTTGTTTAAACCATTATTTTGTATTTGGATAGAATCAAATAATAAAAATTAATTAAAACTTAATGGCGTTGATTTAAATATTTTCTTATAACATGAAACTTCCCTGAACGCCCTTACACAAAACAAAACGACATATTAAAAAAATATTTATTTTCTTGTTCGTGGTCAATATACGACAAAGCATCTAACCAAAGTATAGATTAAAGCAATTCGTTGCTATGAAACTATACCATTTATAAAAGAGAGAGATCACTAAACTACGTTTACTATACTGCATATTATTAAATAAGTCTCAGATTGTACAATAATGTTTATGTAACATACTGCCTTATTTAAAAATCAATTAATGGTTTTAGTAAATTTTATATTTTACTAGCTGACCCAGCAAACGTTGTTTTGCCATATAAATTATTTCTAGGGAATTTCTAGCTGCAGTACCCGGCGTTGCCTGGGCTGAACACAGGGTGAAGTGTACCTTTTTCGAAATCAGATGTAGTTAGTAATTGTCTTCTTAATTTGAATGTCAAGTGTGCAAAATAATTTATATCACTTTCAAATCCCGACAGACGTTCTGCCAGTGTATAGTTATTTACCTGTATACATCTAAAAATTGGTGGTCTGTTTGTAGTCTAGACTCTATAAAGCACTATAGAAAAAAGCTTAAAAATAAGAGATTACTAATATTGAAAAGATTCCATTATCTAGCTAATGCTCGGCATGCATTTCAATGCCTCATTCAGTTTTGTTTTGTAATATTTTTGAAGTAGTTACACATATACAAATCATATATCCATCTCTCTAAACATATATTTATCTCTATCTACATCTTTTTATATCTATGTATCTCTCTATCGCTATTTATCTCTTTATATCTACATATTTACATATATACTTCACACTATCTCTATCTATTCTATATATAAATCTCTATATAGCTCTATACATCTATATATCTCTTTATCTAACCCATTTCATTCTCTATACCTCGCTCTATCTCAACTTATCTCTCTGTCTCTCTCTATCTCACTCTATATATATCACTCTATCTCTGACTCTCTTTTATATTTAAATAAATTGTGTCATGCGTGTGCACTTATACAACAAAAACAGACGAAGTGCCGCTATATAATATGAAATAAACACATTTTTTGAAACGATTTGTGCTCCAACTATTGCAAAATAGTTATACCGTCTCAGAAACCTTCACGGGCATGCGCATAACAACTCACCAAAATTTCATCGCAATCGGATGAATGGTATAGGAACGCATACGGCACAAACAAACGAAAATTAAACACATGACAAACGCATCAAACGATGGTGCGTTTAAAATTCAAGGCAAATAACTCTATCTATTGACGAAGTTAAGAACCAAACTGTTATTAGCACCTTTTTTTGCTAGCCGCTGCGAGCTCCACTAAGCGGGCTGGTTTCACCAAGGAGAAAAATATGAATATTCCAGACCTTACTATGTGTATGATCGTGTGGCAGACATAAAGAAATGACACTCACTCACTATTTGTATATCTATTACCTATGATTTGTTCTGTTATAAAATGAAATTATCACTTTTTCACTCTCTTAGGGATGGAATTTCATATTAATATGTGGTCTATGTGTTAATACAGGTAATGAGCTCGCTGTAGGAGGGGAAGGTTGATCAAGTGGTTATTGTTCAGCTATCGACCGGGGTTGAAAAATATAAAAATTCTATTAAAAATTAGGGGTTGGTGATAGAAAAGTGAAAATTTAGGGTTGTATGTATTTTTTAATGCCACATTATAAAAAAATAACATAAATATTTTGTCCAAAAATTTAAAAAAAAATGTTTGGGGTGGACAACCCTTATCACTTAGGGGTATGAAAAATAGATAGTAGCCGATTCTCAGACCTACTGAATATGCATACAAAATTTGATAAAAATCGGTCAAGCCGTTTCGGAGGAGTATGATAACTAACACTGTGACACGAGAATTTTATATATAAGATATCTAGTTGGAACCAGATGTTTGCGTTTTGACGACTTTGGGCAGTAATTTTATTACTAACTGACAATTTTTTGTTGTCTACCGCAATGGATGAGCAGAAATCTATCCTTTAAATTTTTGAGGGAAAAAAAATGCAACTTTAAAGCACTAGAGAAACGGTAGGTGGCGATTGGCTTTTGGAATTCCCAACTAATAAAGATATTAATAACACTTTTATGGTGGTTTCTTTCTAGGAAACGTCGTTACACAATATGATGAAACTGGCTAAGCATTTCTTTAAAAAATACACGTGTTAACTTTATTTTCTTTATTGTTACCTGGTCATCTGTTAAAAATATTTTGGTGGTTTGATCAAATAAGACTGCTGTTCGTAATTTACTACGGTGTGCGCATTGGTTTTCTTACCTAGAACTGAAGTTTAAGTTATAATTTTCTTATAAATTAAATAATAACACTTTGTTCAAAACATATCGTTTGGTATGTTTTTACTGTGACAAGAAATTGCATGCACTTACTTAAACACTGTTATGATTTCTGCCTCATGAGTGAAGTACATATTTAAATTTAGCCTAAGACATTCCACAGGAATCATACTACTACGTGTAGGCCTATACAAGAAGTAGGAAGAAAATTTTTCGAGCTGTCGTTAGGTTGGATGCCTGCCTCCTCTTCAGATTCTGCTCTACTTGCCATATCGATTTACTGCATTTTCATGTCAGTACCATTTTTATCTAGGGAAATTTCTACCGATTTTCTACAACACTAGCATTGCATTTTGCGTGTTTTATAAAAAAATTTATATCAAGATTTACGCTTAGTGTTATTCGCTACTTGTAAAAAGTAAATTAAAAAAATAATAACCCAAATTTTTGTTCGAAGAGTATCTCACTAGAAATCGTTTTGTTTTGTTTGCATTCAAACAGTTCTTTTTAGAATCACTTGTACATGAAAATTTGTAATTTGCACAGAAGAAAAAAATAGGTACGTTTCGGGTGCCTTACGACTCATTTTCTTGCCATTACTGATAACAAGGTTTTTTTTTTAAATGTGAATATAACCCGAAAACATTTTACATTTCTTTGGGTCTCAAATTCGTTGGGTCACCAAAAATTTACTAAACATTTTTTTCTCGAAATTAATATGTCAAGTATTTAATCACAATAATTATGAACAGTTGCATCGCAACTAGAGATATTAAATTAAATTTAATAAAATGTTTGTTGAGACATGTTTAGAGGACACACAAAAAAAAAGGAAATTCACGAGAGCTATCTGATGGTGAATTTACAGGAAAAGCCCTTAATTAACAGCAATGACAAGAAAATGAAATATCCGACTTGTGGGGTGGCGCGGGGCCTTAACGCGACGAAGAAGCGTGCAGATAGCGGCCGCGTGCAGGGGGCGCGTTAGAATCCCTGTTAGCCCCACCCCCTTTCCCCTCAAGGGGCTCCTTAATTGCTCTCCGCCCTGAAACCTCCTTCCCCTTCTTCCTCCGCTGGCAATATGACCGCGTGCCAGAGAGAGAGAAAGTATGAGGAATGTTTGTGCCAAGATGGCAAGCTAGAGCAATTATCTGGTCGGTGAATTTAGATGGCGATAAAACGGCTGCCTTCACTCGACAAAAAAAAATAAAATGGCGCAAAAAAATTTTTTTCGGGCCGGGTATAACGGGAAGAGTTTTATTTTTTTTTCGGGGGGTGGGGGGAGGTGGGGTATTGGCTCGACTATCTCCTGGAAGGAGAAGGGATGCGGAACGAAAGAGATGGCGAGAGAAATTGCGACGGAGCTCAAGAGAGAAGTTAAGGCTCAGTCTCAAGCCATGTTGATTATTTTTCCCTTTTCGCCTCTATTATTTAGGGGCTCTCGCTTATGATATTCCTCTCGAATCATCCCGTCAATCCATTATTAAAGATAACCTAACAGAGGTAAAAGGTCTCGCAAGATTTCTAATGTTTTATGACCACTTGCGTGGTCTTCTGCAGTTAGAAAATCCCGTTAAGACCAAATTTTCGAAACAACAAATGCAAGAAAGCTATCGAATTAATAAACAAGAAAATCTCTTCGTTATGAAGATTATGAAGGAAAAAAAAAAACAATTTAGGGTGATAGTTCAAGCCTTGAAGTGTAACACTTAGGTGACACCCAGGTGACATTTTCTCGGGGCCATACATTCCAAGAGACCAAATTTTCTGGAAAATTATTTGATGCTTGAAAGTAAGTAGATGATCGAATTTATCTAATAATCGCTAATCTCTAGTAATGGAAGAGACAAGATCACTTCTCAAACTGGATGCTTTCAGCTGACTGGATAGTGTGAAAAAGTAGATCATAGTTGATAAACTATATCCTGGACGTGGGATTAACAGATTATCTCCGTGTCAGTAATGACACGAAGACCTGGGGAATGTAAAGAGGAAGAATAAATTGCGACAAAAAACAATTTTTTTTTAAATACATTACATTTTTATTTTGATCGCTTACATTTATAACAGTCACGCTACATTAATGTTTTTTTTTTTTTTAATTTTGCTGAATATTCGTAGATATCACGACGCAAAATGGCTGCGTGCACATAAGCACGACCAACTGTAAACAGGTGGTGCTAGCAGTAGAAGTGTTCTGATTCTATCCATCCATTAGAAATGCGTTCTCTACATTGTAGCTGCATTTTCTAAGGGATGTAGAGATATGCGTGCTATGGACGCAACCCTAAATATTCGGCTACTGCTTGTGTTTTATATGTTGCCAACCTAAACTAACTTCACGGAGGGGAAAAAAAAATCTCTTTTTAAAGTGAAACCTGTTTGCAGCCGGTTGGGTAAGCCGAGTCAATGACGTCATCGGAGCAAACGCAAAAAAAAAAAAAAAAAAAAAAGAGATTTTAGTACTCGCCAGTACTCGTCAATGTGTAACATCTAACCTCGGTAACGAAAAATGTTGCAAATACACCTTTAATTCCAAACTCGTGCCTCGGACACGAAAATTAACCATAAATGCGTTAAAAAACTATGCCGAGCGTGATAGATATACTCAGAATATGTTTTTAAGTACATTATGGACGCGAACCACTGGTACTTTCCGCACCCACCGCTAGAATTCGCTGCCGGAATCGTAAAATTGGCTTGCCACTATCACGCGCAGAGAGCAACACATAGGCCTACGCTGTGTCGACTGTCGAACCATTCGATTAGAAGGTATACATTATAAACATTATGAAGCGGCTCCGATAATGGTGAAAAAGAATTTAAAAAATACTAAAACCTGGCTTTTTGGACCTGAATCTCGACGATAAATTTTATTAAAATCCTGCCCATCTTGTTGAAATTCATTGAACAGTTAACACAATAACGTTTCCCTTTGTCATTGTTAAATCTGATTCGTGCCATCCGCCATATATAGCAGCACCGTTACACTTCCTGTTACACATTTTCGTCACATTCACGAAATTATTCTCACAAAATGCCGTATACCGAGAGTTAAGATGTTACACATCAATAATGAACTGTTTGTATCGTGAAAATATCAATATGTTTTTTATGTCAAAAACAATACTTTAAAAAAATCTTAAGATCGTGTGAGTTTGCTATTCTTTTATTCCTGACGAGACACTCATTAAAGAGTCTAGTTCTAGATTTGATCCGTCAATTTTTATACGTTATTTGCTATCTTAGGACTGTGCATCGTGCCAAGGTAGGAAAACCGTACCATTTTTTTTTTCTTCACTATACTGTTGTGCACGAAATTATAACTGAAGTATTCTTCCAGGTTTCTTGACAGTTATTTTTCGATGTTGAATGTCTTCAGACATTTGGACAGTTGAATACGAAATGGAATATAATAAATAGTTTTAAGGCAATTTTTGAAGTTGTGTCGCTGTGGTTAAAATGATTCAAAAGAAAGAAGTGCTTTTTTTTCCCCTCTCCGGTACGTATCATTCATTGATTCTGATTGATCATGATAAAATGTGTTACGTGTTTTAAGGCGCCATGGGGTGTCGACAACGAAAAAAAAAAAAAAAAAAAAAAAACCTTCTGTATACTACGAAGCCCTACGTTCGCACTCTACCTCTGCACGCATTCACTCTCCGGCTGGGACGAACGAAATAGAAGAAAAAAGTGTCTGTCACCTCTTTATTTCCCTGACTGCAGGAGTGAGTTGTGGGTGAGGGGCGTGGTGGGCGGGGGGACACGGTCTCGTTATTCGCCACCGTCGCAGCTTTGAAGCGGATGAGACGCTGTCGCCTGTCGGGAGGAATCCGCAAGAACCATTTTTTTCCCTTCTTCTTCTTCCCTGTTTGGGCCTTTTTTTTTATTTGTCACTCCCCGTTCGTTTCGCGAGCCAGCCCCAGCCAGAACCTTATATTTCCATCTCCTCCTCCTTACGTATGTTCGCGCTTCCTTTCCTCGGGAACGCCAGAGAAGGGAGACAGAGATAGAGAGAGATAGGACAGGAATAAATGCTCCAAACCTATTCTTCTTCTCCTTCTTTTGTCCTACTGCCCACGCTGTCGTCGGTTCCACTACGTTTACCTCCGGAGGCTCCAAGGAGACTACCCCCCGCCTCCTCCACGTGTGCTACCCGGCCCATCACCAGACCCTGCGGCGGTGGGCGAAGGGAAGGAAAAAAAAAGACGTTCTCGTGCGAAGGCGGACCATCCTGTTCCTGAAGTTCCCTTTTGCGAAATGGCCGCATAAATCCGTGTTCGGTGTCCACAGGGGGGATTACTTTCTCCCGGCTAACCTTTTCTCTCTTTTCTCTCCAACCCTCTCTCTCTCTCTCTTTCACACACGTGTGCGGGCACCCGGTTTCTCGGGCTTCCGAGCTCCGTCATCACGTAATACAGCCGGTGAGTCGGGCGAAGAGGACACTCCTGTCGGATTACGCTGTCGATTTTTATTTTGTAAATGGAACTGAAATATCCCCTCTTCAATTATAGATGTTATGTACATTTGTTCGCAATAATACTGGGTTTGGATTCTTACCCGAGTAAGATATTTATGCTTTGTGTTGTCCCATTAACACAGATAGTTAAAAGTTACATGTAAACTGTTCCCTGATTAGATTTTCCGGTAATAATTGCGCACATTAATAAACATAATAAAATTAAATAAAGTATATCTGTTGAATATTCGTTATCATTGACATGTTTAAAAAAATTTTGCTTTTATGAAACGTCAATTAAAATATAAATATATGCTTAATTTCGTAAGAAATACACATTATTATCTTGAAAAATATATTTCGTATATGCTAAAATAACCACAGTCATGTGTTGTCTTTACTTTATTATTACACACTATTTCTTGGCGAATCGTTCCCAAAGTAAGAACATTTCTTTTTGTGTAACCTTATGATTGGTTCAGTACAGCCTGTGAATATAAATTACACAGTAGGGCTTTCTGTTGCTCCTAAATGTGTAAATGTTCTTCTGAAGTTTTTTTTTATTCGTCCAAATAGTTTAAACGATAGTCATGGCTAAAGGTAAAGCTCTGTGTAGTGTTACTGTAAAAAGTCTCCCGCAAAGTATATCCGTGGTTCAATTCCCGGAAATATTTTAAAACATGATATTTTTTTGCGTGGGAAACGTGGCGGAATTCGCGGCCCTGCATCTAGTCGCTGCTGTGCTTTAGGGGCCCGCCCAGTCAGGTGTGTATCTGTGTTAGTGCGACACTCGCTGGTGCACCTACTGCAACATCGCCTCTAAGCGCAAGGCTGTAGACTTGGCGCGCAATATTCTCGCCACGCCTAAGTGAGTGGTTGTCATAACACCATTTAGCGTAGAAATGGTGATGAAAGTGTAATGCAAGTTAGTTGGGTGCTCTCAATGATCTATACTGTTTGTTTCATACCTAGAAATTACTATGAAAGCATGTTTTCTGGCAATTTTTTAGCTTTCATAAAAAAAATACAGTTTTTAAAAAAATACAGAAACAGAAGAACCCGTTCACTCTCGAAGTGTCCTTTGAAACTTTATGTTAACAGACGCCGCTCGGATATCTTAAGGGCTCCGCCTACCCGGGCACACACACGGTGCGCAGAGCTTCAGGAAAAACAACGCGATTTCAAAACTACTCCAGATATCGTGGTAGGGTCTGTTTACGAAAAGCATTTAAGAGTTCACTGAGGGCCAAAAAGTATTTTTGATTTAGGATTAAGTTTTTAAACTGTATTTTTAGAATTCTTAAAATGGCTAAAACGCATGTTTTCGGAGTAATTTTTAGGCGTAAAACAACCAGTACAGATTCTTGAAAGGACTTGAGGGACTTGCATTACATCTTTACCTTCATTTCTCGGCCATATAATGTTACGGTCACCGCTCAAATTTCACAGTTTTCCTGTGACGACGAGAAGACTGCGGTCCAGTTCAGAGCCTTGCGCTTAGAGGCGATACTGCGCTAGAAGCACCGGCGAGCGTCGCGCTTATCATCCCGCCTCACTAACACACATACACCCCTGACGAGGCGGGCCCCTTAAGATGTTTTCAAATCGTGTGGGTTCTTCTGAAGTTCTGCACACCGTGTGTGTGGCCGGATAGGCAGGAGCCTTAACCTTCCCACTCCTCCGTTCATCACGAACCACCAGGACGTCGGCGAGACGGCGAGCGCCCGGCTCTGGAACCGCAACTGCTGCGATGGACGCGACGCGACCAATCACTTTCGCCGGCTCTGTGACGTCAGCGGGACAAAACTGGCGCGCTGCGATGGCAAACTTCTATTTTCCCATGACGTCACAAACAGGATGGTAGTATAAAAAAATTATTATAAAAATAAAATTCCTTGATAATCAGATCAAAAGCCGGGGTATAGTATTTTTTTGTGTGAGTTTTGTATTTTTAATATACATCATATATATTAAGAAAGACTGTATTAATTTATGTTTCAAATCTAAAAGCATAAAAAATAGAAAAATATATATGTACTGTATAATTAGTTGTTTATTCTAAATATTAAAAGAAAATCAATTTCCGTAAGCTTCCAGTGAAAAAATAGCTTCTTGAATATTAAATAAATTTCATCATCATTCTATACAGGAAACAATTGATAAATTATTTATTTTAAACTCATGTTTTTAAAAAAATAATAAATAGAGCTACAATTTTTTGAAGCAAAAAATAAAAAAAAAAATCTGTGTGAAATTTTGTTGTGAAATAGAGTAACAGGTAAATTTATATTCTGTTTACGCCAGGGATGATGATTACGGAAGCGCTTTCGCGTCAGTAAACCTTCAACTGCAGATATTTATTTTTCTCGTGGAAAGGGCCCCGGGGCGAGGGGGGGGGGGAAGAGAGAGAGTTTGGTTGAAGTGGAAAGGGGGTTGGGGTGAACCTGGAAGCTTGGATAAGACGAAAGTAAATTCGTTTTTCCTGTGATGTAAAGATAAGGAGCTGGGAGGGGGGGCGGGGGGCAGGGAGCTTAGTCCTCGGCGACAGCGGAACACCGAAGCGCATACGTGATGTGCTTGAGATGAGGATTGGGGGAGGCCAAAGGAGAAGTTTACCCCTGAAAAGCCACGGCTACGCGCACACGTGGGCAGAATATTCTCAGGCAACACCCAAAAAACGGTCGTGTTTGTTGGAGGGACGATGGGGGGGGGGGGGGGGAAAGTGGCGGGCCAAAAACATTTTTTGCTAATCTCAAAACAAAATTAGTTATGGGCAAGCTGTAGTAAGTAGCGTTCACGTGTATCTAGCAAATAAATGGTGTTCTAGTTCGATTCAAATTGGGCCAGCAAGATATTAGATTGACAGGATACGATTGGATACGAATGATAGTATACATACAATTGGCAGGTTACGACTCGATACGATTGGTAGTAGCTTATACAAATGAAGAATCAATGGTATTTAGTGCACTGGCACTCGTTTGCTATAATATAAATTTTCTGTAATTATTTTGAGAATTAATTTTATTTAGATTCATATAATTTTAATATATGTTTTTAAGTCTCTTTTTATATATCGCGGTTAGTATTATTCCCCTTATATACATCTTATCAAAATTTTAAATAATTGTTTAATAGATCACGATGTTTGTTGATATACGTAACTACAAGTAGAATTGTATAGTGAAACATGTTACAAGAATGATAAACTCCTCTTAGCAGTTCGGTTAAGATTGGATTTGTGGCCATAGCCGGAACTGGTTTAAATATGAGTCAGTTATAAGCAAGCACCTATCTGCTGCTTATAAAATTTTGTTGTTAAAAAATAAGTAAATTTTTTACAAACACGGCGTATTCACAGTAATTCCGATAGTTTTGAATCATCTTTCATTCTTTAATTTCATTCATTCAACAAGGTGTTAAAATATCGAACTACATACTAAGTTGGAACAAAACCTGTCAGAAGTTGAATTTTCTACAGTTTTTGGCAGTAATTGCTGTTGGAAGTTAATTAAGGAATTTTCAGATATCAATTCAAGTCTCCCTAGTCTCCTTTTCCTTGAAGTAATCTGAACTCCATCTTTATTGTTGGACCGAATACAAAATAAGTTAAAAGTTTAAGAGAAAAACTCTCTAAATGTAAGAAACTAGACGAAAATGTCATGTTAGTGCGCCATCAAGTACCTACTTATTCATTTACAAATAATAACTTAGCATTTATATTTTTGAAGGAATTGATATAACATAGATAAATCCGATTGAGAGAATATTTGAGGTCACTTTTTTGACTCATTCACTGACAAAGCACCCATGTTGGCTAAGAAACTAAACGAACATAATAAATTTTAGCAATATTTTTTACAGACCCAGAACACAGCTAACATACCACGACGTTAATTTCAATCCAACTACATTCTTTAATAAAAAAACTTTCTTCATAAATATTTAATTTATACTAATATTATAAAGCTGAAGAGTTTGTTTGTTTGTTTGTTTGAACGCGCTAATCTCAGGAACCACTGGTCCGATTTGAAAAATTATTTCAATGTTGGATAGTACATTTATCGAGGAAGGCTATAGGCTATATTATATTATCAATTACATAAGGGATCCTTACTAAAAGTACAATTTAGAATCAAATGCGTTGGAGGGGGTTAGATACAACATGCAGTACACGTACGAAGTGTGTGTTGAGAATGCCGCAGGCGCTAGAAGTTTATTTCCTATTGCCTATTAACATTGTTGCCACGCACTAGATGCCTTATCATTCTTAATTTTCCCATACAAGTAAAAAAACACCCGTGTGATATTAACAAGGAAGCAATCAGTACCCTCATAAGAGTTCAATTAGTATTTAAATACTTTTTATCACTTTAAATCGCAAACCTAAACTATTGTTCTTTTTCCTCTCTCTGTGTTTAATTTGTTTTTTATTGCCCTTTTTTCAAGTATATATATTTTACAGACTTGAAACTTCACAGTAGTATTCCTTAAGTTACGCAGGTGACATTTTCCGAATATTAGATCCCATGGGTGGTTAAAACCAGGCAACAGTGGGTACTTTGTCTGCATGAGAACAGGATTTTGCATTGTTCATGCCTTCTGCGTCTCCATGGCAATGGGCAACGCGCGGCAGTGGCGTACCCACAAGGAGGGGCATGTATAATGAGCGGCGCAAGAGTGATCTGCCTGTAGACTGCCGTAGCGAAGTACGGGTACATCAGTTGTACGTTGCGTGCACGAGTCGGGAAACCATCGGTGCTATTAATGTTCTCTCCGGTACATTATACAGCATTGTAATAAATTTTCACTGAATTTTTTATTATTTACCATTACTGTAAATGGGAGATGTGGCTTAATTTTTTTTTCCATTAGTATAGCCGTGCGAAGCCGTGTCGGGCAGCTAGTATCTTTATAAATCTGCGATGTTCTGCTTGTATTCAAATTGTTCTCTAAAACTATATTTTAAGGACAACTTTGACGAACGTTAAAAATATTTTTTAACCTCAATATCGTACATTAAAGATATACGTATCCACTTTATTTTTGGAGTTTGGTAGTTTTTTATTTCAGCATATCCTACATCTCGGGCACAATCATTTGTACACTGTTATCAATTACAGTAAATTTGTACACTTTTCAACGAAAACCTCTACTCAAATAAATGAACAGTTCTTCGAAGTTAAAATAGTTAATTAATTGTAGAAACTAAGTCAAATTCCGACTTTCGAGTTCTGGGTTCTCTTTTAAACTGGGCAATAACGCATGCGAGAGAAGAAGAAAAGAGTTGGTCTTGTAAACGTCACAAATTTTGAAGGTCTATTTTTAACGCCCCCAAAATGATAATTGAGAATTCTTGTTCCAAGCAAGTAAACTCGGTACCAGTACAATTACGAAGATATCCGTACATTTACGAAATATCCCTGCGTGGTTTTGTAATCAGTTTTATTTGTGAATTTCGACGATGCAATAACTGACGCTAGCTGGTTACGGAGCAAAAAAAACAAACTGGTTTGTTCATTCACGTTGCATGACTGTTTTTTTTATGTCGTTTATTTTCCTTTGGTTCGAAGTAGTGGATGATGCTTCACTCAACCACCTCTGTGAAGAGTTTAGGGAGTTACACACGTGGGGAGATTATATATACAGGGATGTATACATATAAGCTTCGAGCTGAAATATGTATTTTTACCGTCCTTGGAGAGAGCGCCGCACACATAAATTCCGGCGCCGCGCGGAAGAACCACGCTATTAAATCAACGTCCACGTCGCGGAACGACTGCATATCCCGGCGGGGGTATGCATTTTTTTTCTCGCCCCTACCTGCGGCATCGATGCATAACGCCTCGAATGCCTTGCGTACGGCTGGAGGCATGGGAGGAATGGAGGTTGCGTGAGTTTGGAGAGGGGAAAATAATGGTTAAGGCCGGGTTTATAAACCACGCCAAGTAACGCAAGACGCTAAAAGTTCAAGCAACCACGTTTCAGACTGCGGTTTGAAAAAAATACTCGAGAAACAACAACGCGACTGAAGAATCGGCCACCTCCCTATTTTTTTTTTTTTTTTTTTTTTTTGCGTTTCGGCTTGCGTGTTTTCGACGGCCATGTTGCGTTCCGAAAACTTTTAAATACGCTGACTTAATTTTTGCGTAGAAGGCGACGATGTTGTTTTCGTTCGCTTGTTAAACTTCAGCAGAGTGAAAGAAATGGACACTTTCGAAACAAAACATTAAAAAAATTTCAAATGTTTTCATGATATATGTAAACGAACAAAAAAAAAAGCTCAGGGAAGAAATTGTTTTTAACTGTTTTGCAATCACAACATACAACTCGGAAGTCTTCGACGATTCATTTATTTTACATTAAGAACACTTTCAATTAAATTCTTCGTTAAATTTTCGTAAATTTACTGTAATTTCTACCAGCGTAGGATGAAACGTATTTCGCACAAAAACCCAAGCAATAAAGGTTTAAAGCTGTAATGGGATTGCCCCCCGGGTCGTAGACAACACTTATTCCACGCAGATGTAAACTTGATTGTTCCCGAGAACCGAGAGCACAGTTAATAATTACGTTATCAGCGTAGCTCGTTTATTTGATGCGGATCGGGAGACACCCAGTATATGCACCTTTGGTGTTTGAATGTTGCAAGCTACCTGACGAGTTCAGCCTCTTGCAAATCGCGAACAAACACACGAGGCAAGCAAACGCCAACTGCCGTGTGGCGATTGTGTTGAGGCGCTCAGGTGGTCAGCCGGACATTTGTTGTTCACCATGCAATTACCTCAGTGTGGACAAAGTACTGAAAACTTACAGGTGTAGTATAATAGCCGATGTATCTTACATGTTTTGTACGCCAACATTAAGAAAAAGAGCGTTGTTGGTAGTTGCAACAAGGAAGGTGATTATGTTTATTATATCATAATTTTTCATTCAACGGCTCTTAATATCCACAAAATTGTAAGACTTAGTTCCGTACAAAGGAAGATAGTGACAAACACTTTTATTTTGGTTAAGGAGAAGGGTATCATTAAAAGTTAGTTAAAATGGTGAATAATTACATATAATTAAACACTACCGCTATAATTGTAGTTTGATTTCAAAATGGTAGTTCAATATTTAAAAAAAAATAAAAAAATAAAAAAAACATAAAAACTACATTAAAAAGCTTATCTCCCTCTAGGAATTAAGCTAGGTTGTAAGTTCTTACATATTCTGTGCTTAAATTATTATATCTTTCCACACAACCTGTATATAAAATTTCACAACCTCTAGAAACCCCGCGCTCTTAATCTCGTGGTTTTTTACGAGAATTTTATTAATGAAGCTACTAAACTTTACAGTCACAAAACGTACCTCGCATAAATACGCAATACCGAAGGTCTTGAATAGTAATGTTAAAGAAGTAAAAACTGATGGATGAAATTCATGCATCCGAATTACCAACTGACTATTAAACCTGATATTAATGTAATTTTTTTTTAGGGAAACTGGTTTTTATTCTTAGTACTATAAATGACAGTAAGTTTCATAATTTACATATAGAATTTTGTTATGTTTTATGAGGATTCTGAAGGCAAGCAGTTTACTAATCAGTACGCGAGACAAAAATAACGGAGATATAATATTTACTACAACCACGTCTATTTAAAATGTTTAATATGATTTCTGAATATTCTTAATATAAGTAAAAATATTCAAAATAAAATTGACAAAGGCAGAAATTTATGAATACGATTGATGAAATGAAGACATTCATTAGTGGTTTCTCTTCTGTGGATCATTATTAGTTTAGTTTGAAGATGAGAGTAGTGGTTGTTGAGAGGAGAGAGTCAAACGCTTAAATAAGTTAAGGACATGTTTTGCGGCAATGGTGGGGGTTGATTATTGTGAAATGAAAATAGCAGCTGTGGATTTGGTTGCATGCAGGCTGCATAGAAAAAATCTCTGCAAACATACAACCTGAATAAATTTCAACCAAAACATTGTTTTTTTTTTTTTCAAACACCACTCTAGCAACCAGCATCATCTATTAAAATTAAAAATTAAAACAGGTTGTGATTGTCTTCAGTTTGGTGAATCGAATTAAATTTAAGTATTGAGAAATATTTGAAAAAATATAGTTATAAGTAAAAATATATGATTGACAATGTCAATAACTTTTTAAACACCTTTAAGTAAAGAGAAACTTACTTACACGTATACTTAACATTTTTCAGAAAGGTTTCTCTAATTTTGCAGAAACAGTAAAAGTCCAAGTAATAAACGTTTAAGTTTCTAGAATGATTCTGAAACCCTGTGTATTGTATGAGTTAGTTTACTCATTATTAAACCAAATTAAAAGTGAACTATCATAAGTGGACAATACAAATCTATATAATAGGCGTCAAAATAAAGAAAATTGTGCCAGACATCCAATAGTTTGTA
The DNA here is from genome assembly GCF_032445375.1 of Bacillus rossius redtenbacheri. Taxonomy (NCBI): domain Eukaryota; kingdom Metazoa; phylum Arthropoda; class Insecta; order Phasmatodea; family Bacillidae; genus Bacillus; species Bacillus rossius. The sequence goes on from NC_086334.1 coordinate 27,407,532, forward strand.
TTATTTTTACTGCTTTTAAAAAAATTGGTAAGTGAGTTATTGCAAATGGTACCTTAAATAAATGTGTGAAATAGATTTTAATTTCTTCCTTGTACCTATAAGAGTATAAATAATTTTCTTAGCTAAATAATTTCAAATGATTTACAAAAGCAGTAGGGTTAAAAAAAAAAGCAAGATTTTACCTCACAAAGTTATGCAGAGATCGCAACTTTTTTCTCATAAACTATTTTTAATTATGGTTGGGATTAAAAATTTTACTTATCGCATTAACATGTCGTCTCAGCTATCACAATCAGTGAGTTATCAATATGTGTTATTCGTAACGTTGTTAAATTAAAAATCTGATATTTGAAACATTTTGAAAAAACATTTTTTAAATTTGATTTGATTTTTTTGGGAACGCCTGAAATAATTTTTGGTACGTATTGAAAAAAGAAATAGTTAAAAAAAGAATACTATTATTTGAATAACTTATAATATTTTTATTAAAATGTAAAACGTATATAGGCTATATGATCGTTTATGCAAAGCGGAAACAAAAATATCAGTTTCTTTATGACTGGTTGAAACTCATCGGAACATGTTTCGCAAATAAGGTTCAAAAACTGGATGTCGACCCTGTGATAAATAGAGCAAGGGTTTTTTTCCTCCCACGGAAGAGTAAAAACGAAGTTTAATCAACTTTACGCCCTGCGCCATTTTTCAGAGCGGGACGTCCAAAGCTAACGAGATCACGAGCTAGAAATTAGCGATCCAAACTGATCACGCCATGCCGTCCAGATGAAAACGAGATGAGAACGGGATAAAATTTATCTTCACAAAAACACATAAAGTATGTCGTTTCTGCTCTTATCGCATGACTCGTTCACAAAATGTCAAATGCTAAATAGATTAAATATATACATTTACTTGACTCATTCGTGAACAACTAAGGTCCAGTTTACGGGAAAACTTTTATTACGTGAACATGTAAAGAGTTTATTACAGGCGCCAGCTATAAGTATAAATTAAATATAAAGCATTCTCTCGTGAAATGTTTTAAGGAGTTTTTTATTTTGAGTGGTATTACAAATTTAAAATCTATTTTCACAGTACTCAATAAATATAATTTATCCTTGTAGGCCAATATCTGTGATTGGCAGGCTGTAAACGTTATGCAAATTTATTTTTATGTCTACATATTAAACATATATTTTCTTGACTCGAGTAAAATAACACAAGGAAATATAACAAATGTGAACAAAACTATCTCTTTAGTTTTTGTACAATACTGTAATTACGTTTTATTCGCAGATAACATGACTGTGAAATGTTCATTGCAAATATCGTGAAATCATAGTCCATAAACTTTTATTAATAGATTTTTGGAAATTTTTACTTCAGCGCAAACCACTTTGTTTATTGATTTGATTTCTATATTAACGTTATTATTTTAAAAAGAAATTTCCAATGTCTTTCTGCATAACTGCACACACAATAAACATACAATGCATGGCATAAACTAAACAACAACAAAATTTAATATAAAATTTTTAAATCGGTAAGCACTACTAATTAATTAATTAATGGAAATTTGTACTATAAGCCTTAATTATGTCCAGTTATCCAAGAAAATAAATGTTTGAAGGATTAAATGGTGTACCCCCACCTACTTATATTCGTAAATGAAACAGACAAATATATATATATGTATATTTTTTTCTCTTTTACCTTGTCAACTGCTATAAATATAAATTTTTAATTCTTCTTTAGTCCAAAGTTGTATGTAATAAGAATCAATGCAGTCCTACAGATTATTCAATTGACTAAATGTTAATGCTTCTTCGGGGAATTTAACGGATTTTCCAGTGGTTGTCAATAATTTCGAAGCGACTCTCACTACCACTCATACTGAAACTTAGTGAAGTCCACGCATCTACCAGCCAACATAAGTTATTGCTAATTCTATGACCATTAAATAATAATTTATGGAATTTTTATGTAGCATCTCTTTTTCACCTGTTAAAATCACTTACTTGAAATCATAGTTTGAAAAGCAGCGGAAAAAAAACCTTCTGAACAATGCTCATTCGCTTAAATTTTAAAAATACTTTCTTAAACGCAGTTGCCCCTCCCCCTTTACCCAGTTTTGATGGTGAGTTACTCATAAAATATATCTTCAATAATTATACAATAACACTTTAGGTATTTTATTTGTTAGTTTTTCTTCAAATATGGTTTTATTTACATACATATATTGCACCCATTTCATAGCGTGGGATATTGGAAAAAAATATATGTATGATATGTTAAGTCCAGTTTCTGAAATATGGTGTTTTACAATGACAAGGCGAATAATGGTGGACGTGCAAAGCATATTTCTTGTGGATGTTTCAGACATTAAATTGTGTAGAAGTTTAATGTAGAATAGTAAAAATAATGCCGATCGCCATTAAATATAAGCCAATTGTGTTTTAAGTTTTAATTGACGCGAATCACACGTAAGTTACCGCACCTGCCGCTAGAATTCGCTGCCATGCCGAAGCAGACACGTTGACTATCAAATCATTCGATTTGCAGAGCGAAAGGTTAAACTATAAAATGACACGGTTCCGGTAAATGCGGAAAAAAAAAGGCTTGAGGTAATACTATCATGTTAAGCAGTTGGTAGTATAAAGTTTCCCTTTTGGCTTTGCGAACTTTGGTTCGCGCCACGCGTCATAGACGGCAGCAGCGTGATTATTCAATTCCGTTCCATGTGACTCCTGATCAAGTGCCTTATATACCGAGAACTAAGCTGTTGCACGTCAATGACAAATAGAAATGTGTGTGTGTGTGTGTGTGTTCTACCCCTGTACACGAGCATGGACGTTGAGCGCACGCGTGTGGGGTGTGTGTCGCAGGGGTGCTGTCATAACTTAGAAACACACAACTTAGAAACACAACACTTAGAATTTTCTAAGTTATGACAGTTCTAAGTTATGACTTTCTATGTTATGACGTTTCTAAGTTGTGTGATTCTGTGTTGCGTGTATCTAAGTTATGACAGTTCTAAGTTGTGTGTTTCTAAGTTGTGATAGTTCTAAGTTGTGACTTTCTACGTCATGACGTTTCTAAGTTGTGTGTTTCTAAGTTATGATCTTTCTAAGTTGCGTGTGTCTAAGTTATGTGGATTTTTCCAAGTTTTCTAAGTTATGACTGTTCTAAGTTGTGACTATCTAAGTTATGTGGTGTTCCCTGTGTCGCAGCCTGCAACAGGACGTACTACGGCGACGTGGGGCGCACGTACGAGCTGGAGATCAGGCGGCCGCGCGAGGACCGGCTGCCCTTCCTCTGCCACCTCAACTTCACGGCCGGCGGCAAGGAGCTGGGGGACCTGGTGCAGGTGAGAGCCCCTGCTCCCCTCTCCCTCCGGGACCGTCCCGCCATCTTGTATCCCCGCGTCGCGGCCGCCATCTTGCGACAGTGCCCCGGCTCCCTTCCGTGACTCATCGAGCCTCTTTTAGACCGCCATCTTGTTATAGTCTTCTGGAGGCCGCCATATTGGATTACATAATTCCACCATATGGTTTTTGTCTGCTGGAGGTCGCCATCTTGGATGACCTAAAGTTTGCCATTTTTGTTTCTGCTGTTATTTCCTCGTCGCTCTTTCTCATGCGATATTTGGTCTACAAATTACATTGTTAAGAGTGTACTATCCCAGAATACTTTGCTTCTTAAATTCAGTGATCTTAAATAAATTCATAATAACACCATGTTTAATATTTATTTAAGGATTTTTCCTACCAAACAAGTACTCGTTATAAATGGGTTTTTAATGGACCTACAAGTAAATTTTCGTGTCAGTCCTAGCATTTACTGAAAGCATGACATCATGTGGTGTACATTTATGGATTAATCGTTCATATGTAGCCTTCGTCTTCACGTATAACTAAGTACAAAATTTCGATAAAAGTGTATTACTCCTCAATTTTGTAAACTAAAAGAAATGTTTTAGAATCATAAAAAAGGTTTATAATCTTAAAAATCATAAAAAATATATTGAATAATTTTTAAGTACAATTGTTTATTAGTAATTTAAATATTAGTAATTAATAAAACTGTAATAAAACTTAATTAGGCTATCCTTCACGACCCAGTAGTTCTCCCCATTATAAATAGTAACAATATAGGCCTCATATTTTTTGGAAGTGATTTATGAAAAATTACTGCAGTTATCGTGGCCAAATGGTTTTTTGTTTCGGAACAAAAACCCTTAATGAAATAAACACGGGCCATGCTATGATTTCCAGAAAGCGTCCACGTATACAGCAGTAAACGTCACATCTCCTGTTTAGCCGTTGGTCGTAGTTCGATCTGGAACATCTTCATCGGCATTCATGTGGCCAGTAGCCAGCTGACGGTCGCGAACGGCATGACGGGAAATGCAGCAGTTAATAATCCAGGACAAACAGGGGGGGGGAGGGGGGGCAGGCAGCCTGGCAGTTCGCTGCATTATGCATACACGCGAAGGTCAAACTGCTTGCCTGTTTGGTTAGTGTGGAAGGAGGGGGTGGGTGGGGAGAGGAGGAAGCTGATTTTCGACATTCCGAAACCACCCCGGCTTCAAAACGCACGATGAAAAATGCACAGGCAGTTAAGCTGCAGCGTTTTGTCACGTCACGCGTTAAGTTTTTTTTTTTTTTTTTAAGGAAGGAGGGTGTTTTAAGGGTTTTGGAGGGGGGTGGGGTAATGTTCTCTCGTCGGTTTTCCTTTCGCCGGCCGGAGGCATGAATAAATCCTCGGATGGCAACACGACCTCAGGGGTTCACAGGGGCGTAATGTTTACTTCCCTGTTTATGACATCTCGCGCCGTGGTCCGGAAAGGGACGAGGAAGTGACCATCAAAACCGTGCGGCGTGTGTGACATCCGCCCGTTAAAAAATTGAAGATCTCATTATTTATCGCTTGGGCGTGCGAATTTGTCGCCTTTTTCTCACCACGCCATTTTTCCCCCTCGGCCTTATTTTCATTCGCAACCCAGAAAGTTTCACAACACAACTGTCAATGGTGAGAAATGTAAATAAAAAAATCGCATTCGTCCGCGAATATTTTTTTAAATTTTATTGCAAGCCAGTGGGTGTGAAGAATGAAAACAGACGAGACTGTAGGATGGGAGAGATTCACGCGGAATAAATTATGCTCTGTCGGAAAACTTTCAAACCTATGCTTGCGTGGCAAATCGTATCATCAGTTTTTCTTCGGTCAGTACACCTAAACACTTTGCGCCGTTAAAATATTTTCCACTTGCACAAGTGAAACTGTAAATTAGATCTTTTCTTAACTTAAAGGGTCACGAGGCTGATTGTTTTGAACACGAACTTACAACAGTCATCTTCTAAAACTAACGAAACCTGACAAATCTAATCAGGACCATAGCAAAAACACTCTTCTTTCTTCCACAATTATGTTTACAGCGGGACACAGAGATATTTTAAAATCTGCATCCAGCGAATGTTTCAACAAAGACACAGTTATCCGGAACTGCAGAGAACATTTCGTTCATTTGATAAGCATCCTTCGTTGAAAAGTTGGTTTACTTCTGTTTCGAACCGTGCGTTGAAAATTGTTAAAAGACACATATTATTCAAACTTTAGCTTCATTGAACGCTTTCCTTCAATCTCCGTTTGGTTTTCAGGAATTCAAATTTCTACCAGCATCAAATTTTTAGTAATCCTTACCAATCTTTTGACAATTTTTTTTTTTTTTTCGTGCAGTGGTAATGATAATCTCCCTTCTTTTCCTGATAAAAACCTACTGAATTTGAGCAGATATCCTTTATAAATAGACCACTATTCTTCGAATTGATCATATATAAGTTTATATGATTACAAATTTGATGTGTCACATAATTCTATTTATATTATTAAATCTTTGATAGTAATTTTTTTAATATTATCACCGACAAAATAAATTCAAGAAATGTATATATTCTTCAATATAAAAAATATTCCTTTAAAGTTTATTGAAAAAAAAACTGCATGGCATTTTGTCTTCTCGACATATTTTCTTTCAAAATTTACCCATACGTGACATGTTACTGCCAATAATTAAGCACACGCTTAATAGACCGCGATGGCTATCTTAAACAGCAGCCATGTTCGCATCACTTTAATCGTACGTAAATGAAATGTGTTCATTTCGGGAACATGCCACTTCTTATAAACACTGTAAAACATAGTTTTATAAAGGCAAAAAAACTTTGCTTACAGTTTTTATATAATTTATTTTCTTATTTTGACAAAAAAAACTACATTTGGTCTTTTACGAGTATCTAATAACAGTACAATCATTCGAAATAATTAAATAATTCCGTAAATGTATTTTGGAAGCATATATATATTTTTTTTCAATAAAATCAAAAGCTATGTAGTGTATTGATTTTGCATTACCCACTCTTGTAACAGTAATAAAGAAAATACAAACATGATCTATGTCACTGACTTAATTCATATATACAAATTTTAAAATAATTTATATTTAATAACTTCAAGCAAATTCAATTGAATACGTGTATAGATAATCACCAACTAACGTATAATATCTTAATTGTATAAGTCAGTTACCCTAATGGAGTAAATCTTGCAGCCTATTACTTAAGACTCGCGATTAATTTTATTTAAAAGACTTGGTAAACACAAGAATACGTGATTTACCTGCACGCGTTGCGTTTGTGCTGATTAGAAGGTAATCCCGCTCCGCGAACAGCACGCTGTTATCTCGCGCCCAGCAGACGGCAGGGAGGGGTATTTGTGCCGCCGCCATTCAAGCTAACTGCATTACCCCCCGGAGGTTCCTTTGCCTTCGGGTTCCTTGTTCCGCAACAGTCGCTCGCTCGCGAGGAAGAGGCGAGAAGTTAGCCTGATCGATTCCCGCGGGAACTTCCCTAGGGAAGAGCAACGGAATCTTTGAAGCTTTCTTCTGTGGTTGACTGTTCGTCCGTCACGTCGACTCCGGTCACGCCGCTTTGCTGCAAACAGGCGCGTAACTCATTCCAATGGCTGAGCGAATCACCTTGAACAAAACCGGAGCTCTGCAGAGTTCTTCTATCTGACACATTTTATTACTTTCCTCACATTGTTTTGAATTAGTGTATCCGGTTCCATAACACACCAAAGCACAAAAACACGCTTTACTTCAACATCATTTAAGTTGATGTTTTTCTTTCCACAACTCACAAACATGCAAAAAAAGTTATACGTCTAGTCATGGTTTACCGTAAAACTGGAACGATGTTGTAGTAAAGAAAGTATTTTAAATTGTTATGTTTAACTTACAGCAAACCATTTATTCACCATTTATCTATGCCCCGTACACAAATCTATATAATTATATAAAAATGAATGTTTGTTTGTCCCTTACGCGTTCCAAAACCATTCTACCCATTGCGATGAAATTTTGCACACTTGAGCTTTGAAAAACGAGGAAAATCACCGTCTAGATAAGATTTCGATAAAGTTAACCCTTAAAGCAGAATTTATTTATTCTCGATGATATTTCGCAATTTCATTGTTAGTGCATCGTTTTTCGATCTCTGAAATTTTGCACACGAGGAAGGTTACTGTCTAGGTGAGATAGGTAACCTAAAATAGGTGGCGCGCAAGACGTATCGGATACTAATAAATAAATATACATGACGATTCATTTTTACTATGGTCTGAATGCAATGCCTTATTCAAATTGTTTTGTAATTGGTCTGAAATGACAGTTTATAATTGTGGATACCATTAACAGAACGTAGATCGACACTTATCTTCGTAGCGTGAACTTTGTCGTCACAACTAAGCGTGAAGCACTAAGAAAGCACTATTTTTTGATAATTTTTGCGTCTGATGTTATACGAATTATTTTATACGAAGTATTATTTACTTAGAAATTTCCAGATGTTTCAATGACATGTGCGAGAAATTTAACTTACATTACAGTAATTTTCGTGTTTGCGTGAGGTGGCTACCTATATTTTTCTTTCCGCTGCAGACGAGTGGATATTAACCATTTTTATAACGTACATTTCGCACATACCAATATTTTCTGTGGGTCATCCTTAAAAGTTAGACCAACAACTCTGCAGTACAATAATTTTATGTGTCGGTCATGTATAAGACAGCGTAAGCCATATAAGCACCTTGAAAGCGTCTTCCTATTTTATTACTTTTACTTGTTTTGAAAAATTTAGATGTTTCTACTACATTTTAAATTTAATTTAAGTGTTTTGTACACACGAACTTTCCGGAAGAAATTCTGTAAACGATGGTGAAAACCTCATAAAAATTCATTATGTAGTTTATAAAAAGTAAGTGAACAAACAGACAGACGTGGACAGCGTCTTTGTTTTATAGTATTTAGAGACAATACAAAAGTCTTAAAATTCACCACGAAAATGACGTCGGAAACTCAGTGTGAGAATATTGACTAATCTTTTGCAAAACTCGTGGCATGAATGGATCTGAAACAGCAGTGGGAATTTCAAAAGTGCGAGGTTTTAGTCCTGAAAAAAACTCAGGGAATACTGAACATGTTTCGGTTGGTGCAAGACTCTATTGTGTTTTTTTGGGGGGGAGGGGGGAAGGGTGGACTTTAAACGTGTATCTCTGCGAGGGTGTGGGCGAAGTGTTTGATACAACAGCGAGGGGTTTAAATCCCTCGCAGACGACCAAGGCCAGTAATACCTAGCTCCGGGAAGGACCCACGACAAAAGCTGCTGACTATTGTCCAAAAAGGTTAGGCCCTAGCGATTGCGCTGCGAGAGGTCCATTCATTAAATCTATAGCACCAAGAGAATGTTTTGAGTTTCTGATAAAACAAGTCATTCGAGACTGTTGGCTACACCTTCGCCGTAAATATTAAAATTTAAAATAAAACTGTTACATTCGAAGGCGAATATTATAATATCACTTCTTTTTTCAATGAAAAAGTTTTAAAAAATTTAACGGTCACATCGCACTGGTTTGCAGTTGTTTCTAAATTTTGATATTGAAATTCTAAGATACTTAACGTAAAGTTTTCAGAAATATCTAGCAACTTTAATTCAATTATAAAATTTTTAAATGATTGGGCGCATATAGTCAGAGAACTTTAGGGTTCATTCAAAGATTCTTAATTTTATGGACAAGTTTGATCTGTATGCTGAAAAAGTAATTTTAGATAGATTTCAAAGAAATACTACCTCTTGTAGCCGTTACCATGGTGCAACCTCAAATTTTTTTTTATATGTTATCGTTTCATGGACCACAGATTCAAAAAATCATCGTTAACTCAAAAGTATATATAAATATCACATATTTATGGACATGATAACTGCCGCAATTTTGCACAAATCACTTCCTAACAGACACATAAAATATAGTAAAGTAAAATCTCGGTCGAGTTCGTTAATAGGCAATATCCGCCAAAGGGGTAGAAAGGGGGAAGGTTTTTTTTAAACAGAAAATATCGCTATAGCTATGACAAATATCACATCCGTTTGAACGTATTATAACTCGCATGAGTAAAATCAAATACTGTTCTACAAATAATTTTTTTATACGACGAACCGTAACTGACGGGGTGGAAAAAAACAAGGGTTGTCAGACAAAAAAAATCATAACTCCTTTCGTAAGCTCACTATTGAATCCGTTAAAATTGTTTGTCATTTAAATAATTTTTATTTAAACCTTTTGTTTGAAATAATTTGTTATATAAACCATTGCTGCGATATGTGGATAAAAGGGTTAAAAATACTAAAGTAAATGCATAACTTCCTTAGTAATCACACCAACAAATCCATTCAAATATTTGTAATTATTATAATTTTTATCTAAAACTTTTGCCTGAAACAATCTTTGATAAGTCAAACCATTGCTGCAAGGGGTTGAAAAACACAGAAGTGGAATTTAAAAAAAAAACTTACTGTACCATTTACACTATTAAATACGTTCTAATTTATTGTAAAACCATACTTTATTATCTACAACTTTCACCTGAAATAATTTTTTTATTCAACCTACCATTACTGCAAGGGGTGGAATAAACAGGGTTTAATTGACAAAAAAGTGATAACTCTTTTAGAAACAACATAATGATATCCGTTTAAATTGTTTGTAAAGCCTACAAGTCTGAAACAATTTTTGATAATACAATCCATTATTGTAAGGAATGATAAATCAAGTGTTGGAATAAGAAAATAAATATAACTTCACTAGCATGTACACTATCTTATCAATTTTATTTTGGTTGAACTTTCTTAATATTGTCTAAAAGATACTCTATGTGATGAAGCAGAGTATAACATACGAAGAGGTTTAAATTGCAAAGTCTTTACACTCCTTCGTAACACTTACTAATCAGTTTTGACTGGAAAATGCGTCTTTCAATGTCACAGCATTTTAGGTTTACCAACCAATAAATTATTGGCCAAAAAGCTTCTAATAGCAGATATATGACCACCAGAACAAACTATTAATGAGCTATCTTGCATGCCGAAAGCATAATACAAAAATCAACAATAGCTTTGAGGAAATCCTTCTGTTGAACAGACTTTAGAGGTGATTCACACAGAATTGAGAATTCAAAGAGGATTTTTAGAACGGAAGAAAAAAAACTTCTAGCTGCAAAAACGCCAAAGGCGAGATTCAGCTTCATTTTTTTTTCTTTTACTCTTAAACCTGAAGAAAAATTCTTGCGGTAGTTTGCTGAAACTTTTATCGCCCGCGAGAATTTGGCTACGCTGAAGGAAGATCTTGTACCTCACACCAAGTTAGTATCAGTGATTTCCAAATCGATCAGTTTTGCATTTATTTAAATAAGCTGCAAAGCTGTTATTATTTTACTAACCAATATAACCACAATTTATAGTAATGTGGAACTTACGGAGCAAGCTAACATACTGGTGCCCCAACTAAAAAGCTGAACGGTTTTTCAAGTTTCTTTCTACACCTTTCTTTTAAGAGATTCAAGAGATGGATAACTTCTTCGTTGTATGACTGTGTGAACGACGTATGCATAAACTAAGCATTTACGGTCACTGTCAAGTTTACGAAGCACCAAGTTGGTTCTAAAAAAAATACATATGTAGACCACCTCAAAGTATTACAAAATTTAAATTGAGTTCAAGCGGCTACGCCCTTCACTTAACGCCCACACTTAAAAAAAAAAAATCATTTGAACGATAAAACCAAACACTAAAATACACAACAACCTACTACAAAAAATACTAACACCATTTGCAAAATTCACATTAAAGTTGAAGTTATTTGGAATTTCAAAAAGATGCTCATTACAGTTTCCAGCGTCACGAGGAATGCAAGACTCCAGCGTCGCTTCACTAGCGCTTGACCGAGAGTGATGAGTGAGGGTGCTCGAGATTACCCTTTCACCGCCTCTCCGCCATCGATGGTCTCACTCCAAGGCTTTGCAACCTTTCCTTAAGCTGCAACGAGTCATCAGGCTTCGACCTGTCCCCGACCGGCCGTATCTGTAGCGCGTTGATTTATCAGTCTTGCCGTTTGGACGCAGTCGGTCCACACAGAGAGAGAGAGAGAGAGAGAGAGAGAGAGAGAGAGAGAGAGAGAGAGAGAGAGAGAGGTCTGGCGGAAATCTTGGCGCGGGAGAGACCCCCACCCCTTCTGGCACTTCCCATGATGCGTCGTTCTCAAAGGTTTCTCTCGCGCTGCGATCCTTTCACAAAGACTGAAATATTCACAGCAGCCCTCGCTTCCTGCGCCGGCTCCCTCCACACCCCTCCGAACCCCCTCCTCCATGTGCCAGGACACCAGCGGGAAGCGGAGCTACTCTCCAAGATTGCCGAGCGAGGCCTCGTCTTCGCGCGCGCTGCCGCCGATGAGCCCCAGGGGGCGCGTCCAGATAAACCATCCCCCCCCCCCCGTCGATCCGTCACCTGTCCGCGTCCGTGCATGTGTGTCCACGCGTCCGGCGGACAGCAATGGCCCCGCCGCGTCTTCTCGCCTGACCACGGACAGGTCATCCGAGGCCGGGCGCGCACGGGCGAAACCACGCGACACTTCGTCTGACGGAGGCCGACCTTTCGTGCGTTCACGTGAAAGGCCAATTGCACGCAAGGATCAGACGCGGCGAGTCGCCGCGAAACTGTCGCGATCAGACACGAGGCCACGATATCGAACACTTCGTCCCGAACAGACAGTTCCGTGCTTGCGCAAGTATAAAAATTTTTTTTCCCAAACAAATTCATGACACAGTGTGCAACCCCTTATTTACCCTCTGGTAGTGTTTTTATAGAAGACTAGTTAAATGCGGTTTTTTTTTTCAACGTAACCTAAATTTGAGTAAATATTCACTTGTAAAGTATTTTAATTAATTTTTTTTTTCAGTGTGACGCTAATTGAAGATGGATTAGTATGTCTAGTTCAGAAACAAATGTTTTATATAATCAATTTTTGAAGGAGTATCACGACAAAAATGCTAAGGATGTTATGTAATTTTTTTTTTTTTTTGTTCTTCGACCCTATCCCACCTCTTGCAGTAATGGAGGTTTGTATAAACAATTATTTCAGACAAAAGTTTCAGATAATATTTTAAAATATTACAATAAATAAAAACGGATTTGATAGTGCACACGATAAAGAAATGTATTATTTTAAATTTCAACTCCTGTTTTTTCAACCCCTGATTTTTGAACGTTCAGTTAAATTTTTATACTGATTTCTATCTTATTAACTATTTTATTATCTTATATTTTAATGTTATGTTTTTTTTTGTAAATATCAATGTTTGATTTAATAACACAAATAAATACGATAGTAAATAAATATATATTAATTTCTTAGCGTTCCTCTCCAAACATTAATTTCATCACTGATCCATATAATTTCCATTACCTCTCATCGTTTCTAATGACAAGACGTTTAGCCCTAGTTTATTTACTCCCACATAATCGTCATGTCATATTAATATAGTTTACTTAGTTAGCGCGGTTTTATAACGTATCCAAATCAACCTTCCAGTCCGTGCGCTCGTCGTAATTCGCAAATCCCCTCTTGTTGGCCGACGAAAGAATTCTTATTCCCTTTACGTCTTCTGATAGTTTATGCACTAGATCAGAGGCGTCGCGCCTCCTTACGACGCTAGGAACTTACCAGACTATCGGAAAACTTGCGTCCTCAGAGACCTCGCTTGTCGTTATTTCTTCCCTGTTGTAATTAGGATTGTTCAGCAAGTAATGAATTTCGCTGAAGTAGAAATTGCTGTAGTCCACTGCATGGGTGGACTTTATGGGGTAGGGCAAAGGGGGCCTGCCCCCCCCCCCCTGGAATTAACGACCCCACCCCTCGTAGATGGGGTTTGCTGGGTCTTGAAAATTCGTAACTGCAAAACAGGAATGAGAAACGTAATTCCACGGCCGTAACATTAACCCCCCCCCCTTCCTCGGAAATACTACAGATTTTTGACCCTGGTCTACTGTACACACCACAGAACCACTAAATGCTGCATGTATTGAATACGTATCTTTACTAACTTAACACAATTGGTGCCCGTTTATTCATAGTTGGTTTCGCACCTTCCGTCACTCGGCTAAGTATATTACATTGCTAACTAGTCCAGTGGCCTATATGCATATTTCGATCGTCACATCGTTAGGAATACAAATACGTTGCTATAACGCCGAGTGAAATTCTTAAGTAAACAAACAAACGAATACAAATCTAAGAAAGCCACCAATATCGAAAACAGAAAATTTCATGAGACGTCAAATAAAGACTATATACTATTCTTCATATTCAGCCTGTAGCTATAAATAGGTTTACATACCTACATATTTATAAAGAATGGAAAGGACAACAGTTTCGTAAAAAAAATATGCAAATGTACTACTGTCCTTAGATTACATTACTGTTATTACATTAGTTGAGCCTTCTCAGGTTCTAGCAACATTAGTTTACGAAGTACTCTGAGAATTGCTGAGGCAAAGTCAAAGGGATTATCAACAGTACTTTGAACCAAAGTTAAAAAAAATATTAGGATTATATTACAATAATCGAAAGAATCGGATAGTAAGAAAGTAATAGTTTTTTTAAAATTTCAACCCAAGTTTTTACGGTAATAATTGTTTCATCAAAAATTTTTTCAGCTAAAGGTTTTAGATAATACTCGGAATTTTTACAATAAATTATAACAGATTTGATAGTATACCTACTAAAAAAAAGTTATTCTTTTGTATATCAATTTTTCCATTTCTACCCCTTACAGTAATGATTGGTTACATAACAATTTACTCACATGGTACAGCAGTTATATTTATTTATGTTATTCAAATCCCTATTTTTTTTAACCCTTTGTAGTAATGGTTCGTCTTATCAAAACTTGTTTTAGATCAAAGTTTAAAAAAATTATTAGAAAATTAAAATTAATTATTATATATTTAAGCGGTTACGTAATAAGGGAGTTAGAATTTTTTTTAAACTTTAACCCCTGTTTATTTTACCCTTAGTAACAATGGTTGGTTGTATCGAAAATTGTTTCAGACAAATGTTATTATACAATATTCATAAGGTTTACAAACAGTTTGAAAGGTTTTAATAGTGTACTTACTAAAGGATTTATTAATTTTTTCGTCTTTCAACCCCTTTTATTTTTCACCCCTTGATCGTGTGAAAAATTATTTGTACGAAAGTTGAAAATAATTTTTTAAGATATTACAATTTATAAGAATAGATTTAATACCGTATATGGTACAAAAATAATTATTTTTTATTTCAATTACTTTTTTAAACCCTTGAAGGAATAATTTGTCTTATAAAAATAGTTTTAAACAAAAGTTTTAGATAATATTTATACGGTTCACAAACAATTTGATCAGATTTAATATTGTGAATATTAAGAGATTTATGAATTATTTTGTCTTTCAACGCCTGTTGTTTTCCGCCATTTACAGTAATAATTGATCGCATAAAAATTATTTCAAGGGAAAGTTGTAAATAAAATTTTAATGGTTTACAGTAAATAAGAACGGATTAAATAGTTTACATGTACGGAATTTATGAACTTTTTAAAAATGTACCTCTGTTTTTTCCAACCCTTTGCACTAATGGTTCGTCTTATCAAAATATTTTTAAAACAAAAGTTTTAGATAAAAATTATAAGATTTACAAAAAACTTGAACAGATTCTATAATGAGAATATTAAGGGAGTAATGAATTTTTATTTTTGTCCTCCAACCCTTGTTTTTTTCACCTCTTGTTGTATCAAAAATGTATTTAAACAAATGTTTTTGGTTTTATTTCAACGAGTGATAATACGTTCGAACGGAAGCGATATTCGTCATGTTATGGAAGTTATAGCGATTTTTATTTATTTATTTTTTCAAAACAATCCTTCCCCATTTCTACAGCTTTAGTTCTATTTTTCTCGTTAACGAACTTGAACGAGATTTTAAACTACTAGACTTCGTGGAGCAGTTTGGAAGTGATTCATGCAAATTTACGGCAGTTATCATGTCCATAACAATGTGATACGTATAAACTTTAAAATCAACGAAAAACTATATAAAATTTTCCGGACATCGCATTATAGTAAAGGCTACAATAGGTAGTCTTTCTTCGTAATCTACCTAAAACTCACTTCCTGTATTGTTTTGCTACTTCCAACCATTCATTCGTTGTTTTTTGGTATCTGCATATATATATATATATATATATATATAACAACTTTACATCAACTTTACAGTAAGGTCCAAATAAATTGTTTATTTTCAAGTACGTATAGTGTATATTTAATGTTTATTGTTGATGCGAAACAAATTTTTAATACTTATTTTTACTATTAAGCAAGGGTAACCAACTACACTTTTCCTCTTACCTCAACTTTAAGGCTACTGCAGTTTATTCTTTGTGTGTTTAGTTGGTTCCATTTTTTTACGATGGTGTTTCTATCTCTAGGATTGGCGTACAATTTATATCGGTATGCAAAAGATTACGTTTGAACCAAAAAGTTAATTTCTTTAAAAATGTCACTCAGACAGTATTGTTGGCTAAGCTACGATATAATTTTATATGAATAATACACGGGTGATTGGTCGTAAATACAAATTTTATATTGCATTATAAATAATAAGAGTTAAATAATTTAAAAAAAAAAAATAATTTTTTATTTCTGCATGCAGATTGAATATAACTATGAACTACATCGAGTAATCTGATGACACAATCGCTATTCAAGAGTGTGATACCTCGGAACTTGAAATGACTGCAGTTGACAAAAATCAGCAAGAGAAGAATCAACCTCTTACGGGGGACCTCCTGTGAAACACAAGATACCTGCTGATGAAGCTGAACAAGACAGAGCTTTTGAAATATTAACGAAAGCATCACAATTGACTCAGCGCGAGGAAAACGAGAGTCAAATTTTCGGAAACCTTGTGGATATAAAAACTTGCATAATAAGTGCAATCCAGCAAGATATCATGAGTATTTTTTTTTATTTCAAGCGGACAGAACCCATTTAAATAACCAATCCATTCCCTGTCTCTCTCCACAACCACGCAGCAATTCCAATTTACAACATAATTCAACTGGACCTCAAACTCTCCTGCAATCACCACTTCTATCTCCATCGCCTCAATTCTCTCATCCATTTCCACAACCAACCAAATCTTCTCCATACTACCAGCAATCTCCACTACAATTCCACACTCACGAATCCAGTATGTGTTCTTCCGATTCCTGCCACTCATTAAAATTTCAAAGTGTGAATCTGCCAAAGCTTAATTACGAAGTTTAAAGGTGTGATTTTTCTTTATTTGTATTTATACGTATTTACTTGTAAAATTTTCCCTTTCTTATTACAATATGTTTACCATGTATATTTTTACAATTTTTTTTAAATATAAAATTTTCTTACTTAATTCTGTCTTTCAATCCTTCAACAATAGCTTCACAAACTTCTGGGACTATTACAGTTATTGATTGTTTGGGAAATTTAAAAAAAGTATTGTAAACTTTCGAAGAAATCACCAGTAGATAAAACCCGGCTTGTTACTGCTAGTCTCTTTTGGACGGAAATAGCTTTTTTTTCCACTTAGTGTTCTGTTTTACAACTTTCGGCCCAGGTAAATTAATCAAAGTTCAAAGTCTGTCGGTGACAATCTTTGTGAAATTTTTGTAACTGTTTGAAATTTTCAATTTAAAATTAATAGGTTACCACTGTAATTTGATCTATCATACAACTGTGTAAGCCATATCATCTTTGCCGTTTCATCTTTTTTACTATAGTGCACATGAGTATGTAAGCAGCTGCAGCAAAATAAAAAAATTATTTAGGTCACGATCACTATACCTACTTAGAGCACACCTGCACACATACATGTTTGCACTAGAACTTAATTAAGGAACGGCGCGGTGTTTTAAACATCTGTTAAACGTCGATGTACTTTTGCACGTATGATGTATGTCAACAGAACCATGTCCTGTTGCGATGTTGTGTCTCGATGTTGGGTTGCGCGTCGGTGTTACGTTACGATTCGTTTTTGCATATCTCGACCTACCTTAAGTCTGGGAGACACAGATGGCTACGGCATGTTGAACATATCCGTTTTTATCCTCAGGAATAATCGAGGGGATATGGCGACTGCCATATTAAAAATAAAAATTTCCCGCTCATTTCCTGGAAACAGTCTTGTTTGACTCCAATATCGCCACACTCAAAATATGAAACTGTTATTAACTATTGAAAATCAATGGAGTTTAACTGAAACTCTGAACTGCTCCATGCAGATACAAAATAAAGTGGTCTCAATAGTTCCCCAGTGAAATTTCACTGTTTCGCAGTTTATTTTTTAACAGTTTCATATTTAGATTGTAGCTCATACTCCATCAACACTGTATAGGAACTACAGAAAAACGTATGGACGTTTCAAAGAATCATTCACCTCCAATGAACGTAGTGGCCTTCGCAAGTCTTTGTAGGAAATTCTCCGGAAACCAACTTACATGATCCTGTGTTCCGTAGTGAACTTGGTGAAAAATAAAATGCTGGGAAGAAGAGCGTGCCTGCTGTTTGGGGTTTCGCGAAAGAAAGCAAAACCAGTTTCCGTAACCCAGCGACGATACGTGTAGATGGACCGTTCTACAATGACACGGAAACGGAGACGGATCTCCGAGAACATTTCACTGTCGCGTTTGCTGCTTCCACAATTCACGTGAACGTAACACAGAGCAACCAAAAATATTGAATTTCAAGGTGGTTTATTTAAGTTTTAAAAATAAATAGTTTTCGAGATCATAAAACGATCAGGTTTTACATATAAGTATAATAAAAATAGACCACAAAGTAATAATAGAACACTTGATATAATTGTGCTTGAAGTTATATTTTTTATGTGCTTATAATATAAATAAACATGGCTACCACCGTGGTCGAATAGGTATAACATGTTGAACATATCCGTTTTTATCCTCAGGAATAATCGAGGGGATATGGCGACTGCCACATTAAAAATAAAAATTTCCCGCTCATTTCTTGGCAACAGTCATGTTAGACCTCAATTTCGCCACACTCAAAATATGAAACTGCTATTAACTACTGAAAATCAGTGGAGTTTAAATGAAACTCTGAACTGCTCCGTGCAGATACAAAATAAAGTGGACCTCAAACTCTCCTGCAATCACCACTTCTATCTCCATCGCCTCAATTCTCTCATCCATTTCCACAACCAACTTTTGGTTGAACGTAGCAACGTAAACGTGAAAGCTCAGCATTGCCGTGCTATAGTAGATACTTCGTTCCTTTAGATCCCTCTCCTCATTGTGAAACCGGGCCTGTATCTCACGGAGTCTTCGTGGGCAGTCTGCAGCGTAGCGCTGTGCCAGAGATTCGAGGTGTAAATGTGGACGTGTGTTCGGTCCGGTGCCCGCAGCTGACGTTCGACACGTTCACCGTGGGCAAGTTCGTGTCGTTCACGGCGGACGGCTGCCCCGACGGCCACATGAGCGTCCGCGAGCTGGGGCGCCCGTCGACGGGCGGCCAGTGGTGCGGCAGCGCCTGGGGCTACACCGTCTACTACAGCGAGACGGCGTCGCTCAACCTCACGCTGAGGCTGTACCGCCTCTCCGAGCAGGTGAGGCTGCGCCCCCAGGGCGTACCGGGCACGCTTTTCCATGTGGAACGTCCCAGCTCTCACGGGAAACGTGTAGCAGGAAGCAGGAAGAAGTTCGCGCCAGTCATTTTATTTTGAGGAATCAATAATACCACTTTATTAAAAAAAAATTATAGTGAGATTTTTTTTTTAAGATGAAACATTTTTCACCGTTTTTTTCCCCCTTAGATTTATACATTACAAGGCTCCAGCCATTATAAGATTTTAAAATAACTCCTTCTCTAAAGTGTACCCAAAAGCAAAAATGGTGCAAGTATAATCAAGAACATCAACGAACCAATGAATCACTTCCGTGCAAAAGTGATGTAAGTATTTACTTTTAACAATTAATAGTGCCATCCAGTTAAATATAAATATAGGTGTGTTATTAAAAAAATTCCCAGTTTTTCCCTAAAACGAATATTTTAGAAGAAAAGAGAGCTTAAAGGTTTTGATGGTGTTTGGAATATTTTCGATATATACACTATATATATATATAAGTACAGATGTACTGGAATATATATATATTATTGGTTTTATATAGGTTAATTATATGTGATGGTATGTATACTTATCAACTTAAGAATTAAACACCCCATATTAAAGACCGTTAGCCTGAGCTCAAGTAAGGAGCTCGACTTTACACGTTTAGAATGTTAAAGCATCCTTGGTGTTTTACAGTAATGTTGGTGTATTATTCAAGTTATTTTCGTTTCTATCGGATCCGTTTCATTATGTGGTTTAAAATTTCGGTCTGATAATGAGATGGTTCGATAATCGACGTAGCTGCTCCGGCAGCAAATTCTAGTGGATGGTGTGGAAACTACGCGTGATTCGCGTCCAGAATTGTAGTTCAAAACACAATTCGCGTATATTTATCACGCTCGGAATTATTTTTAAAGAGTTTTACGGTTAAGTTTGATGTCCTAGTTTCTTATTATAATTTTTATTTGCAAATTTAGAACACGTAAATTCGCTCGTTGCCGAGGTTAGATGATAGGTACACATCCCTGGCGAGCGCTGAAAGACTCACTCACTTATTATTTTTTTTGTGAATGCTTCAGTAGTTTCGATCACACGCGGGTTCGCTTGCTGGCTCGCGATCCACAGTAATCATAATGTGGAAACAAATACGTCTGGAACGGCCCGGCCCCGGACGATGCAATGGCTTCCCCCTTGGATGGCTACCAATTACAAGAAAGACACTCCTGGCGCTGGCAAACCATACTGCAGCCTAATGAGTGTACAGCGAAATTTAACTGCCCCTTTCACATGACGTCACTGAAATGTGACAAATGTGGTCATTTTTATTGTATCAAATATTTTCCGATTCGGAAATATTATTTTTTTTTTTTAGTGCAGTTTGTCTGACTTAGTTTTTTAATGGCATCGACACATATCAATACTGAAGGTTATACAAATAAAAAATAAATGAAGCATATAGCCTTTATATAAACGAAATTCTTCGTTACAAAAACCTAATAAACATAGGCTTTTTTCTTGTATATTGTACTTAAACGTTTCAGTTGCAGCGTCCAATATATACTGAAATGCAGATTATCTGTAGTATATAGTAATATACCATGTAATATAAAGTAATCCAGTATAGTCTGTAGTATTGGCAAGAGCACAAACACACTTATTAAAGTAAACTACTCAAGTGTGCAAGTGCGCAAGTATACAAGTGTGTTTTAAAGCAAACATACCATCATACGCCACTACTGCCGATCTGTGGTTTCGGCAAGTTATTTTATAATGAAAATACGATACATCAATTCGCTTTAAACTTTTCGGTTACCCCCCTTTTTTTTTGTCACCCCCAAATGACTATCCCTGTATGCAGGGGCGCAACAACAGGGGGGGTAAGGGTATTTTGCCCCCCCCCCCCTCTGAAACCTTGAAGTGGGGACAAATGGGGCAAAGAAAGTGCTGTGTAATCAATTTTTAGATAATAAAACTGCTTAAATAGCACCATTTCCCACCTTGAAATACAAATTTTCCCGGGCTTCAATAGGGGGATCGATGATTCTTTATAAAAAGGTATATTACCCCCCCCCCCCTTTGAAAATTTAGTTGTTGCGCCACTGCCTGTATGGAGTGAGGCACTCGGGGAGTGGGTGTGGCGCAGGGGATCGGCTACAACTTCGACTTCAAGCTGGCCTACAAGTTCCTGCGGCGCAGCGAGGCGCGGCTGCGCTACGGCAACAGCTCGGCGGGCACGTGGCGCGGCCAGCTGGCACCCGGCACCTACTGCGACCGCCTGCTGGACCGCTGCGACGTGCGGCCGTGCCGGGTGCAGTCGCCCAACTACCCGGGGGTGTACCCGCGCAACGTCACCTGCCGCTACCGCCTGGAGCACCGCACCGTGCCGCGCGGCAAGCACGCCATGCTGGCCGTGCGCCAGCGCAACAGCCACAAGATACACATCAAGGACCAGATCGTCAAGTACGACCGCAGCCAGAGGGTCCTGCGGTGAGTGACCGGCTCAAACTCTGGTATAATCCTCAGTTGCAACAGTCCATATCGTCAAGTACTACCACAGCCAAAAGGTCCTGCGAGGAGTTTCCAGGTCAAACTCTAGTATCCAACTCATGTACTCATCACCCACAGTTGCCAAAGCCCATATTGACAAGTACTACCAGAGCCAGATGGTCTTGCGGGGATTTTCCTGCTCAAACTCTAGTATCCAACTCATTTACTCCGTACTACCAGAGCCAGATGGTCTTGCGGGGAGTTTCCATCTCAAACTCTAGTATCCAACTCATGTACTCCTCACCCACAGTTGCCAAAGCCCATATTGACAAGTACGACCGCAGCCAGAGGGTCTTGCGATGAGTGTCCAGCTCAAACTCTAGTATCAGAATCATTAACTCCTCACCCACTGTTGCCAAAGCCCATATTGACAAGTACGACCGCAGCCAGAGGGTCCTGCGGTGAGTGACTGGCTCAAACTCTAGTATCAGAATCATGAACTCCTTACCCACTGTTGCCAAATCCCATATTGTCAAGTACTACCAGAGCCAGATGCTCTTGCGGGGAGTTTCCAGGTCAAACTCTAGTATCCAACTCATGTACTCCTCACCCACAGTTGCCAAAGCCCATATTGACAAGTACTACCAGAGCCTGATGGTCTTGCGGGGAGTTTCCAGCTCAAACTCTAGTATCCAACTCATGTACTCCTCACCCAAAGTTGCCAAAGCCCATATTGACAAGTACGACCGCAGCCAGATGGTCCAAATGTGAGTCTCAAGCTCAATCTGTGATACCTTCCTTAATTGCAGTATGTCACCGAAAACTGTTATGATTAATGGGCTTTATCATCAAGTACGACATCAGCTAAAGAGTCCTGCAGTATGTGTCTAACTTTAGCTTTGGTTTCTTCCTTACAACAAATTTGCAACTAACAACTGTTAAATTTTAAGGGGGAAGATAGAAATGTAAGATGCCATATTGGTTTCAACATTTTTCATGGAAAACAATGTTTTATTGTTTCATACTGAAAATTTACACTCTTTTAAGTAGAGATAATAAATTATGAGATTTTTCTTTTATTACAACCATGTCTGTACAATAGATGTTGTAGTTATTTCCAAAAAAGTCAATATTAAAAACCAATTACTTCAGAGGTCACTTTTATCTTCAGGGATTCCATTAAATTATTTACTCTGGTTAAAATAGGCCAAATTTTGATAGCTAAACGACAGAAAATTGTTATGGCATAGAAATTGTTAAAACCCAGATGGAATCTTTCAGATATTATTTCTTCCCTTTAAGAATCAGATCGTCAGGTAGAACACCACAGCTAAATATTCCTACAGTGAGTGACTGGCTAAGACTTTTTCAACTGTTGTTGCAATCGGAAAATTTTTCGTCCCAAGTACTACAGTCAGATGATCTTGCGGGTGGGTGCCAGATCAAATTGTGATATCGTCCTCACCTATAGCTTGCAGCAGACAACTGATACTTTTCTGTGACCAGATCTTCAAGTATGACCGTAGCCAACACATGCAGTGAGTGTGTAGTGGAAAATTATCTTTCTCGAGTGCATATTTAACAGAATACTGTATTGTATTGAACACCAGTGTGCCTAGAACAACCGCAGGCAGAGTATGTTTTGTAATTTTGATTTTAATTTTGGTTATGTTCAAGAATTACCAGAACCATGTTATAATTTTTTTCTGTAAACAGATGATGGATAGCCAAGTCTAACGAAAAAACATTTAAAGAAACTTGCCAAATCAATTTTATTCTATTTTTTTATTTATTTCGGATTAATAATAATATTTTTGGTTGTTCATTTTGTAGTGTTAATACCTTATGGCTTGGTATAGGCATTTGGTAGGAGTAATTTCGTTAAAATGGAACTGAAGTTGGTGAACGGACATGTGTCTCAAAGATGGTGGAACCACATGTAGCAATATAAACCCGTATTTAGTCACTATCGTAAATATTATTGTACATACCAAATATATTGGTACACCAAATATATTGGTATGTTAAATAATATGTTATGTTAGTAAAACTGCCCTGGAATATGTATGTAAACTAAAATAGTTAGAGTAAAAAATAACCGTAAGTTTTATAATGCCTAAGAAAACTGGCATTACACTAATTATAATACATATCCTCCTTCAATACTCCCAAGAAGTTTACTAGCAGAGCGGTAGATTGCGCGCTTGGTATCCTCAAGAAGCATGGTTCAAATCTCGTCTCCGGGAAATTAGTTTTTTACTTTATTTATAGCATAAAATTATTATTATATTGTTGAATCAGCTCAGTAAGGTTGAGGAGTGTTTTTAGAAAGTATTATTAACATATTGATTTCAGTCGTTTAAGCAAAAACAAATATACAAACTTATCTTTAATATTATATGTGTTATAAAATGTTTCAGGTTAATATTTTAATAATGCCATAGAAGTATAACATATAACTTGTGGAAAAATTTATAATATTAACTCTTTAGTGTAATTTAATAGGATGTTCACTATTGTAATAAAATTCCTTGTGAGAAATATGGTCCACTGCCCGGGGTTTTATTGCAGCCGTTTCTAATAGTTTAGAATTTCCTATTGTTTGATGGTGGCGAGGAACGTTTACTATTCAAGCAGCGACTTCTAGCGACGGACGTAGAAAATATGTGTGTGATTTGCATCAAGAAATTTTGGCATTTGAAAAGAGATATATATATATATCATTTTGTTTGTCAGGCTTGGCATTATTTTAAAATATTCTATGTTAAATTTCGTGCCCGAGTTTCGTATTATAAGTTTATTTGCAACATGAGAACACGTGAGTTTGCTCGTTACGAAGATTATATATTTACACTTCTATGGCGAGTACTGAAAGACTCGTTCACATTTTTCTATAATGTTTCTTAATTTATTATTGTGTAAGCAGGTTATTTGAATAGTGTAGTCATATCATTAATTTTTACTACTCATTATTTTTTTTTCCAATAATTTTGTTGTTTGTAAAATTCAAGTTTAGGCCAGTGTCACTAGGAATGAATCACAAGTCGTAGTTAGATATCATCCTTTTAGCTCGTTTCAATGGTTTTTTAAATAACAAAATCATACTAAAGAAATTAGTAATCCTTCTAATGCTTCGGCAACGAAAAGAAAATAGAAACAGTATTTTTTTGGCGTTATATTTTGCCCTTTGCAAAATTCCGAATATACATATGTAGTCAAGGTACTGTATATTCCACTAATACTTTATGAATGTTAAATTGGTACAACACTGATTTCTCATGTTCTCAAACGTGAATACGATTGTAGTCATCTGTCAGACTTACGGATTAGTAACGAAACGAACTGAACAACACGCAGTTATTAAAAAGCAATATTGACTTTCGGGTAATTCGAAAACGCTTCCAAAACCACCTCCCGTTTCATATTATTGGAATAAACATATCTGGCACCAAGGTAATAACTCACCCTCGCAAATCCATGTACCGTATGGACCCGAAGAGAAAAACCTCGCTGTTACGCATAAAAAACCGAAAGGCCGGGTGAAAATTCCTCCTTTTGAATAAATCACGGTCAGATATTAATTTCTCTTAATTGGCAAAATGTCAAATGTCGCACAGCTGAGTCTGAAGCCCAAAAATAGAATGATAATTTACAGCATTTTTAAAACAAGCCCTCTTTATCGTAGCCAAAAAATTAACACGCACCCACACATAACGTTATACGGAGGACGATATTTATTTCTGACAAAGGGATTGTTCATACTTTCAGTGAATAAAATTTAAAAGAAACGACAAAGAGTGTTTTAAAACTGGAAGACTATGCGCTACTGAACTAAAAATATATAAAAAAAACACAATATTTTATACATTATGCTTAAACGAAAACTAGCATTGATCACGCAAATGATTTAAATATTCGGTTTTTTTTTAATAAATACCTGTATAGAAAATATATGTTATTGATATCTCCCACTCATCAGATTAATCGCAAAAAAATATTTTACATTGTTTGTGATTTATTTTATTAAGGTAGGTCCAAATATTTCATTTGAAAATGTAAATTTCAATATTGATAATTATTTTAGAATTTCAACAGCTAAAAAACGGATCAATTAGGTAGTTCACAGGGAAAATATGCTCATAATAAGAAAGGTCGCGATATTGCAATCAGTGGACACATATAAGCAGTGTTTATTTATTAGTCGTAAGTTTCGAGCCTTAGCATTTATTCCACTATAAAATTTAGCCGAAAATGTTAACACTGGTGTATAATATCAAATGTAAAGTTTTGTCTCTAAATAACAACACACATTTCTGAAAACATTGACTGGTCAGGGTAAAGATATTTATAACGATACGCTTATCGTTTTGTGTGGCTTAGTCATTGAAGTATAACATCCAACTCCCAAATTCAGTACAAATTTTCATACATATATTTTCTGTTCAGCTAAATATCCGAAAGTCAATTATGCGGGTTAATGTAGATCAACAGTTTGTGAACGTTCTGATCACAATATATATATATATATATAATTTTCGTGCAGAATAGAAGAAAGAAGCCACTTATTGTCACTGTCACAACCCATATTAAGTGCAGTTGAAACAAGTGCTTATATTACCATTCAGTACTTGTTAAATAGGTAAAGTGACACTAGTTAGTGTCCATCATCTCTCGCAAGTACAAACCGCATAAACGTTTTCAACGATGCACGTTCCGTGGTACGGTATTTGATGTTATTGTAATCAAGTGGCGGGTCACACCCAGTAATGGCCTTTTAAAAGCTGGCTGGTCGTAAACAGTGTAACAAATACATGAGTAAAAATTTGTAAATTTTATCAATAACTATAAATTTTTTATATAATTTAATCAATAAATAAATGTAATTTTAAAAAAGAAAATAAGGTGGTTAGAACAAAACTAGACTTAAATGAAGTTTCTAACATATAATTTAAAAAAATAAATATTTTTATGAAATCTTGGAATAGAACACATAAATTATTAAACGGAATCAATAGTTGTAAGTTAATAAACATATGTTTGTATTTATTCATATATTTACCAAGCGCCGGCCAACAGACGTATTCCAAATTAGACTGGTACTTTACAAACATAAAACAAATACAAACAACATAAATATATAACATAGTAAAAAATTAAAATAAAATCAAATGTGAAATTCACATTTAAATAGATGTTCTCACAAAATATCATCCATAGGAAATATTGATTTGTGTTACTAAAAGTAAATTACAATGTTCTTTAAATGCTACTGTATTAAATCAGAAAACACTTATATATGTATGAGAATTCATAAAAACGTATCGAACAATTTACTGCATTTATTGTAACTAGTCACACAATGCATTTTTGTATGACATTGATGAGGTAAAAATCTGATTGTTCCTGTGGAAAAAAAAATGCCTCAACCGTTTTGGCGATTGCGTAGGAAAAAAAAAGCAAGACCCTGCTGAACATTTTGTGATGAAATTATTGTCATGTTAATTGGTCATTTTGACGTGACGTCTAATAAATCGATGACGCCGGCTGCACGCACGAAAAAGTGTCCCGTAACGCACATTGTCCCGTTACGCTGTGTCCCGTCACGCTCATAGTACGCTTGCGCCGCATCTATCTCTCTTCCACTCGATTGGAACAACTATCGATTTGACTTTTTTCGAGGCACATCAAACTTGAAACACTCCCATTCGTTTCCTACTTTTCCTATCATCGTCCTATCCTTAACAGAATAACAAAGATTGGAAGAAGTTAAATAGCAAACGTGTATAAAAGTTATAGTTAAAATAATCTCTTAGTTAAGGTAATAAACATATTTGAATTAATGAGTGAAAATAAAAGTAAATTTAGCATTTAAATTGTAGATTTCATTTCACTCATTCTTTGTATCCATACAAAATAGTGATAATTCAATAAAAAATTGATTCAATTTTATTCATAAAAGTATGCAATCATTTCATCAATGTTTTGTCATGACGTTGTCACGTTAAATTATCGTCCGTAAACCGACTTTTTTTTCAATAGCCCATAGGAGGTTGAAGGAAGAGAAGTGTGGCTCGCAGCGGAGCGACGCGTCGTGACGGGCGTGCGGGTGTTGCCGCAGGGTGTGGGACCAGTGCAACGTGGTGCAGGACTACCTGACGGTGTACGACGGCGCCTCGCCCTCGGCGCCCGTGCTCGTGCGGCTGTGCGGCGGAGACGCCGTGCCGGACATCGTCAGCTCCGGGCCGAACATGCTGCTCGAGTTCCACACGTCGCCCTACGACAACCCCTTCCACCCGGTGCCGCTCAGCTACCTGCCCGGCTTCGAGCTGGAGGTGCAGGTACGTGCGTCCGCTTCCCCTCCGGCCGTCCGCTTCCACTCCGTCCGTCCACTTCCACTCCGTCCGCTTCCCCTCCGTCCGTCCGCTTCCCTCCGTCCGTCCGCTTCCACTCCATCCGTCCGCTTCCACTCCGTCCGCTTCCCCTCCGTCCGTCCGCTTCACCTCCGTCCGTCCGCTTCCACTCCATCCGTCCGCTTCCCCTCCGTCCGTCCGCTTCCCCTCCGTCCGTCCGCTTCCACTCCGTCCGTCCGCTTCCACTCCATCCGTCCGCTTCCCCTCCGTCCGTCCGCTTCCACTCCATCCGTCCGCTTCCCCTCCGTCCGTCCACTTCCACTCCGTCCGTCCACTTCCACTCCGTCCGCTTCCCCTCCGTCCGTCCGCTTCACCTCCGTCCGTCCGCTTCCACTCCATCCGTCCGCTTCCCCTCCGTCCGTCCGCTTCCCCTCCGTCCGTCCGCTTCCACTCCGTCCGTCCACTTCCACTCCGTCCACTTCCCCTCCGTCCGTCCGCTTCCCCTCCGTCCGTCCGCTTCCACTCCATCCGTCCGCTTCCACTCCGTCCGTAAGTCCGTCATCTTCCACTCCGGCCGTAAGTCCGTCATATTCCACTCCGGCCGTAAGTCCGTCTTCTTCCACTCCAGCCGTAAGTCCGTCATTTCCACTCCGGCCGTAATTCCGTCATCTTCCTACTCCGGCCGTAAGTCCGCCATCTTCCACTCCGGCCGTAAGTCCGTCATCCTCCACTCCGGCCGTAAGTCTGTCATCTTCCACTCCGGCCGTAAGGTCCGTCATCTTCCACTCCGGCCGTAAGTCCGTCATCTTCCACTCCGGCGACCTTCCAGAAGATCCGGGTCGAGTGCGACTTTTCTTGTCCCCAGTTCACATGGGGAAGCCTAAGATGTACCTACATCAAGTTCTGTCCCTGCCCGAACACGCCCAAATATTAACCTTCGGCCAACCTCGGGTTCATTTATATACATATATTTATATTTCTCTGTTTATTTTAATGTAGTCTATACTAACCTAACTAACCGTCCATAGTGTTTTAAAGTGTTTTAATGTAGCTAAACCTAACAGACCACTTTCAATGTTTGAATTCATTTTTTTCCTGCGCAAAAAATAAAACAAATCCCGAGGTTGGCTGAAGGTGAATATTCGGGCGTGTTCGGGCAGGGACAGAACCTGATGTACATCTTAGGCTTCTCGTTTACATGATGCGTATCTTACAAACCAAAAAAAAATATTCTGGAAATCGTACGGTTTCAATTTACAAACACGTTCAACGATTTCATTTATTTTTTTAAAATAAATTGTATATGTTGCTCATATACAACTGCTGAAAGGGAAAATGTTCCTCAGAGTGTTATACGTATTTTCAAATTCTATTTTTTTTTATTATAATACACCTTTGCTTATTAGGTATAATACCACTGGATTCGCAATAAGGAACAATAAGCAACAGGAGTATTCCTACAGTCAATTCTTAAGCAATCAAGCGTGAATTGTCATAAAGGGGTGTTGTGTGCTATGTAAATATCGGAACTCGCTTAGTGATTTGGGTTTTTTTTTTAAAAAAGGAAGGGAAAGACATGGTGTATCCATGAAGGTTCATGATTTAGTACAATTGAATAAAATGATAAAAAGTTTGATTATTTATAAACAAATTTTAGTTATTTTTATTATATTAAAAATTTTCATTCAGTTTTTTTTGTTGTAAAATTACATATTTTGTATGCTTGAAAAATAATGCAATCGATTTGTTTCTAATTTATTAGTATAATATTGAAGATTTTTTATTTTTTATGAATCAATTGTCAAATATGTTTTAAAGAAAATAACGACCTTATACAAGAAAATAAGTTTAATGTAAAACATAATATTTAAATATTTTATATCTAAATTTTCTCCCAAAAGCCTTTTTTAAAAATATGTTAACAAGGTTTAAATGTTTCGTAGTTGTCTGCATAAGTATTTTCAAAATACTTTTTACGCCTACCATTTCCAGTAACGTGTTCCTAAACGCAATTTACTTTTCAAGGGGGGGCTCTACTGCCACGTATTTGCGTGTCAAACAGTACCAGCGCTCTATCCCTAGCGAGCCGAACTGAATACATTTCGAGTGATGTAGTGCAAATGTTTTCGCACTGGGGACTTGCGTATACTTCATCAGCATCGATAAAAAAAAAAATCACATTCATGAGTTTCTCGTTGCGAGATTACTAAAACATATTTGTGTCACCTTCGGAGTTTGTTCCATGCATTAACAATTTGCCCTGCACTGACAGATGCGAACGCAGTAAATTAAACGAAAACAGTTCTGTATTTTTTTTTTCGGAATGGCAGGCAAAAATTACAACTAAGCATTTTTCAAATATTCTCAAAGGTGATTTTTTCGTAAGAGAAAATTGGTAATTCAAAATCGAGGGTGCTAAAAAAAACAATAGATTTAAAATTGTGAAAAAAAATCGGTGAGGTACAAATGTACAAATAAATGTACATTTTACAAATTAAATGACGAAGTATTAAAAAACAAAGACAACTAAAAATATTTGTTTTTAAAATGAAAATATACTGTATTGCTTTTTAACCTATCATTAGTAATAAGAAGAAAATGTGTGACAAAAATATAGCCGTGAAGGTGGCCCTTGCACGAGCCTAATTTTAAAAACAAATCTCATGTGTTTTAGTAGAATTAGTTAAGGTTTTTGTATTGTAAATGACGTATACAATGTATTATGAACAAAGTCCATGCGTTGTTTGGAAGGAAAACTCGTCATCAAAAAGATTTCAATTTAATTTCAACATCGTGTAGCTTTCGTATGTGTGTGTTAGTGTTATGACGCACATTTTTAGTTAGTAAAAGCTTTTCGGTTTTAAAATAAGTGTAAATTAGATGCGCATTATTTTTCACGCACCCAAAGTTTAATTATCAACTTTATATATTTCTGAGTACATAACTAAACATGCATTGTTTTTAAAGTGCTTTCAATACAATAAACGAAATATTTAAATTTTTTTCTTTGTTTGTGGAGTCGTAAATTCATCTCTGTACTAAGATAACTATTAGTAATTACTTAAATAACTAAATATTCTTAATGCTGATAGAGCTACGGATACACATGATTCAAATGTTACTACCCCTTACATTTATTTAAAAGTTTTTTCGAGTCTTTTTTTTAAATATTGTCAGAACTTTAAAACTGGTAAATTATATTTTACACAAGGGTAAATGGAAGATACAAATTTTTGGTAAAATCTCTTAAGTATTAATTAATACATTTTTTCACACACTTTACGAAATGCAGTAAACATGATTGTACTTAAAAAGCCAAATTAATTTATAACTGATCTCTTATACATACACTACGTTCTATGTTTGGTTATTGCAATGGGGAAGATGATTCAAGATGTAGTTTTGGACAACGCCATCGCTGGTCACATTGTATGTCATAAGAAACCTCAATAGCGGACAAAAAAGATGAACATGTAAACGCACAGGAAACAAGCTAAAATCAGATGATGTAAAAAAACAACATAAAAAGCACAGAAAATTCCGTTGAAGAAATTAGTCAAAAACTTATAACAGCACAGATGGACACAGTAAGCTAACCAACTACGAGACAGTAGTAAGTAACAAGAACAGTAAATTAAGACAAAATAACTACCTTGGAAAACACAGTAACACACAGACGAACCCAACGATGATATAAACAGATAAATTGGACAACCAAATGAAAACACAGAGACGAACAGACGAAACCCAACGATGTGACAAAACAGATATTCTGGACAGCACAACGACGAAAGGAGTAGACAACAATTACAACGTTTCGGAAGTTGAGATCTGCTCCCGTCCTCAGGCAAAAAAATATTCTGTTTGTGCCCGACTTACAGTGTTCCCAGCAATGGCACATGTCCAAAATAACACATTGAATCTCTTCACATGCTGTAATGAAACGTGCACTTCAATGCGTCCAATGCCCCGGAGTATTTTAAAATCCACGCAGAACGTAAACAAAAGCTGAAAAATAATGTAAATTGTTTCAGACTTGTATTGTTCCTCTCTCTTGGGTATAAAGATCCCGGCAATATAAAAAGACTCCCTCTTTCGTTTTTTTTTCTCTCCGCGGTCTTTGTGGGAGCAGAAACCCCCTTTTTTTCCGAGGGGGATTTATCTTCAGTTCCGTGTTGCACGGACGTTACACGTATTGTGAAACCCTACATTATTTAATGTTTCGGAATAAGCCTGGTCTTTCGCATAAAATATGCCGGCTGAATGGCCTATTTATCCTAAAAGGAGAGGGGGGAAAAAAGGAAAGAAAAAAGGGGTTGGGGGTTTGGGGTGGGCTTTTAAAATGCACGCGAGGAGAGCCCAGCGGAGTAACCCTGCGCCTTTGCTTGGACTAACGCTCCAGAGAACACGAATAGCCTCCGGTCCCATGGCCCGTCCTCCGGCTGTGCTCTCGCCGCGGTCTTCCATGGCGACGCGTGGTCCTCCCGCGGCGCCTGTCTCCTCCCATTGTGCGGCTTCAACTGCCTCGTGACCTGCGCTCGGCCCGACCTGCTCCCGCGTGGAGGAGCAAGGGCACTTTCCTCGCCATTCACACGGTTATCATGCACTACCAACAACACTCATTCCATCACAAACATTGTCCGTCATATTATTTTCAACTAGCTATTGCCTAGCCTGCGTTACAATGCCTATATATATATATATATATATATATATATATAGAGCAGAGGTGCCCCCCCAAACACTATGACTCACCCCCCCTAACCTAATGATGCAGCCCCCCCCCCCCCCCGAAATTTTTTAATGCCATTTTCTCAATGATTTACTCAATTATTTTATAATATACTTTTTTAGTATTATATTTTATCACATTTTGCATTAATTACAACTGATTTTCTAATAATAATGTTGGTCATATCAGGTAATATTTCCATCCTGAACCGACAGATGCCAAACTGCTTTTGTTGAGGAAAGTGCGGGGTTGCCAAATTGATTTACAAGATCCCTTTCAATTATAAAAGCACCAGAAACGTATTTTCACATTAGAAGCTATAATTATGTAAATAATATATACATTTCTCTCGTCTTTTAACCCCCCCCCCCCTGAAATTTTAATGACGCAGTCTGCGTCGTTAATCCCCCTAGTGGGCACCCCTGTATATAGTAATTTATTTGAAGTAGGAACACATATACAAAGCATCTCTCTCTAATTATATATCTCTCTATCTGTAAATATCTATATCTCTCTTCTCTATTTTCTACATCTTTATATCTCTCTGTATCTCTATGTATGGAACTCTATAGCGTCGAACATAATAAAAATTCTATGTTTTTTTTTACCTACCTATATATTTTTATATTTTTTTTTTTTACCTGTCATATGTGTGACGCGCGCGTATATATTCGAATGCGAAATCGTGTAGAAATTTCAAAGCAAACGGTTAATTAACTTTCGGAGACTTTTTTAACGGACTTACTTCGCGAGTTTATTTCCTTATAGATGCCTACAAAATCCATTGCCTAAAGGCTAAATATATGAAGTACAATTAATGAACGTTTATCATGCTGTGATAATCATGCAAACTTAATACTTATCTTCAGCTGGCTCCTAATAATTACAATTTATTTTACGGTATAAATAATACTACAGAAACGGGTAAGGTTTAAATTCCGTCGCTACCATTGCGGCATTATAAGCTCAATTATTATATGCTCCAGGACTGTTATATGCATTGTAAACTGTTTAAAATTTTTTTATAAAAGCATTTATTAAATGCCTGTTTTTAAGCATAGGTACTAAAAACATCATGGATACCTATTAAGGATTTATTTATATTAATTCAGCGACCAATTAATACATTTCTTAGGAATTGTTTTTCTACTGACATTCCTACAGATTGCCGTTGCAGAATTACCAATAGAAAATATTAGGTGTTTAGTAAACCGTTTTTATAGAAAATTTTTTAATATTCTGTTTTTCAGCGGTATTCGGTAACCAGAAGATTTGTCTAAATAAAACCATATTCTTTCATTCATGTGGGAAAGTAAATATAAATGGCTTAATTATTTTTTTAATAACTTATACTTTGGGTCTACCTTTAGGCCAATATCAGAGCACAGTAAAAATTAATTTCCACTATCTTACATTTTCACGCCCATATGGAAAATTCCGTGCAATAAACGGGGTGAAAATAAATAAAAATAATGCACATACATAATAGACGCAAAATAAATTAACAAATGTTGAAAATAATACGCAAAATATATATTTAAGAAGGAAAATATATTCGGTGATAATGGTTGTTATTATATATTCGAGTCCGTGCCAGTAATTCTAGAAAGTGAAGTCAAATAGAAAGTTCAGCAAACATAAAAATAGTGAAAACGATGTTCGAAATTCTCGAAGACGATGTTATTAAAACGTGCTGCTTCTAGTATGATATCAGATTTAGACCCCTCCGCAATCGTTGTAGTTAAGTTCTTTTAATTTTTCTTGCAAAAGGAAGATTGGTTTAACATTTTTTATGTTTTTTTTGGACATGCGTCATTTCTAGGTATCCTGTATAATGAAGATAAACGTCAATCCGTTATTAAAGGTTATCTAAGATATACAGTTAACCAGCAATATCATATGCAAAAAAAATTAAAACATTGGTAGTTCTACCGGAATAAACCAGTAGAGGCTACATACCCTTTCGAAAAAACTGACAGTACCAACGAGTATTTAAACAATCGAACTATCGCATTCAAATAACTTGCTAGAAAAGTAATACTTAATATCCCACAAATTAGACTTAACCAATCGTCCAATCGAGGATTCTATACTAACAAGCTGGCTTTCGCAGAACTATAGAAACCAGATATCACGGAAATAATATAAGGAGTAGCAGAAGGACATAAGTAATGTTTCGTAAATTATGCCAATAAGTTTGACTGTGTAGATCACAATAAATTTTGACCGACTCTTAAATATATGGGAATACCGAATGATCTCATTCATATACTAAAGAACTGGTTTAAAGGCATGTAGGTTATAATTAAGAAAAACTGCTTATGTTATCACCTTTTTTCATTTTGCATGTATGGAAAAAACACCTTAGGAAATTCTTGCTATATAAAATATAAAAATTGCTTTAAGGAACATTGACAACCTCAGTTCTGCAAGAATCACAATCATAAAAGAAAGTAAAAAAAGGTTGATAAGTGTAATGTTGAAGGTCAAGGAAGTAAGCCTGAACATCAGCATTAACAAAAAAAGTTATTGTGACTGGTTCTTTCGCTTTATGGCAAATAGATGAAGGCAAACAATAAGCGGTTTTTCTATTAATATTTTCTAAGCTAGAAATTTATACAACCTTTTAGTCAGAATATAAATAAATACTTACTTCTTCAAAGAAGAAATGTTTCAAAACTGCACTAAGTCCTCAAAAGTAAGGATATTACCTTACCAACTAATATCTGTGTAATTAAGGATGTGGTATTCCCAGTACTAACTAAAATGGCTGTGAAAGTTTATCAATTTGAAAGGCCGATCACCGATGAATTAAACTCTTTGAATTGTATTGACGAAGGAAAGTGCCGAGAAATTCATGGACTCTGTGAAGAGGTCAAACAAATACCTAAGTGTGAATGGAAGACCACCATTACTGCTCTCTGGCAGAAAAAAAATTACCGACAGCAGAACTCAAATACTTTAGCCATGAAATTAGCACGAAAGACTCGCTGAAGTAAATTCTGATGCTGGGAATAATGGAAGGCAAAATAAGAACGGAATGGCAGTAAAATATCTTGGATCGGTGGTGAGTAAGAAAAAATAAACAAGAGTCCGGAAGAACTTCAACAGACGGTAAAAACTAGAAAGGAATGTTTAATGGTCTCACGAAGAGACAGTAATGACCGAATAGCTATAAAAAAAACTCAATTTTAAAGAAGTCCTAAAGCCACTTCTTCTGTTGTCATAATACCTATATATATTTGGATATATTTACTTACAAATGAAACCTTATTCTGTAGTTAGCAGGAGCTACACAAGTTAAGTAGTCAGATGACTAGCCACCCACCAAATGGGAAACTAGGTGGATGTTTCTGTAAGCCTGTGGGGTTGTTACAGTTCCCCCAACCGTTTAATTGCATCTTTGTGTGAACTTCCGTCCTACGGATGAAGTTATTTTTAAGACTCGCCAAATGACAGTAAGGAGGAAGGAGGTTGGTTAATGAGTAAACTATGTGGTACAGGAAAATGATAATTTTACTACACATTTTTGCCAAACTAAAACTTTGTTTTAAAAAAAACCTAACTATCGGACCTTAAAATTATTAATACCTAATAGTTCCTTCAATAGTGGTGTTTAACCGCGCGCAATATGTTGATGACGTCATATACGGGTTGGGTCAAAAACTGGAGCTGTGTTATTTTATTATAAATGCGCTCCGGTCACCCAGAAAATAAACAGTGTTGAGGATCGCGAGGCAGGTCTGGGGCGTACACTGAGAGAAAGGTTTGTTTGCCTCAACAAAATATGTGTTTGTATGTGGCGAAATAAATATATTTTGTTAATTCAAACAAATATACTGTAGTAGGAAAGATTCTGTCGACCCAACAAAATGATGCTGTAAACTCAAATGTATATTTGGTTAGGTGTAACAAATAATTTTTGTTTCTTACCGAGTTTGGTTAAGCTAACAAAATATTTTGTTCCACCAAGTAAATATTTGTTTCGCCATATATAAACAAATATTTGTTTGATTCAAACAAAACCTTTTTCTCAGTGTAGGCCTCTTGCGAACCACTTGTTGCAGCTCACCTGTCCGGGAAGGCCGCTAAGGCCAGCCACGGAAACCATCCGCCCCTTTTCGGTATTCGTCAGCGAAGTTGCACTGGTTTCGCGGGCCGCACACCACTGCCCGTCAGTGCGCTAGTTGACCACGGGACCATGCGACAGTGACCGACCGCGGCAGTGACTCGCTTCACTGCCGTCGCCACGCGCGCTGCCACATCGTCAAATACACTAGAGACTAATACCGGACAGCTCTATACTAACAACGCAGGCGAGAGTGTGAAAAATAACCTAGCGGAAAGAGGTGTAACTACAAACATATTTTTTTATATATAGTGTCAAATTATATATATTATATTATCTGGTGTCAAACATTATTAATTTAATTTTAAAAAATTTAAGAACTGGAGTTTCATATCTCTCATAGATCTGTACTATGATTTAAAAAAAAAAAAAAGTTTTTCCAAGAGAAAAGAAAGTTATTTTTGTTGCCATAATGTTGGTACCATATGTATTTAACAGATAGGCTACATTGTTCATACTGGGCAGCATACCGTTTGCCATCTATCGGACTGACGTGACAGCAGCGCAAGGTTTTCACACAAATTTCTTGGAGCTGTCCGGTATTAGTCTCTAGTGTATTTGACCTCGTCGCGCTCCTCACTCGCGGGCCCCCGAGTTCCCTCGCGCCGCCGCACTCTCTCTCTCCAGCGCTAGCGTCGCCTCCTGACGTCACAGGACCATGCACCGCCCCGAACAAACTGAATGTTCCGCCAACTAGCTTTCCCAAAATATACCAGGACTGTACAAATAATGCCATTTTAAAATATAAAAATAAATACGAAAAGACAGTCATGGGAACTGTCGACTGAAGTGAAAACTTAAAATTTCTTTTTAAAGGTGTAATATGACATCATTTCTACGTCAGATGTACGTAAGAAAATGATTTTGGTATTATATCACTAGCATATCGGTGACGCGAACCCAAAATTTTTCCCCTTACCAATAATAACTTTGAAAATTATAAAAAAATGAAGTTTCATCATTGAAAAAAAACAAAACAATTATGAACTTAAATCCACAAATAATCAACATTACCTTTTATAAATAAATAATCTAAACACATAACCTCAACTTAACTACCTACTAAAAAATAGCCAATACTCGCAATATGTAGTACCTACCACACAATAAAGTTAAAATTTACTTGAGAAAAAAAATTATATGAAAAATTTATAACTTTAAAATTAGAATAAATGAAGTTTCATCCCTGAAAAATCAGAAAAACTATGAACTTACCTAAATCTACAAATAATCAACATTCCTTACGTAAATAAATAAAAGAAAATCGCTCAACTCGGTCAATTTAACTACATTTACTGCTACTATAGCATGTCGGTGACGCGAACTCACAAGGATTTACCCATCCAAAAAAGAGTCCAACACGCACATGATACAGTCAAGTATATACAATGTATTAGTGTATATATGCGTATGTATGAACACAGGCCGCTGCGCGTCGCCAGTCTGGCTCAACACGTCCCTAGCATGTCGGCGACGCGAACCCATACCTTTTGCCCATACCAAAAATCGCTCAAAGCGGCTTAAGAAGTTTTCAGTTGAAAAAAAAAATGGATAAATACTGGCAAGTAAAATACAAATGCGAAAATTTGTGAGTTAGTATGAATGTTTTTTAATCAATCACACCCAAACTGCTGAACGATTTCTGATAAGGGTTTGGCATACAGCTAATTCACAATCTGGATCAACACATAGGCCACATATTACTGTGAAATTCCATCCCTATTGGAGTTTAAAAGAGGTAAATTCACAGTGAGTGTGTGTAATTTCTCTGTGCCTGCCACACGATCATATTTTAAGGTCTTGTAACTTATTCTCCTTCTCCTAGTTGAGACACGTCCGCTTAGTGGAGTTCGCGGCGGTTAGCAATTTAACGGCGCTAATAACAGTTATCTATTTCTCTAACATTTGACTTTACATGTGTTCTGGTTTAAGCTGATCTTGTTATTTATCAATTTGATTTTATGTTATGGATAGATTTTTTTTTAGTGACATTAATTTATTTTTATCATGACTCGCAAACGCAAGTCGCGAGCTCACAAAAAACTTAAGCTACGAAGATAGCCACGCAGCAAGAACGTCGCTTTTTTTTTACAGACAAAATAGCAGTTGGTTAAAAAAAAACTATTCTTAGAAACCAAAGCAAGTTCTATATGTGTTTTGAACATACTAAGTATGAGTGTAAAAGTTTTGATTACTATAGGCTGTACAAAAATAATTAAAAGTAATAACAGATTATGTCGTGCAATGCAAATAATTTAACGGGTTATTTTCAGTCAAATTTAATAGTTAATCACCGGGTTGTATAAATATATAATAAAGTGTCTACCAAAATTAATTGTGTTCTTACTGTACCCATGGAATATACCTTCCTATACACATTACTATACCTTCCCGCTGCTTCGGACGAGGCGCTCACGCACTGCTGACGGCTTGAAGGTGGTGTACGTGGACGCGCGCTCGCAGTCGTACGTGCGCGACGGCGGCCGCTGCGAGTTCCTGCTGACCAGCTTCGACTCGTCGTGGGGCACGCTGCAGAACCCGCGCCACTCGCTGCCGCCCAACACCACGTGCCGCTACCACTTCCAGGGCCGCCGCCACGAGACCGTGTGGCTGTCGTTCGTCAAGTACCACGCGGCGAGCGCCGACCCGGCCGTGTACGACCTCACGTCCGACTGCAACGCGCGCCTGCGCGTCTGGGACGGCCGCGCCGCCGCCGGGTGGGCCGCGCCCTCGCAGGTACCTCCTCTGCTCCACATCGCAGGTACCTCCTCTGCTCCCCATCGCAGGTACCCCTCTGCTCCCCAGCGCAGGTACCCCTCTGCTCCCCATCGCAGGTACCCCCTCTGCTCCCCATAGCAGGTACCTCCTCTGCTCCCCATCGCAGGTACCCCTCTGATCCACATCGCAGGTACCCCTCTACTCCCCATCACAGGTACCCCTCTGCTCCCCATCGCAGGTACCTCCTCTGCTCCCCATCGCAGGTACCCCCTCTGCTCCCCATCGCAGGTACCCCTCTACTCCCCATCGCAGGTACCTCCTCTGCTCCCCATCGCAGGTACCTCCTCTGCTCCCCATCTCAGGTACCTCCTCTGCTCCCCATCGCAGGTACCTCCTCTGCTCCCCATCGCAGGTACCTCCTCTGCTCCCCATCGCAGGTACCCCTCTGCTCCCCATCGCAGATACCTCCTCTACTCCCCATCGCAGGTACCCCCTCTACTCCCCATCGCAGGTACCCCTCTGCTCCACATCGCAGGTACCCCTCTACTCCCCATCACAGGTACCCCTCTGCTCCCCATCGCAGGTACCTCCTCTGCTCCCCATCGCAGGTACCTCCTCTGCTCCCCATCGCAGGTACCCCCTCTGCTCCCCATCGCAGGTACCCCTCTACTCCCCATCGCAGGTACCTCCTCTGCTCCCCATCGCAGGTACATCCTCTGCTCCCCATCGCAGGTACCTCTCTGCTCCCCATCGCAGGTACCCCCTCTGCTCCCCATCGCAGGTACCCCTCTACTCCCCATCGCAGGTACTCTTCTGCTCCCCAGCGCAGGTACCTCCTCTGCTCCCCATCGCAGGTACCTCCTCTGCTCCCCATCGCAGGTACCCTTCTGCTCCCCATCGCAGGTACCCCCTCTGCTCCCCATCGCAGGTACCCCTCTACTCCCCATCGCAGGTACCCCTCTGCTCCCCAGCGCAGGTACCTCCTCTGCTCCCCATCGCAGGTACCTCCTCTTCTCCCCATCGCAGGTACCCCTCTGCTCCCCAGCGCAGGTACCTCCTCTGCTCCCCATCGCAGGTACCTCCTCTTCTCCCCATCGCAGGTACCCCTCTGCTCCCCATCGCAGGTACCCCCTCTGCTCCCCATCGCAGGTACCTCCTCTGCTCCCCATCGCAGGTACCCCTCTGCTCCCCATCGCAGGTACCCCCTCTGCTCCCCATCGCAGGTACCTCCTCTACTCCCCATCGCAGGAACCTCCTCTGCTCCCCATCGCAGGTACCCCCTCTGCTCCCCATCGCAGGTACCCCCTCTGCTCCCCATCGCAGGTACCTCCTCTGCTCCCCATCGCAGGTACCCCTCTGCTCCCCATCGCAGGTACCTCCTCTGCTCCCCATCGCAGTTACCCCCTCTGCTCCCCATAGCAGGTACCTCCTCTGCTCCCCATCGCAGGTACCCCCCTCTGCTCCCCATCGCAGGTACCCCTCTACTCCCCATCGCAGGTACCTCCTCTGCTCCCCATCGCAGGTACCCCCTCTGCTCCCCATCGCAGGTACCCCTCTACTCCCCATCGCAGGTACCCCTCTACTCCCCATCGCAGGTACCCCTCTGCTCCACATAGCAGGTACCCCTCTACTGCCCATCGCAGGTACCCCCTCTGCTCCCCATAGCAGGTACCTCCTCTGCTCCCCATCGCAGGTACCCCCTCTGCTCCCCATCGCAGGTGCCCCTCTACTCCCCATCGCAGGTACCCCTCTGCTGCACATAGCAGGTACCCCTCTACACCCCATCGCAGGTACCCCCTCTGCTCCCCATAGCAGGTACCTCCTCTGCTCCCCATCGCAGGTACCCCTTCTGCTCCCCAAGGCAGGTGCCCCTCTACTCCCCATCGCAGGTACCCCTATGCTCCACATAGCAGGTACCCCTTCTGCTCCCCGTCGCAGGTACCCCTCTACTCCCCATCGCAGGTACATCCTCTGCTCCACATAGCAGGTACCCCTCTACTCCCCATCGCAGGTACCCCTGTACTCCCCATCGCAGGTACCCCTCTGCTCCACATATTTGGTACCCCCTCTGCTCCCCATCGCAGGTACCCCTCTACTCCCCATCGCAGGTACCCCTCTGCTCCACATAGCAGGTACCCCTCTACTCCCCATCGCAGGTACCCCCTCTGCTCCCCATAGCAGGTACCTCCTCTGCTCCCCATCGCAGGTACCCCTCTGCTCCACATAGCAGGTACCCCTCTACTCCCCATCGCAGGTACCCCCTCTGCTCCAGATAGCAGGTACCTCCTCTGCTCCCCATCGCAGGTACCCCCTCTGCTCCCCATCGCAGGTACCCCTCTACTCCCCATCGCAGGTACCCCTCTGCTCCACATAGCAGGTACCCCTCTACTCCCCATCGCAGGTACCCCCTCTGCTCCCCATCGCAGGTACCCCTCTACTCCCCATCGCAGGTACCCCTCTGCTCCACATAGAAGGTACCCCCTCTGCTCCCCATAGCAGGTACCTCCTCTGCTCCCCATCGCAGATACCCCCTCTGCTCCCCATCGCAGGTACCCCTCTACTCCCCATCGCAGGTACCCCTCTACTCCCCATCGCAGGTACCCCTCTACTCCCCATCACAGGTACCCCTCTGCTCCCCATCGCAGGTACCTCCTCTGCTCCCCATCGCAGGTACCCCCTCTGCTCTCCATAGCAGGTACCTCCTCTGCTCCCAATCGCAGGTACCCCCTCTGCTCCCCATCGCAGGTACCCCTCTACTCCCCATCGCAGGTACCTCCTCTGCTCCCCATAGCAGGTACCCCTCTGCTCCACATAGCAGGTACCTCCTCTGCTCTCCATCGCAGGTACCCCTCTACTCCCCATCGCAGGTACCCACTCTGCTGCCCATCGCAGGTACCCCTCTGCTCCACATCGCAGGTACCCCTCTGCTCCACATCACAGGTACCCCTCTGCTCCCCATCACAGGTACCCCTCTGCTCCACATAGCAGGTACCCCCTCTGCTCCCCATCGCAGGTACCACTCTACTCCCCATCGCAGGTACCCCTCTGCTCCACATAGCAGGTACCCCTCTACTCCCAATCGCAGGTACTCCCTCTGCTCCCCATAGCAGGTACCTCCTCTGCTCCCCATCGCAGGTACCCCCTCTGCTCCCCATCGCAGGTACCCCTCTACTTCCCATCGCAGGTACCCCTCTACTCCCCATCGCAGGTACCCCTCTACTCCCCATCACAGGTACCCCTCTGCTCCCCATCGCAGGTACCTCCTCTGCTCCCCATCGCAGGTACCCCCTCTGCTCTCCATAGCAGGTACCTCCTCTGCTCCCCATCGCAGGTACCCCCTCTGCTCCCCATCGCAGGTACCCCTCTACTCCCCATCGCAGGTACTTCCTCTGCTCCCCATCGCAGGTACCCCCTCTGCTCCCCATAGCAGGTACCTCCTCTGCTCCCCATCGCAGGTACCCCCTCTGCTCCCAATCGCAGGTACCCCTCTACTCCCCATCGCAGGTACCTCCTCTGCTCCCTATCGCAGGTACCCCCTCTGCTCCCCATCGCAGGTACCCCTCTACTCCCCATCGCAGGTACCCCTCTGCTCCACATAGCAGGTACCCCCTCTGCTCCCCATAGCAGGTACCCCTCTGCTCCACATAGCAGGTACCTCCTCTGCTCTCCATCGCAGGTACCCCTCTACTCCCCATCGCAGGTACCCCCTCTGCTGCCCATCGCAGGTACCCCTCTGCTCCACATCGCAGGTACCCCTCTACTCCCCATCACAGGTACCCCTCTACTCCCCATCGCAGGTACCCCTCTACTCCCCATCACAGGTACCCCTCTGCTCCCCATCGCAGGTACCTCCTCTGCTCCCCATCGCAGGTACCCCCTATGCTCCCCATAGCAGGTACCCCTCTGCTCCACATAGCAGGTACCTCCTCTGCTCTCCATCGCAGGTACCCCTCTGGTCCACATCGTAGGTACTCCTCTACTCCCCATCACAGGTACCCCTCTTCTCCCCATCGCAGGTA
Source organism: Bacillus rossius redtenbacheri (assembly GCF_032445375.1). Lineage (NCBI taxonomy): Eukaryota > Metazoa > Arthropoda > Insecta > Phasmatodea > Bacillidae > Bacillus > Bacillus rossius. The sequence goes on from NC_086334.1 coordinate 27,451,055, forward strand.
CCCCTCTACTCCCCATCACAGGTACCCTCTGCTCCCCAAGCAGGTACCTCCTCTGCTCCCCATCGCAGGTACCCCCTCTGCTCCCCATAGCAGGTACCCCTCTGCTCCACATAGCAGGTACCTCCTCTGCTCTCCATCGCAGGTACCCCTCTGATCCAAATCGCAGGTACCCATCTACTCCCCATCACAGGTACCCCTCTGCTCCACATCACAGGTACCCCTCTGCTACACATCACAGGTACCCCTCTGCTCCCCATCACAGGTACCCCTCTGCTCCACATCACAGGTACCCCTCTGCTCCCCATCACAGGTACCCCTCTGCTCCACATCACAGGTACCCCTCTGCTCCCCATCACAGGTACCCCTCTGCTCCCCATCACAGGTACCCTTCTGCTACACATCGCAGGTACCTCCTCTGCTACACATCGCAGGTACCCATCTGCTCCCCATCACAGGTACCCCTCTGCTCCACATCGCAGGTACTCCTCTGCTACACATCACAGGTACCCCTCTGCACCCCATCACAGGTACCCCTCTGCTCCCCATCACAGGTACCCCTCTGCTCCACATCACAGGTACCCCTCTGCTCCCCATCACAGGTACCCCTCTGCTCCCCATCACAGGTACCCTTCTGCTACACATCGCAGGTACCTCCTCTGCTACACATCGCAGGTATCCCTCTGCTCCCCATCACAGGTACCCCTCTGCTCCACATCGCAGGTACCCCTCTGCTACACATCACAGGTACCCCTCTGCTCCCTATCACAGGTACCCCTCTGCTCCACATCACAGGTACCCCTCTGCTACACATTTCAGGTACCCCTCTGCTACACATCGCAGGTACCCCTCTGCTCCACATCACAGGTACCCCTCTGCTCCCCATCACAGTTACCCCTCTGCTCCACATCGCAGGTACCCCTCTGCTCCACATCGCAGGTACCTCCTCTGCTCCACATCAGCAGGTACCTCCTCTGTTCCACATCGCAGGTACCCCTCTGCTACACATCGCAGGTACCACTCTGCTCCACATCGCAAGTACCTCTCTGTTTCGCACAGCCATCCCTCGCGCGTCTATGCCTCCTTGCTTCCCAAAACCGTAGCTGTTCTCCCTGTCATTTTAAAATTAAAGATATATCTATCTTTGCCTGGATGGTTAAAATTATGTAATGTCTCTAATATTTAGGAATGGATTTTCTTTCTCTGGTAGCATACTTTTAATTTCACTGTGATTTTAAAATGTATATATATTTTAATCACTGGAGAGATAGGATCAAAGGGTGAATCTGAGCAAAGTTTTGTAGCAATACATTTTGAAACATAATACAACAGAAAATAATTATACATAGAACTATGTATTAGAACGATTGTTAGAACATTAAAACAATGTAAAATTATTTTCTGCTTTTTTATGTTTAAAAATGTAATGTTACAATCATATTTACCCGTATCCATTCTGCTAGTTGTTCTTTAAATAAAATTTCAACATAAAAAAGAAAAATTAAAATTATTTCTTTGATTATTAAGTTTTATGCAAGCTGCTTAGAAGAAAATTCTGGGCTTCGATATGAACGGCTTCTCGCCAATAACACTATCAGTCACGTGTGTCATGTTGGATGGTAAATTAGGGCATCTTTTCAAAATTTTCCTTCCTCGATCCAGATTAGTTATGTTGGTCCCTTTATGACCGTATAACTTATGGAAAGCAACGGGAAACTCATGTGGAACCACTCTTGTTATTAAACGCCTTGGGTTCAGTGTAGGCTCCATTGAACGTATCACCAATCATTTTTATTCTCCTTTTTCTTAAAAAATTATTACAATTTTCGGTATATTTGTCCGTTTCTTTAGTGGACTGTTCACTACCACAGCAAACCAAACACTTTGATACATACTAACCCAAACTTACCTATTGTTTTTATAATATTTATTAATTATTTATTATTTCTGTACTATTTTTGTATCATGAAGTCGCTGTAATAACGGGATAGCTTCCTTTATTAGCCTTTATTGTGCCATTTATAAATAGGTATAATTAGTGGTTTACAATTTTCTACAATAAATAATTGAGGAGGATAGAGGTGCTGATAATTATTCTTTACATAAAAAATTAAAGGTAGATTTTTAAATTTCATACGCAAGCCTAAAATAAATTAATCGACTCTTCTATATGAGATTTTTTTAACAGGTAAAACCTGATTAGTACTTTAATGCTGAGCGAGTTGGTGTAAAGGTAAATAACTGGATTTGAAATCGGCAGGTCATAGTTTTGAAAAACCATCAATTGCTGGTTTCAGTTTCACAAGACTTCTCGAAATCATACCAGCAAATAGTAGGTCAGATTTATATTCACAAGGCTTGCCAATGACTCAAAAATGTTATACTAAGATCCCATTGGTGGTGACTAGACGTTAAGCTAGTGAGTAAAGGGTGATGGTTAGAGACATGCAAAATTCGCGGATTCATTTCGCGATAGTCTAGCATCAAAACAACTATACCTTCGTACCGCTCCTGCGATTGGCCCACATTTTATCCGGGGAACTGTGAGCCAATGGGAAAAACCCTAAACCAAGAAAGTGCCGAATTACGGACAGCCTAGTTGAGACGTCTCACGCGTCAGTAGCCAATGAACAGGTGTCATTTCCGCGAGTATTTGAAGGACTGCGGAGTCTATCCTAGAGGTCAATGAATCCGCGAATTTTGCAGGTCTCTAGCTGATGGTTCGCGGGGGGCGCATGTGTGTCTGCAGTCCAACGTGACCCTGCTGGGGGAGTTCTGCAAGGAGGAGGTACCGCGACTCTGCGACCACAACCTGCTGAGCAACAGCTCGCGCTTCACCAGACCCTGCTCGCTGGCCGAGAGCTACGTGTCCTCCGGCTCCGAGCTCACCGTGGAGCAGTTCCTGCGGCAGGGCAGCGCGCTCTACCCGGTCAGCTTCGCCCTGCGCTACGAGTTCGTGGACACCAGCCTAGAGGGCGCGCCCGCCCCGGGCCCCGCCGGCCCCTGCGACCGGCTCTTCAGCTCCTCCGCGGCGTCCGCGGGTCGCTTCCAGTCTCCCAGGAGCGTGTTCTTGTACGGCCGCGGCGGGGCGCAGAACCTCAGCTGCACGCTGCGCTTCGAGGCGGGCCCGGGCGAGAAGGTGAGGCTCGCCCTCCACCGGGCCCGCTTCGGCGAGCGGGCCTGCGAGTCCCGCCTGGACGGCCGCACGGGCCGCTGGGCCTGCGTCTCGCCGAGACGCGCCAACTCCAGCGGCGTCGTCGCCGAGCTGTGGGTGTCGGAGCTGCCGTGGCCCGGCGTGCGCCTGGCGAGGGACTGCCTCTGCTCGCGCCTCGCCGACCCCCTGGTCGTCACCACCCTCGCGTCGTCCGTGGTGGAGGTCAACTTCACCGTCACGCTCATGAACATCACGCAGGACTTCTCCGACTTCTACTTCGAAGGGGAGTACCAGTTCCTCAACGCCTTGGACCTGGACATCGGCCTGTGCTCCGCCTCCGGCGACGATCGGAGACTCAGGGGGACCAGCGGCGAGATTGCGATCAGGAGTCCCGTGTCCAGAATCCCTGATCCGCAGTCTGCGATGGATGGTCATCTGGAGACTTCCGGGGATAAAGAGCATGTGGGTCTTTTCCGTTGCGTGAACTTCCCTTGGCTGATAGAGCCCGAAGACCCATCCAACAACTTCTTGTACTTGAAGATACGCGGGTTCGAACTGACAGGGAGACAAGGACTTCAGTGTCACACACAGAACCGCATAGTTGTGTATTCTGGGGTCGACACGCGGAATCCCAAAGTCATCTGCCCGGCGGACGACTCTTCCAACAGGGTGCAGGTGGTGGAAATATTCTCGGACGGCTGGAACCGAACAGACAATGGCAGTTCGATAAGTAATAGTTTTCTGCTCCTCTCGCCGCATGCTAGGAGCTTCGTGGTGGAGTTCCTGGAGAGGGAGCCTGGCAGTTACTCCGTCACGTGGATAGAGGTTTCCAAGCGGCCACTGCTCACTTCCTCGAGCTCGTTCATCATGTATTCTTCCACTTCTCCTCCGGACTGTCCATACAGGTGAGCTGTTTCTTTACTTTTCGTTTTTCACTGGTTTATTTATATGCTTTCCTATGGATATCTTGCACAGTATTAATGTGAAATATGGCTTTTAATGCTCCTTCATCACAAATATCGTTTTTAAGAAGCATGCAAAACAAAAATTGTTTACTAGAATTCAAACTTTTTTCCATCAAGGAACTGCCTGGAGATCATGATTTTATCTTCCGTGCATCTGGCTATCCGTAATTTCAAGCTGACTGAAATATTTTTATGAATATAAGTTAGCGAAATTATTTTTCACTGAGAAAATACCTCAAATTATCATTCAGATGCCTGCGCACTGATGAAGTAAAGGGATTTATTTCTCTTCCATTTAGAATTTTTATTTACTTACAGTGTCCCAATACCATGTAAACATTAAACGCATCGTTGTGTAATGCGAATCCTCGTACAGTACATATTGTACGCGGGCTGTGACTTTGGTGGTGTGTAAATCAGGAGAGAAGAGGAATAGCACCTTAACGTATTCAACACCAGAGCCTGTGAATGGACACATTTTAAATCTCACTAATAATTAATGAGCTAATATCCTAAATTGAAACCCATTTTCAGATTTATTTTGCTAAATATATTTCCACAGTGTAAATTGTGGACCACTGAAGTAGAAATATATTCTATGAAAATGCTGCAATTTGTTTTTTATTTTTTATTTTTTGGAAAATAAAATTTGGAAAAGGGTGAAATAATACGATATGATATAAATTATAAATATAATAATATTGTATATAAATCCGATTAATATATTTTTTGGAAATTTCGGTCTTTGCTGAAATATTGTAACTTTGTGATTGCTCCTTATTGAAGATAAAAAGGAAATTGACTTCACTCTATCAGAAAAAAAATTTAGTCAATGTATTAAAATAATTCGTTTGAAATTAACAACTTTTTTTCGTTGAACTTGCAGATGCCCGGAGCTGAACGCGTGCATCAGCGCGGCGCTGTGGTGCGACGGCTCGCGGCACTGCCCCTCCGGCTTCGACGAGGAGGAGTCCAACTGCGCCTACCAGCTCGCCGTGCCCTTGCTGTACGTGGCCATCGGCGGCGGCGCGCTGGCGGTGCTGGCGCTCCTCATCGCCGTCACGGCGTGCGTCAAGTACCGCCGGCACCGCCGCAGCGAGCGCAAGAAGAAGAAGAGCTGTGCCAGTGCCGGCGGCTCCAACCACTTGCACGTCAACCACCTGCACAACAACGGCGACAGCGCGGGACAGCGGTACCGCACGTCCGCGGAGGAGATGTTCCTCGACGGCAAGGACAGCTTGTGTTGACAGGACGTGGTCGCCATCGAGACTACCGTGTAGGAGGAGTCGCGGTTGGAATGTTATCCAAGTGGTGAACGAGAAGATCGTGGTGACAGTTTGGGAAAGTGTTACTGCAGAGAAGTTTCTCGATGGCAAGGACAGTTTATGTCGACAGGACGTGATCGCCATCGAGACTACCGTGTAGGAGGAGTCACGTTGGAATGTTATCCAAGTGGGGACCGAGAAGATCATGGTGACAGTTTGGGAAAGTGTTACTGCAGAGAAGTTTCTCGATGGCAAGGACAGTTTATGTCGACAGAACGTGGTGCCATTGAGACTATTGTGTAGGAGGAGTCGCGGTCGGAATGTTATCCAAGTGGGGACCGAGGAGATCATGGTGACAGTTTAGGAAAGTGTTACTGCAGAGAAGTTTCTCGATGGCAAGGACAGTTTATGTCAACAGGACGTGATCGCCATCAAGACTATCATGTAGGAGGAGTCACGTTGGAATGTTATCCAAGTGGGGACCGAGAAGAACATGGTGGCGGTGTGGAAAAGTGGTACTGCGTACATGCAGAGTAGTTTCTCGATGGCAAGGACAGCTAGTGTTGGCATGTCATGGTCGTCATTGACACCACTGTGTAGGAGGAGTCTAACCTGAACGTCGTCCAAGCAGTGACCAAGAGGATCAAGGCGACAGCATGGGAAAGTGGTATCATGTATCAGAGGAGTTGTTCTTCGATGGTAAACAGGATGTGTTCGCCATAGAGACCACTTTGTGAGAGGGTGCACTTTAAATCTTCCGAGTGGCGAGCTGTGTAAACTATCTGGTTCTTTTATCATGGTGCTGTGAATGACTGGTTCCCACATATGTCAGATCGGAGGATTTTCAGGAATTCCTCGTCCGATCTTTCGATAGTTGGGAGCGTACTGAACACAGAATGTGAATGAATGATGTCATAAGTGAATTCTGATTACTCTCCGTAATCATTCATTTGATAAGGCCCTGATTCTTTTTTCGTTTGTGCCAAAACTGCAAATATATCGAAATATTTAGTTTTTAAAGTAGTGATCTCATCATCTTCCTAATAAATGTGTTTTCTTATTGCTTTTTATGGACAGAAAGCTAAAAAAAATAGCAATATAAGAGGATTCACCTGTACTTGAAAGGTACACCATCTCGAAATTTTAACCCGAATTATCAGCCAAACATAAAATTTCCAGGTTTGTTTCAAATTCAGTCATCTAGACTGGTCAAATATATCTATTTTTACATAAGTATTATCTTTCTAATAATATTTACTGATTTGTCATTCCTCATACTACAAAATACCACAGCCATTTACTATTTCCTTTAAAACACATTTTATATCTGAATGTGTTTTTATTCGATGCAGTTCTTTTTAAGTGCTACAAATTAATGGGTTTACATATAAATGAAAGACAGCACAACCTAAACAAAACCTGTTTTTATTCTATTTAAGTAACTATAGCTGCTAATCATTTGCAAATAATGTGATAGGTAGAAGATAGATTGTTACACGCTTATTTGCAGAAATAAAGGGTACAACCGATAGGACCACCAAATTTAGTTGGCCCTAAATGACAAGAAATCGATAATAGTATATTATAATACATTTGGATAAGATTAACATTTATAATGTGACCTTGCTACATAAATATAACAAATAAGCGAACATCGCTACATTTCAACTCTATAAATGTGCAAGTGGGAAGTATTATTACCAAAAAATTAGAATTTTTGTAACATCTAAATTGATACAGTATTTGCTTGTATTTTATTCAATTTTAAAACATTTTTACTAATTCGCTTTCTTGTCTGCCTGTTAGTCTGTTCAGTACAAACTTTGCAATCGATTTTAAACTAAATTCACGATGAGCTAGAGACCTGAAACATTGAACATAGCTCAGAACTGGATGATAATAAAATTTTAACTCGCTTTATTTTCAGTTTGCTTTTTCGTCTGTTCGTTACAAATTTGTTTGTTTTTCTTTAGCAAAGCTCCCGGATTAGTGTATTAGGCTATGAACAGAACAGCACTGTGTTGCGGGACGCATAATGCAGCACTCGCAGGTGGTGCCTATATCACGCATACAGGACTAGGAAAAATGTCCGCCATACGGTCATGTAGTAGTGTCTGACAAATTCATATCCTTCACTTTGACGAGACACGTTTTCGCTTAGCGATGCTCACGACGACTAGCGAACTAACGGCGCTGATGATAGTTTAGATTATGAATTCGTCAATAGATGGCGTTGCATTGAATTTGACAGACACTGTCATTTGGTGCATCCATCACGGCTTGTCTCCTTACTATTATGTGTTCTAAGACCCCCTTTTTTATTTTTAAGCCATACAAGTATTTTTATAGAAAATTAAAATTCAAAACCACAAATTTTTATTTCAATCTGTATAGGGTTAGGAATAAAATTAAAGAGTTAATCTGTACTAAAAATAAAATAAATTTTCAATTTGCATACACACGACTAAAAAGCGGAAAATAATAGCTAATTAAATGAAATCAATATTTAAATAAAATATGTTTTTAAAATGGACTAAAAATTATAAAATAATTTCATCTAGCCCCGTAAAGATGTATAAACCCATACAGATTCCTAACCGCTTACAGATTTTCCTAAAAATTGTGATTTCTGATTTTTAACACCTATGAATTAACTTGTAGTTTTTAAAATGATGCATGAATAGTGATATAGTTACTGTTTTCGATCGCATACGACCCAGGATTTTTCGGTTTAAAACTTACAAGTTAATTCATAAGAGATAAAAATTCAAAATCACAAAATTTTAGGACAATATGTTTGGGGTTAAGGATCTTAATGGGGTAACAAATCGTTTTGGGGCTAAGAGAAATTATATTATACCTACTTTTTAGTCCGTTTTAGAAACGTTGGTTTTTAAATATATTATTTTTATTTCATTATTTTTATATTTACACCACAACTCATATCACTGCTGGAAATAACCACGATATCGTGTAAACCTTTCTTTAAGGGTAAAGCTCTTAATCTTATATTTTTATATGTTACTTGTTTAATATTCACAAAAAAAATCCTTTTGAAAAGCAACAGCTTGGACTATAAAATAGTGGCTTCGATTTTTATAATCACTATTTCAGAAACTGTTGAAGCCTGTGTTAACTATTTAGTGTACTGCTGATAACGGCCTCTGTTGTATCCACGTTTATTACATCACTACCTTTAATATATATAGCAAAAAAAAACATCGAATTATGGCAGGATAATAATTTAGACTGCAAATATATTAATTCTGTTATACTCGTAGTATAACTGATTTACATGACATTTTTTTCATTTTCATTTATTGACAACATCGGAAAACGCAGAGTTGTAGGTTAAAAGAAAAAATAAAAAATTCACATTTGAAATCAGGCACTTCCCATAAATCTTTCAATTATATCCTGGAAATATTATGTGCTGATCTATAAAATAAATTAACAGAATTAAAATTAATTGGGTTTGGTTCTTTTTTCGTTTTTTAAAAAGTATATTTGAGGGTGGTTTTTAAAAACGGGGGGGGGGGGGGGAAATTCATATACCGATAAGCATAAAAAGTTTTTATCTCCTTTTTTCGGATTCTTTCAATGTTTCCAATTGCTAGTAAAGGAAATTCGAAGGTGATGAAGTCACATATTTTTTATTTGCAATGTTAACGAAGAAGTTTCACAGTAACGTGGTAAAGTTTCGAATGGCTATGGACGTTTGTTTTAGTTGCTGTGTATTGAGATAAAGACGTATAGCTGCTTTGCTTATTCAGTGTTGTCAACAACAAGCTGTACATGCTTTGAAAAATAACAAGAACTTAACTACCATTTGAAATTGTCTTAAGTGTAATTTATGTGTCATGGCACACCAGCAGAAAAAAAGTTTGTTAAAACAAATTAAAAATTACGTTGGTGAGCTATTTTTAAAAATTTTACGCAAGTTGGTATGCAATAAAGAAGAATTGATAAAATGAAAAAGTTAAAAGAGTATATAAGAGGTCTTAACGCACATAAAATTTAAAAAAAAAGCTCTATTAAAACTCTAGGTATTTGATGGTCGTTATTGACGTCTTATTATGAAGACTTACTAACAACAAGTGCTTGACATGAAATGACAATACTTAGAAGTGTTTCAGTGTTTATCGCCGTAATTGTTTGCCAATAAGTCGTTAAGTTGAAATACTGTAAAATAACACAAATCGAAGCTGGGTGTTGTGAATATGATATTTTAGTTTAAAGATTTGTGGTCGCTTTGTTAACCTCCATATATATTTTTAATGGCCTAATATCTCGCCAATCGTATGAAGTAAAAGAAGAACGGAACCAAAAAGTTTTAAGTTTCCCTGCGCCAAAACGTCGTCAGTTTGGGGAAACAAGATATTTCCGGCACTCTAATCACATAGGGCAATGTACATAAAATTGGTTTCACATAATTAAATGTTTTAAATAATTAAAATTAACATAAAGTTTACATCCAAATAAATATTTCTAAATTTGTTGAAATAAAATAAAGTTACTTGCTAAATGATGAAATTAAGAATTATAAAAGTTTTAAAATTATTAAATCTGTCATGTTTATTTTAGCAATTTTATTTAATTTGGGGACTTGCAAAATTTTGTGATAAATTGATAAATATACATTATTCTAATTTAGAGCCAAAATTTAAAGCTACCTATGGAAAATTGGTAGAGCCGTCCACCACCAGGTATTTCCTTCTCGTATATAAAATACAATTGCAAGTAATTTAATATAACAATTATTAACTTGCTTTGAATATAGAATTACATTTCTATCAATCAATTTTATTTGGTCCTTTATGGTTTAGCGTGTCGTCCAACAGAATACATTCATGTGTCTGCATTTAACGTCAGTTAAAAAAAAAAAGCCAGCCGAAACAAATTTTGTAGAAAAGTTATGGTTATGACACGTACGTTAAAATAAAACCATGTAACCGAAGTTATTGTCTTATGAATTCAACGTTGTTGGCATGAAATTGGCATGAAATTGACAAGAATTTCAATTCGTGAAACTGTTCGTATTTGCTCAACTCGTAGAGATAACGACGAAAACCTCGATAGTATTCAAAGTAAGATATGAAGATGAAATGTGTTGAATATGAGAATTCTGTTATTATTGTATGTAACAATACATGTCTGTAATGTTGGAGAAGTGGCTGTTATTGAATGATGTAACCTGTCACATTTTGTACGGACTGTTTGAATTAAAATTAAGTGATGTGACTGAGTGATGTTAAAAAAAATTGTTTTCATTACTTAATATTGGAATTTGCTGCACTTAAAAAAATTTAATGGCTCATTTTAGCCTCCTAAATACTTCAATGGCCCAGTATATAATTTGTAATCTTTAATGTATTGATACCTTTTAGTTCTTTCCTATGAATCCTAAGGGGAAGAGATAAGAACAAATGACGTCATATTGGTTTCAATAGTCGTAATTCCCTAAAAAAAATTTAAAGTTTTAATATTGAAAATTCGTGTTCGCTACGGCATAAATCACACACATTAAGATATTTGAAAGGTCATGACAAAGATCAATTGAAATTATTATTTCAATCGTAACTCATTTAATACACCATAGCCAATCATTATCAACTTCAGAAATTCAATAAAACTCTAAACCATGTTTAAACAAAGCTAGATTATTAATGCTAAACGAAACAGATATTTTGGGTGTTAAATACTGTAAAACGAATATGGCGTTTTTAGGTTCCTATTTCTCTGTCTCTTAAGCTCACTATACTACCAGGAGTGGACTGGCATTAGTTTTACTTTCACTCCCAAAAAAACCTTGCATGTTTTAACAACCACTTTGAGGATGCATTAATCTTCCTCATACCTCAACGCTTCTTGACAGCTACCCAGGTATTTTTGAAGGCGATGGCTGAACATAATTTCTGTTTCCGTCGTGGGCTGACAGGTGTTTACGGAAAACTATTTCCAAACATTCCCTTCTGCCGTCTCCATGCGACGTTGTTTTTTTCGTCGCCCAGCTGTGGAGAAGGTTACGTCAGTTCCTCAGTTCTGGGCGACGTGCAACAGCACGGATGCCGCGCCAAACTCTGACACTCGCAGAAGCTGCCGTGGAGAGCTCTCGAGATGTTTGAGAGCCTTAAACGGTCCATACACGTACGAGTCTTGCTCGCGAGCAAAGTTCGCCCGAGCTGGACTCGCGAGCCACACTCGGGGTATCTTCGACCACACACGGATACGAACACACTCCGAACCTTTTTGCTCGTACCTATATTTCAGTATTCGACATGAGTTCGTCAAAGCAAGTTTGCATCTGCAGCGGCCGTCCTGGACGAATGTGTGGTGTGTAAACGAGAGAATAGGAAATTATTGTCTAAGAAGTGTTTCCAACAAAGAACATGATTCATTCATTTCAATTCAAGGAACTTCGTCATTTATGACAGTCCTGAAGACTACAAAAACTTATTTTTAGAATGACTGACGAGAAAATACAGCATTTGCACGAAAAATGAACACAGTTTACAACCGAAATAAAAAAAATCACTGTGCTTCGATGTGCTATATCTCGTGAAGGTGCTTACATGCAGTCTTGGTTCGCCTATAAGGCTTCTGGCTGATGGATCCCGGCTGGGTTTTTATTCCCGACAGGGTAAGGAGATTTTCCCGCAGAACTTTTTGTTGTGTGGTGTTCTCTCTTCAACTACATTATGCGGAAGGCAACAGAGAACCATCCCGTAGAATCTTCTCATCTAGTCTCCCCTAGCCACACACACCATGGACATTTTCACCGGTGCGATTTCTCGGGATCCAAAACCAGCCTCCAGGATACTCAAACCATCATCACCATTATTAGGCATGGGTGCATGTTAACTTAGTTACTGGGTTCAAGGTAAAGTTGTTCTGGAAAACGTATCTTCGTATCGGTAACATAGGGCGTACTGTAAATCAAGAGGCATGGCTCTAAAGACAAAGCTTGCATGATGCATGACCAAGTTTTATCATAACATTCCTTGCTAATTACAAGAAATTTCACCATTTTTAATGATTGAATTCAATATAGCTTATAAATCATGACTATACACAAACCTTAGTTAACTACATCTTAGTTATCTATATCTTTTTCCAGAAGGCGAATATCTTGACGTGTAGATCATCAAGCATTTTTGAGCTGAGCTCACTGTTGATATCAAGGTACATTTGTCTGGACGATGAAAGAGGCTCCCACTCGTAGTACTAACCTCCTCTGAGGTTTCTAAAACATTTAAAGTAGCGTGGACATATTTCACAAAATATAAACAATTAAAATACATATCTTGTTTCTTTTGCAGTTTATAACGTAGTGGATCTAATAACATCACTACGTATTTAACACCTCAGTCTTCTGCTAGCTGAAGAAGAACTTACACACGAAATAGCTATGTTGTGAGGCCGATATCTGAATCATCCAATAATGGTTGTGATATCACTGAAAGGTTACCACTCTACTTATTTTATCAGTTCAGAACACGTGGTTTTTCTCTCGTAACTTCATTACACATCTATGATTCGTAAAGCAAATTATTTTCACACTTAGTAAACAGAAGCAACTATCACTAAGTAATAAACTGTCGTAAAAAATCACATTGGTCTGATCAGAAACATGCTTCGTAATTATTATGTCATCAAACATTTGAGGGCCCGTGGTGTCTGAGCGGTAAGATCACTCTCCTGTCACGAATGCTGTCCAAGTTAAAAATATTCCCGGCGGAGTGGATACCAAGGTTTTCCACGAGGCGAAAGTGGTGGTCAGCCGATAGATTTTCCCGGTGCACTAGTTCATTTCCTCCACCAATGCATTCCGCCGCTGGAATATTCCCGTTTCACCCCTCATCAATCTCAAATTGCATAGATGTCGACGAGTCTGTAAACACAAAATGTCCTTCCTCCGATCAGCATTTTTATGTAGTTGATAAATTTTAGTTTCGTTCAAAATATTGCAAAATGTTAAAACTTCTTTGAGTAGCAGGGTTTTCCAAAACTAAAACACATTTTAAAAATGTGATTACACTGTCATCTTTTTATGTGTGGAGGACGAGGTTCCTAGGAACGGAAAAATTCCACTCAATTTGGAGGGGGGGGGGAAGAATCGCAGACGGAACGGGCCACTGCCATTTGACTGGGACGTGTTCCGATGAACCACGAGGAAACGTGAGTCAAGACGGCAGGGGCCGGGGTTCATACCCGAGTCATCGCTAATAGCCAGTCCAACGTACAGCCGTTGCTGCAAGATTTGCACCGCGGAGGTAAGCTGGACTCACGTTTATTCGTTGCATCCGTCCGTAACCCGTCCGTCCGGCATCCGCCCGTCAACAACCCGAACGATTCACAACTATCCGTACGTCCATCACAACATATATTTGCTTTTTTTTTTTTTACTTGGATACTGCCAACTTAGTATTAAGGCTTAAATGTTTGAGAAAATTTTCTCTTTTGAAGGTTTATTAGTTTGCAGATTAAGCACGCTTAGCATTTACGAATGATTAAACAAAACTCTAAAATTTATATTTAAATATAATTTCAAGTACCATGTATTATTATTTACTTTTGTATCTCAGACAATTTTTGTTTGAATATGAAGGTTAAAAATTGATCATATGAAAGTTAAAAACACTATATGGAAGCAGTTAAACAAATAATCAAATTAAAATATTTTTTTTGGGATAAAGACAATGCCTTTCAAACTTTTTTTATGTTATGATTTCATCCGTTCGTCCGTCGAAAGTTAAAGCCTGGCAAGTTTTTGACGGACGAAAGGATGGAATTTTTTGGGCCATCTGGTTGGCTGTATTTCACGTGATTGACGGACAGACAGGTAACGGACGAATGAGACGTATCATTGTGAGTCCTACTTCAGTCCAAGGAGTGAGTGTCTGTACTGAAGTTGAAGTTAACTGGTTAGCAATTGGATAGCAAAACAAATCGTAGCTGTATAAATGCTAATATGCTAGAAGTTTGTTTAAAAGATTGAAATTAACCCGCTAGAAAGAATCTGAAGAATACCATCATGAAGTGAATAATGTTAAACAAGCATGATAGCAACATACCTGCAAGGAATTATAATAATAATTTAAAATTGTTTGTTATCCAGGTATAAAAAAGGGGAATGGGGGATTGTTCTGATTTTAACTTCAAGTATTATCATACAAAAGACTGCATACACCAACTCCCTTACTATTTACTTCCATGTATTGCACAACGTAATAACAAATCGTGGATAGCACAGGAAACATTTGCGCCAAAAAAATAAAAGGTAATTTTAAACGGACTGTGCTCTTCTGAAATATTAAACACTGAATTTCGATTACGGCATTTTTGTGTTACTAGTATTCATGGCCGTGGAAGATGGGGGCAGAAAGAAGCTATAAGAATACATTTTTGATAGGGCTGTTTCAGAGAGTATACCCCCCCTAGACATGGCGGAGTTCCTGGGATTCTACTCTAAAGCATATTTTTGAAGAGATGCCATAAACACATTTTAAGACTATCTGATGAGCCTTGAGTGAATTTTCAAAACCTTAAATAATTAATTATAAAGTTCAACTTAGGTAAAGTGGATACTTACACCTTTGCTTGTTACTGATCTAGTTAACTAATAGCTATTAAGGGGAGCTTTGGCCCCTACCTTACTTTTGTAGCCGCACCTACTGGGATACAACTGAAAATCAACATAAACAACAAGGGGTCGTTCCAGTACGACCCACGACAGTGGTGCGCTCGTGCTGCAAGAAATGAAGTCAAAATAACAAGCAAGGCAATTCATTAGTAACAAATAACAAATATAGCATACAATGCATAATATGTCGATACCCGCGGGAATACACAGATACAGGTTAAAACAATGTTGCGAGAAATGGGGCCAGCTGACGACGCGTTTAACGTAGCACAATCATATGGGCCGCTAGGCAACAACAAGAAAGAAAGAAAGAAAGAAAGAAATTACACTTACAATTACATACAATTACAATTACAATTATAGACGTGTCCAAAGCCGTCATGGCATGCCCATATACATCCGCACAAAAACACTGTTACATAAGCTACCGATAGTACTCGGCGTGAGCAAAAGAAACTAAGGCAAAGAATCCAATTAAGCACTGACCTGAAGGGTCCAAGAGAGATTACGAACATTACTAAACATGGCAAAAATCCAAAAGTGAAAGCGCGGCCACAACGCGCAAGCAAGAACAAGAAATCATACTAATTACAGAAAATTACATAAGTTAAGTTTCACAGCCGAGTACATACCAACGCGAAGCCAGCCCCAAGTGACAGCCTTCGTGTCAAACGACCGGAAGACTGCGGCAAATAGTAATTTTTTTTTATTGTATTTTCCTAGCCTAAGTTAATTCTAAGTGTGTAGGGGAGGATCCAGGTTAGGGGAGGACCTAAGTGTGTCTCAGGCCGAAGCCTATACACTCTACCATGCGGGTTTTTAACCATGCAGGACAAGGGCGCGTGCATCGTGTGCTATTGGGGTTTACTGGCCAGCCATGGCTCTGGGTGCCGAGGTTATATAGGCCGGGAACAATACACGTCAGAGTGCGCTGGTGGCGCGGGGGAGAGGGGAGGTAGAGGGGGGGGGGGTGGTTGGAGAGGAAGGGGAAAGGAGGAGAGGGGAAGGGAAAGGAGGGGAAGGAACGCTCAGCAGTGCCCGCACTGCTTCACTGTGCCTTTGCTCTTATTCCATATGATGATTTTGTTAAACGGCATTGTGATATTTCAAACAGTTTTTTTTTGGTATTTTACAGTTTTAATAAGTTGTTTAGGTTGGTAGGGTTAGCTACATTTAAAATCGTGTAAAATCGTTTCAACTTTTGGTTTGGTTATGTGAGCTATATTAAAAATAATGTTAAAACGTGTGAACGGATGGTTAGCGCACTACGTCTCGTTTACATGGAGGTCATCACAGACGAAGATGGGCCAGGGGTCATGAGAATATCATGAGCATTAACGGAATGAACGGGTGCGGGATACGGCGTAACCATAGAACTACAACGTTCGCCACGTTTGCAAACTTGTGAAAAATTTTGGTGTGGCCCAACTTGGGAATTGAATCAGGGTCTTATCTCTGTTGCACTTCACGTTGGCGTTAAGAAAAAACAACTCATTTGTTTAAAAATTAGCAACGCTTTCCCGAAAGTCATTATTAAACAAAGGCATCTGGAGGAAGGCTGTAAGACGACTAGAAGACGAATCAGGCCACAAGGTTGTTGCGTGTGTGGGAAGCCTAAAATTCACTGAAACGGAGTCACACGCCCGAACCGTTCCGAATAGTTCCGATGTTTGGCGCTCGATCCTGCGCAGATTCATGTCCAATTTTATTTTTCCCCGATCCATAAAACACACTTCAACCAGTTCATGTACAATGCTACGCGTGTAGGACAAGTGTCTTCGGACCACGAGACCAGGTCATGAACAATGCCAGACGTATAGAGCAGGTGTCTCCGAACCACAAAACATTCATCGTCGATAGCTAATGTAACATATTTCAAGCAATCAAAACAAAGTCTTCGAACTGTCAGACCTAAGGCATTTATACCAACAGTACATGTTTTACGCTTACAAAAAGGACCAAGAATCCCTTAAAAATGTTTTATAAAGACCAAGAGGTTCTGAACTAGTAAAGATTCAGAGCTACTACAGATTTGACTACGCGCATTCACCGGAACGACACACATTCAACAAAAGAAAAGAACACACTGGACACACAGTACACACACAGTGGACACACAGTACACACACACACTGGACATACAATGAACACACAGTACACACACTGGACACACAATGAACAAACCATAAAAACACTGGACCGCACAACTGGCACACAGTACACACACAGTACACACACCTTCAGGGCCTCGCTCGGAGAAGGTAGTGGGGGTTTGCGTGATAAAGAAGGGGGAGGGACTCGTGGCGTTGTCGTTGTTCGTGGGGGCGGGGGGGAAGGTTGGAGTGAGTTGTCGTGTCTCCATCCATCAAAGACCTGCACGCATCAGGCGATTGCCTTCGGGTGCGAGTGTGGGGCGACCAACCCGCGCGCACCTGCGACTTGCGACAAGGGGCGGTTGCTCTGCCAACACGCGCGTTGGGAGCAACACGTGATACTTGCTACAGGTGCACAAGAGTGCGCGCAAGTACACGAGTGAGCGAGTGTGTGAGTGCGCGAGCGCTACTATGTGTTTCCGGCAGCTAACATGACTGCTAAAATATCATACATTCACTTTTACAATTTCATTACGCTTTGGCTTACCCTATCGACTGAACCGAAGATACCATTTTTTTTTTAAATAAAATTGTTAGAATTAAAACATCAAACTTTCCTCTACTAAATAGCATGATCAAGAAAAATTATCTTGAGTTTCATAAAGTGAATTATATTACTCAAGCGAATATTTCTTAGTATTAAACCGAAACTAATGGAAATCTTTTCGTAATAAAAAATTTGCAATGTTGTGACGTAGTGTTCCTTATCTCTGGTATATGTAATTGTGCTTTATGATCAGAACCTATCTTGTGTTTTAATTTTTATTTTTCCAAACTAATATTATCCACGTTGTAAAGAAAACAAGTTCTAATGTAATGTTGGTGGGATGGCATCGATAAAACGGAAACACCGACATAGAAGCTTCAAAATATCGAACATTTGGTGTATTGATATTTGATGCCGATATTTTTAAATCGATATTTTGTTTCGATGATATCGACAGGTCGACAATTATAATTAAATTATGTATAGCAGGTTGTGCTCTTACCATCAAAACCCTATACAACTAAGAAATTATTCAGATTTGTATTATTCATTATTCTATTTACTACGTTTTTATTGGCTTCTTTTACCCTTAACATCTTCAGAAGTCTATACAATAAAAATCCATAAAAATAATTTAAAAGTTAAAAAAAAGCGTATAGCTCATTACATGTGACAGAAGTGAAACTTCTTTGGCAATTCAAACCCCGACTCGTAAGTAGGCTACATCGTAAGGGTAAAATGGCAGATAGAGAGAGAAAGCGAGAAAGTATACAATTTTCTCAATAAACATGAATGAAAAAAAATTATTACGTACTTCAATATTATCTTTGAAAGATTTGTGCAATGGGAGTGCATGACTTGATGTAAGCTTTTGAACATACGCCATTGCTAAACACATGTAGGCCTATGTCTGTAGAAGAAAACTACAAAAAACAAAAAGACAAAAACACAAATTAAGCAAAAAATTGCTGTTGTCAACAGCTTGTTTCTGTTTTGGAAAACTATTGTGTTTGTTTCGTCTTTACGTTTTGTTGTGTTTTGTCTCGTTTCAACTGTTGTGCTGAATTTTTTTGGGTTCAATTCATCATTTGTGTTTGTTTTTTTTTTTTCGTTTTTTTCGTTCTCTCAGTCCAATTTTCTTTGTTTTTCTTTATTTGTTGACCATATTCCTGTTATGGAATATTATGTTGTGTATATATCCTGTTGACAACAGCAATTTTTTGCTTAATTTGTGTTTTTTGTCTTTTTGTTTTTTGTAGTTTTTTTCTACAGACATACATGTGTTTAGCAATGGCGCATGTTCAAAAGCTTACATCAAGTTACTTACTTCAAAATAACTGTTCAGGATATCAATAATTATTGATTAATCAATAATGATTAATTAAAAATAAATATTACTCATTCTTAAAATACTCACACCATAAATAAAAATAGGTAAAGTAAATATCAAAACTAGGATTGCGTAAAATAAACAAGTTTTTAATTTAATTTTATATTATGTATAGGTTAGATGTGATCGAGATTTCTAATAGACTGATTTTGAACTTCGTCAAATATCACATCATTGAGTTACATTAAAACAGATTTTGCCAATAGGCTACATAGACATACTGCTATGTATTCATAGGCATTGATAATTCTGCTGTAGAAATAATGAACAATGACAACATATCCGCCACTCCGCGACGGGAAAACTAAACGGCACTGACTTACCTCACATTTACATTACAACCAATTTGCCTTAATGTGAAAATAAAACAATTTATGTTCCACGCACGGGATTTGTTTAAAACTTTTTTTTAACGAGAATGTTCTTAGTCGGACTTAAAATATTTGCACGCTCGTGGGCTTATAACTATAATGCGATATGTGATTTAGTTAATAAAAAAATAATTCGTAAGAAATAATTACCATGTCAAACTAAAGCATGAAAAGCATTATACCAGCAAAATGGCCTGTGGCGCGGTGTACAACAATAAGTTCAAACCCCGTTGTGTTGCCCTCTGTCCAAATACTGCCTTACTAGATGCCAGCAAGTCGGGGTGGTGTCAGGCGCAGGCGGGACCCTACAACCGTGACCCGCCTATCCCTGCAGCATGGCGGGGTTAAATCTGAGCCACGCGCCACCACGTGAAGCCCGCTCAAGGGAACGAGTTCTCTGCACCGTCCGCAACCTATTTTCTGTCCTTTTTACATCAGAAACGTTTCAATTGAAAGTTAGCGTGCTAACCGCACAGCCACGAGGCCATACTTACAACGTTTCACGAAAAATCGTTTCATTAAAATACTGTCTTGAAATTTTACTCCCATCGCGCCCAAAGAAGTTTCACTTTAAACACTATCGAAACACGTAAAATATTTAATAGTAAAAAAATTAATAATTAGTTGTATTCGCTCTTGCTATAGAGCTAAACTTTTACGAGGTAATTCCTTTATAATAGCTTATATGTATCAAGAACTCAATACAGCATATATTTAAAAAAATATATTTTATAGTAAGCAAAGCATGAGTAAAAGAGTGTATATTATAATAGACAGATGTATCGACTAGCTCGGTTAATTCAGGCCCTTTGTTATTGATATAATTCAAGCGATATATCGAAAGACAGAAGTATCGATGTGTTTAGAAGTTTTGCCGTCCCTAGATGTCCTCGCCGCTGACGGAAGCTTCTCGAAGCGCGCCGCAGCAGTAGCGGATTGCACTCTCGAGGCGGATGGAAGGAGGAGGGGGTTGGTGGGAGGGGTGACGTCGCCGGATGCAAGCGCGAAGTGCGGCCAGCTCGCATAAAACCCGGAGTGGGCAGGCTCCGAGAGCTGCAGCGTAAAGGGAGGAAGGGAAGTGTTCTCGCCGTAGAAGAAATAAAGTCTGCCGCAATTATCTTTCCTGCACTTCTCTCAGAGTCTTTCCTTCCCTTCGCCCCCTTCCTCTTTATTTTTGTCTTCCATTACGTCTCCGCTCCTTCCGTGCCTCCGCCGCAATTTCCCCGGAAAGCAACGCGGGGAGGCACAGAGAACATCGCGGAAGAATGTGCTGCAACAAGAAAGGCTTGGTTTGGGAAAGAAGGAAGAGGAAAAAAAAAAGTACTAGTGTCTGCAATTCAAACGGTTTGAAACGTAACGCCTTCAGCTTCGTTCTAACGGGGGAGGAAAAAAGCAGAGACGCACACAGTGTAGGAGCAAAGGGAGAGAATTAGATCATCAGCTGTTGGAGAAAGAGGTTCGGCAGAAGAGAGTGAGAAAGGGGGAGGGGCGTGTTTGGTACTTCCTCTAGCCGGGAATTATTCAGCATTTCCATTACGGCCTCTTGAAACTGGGAAGATAGCACAGCAGCGACACCGTGTCCGCGTTCCGAAACACGCCGAGCGCCTTCTGGGCGAGAGAGAGTTCGGTGTGGAAGTATTCAACACTTCGCCATCAACAAGGGAAAATATACACTGACAATGACATTTAAAAGAATATGCGCATGTACTTATGAACGCACGCTGGAAGTTATACTTACTTGGCGCAATAAAAAAACTGACTGGAAATTTGCATGCAAATGATTAATAAAAATAAAATAATAAATAGGACTGCAGTGATATTTTAAATACGGTTGGTAGTGTATAAATTAAATCAAATGCAATAAATATTAATATAACAACGTGTATATTATTAATTAAGTAAAATAAACAAAATAACTTTTAATTAATAATGAAAATCAATAAATATGATTATATTGTATTCTAATTTATCACTTTTATTTACTTATTAAATAATAATGTATAATTTATAATGCAAATAAATTATATGGGAACACATCCTTACTGATATGTATACACTTAAAATAGTTTATGAACACAATTTCTATCACTAATATTCACAATAAATAAATAAAGGTGTATAATAAAATGGACCAGTATTCATTAGCAATCATTACGTACCTGACTTAAAATCACATATATATAATTTTAATTTGTGTGTAACTTTTTTTTCACCCTGTGCAAAAATTTTTGAATGATGCGCGAGCATCGTAAATATTAACTCTCACCTTTTTTTTCATAACGCCCCTTCAGAAGTATAACTTCAAAAAGTATTAGCTCTTCAATTTTTGTGATTAATTGCTTTAATCAAACCATAATGCTTTACAAGGGTTCTAGTATTTTTAAATACTGCAAATGCTATTGATATAGATTTAAAATATTTATTTTAGTACACGTAATGCTCTTGAGTGTTTATGAAATGACTTCTGGTATGTTACATCATATTGCTGATATCGTTAAAAGTAAATTCCAATAAACGTCAAATGAAACGATGTTACGTTTAAAATTTAGCGTATGTTGATTTTACTAATTATTTCAATGCTTAGAAAAAACTTTAGAAAATATATATATTTTTTAAAACGGTTAGGGTGCGACACTAAAATTACATAAGACATACAGCATGACGTTTAAAGTGTACTTTTCACGGACGTTTATAGGCTTAAGGTGCTTAAAAGTATTTTTTTTTTCGATGTTAAGTGTTATGAGTTGCAGTTAAACTCTGCTGATTTTTTTTTTATTCAGCGAGTAAATGTTTCAGACTTTTGGCCACTAAGTAGTTGGCGAATTGACACGGGGACAAATTCGCACTGACAGCGAGGGCCAGACAGGGAAAGGAATAATAATTATTGTGCCGTTTGGTTTTTTCCCGGCAGCAAACTTGTGGACGTTCGCCGTCGCTGGCGACAAGCGAGAGATATTATTTTCCTCTCGCACTCGCCGTTTCCCCCCACCATCCCCATCCCTTTTCCTTCAGGGGAACGCTCATTGTTTCTCGGTACAATTGCGGTGGACAGCCCTGTCTCCCCTGCTTCACCCTCTTCGCAGCTTTTCTTGTGCCTTTGTGTTTTCGCGAGCTTCTGTCGGTGACACCGTTACCCGACTCTCGCCCCGCCCAACCCCCCCCCCTTCCCCCCCCCCACCACCACCACCCCCGCCTGACGGCTACGCCCCGTCACAAGCCACAACGGGCAAAAATTCAACAACCTCACAAGCTGCCTCCTCTTGGATGTTGGGAAGGGGGAAGGGGGGGTGAGAATATCCCTCGGCTACGGCGACAACGCAAGGGGAGGGAGGGAAAGTCATCTGAAGCAGCGTTCGCCCGTGGAAATACACGGCATGGACGTGGAACTAACTATAACTGCTCGTGGAACGCAAGCCCGCGCAGCAGGAGATTCGTCTTCCCGCAAGTCGAACTCCCCTGTCAGCCAATAGAACTGTCGGAATACTTGCGTCATGGCGGATGAAGAGCCCGTGGAGGTAGCCTAACTCACTAAGTAACTCTGGCTAGCAAAAGAAAGCGTAGCTGCACAATTTATATTGCTACACTGAACGAAAAGGTTTGTTCGGCTCAACAAAATGTGTATTTGTATATGGCGAGGCAAATATTTTTTGTTGATTAAAAAAAATTGTGGTAGGAAAGATTTTGTGTTTTTGTAAAATCAACTGTATATTTTGTTACTGACCAAATTCGTCCTAGGCCAACAAAATATTTTGTTTGATTCAAACAAACCTTTATATCTGTGTAAAAGCTTGTTGAATAGCAATAATCATATCGTGAAGCGAGTATTGTCAAAGAAAAATTTTTAAACCCTCAGCATGGGCGTCGCAACCGGGGGGGGGGGGGGCGGGGGAAGCGTCCCCCCCCCCCCCCCCCAATAATAAAAGTCTTCAATTTCGTCCCCTCCAATAATATATATAATTTCGTAGTTATATTATTAATATGATTTCTGTGATATAACCCATATGTTGCGCATGGTGCATTTAGTCCAATCGTGGTAATGTGAGCACTGTGTTTTTACAAATTTGTTCTCTGAAAATATTTTTTATAAACAATAAATTATATATTGTAACCAACTATAATTAGAATATTAAGGAAAGAAAAATGCCTAAAAACCACCTTTTTGCACCTTCAAACCCCAAATTTTCCCGGACCCCCCGCTTTTTTCCCAGGAGATGGATATTCCTCAACAACTAAATCAATTGCAGTTCCCCCCCCCCCCCAAATATATCCTTGCGACGCCCATGACCCTCAGCAAGTAATTCGCAATAAACTTTATTACAACAACAAAGAAATGTTGTTAAGACAGATTGTGAAAGGGGATAGGTAGGGAGGGGTTCGTTGTCATTCAGCTATTAACATAGCCATGATGCAGATAGTATTTTGTCAAGGCTACAAAATATTTCAGCACTTTGTATTTCTTAGTTTCGATTGAGTGTGTATTTAATTGACTTTTTTCTTGTGATTGCGAATACCACCGTATATTAGTCTTAACTTCTTGCTGAATTTA
This sequence comes from Bacillus rossius redtenbacheri, assembly GCF_032445375.1. Lineage (NCBI taxonomy): Eukaryota > Metazoa > Arthropoda > Insecta > Phasmatodea > Bacillidae > Bacillus > Bacillus rossius. The sequence goes on from NC_086334.1 coordinate 27,475,026, forward strand.
TAATTTGGCAATTACCTACTTTACTTACAATTTGTGGCAAGGATATACATGACAAGACACATCGACGTCTTACAAAGAATTCTTGTAACAGTAACTATAAACATTACTTTCTCAAAATGATACAAAAGCCATTTATCACAACCTAGTTTACCACAGGGAGTGGCCACGTCTACATGTTTACATGGTTATCGGGTGAGGCATGTCTACGCCATGTTTGTTGGATTCCAAACACATTGGCTTGAATGTGGTGTTTGCATTGTGTAAAAATTTTACATCACTTTTTTTATAGAAGCGAATGTTTAATGGAGATTAGGCTACGCCACTTTAAATACTGGAAGAATACCATAATGACAGTATTCCACCTGGCCTCTTCGAAAATGGCGGAAAAGTACCACAACGAAAAACTGCCATAATTTAAAAGGATGAGGCGGAATTCTGCCATACTTTCTTATACACTCCACGGAAAAATAGTGTATAGAATACTCGGTAGATAGCGCTGTCAACCCTGTAGCTGTTTCTCAGGTTAACCTTAAAGCTTACAGATAGCGCTTCAGACGGTGATAGTTGCAATAACAAATCATTTCCTGATCGCGGACGAGAAGAAAGAAATGTATTCTTATTACGACAATTTAAAAAAATACAAATGGTAGTTTTCCATTATGGTACTTTTCCATCACCTTCGTCAAAAAAAAACCCTGTAGCTGTTTCTCAGGTTAACTTTAAAGCTTACAGATAGCGCTTCTGACGGTGATAGTTGCAATAACAAATAATTTCCTGATCGCGGACGAGAAGAAAGAAATGTATTCTTATTACGACAATTTAAAAAAAAATACAAATGGTAGTTTTCCATTATGGTACTTTTCCTTCTGTTTTGACGATTATGGTACTTTTCCTTCTGTTTTGACGAAGGCGATGGAAAAGTACCATAATGGAAGACTGCCATAATAAATATTGACGAAGGGGAATTCTGCCAACATTTCTTATACATTCCACGCAATGAGTAAAACGGCCTTACTCATAAAATCATAATGTAACTAGCTTCATAGAATTTACATTTTTGCATACTGGAATAATTTCAGTATTGTAGATAATCTTTTAATGAGTGCAAATCCAACGCAAATATTCAAAGGTTTTCTTATGTAATGTTTTCATTATTAGGGTGATAGAACACAAAAATCTCAGATATTAAGGTTTTTAATGTCCATATTAAATTAAAGTCTACAAAATGTATATTTTAGATGCTGAAATTCGAGGGAAATATTTTTCTGTAGTGTAGTTTGTTGGCACAGGTCAAGCAGCACAGGCGCTCTAGGGGAGACATAAGCTCGTACATCGAATGTTGATGGGCTTTACACAGGTTTGCAGTCTTTCAAAATAAAATAAAAAGTATTTTTTTCTGTTACGAAATAAAAAATATTACTATGCGTAGCATATTATTCTGTTTCTTTAAAACTGTCAGATCAAATTGAAATTCGGTTTTTTGTGCCTTACGACACTTATAAACGAAATATGACTCATACATTAAAAAAGTACCATATAAGCACACAGAATAACAACATTAACATAAGACATACAATGATGCATATAAATAACTTTATGACAATGACTAATTGGTTTCACAAAACTCTTAAACAGAAACTAAAATGCTATTTACAAAATAAATATGTAGATTATAAAATTTTTAAATAAATTTTTGCTGAAGTTTTTTTACCAATGAATGTTTCTAGATTATTTAAAGAGAGTTTTAATTTTTTACAAATTTTATAGTTACTAATGGTTTTAAAAGTGTCACTATTTAATCTTTGTTTGAAAAACATATAATTGAGCGTATACACATGTATTCACTAGTTGGACGAATGAAGTGATATTACACTTGTGAAATCAGTAATTTTGCGATTTAAGGAATACTACGCAATGGTTATATAAATTGCACTGGCTCTCTTCAGATTTTAATCTACTGAATGAGATTACTACCAACTGGATGCTTTCAATTCCACCTTAAATACCTGTAAGTTTTACAATGCAGTGCTTAATAAGCTAGGGAATTAAACGTTACTACAAGAGATGGTGTTTCAGCTGAAAATAACACTAGAGCCAATAGCTAAAAAGGAAAACTTGGGCAAACCGTTAAGTATCTGAGAATAGAGTTTTTCAACAGAACCATTTTCTCTAACTCTGTTATCTACGTCATTCATTGACGTAATTAAAAAAATTCTATAATTGCAAGTTGAAATTCTTAATCAAAACCGAGATATTATGTCTGAAGCATCAAAAATGGTAATAAAACGTGTATCACTTATTGAACGTCTAGTAAATAGAAAATGCAAATTAAATTTCTATAGGAATGTAGCATATTTAAAAGGAAATTAAAAACTAAAATTTTCAAATATTATTTAAAAATCTTTTTATACATACTTTCAATTCTATTACAATCAAATTTAGTTATTTAATTCCAAATTACGACACAATATTTTACTTCATAGCTAATAAATTTGAAGAACAAAGTATATACAATCAGGTATTGAGGCAGAGAAAGTTATAAATTTAATAAAACCTAAGATCTTCAAGTGCAACTAAAGGTATTATCTACATGTTGGTGAAAAATAAAAACTTGGCATCCAATATTACTCGAAGGTATTAAAAGTGGACTCCACGTTTAATGTCATGTCTTATGTGATAATTCTAATTAAATGAATTAGTTTTTTTAGTAAATGTTATCGTAATTCAGAGACATTTGTTAACTTGAAAACCAGATCTGGACAGCTGAAATATCTTGCTGAATAGTTTCACAAACTATTACCTTTATTTTTTCATCACCATCTTTTCTTGATCAATTCTGATTACGGTTGAAATATAATTTATTAAATATTAAAGAGTAGTTGAGATAAAATACTAATTTGCGGAACACCTAATACCATAAAATTACATTTGCAAATTAGACTGCAAAGCGTCTATTTGTAAGATAATAAAAACAAATATATACCACGCATTGCTTGACGAGGCCTAAAAATGATAATTTATTAATAATAAGATTGGGTTGGAAAGTATCTAAGGCTTTGCTCATGTTTAAATAAATAGAATATTTAATTTATATCCGGATGTTATACTGTGTGTCTTCCTGATTGAAAACTAAGTGGTTTTTCAGAAATAATATTTTTAGGAATAAAATTCATGTGCCTATAAAACGTTTAAAATACTACATAACAATGGTTTGTGACTAAAATTTAAATGTCAATAATACTTCAAGAAAATATATACCGATAAATGGTTGAATGTACAAAAGCAAATTGCTTTAAATGGTTGACATGTTGGAATGATAATGCTACAGTTACTTAAAACTAAAACGATACAAAACTAAAAAAATTTTTTTGCAAAACTCCGTTCCCCCGGAGAAACCCCCGGAATGGCCACCGCATGGGGAGCCCAAGAAAAGAAACGGGCTCCCCATTTGGAAGCCACCTGGAAGGTTTTTTTCTGTTCCACCCACCGTTTCTTTAGTAGCCTGACTTGTTACAAGGGATTGTATTCCTACCAGAGAAAATGCCACCATTTTGTCTGGGCAATCCGCCTTGGAGGAGCCGGGGCGCGAACCCGGGTCCTACAAGTCACAAGGCAGGCGCTCTACCCCAGAACCAGAGTGGTAGAGCGGATACTTGCGGTCTTCTTAACACTGACATGATGTTATTCTACGAGTTTACTGTAGTTTCGTGTGTCATTAACACGTGCAGTAATATCTAACCTCGGTAACGAACAAATTTATAGATTCTTATGTTCTTCGTTCAGCATGAATTGTGTAAGTTCCTAACAGTGAAATATAATTTGTATAACTAGTCTGGCAATTTTTTAGTTGATTTTCTGCAAACAAACTTACAGTCCCGCAGTACAATTATATACAACTATAGACTAGTAAAAAAAGATATGTAAAGAGCTTGCACTGTCGATGGTAAAGTTATTTTGAAATAAATTTTAGATATTAAAAGAGTGTGTTTAGTTAAAATATGCATGTGCTTACAAGCATGAATTTATTGTATAAACATTTTATTTATTTGGTTTTAAAGCCACAGAAAATTAACTTTTTGAAGTTATACTTCTTTAGGCGCGTTATGAAAGAATGATGAGAGTGAAATTTTAAGACATTTTCAAAGGAAGATGGCGGACCCACGTGTATGAACATAAACCTACATTAGGGGACATACCAAACGTATTGGTGTGCCAAATGAAACTTTATGATAGTGAAATTACCATGGAATTTATTTTGGTAAACTAAAATAGTCATAGTAAAGAGTAAATTCTAAGGTTTAAAAAAAACATTATTTTGGTATTACATCAAATATAATACAGATGTTACTCGAAACCTTCTGTCATAGCAGTGGTTATACTGCGCGGTCAATATGCTGAAGAGCCGTGGTTCAAAACTCGGTAGTAGGTATTTTTTTTATTACTTTTTTTTTAAGTTATACTTTTTTAGGCCCGTTATGAAAAAAAGATGAGAGTGAAATTTTAAGATGCGCGCGCATCACTGTAACACAAAATTAACAGGTTCAAGCTGCCCGCTAAACTGCTCATTAATTCTCGAAATAAAGCTACCAATAAAATAGAAATAGAACCTCTATTAGTCGCGCATGTTGGCACGCTCGTCACCTCTGATCACTGTTTTCATATTTATAATATTTATCCATATGTTTCTAGTTTCTACACATGTGCTTGTAAATTATATTCAGTACTGATTTAAATTGAATATTTTGATTAATATTATTTACTATTCGTAAATATTAATAAAAAATGGTGCTTATATACTTTTTGCAAGTGGTAGAGCGGATACTTGCATTCTTCTTAACACTGACATGATGTTATTCCACGAGTTTATTGTAGTTTCGTGTGTCATTAACACGTGCAGTAAGTGCAGTAACATCTAACCTCGGTAACGAACAAATTTATGTGTTTTTATGTTCTTCGTTCAGCATGAATTATGTAATTTCATAACAGTGAAATATAGTTTGTATAACTAGTCTGGCAATTTTTTATTTGATTTTCTGCAAACAAACTTACAGTCCCGCTATACAATAATTATATAGAACTATAGACTAGTAGAATGATGGTAAAGTTATTTTTAAATAAATGTTAGATATTAAAAGAGTGTGTTTGGTTAAAAAAAATGTGTGTGCTTACAAGCATGCCACAGAAAAGTTAACCTTGTTATATCATGTTTGGCTTTTTTTACCGTACTTAATATGCGCAGCTAATAGGTACTGGAAAGATATTCAAACAATTGTTTGCAAAAAGGCATTTTAAAAATCTTAAATTAAGTACTAAATCAATGATAGTGTTGGAGATTTCAAACTAAAAGATATTTCATACTGACATCACCGGAATTTTAGGTAATGATAGTACTGACCGTAAGGGGGTGCCTCCCATTTCAGGTCATAATTGTATATTTATATTAATCACTGATCAACTTTTAGACTTTTTTAATTGTTTAACTGTCACGAAATGAAAAAAATACAGAGCATACGTTTTGCATAATTAGCTGTCAAAGTTACATTTTTAACATTAAACGTTAAAAATGTAAGTTTGGCAGCTAATTATGCAAAAAGTATGCGCTGTATATATATATTTTTTATTAAGTGAAAGTTAAACAATTCAAAAAGTCTACAAGTATATCTGTAATATATCTCCCAAACCTTCTACATCTTGTTGCAACCACAATATTTACTAACATGAAGCGACGCGATGTAATAACTTATTATTCCACGCGGGCTCCTACAACTGTCAGATAATTACACCTTTTCACAATTGTTGACTTCTAAAAAGCAGCCAAAACTAAGTCCTATGCCGTGTCAAGCAAAAAAAAAAATTGCAAGCGGTATTGAAATGTGTGAAAGTGAGAAACGGCGTGGCGAGGCCTAATCCCCAATAACCACGGAGATCTTAGTTTATGATTGCTAGCCATCATCAGACGTGGTCGGGAACCGTTTCCGCAATGACGTGCGCGTGACAACATGGCGATGATGGCGAGGCAAAGAAAATAAAACAAGGGTGCCTTCAACTACGTCACTGCATGCCGTCTCCTGACGGTTCCTAAATCCCACGCCTTACCTGCTTGTATATAAGTTTATCTTAAATAAAAATGGGGTGTGACTGTGTCATGGACACGGCCGTGTGTTGTACGTGAATACGCTTTTCGACGCGTATAGGCCGACATTATATATTTTTTTGATTATTATTTTTTTTTTTAACAGCATGTATATTCACTGTAACGATTTTACACTAATGTTTTATGCATGCAATCGATATATTTTGACGAGACCTGACGATTGAAACTCAAACGAACGTCGTAGCTTCTCCAAGTCAAAAGTTATACTAAATGGAAATCTCGAAACGCAGCAAAATGACCTCAAAATTACGGTGCTTCCCCCTCCACCGCGCGCGATGCGTCAAAGTCCTCACTTAGCGTAACGAATTCTTTGATCCTTTAGCTAACCAGTGGTGTGATTAAATTTTGGATGGAGTTGATAGATATGTAGCTGTAACACTAAAATGTATCCCCCGTTTTTTTTTTTTTTTTTTTTTTTAATTGCCTCCCAATATGGAAGCGATTTTAAAGACGTAGTCACGTCAGAACAAACCCGAACGAGGAGCAGGAACGCGGATTGTAAAGGCGACGGCATGTGTCGTGTTTGTCGCGCGCCGCTCCGGGTGTCGGGGACTAGGGAGCGATGCAGGTCACGACCTGCCGGAGGAGTACACCCAGCCCCCGCGGGGGGGGCGACCCACGTCGCGCCGTGCTAGGGGAAGGGAGAGGGGGTGTAGCCCTGCAAGGAATGAGGCGGCAGAAGACACCCGCGTCGAGGGAGCCCCTTGCGGCATCTCCCCTGAGTCCCGGGGCTGGAATATCGAAACCACGGGCGGTTTAGCGCCGATACGCGGGCACGGGGTCGTCCTTCCTGCTCCCACGGGGCTCTTCCCGCGACCCGCGGAGTCACCACCCGAGGGCCCGTGCGTGCCCAGGAACACCACACGGCCGGGCGTGACCACCTTGGCAGGCTGCGTCACGGCTCCGTCAACGGGCTATCATCCTGGAATTTTTGCTTCCAATATCTCCTGTTTTTTGCACATGATTTTAAATAAACTCACAAAAACCTGTAACCAAAAAAGGTTATTTTTTTTTACTAAAAAAATTCTAGTTTTTTTTTTTTTTTTTACGAACTTAAAGGCAAATATTCATGTGAGCCCTATCATGTACTGAATCCATAAAATCGTGTGGTTTACATTTTTTGATTGACCGTTCGAATGTAGTCTTCGACTTGAATTATTTTATTCATTAATTCAATAATAAACCTAATAGTTTTTCAAGGTTTTTATAAAAAAAATTATTGCATAATGGATGAAATACTTAAAATAAATTGTTTCAAAATGAAAGCTACAAAATAACTGAAATTTACCTATTAGTCCATAAAAATCTTTAAAATTTGACTTTAGTAGATAAAATTGTTATATAACTATTAAATATAGTAAAATTATTAATTTATTTAAATTCATGTGCAAACACACTAAATACTTGAAGCAAAATAATTTAGGAACACCATGATCTTAAGGCTCATTATCACGCGCCGAGTTGGTAGTTTCAATCTCTTGAAATTACTTTCAACTGAGGGACTTTACTCCGACTATATTGCAATTAATGATGGGTGATAAATATAGTACCTAACCATAAATTTACTACTCGTTATTTTCGAGCTGTGAATGATCATAATCATGAACCGAAGCGTGACTTTCAAAACTATGTTGAGAATTTTTTTTTATTGAAAACATTAAATGCAAGATAGATATTATTGTGATACATTTACAAGAAAAGCTATCAAATAATAAAAATGAAAAAAAAATAAGCCACGTGAAGTGTGAGACGAAGCCTTAATGAATTTTATTTTTTCAGTAAAACGTAACATCAGAATTTCCTTTTTTTTTTGTACTCAAATTTTACAGAAAATAAACGTATATTTCAAAGCATGCATTTTTTTTACTTCTTTTCTGTAAATTTTTTTAATTTGTTTCCTCTATTCAATATGTTTTAAATTGTATGAGAAATATCTCTTTTCTACGGCAATAAATACTTATTTATTAAATAAAAAAATGTTCGTTTAATTTCAATGTAATATTGATTTTGTAGTCTAAAAACATATATTAAAAAAATCTGTCATACCCAAGTGTAAATTTGTAAGGATTTATTTATTGGAAATAAAGCATACTGGAGTTAAAGTTTTTTTTAAATCTTCATTGTTGTAATTCCGAAATAGTTTCTAGGAAAATAAATAGCTGAGTCAACTTTAAACTCAGCAGCAGCAGCTACGTGCGAAGACAAAATGCCCGATTGTCACGGAAGCAGAATAATGGTACGAGCCTATGTTTGTTTTCAGTGTGGCCACACGACCAAAAACTACCTCACAGACTTGTGGCCATCACTCACCCAGTGATGAGCAAGGAAAATGCCTCGTACGCACTCCAAGAACTTCCTGGCCTTGAAGAATTACAGAGCCTTAATACACTTCTCGAACGAGATTGGTGCAGGAAAAAATATATATATATTTCATTGTTTAGGGAACGGAATGTATTTCAACCAGAGACATTTACATCAGAAATCACATACGTCCACGACTTGATCGTACACATGAACAAACGTCTTAGTCCAGAGTATTAACTTCATGGGGTACACACTCACAAGCTCCACACGACATTATATCCAAGAGGCCAAGGCTTCAATCCTGTAACGAAATAAACAGAATTTTAGACTCTTTTCCAAACAAACTGAAACTTCATAAAGCATTTTACACATGTGTATTAAATAATAGGCAACACTGGCTGTAGTATGTACTTTGTCTGTTTCCTTCAAGAAAATCGACACATTTATGATCTTAATTGATTAACAACATATACTTAGTTTATGTAATATATAATGATCGTATTCCAAAATCATTATCTTAAACTTGACGTTAATTCCACACTTAAGTTACCTTATTATTTTATAAACATATGTTTTTTGCAAAACAGATTAGGACTTAGTCGTAGCAAAATCGCACAGAATTAATGTTAGTTAATACCATGGCACATTTTTATCATTAGGTAACATATGAACAAAATATTTATTAAGCTTATACTTAAATTGTTGCCCAATGATAACGCAAGCAAATATAAAGTATTTTATGACATTTATATAAAGTGAAAATATAAAAAATCGTAATGAACTTTAAGATAACATATTAGATGCTTATCACGGCTTCCGGGAGTATATTTTAACTCGCAGACAAAAAAAACTAGTAGAGTTACTATGCAAGTAAGTACATCATGACGTGACGAATGAGTAAAGCTATTCCAAAGGCGTTGTTCTGTTTACTGTTTTTTGTTATAAAAAACTTTTTATAAAATATATATTTATATCTATTTGAAAAAATATATATTTATATGAAATTAAACACTTATTGCAACTGCAAAAGAATAAATTATAGATTATTTTAAACAAAAAAATATATGTAAAACTGTTTGTAGTTGGTTAATGATTTGTGGTAGTGGCACTTAACAAAAACAACAAAAAGTATTGTTTACATTAGTATCTATTGATGTGTTAGTTTCAAAACTTAAATATCTATATAGTACACATTTCTTTATATTGTCCTTAATTACTGCGTTTCAATTTTAAGAAAATAACTTCTTTAATTCAATCTGTAAGGTGTAGCGGAAAAAGTACTTTTTATATGCTTGAGAAGTATATAGAATTTTTTATCGATTATTTAAAAAAAAATAGGATTTGGTGTGCACTACAGCCTTGTTTACGGTTGAGCACTTAAGAATGAACAGCAAATAATGTGTCCTGTCCTTAAGATATAAATGTGTACATAAGAGTGTAATGGTTTATGATTGACAACTAACTATAACTTTTTTATACACATGGTAATTAAATGACGCTAGTTCTTATTGACAAAAGTAAAAAAAAACTAACTTTTATACTACCTTTAGAGCAAGAGTTTATTTCACTTGTTAAGATTTTTTTTAATTTTGATTTATACACGCACACGGCAGCATAACTAACTTCTGCAACTAATTTTATTTGATAGGCTAGATACAGTTTTAATTTTCCAATGACAATGACGCTAATAGTTAGCACTTAGGAATCCCTAAAAACGTGGTAGCCATGGGTGAACTGTAATTGGCGGGCATGCTGGTACCACGAAGACGGTGGAAAGAGAACTTTCCTCGCGATTACGAACCATGCGGGTGCAGATTGCGAGATCTTTTGAGAGCTGCCGAAGTGATTCCCTGTGGGTAATCGTGGATAAAAGAACAAGGCATTGTGCCGAGAATAGGCCAGTCGAACACTTTAGAACAATGAAGCTTTGAGAGCATAGAATTTTGGTATGGGTAATGCGGTGAATAAAAAAAAAAGTCTTCCGTTTCTTTTAATACTGGAAAATCTGGTCTTCGAGCATGTAACCTCTAACGCAAGCGTTAGTTCGTTAGTAAATAATTTTCTCGTTATAAATAGGTCAACGGTAAGTACCTTTTAATGAGGGCAGTAAACGTTACTGACCCAGCTTAAATGGGCACATAATCGGTGCGCAGAAATTCAGGAAAAAAAACCACGAGAATTAAAAAACTGTTCAAGATGTTAGAGTGGTGCTTGTTTACGAAAAGCACTTAAGGCTACGCTGAGGGCGGGAAAGTAGTTCTTTTTGAGATGTATTTTTAGAAGAGTGAAAATTTCTGAGATTACGCTCAAACATCATGCACGACGAGAAGACTGCGCGCCTGCTCACAGCTTTGCGCTTAGGGGTGACAATGCGCTAGAAGCACCAGCGAGCGTCGCACTCATCATCCCGCTTCACTGACACAGATACAGCCCTGACCAGGCTGGACCCTCAAGTAGAATACAGCTGTCAAGAAAACTTGAGCTTGATTTATTACGTTGACTCGTGGCTTCAATTTTCACCCCGCCATTGTCTGAATTTCAGAAGCCGGTTTTACTTAAGGCCAGAAAAAAAAAACGAGTCCAAACTTCTACAAGAATCAAATGTTTATATTCATTCTAAAAATAAAAATAAAATTATTCGTTATTACTCCCATCTCACTTTTTTTTTTTTACCACCTCGTACTATCGAGCATTAACTGTTACCTCCGTTTCCTTACACTTACTACCACTACACTGTGTTGAAGTCATTTCTCAACATACCCTGTGCTGTTTGTATATACAGGTTTTTTTTTTTTGCAGGCCTGACTCGAATATACCATGCTTGCAATAACTCAAGCGTGAAGGCCATCGACAAAAATTTATTTACCCAATATCTATGATTTAGGTCGAGTTGTTAGTCGCACTCTAATAATCTCGCATCCCAGCCACTGAGGCTAAAAAAAAATAATTAAAAAAGTGTGAGCTACCAGATGGTTTGCGTTGACCAGTAAAAAAAATGGGTGCGTGTACTTAGGTACGCGCGTGAGAAGTTATACTTATTTGGCATACTTCTTTGGCATCATTAAAAAATAGTTTTTAATTGCATGCAAAAATAGTGCGTGGAGTCTCTCCGCGCGGAAGAAGTGAAACTTCGTAATGTGGAAATGAAAATAGGAAGGGGTAGAAATTGATTTTTAGTGAAATCATATTGTATCAAATCAAACTAAAAAAAAATAAAGGAAATGAATTTGTAACGATTAATAGATTGATTTTCAGAGAGAGAGAGAGAGAGAGAGAGAGAGAGAGAGAGAGAGAGACCTATTGAATGTCTATAAAACTAATTTTTTTATGAGAGCAGATTTTCATGAAATAAATCATGAAATCATTCAACGATAAAAGCTGTTTATTTAACTAAGCGGACGGGTTCGCCCCAAGGAGAAAATTGACGCAGCGAGACCTCGTGGACATAGAGAAATGTCACACACTCACTATTTATGTGTCTTATGAAACATGATTTTTTTTCTGCAATTTAAAATTGTAATTTACAAAAAGGGGCATTGAAAATTGAAACAAATATGGCGACACTACAAACTGTCAGGATCTTTATTTTTTTTCTTACTCTCTACTTAGTTCCTTACAATAGCATTCACTCTCGCTCTCTCTCTCTTTGTATTCCCCCTCCCCAGGAGCGTTAACGTTTGACCTTTGAATATATATACTGTATAGAAGTCGCGAGTGGATAGGATTTACTCTACGTTTTTCAGAAGCGTATGATGAGCAGCTTGGGAACTTCACCACTGCAGGGCGCTGCCGTAACGCCCTGCATCGTCTTAGTTAATATTTACACGTTAGAGCGCAGCACTGTCGCCCGCTGTCATTCCCCGCACCCCCCACCCATCATTCACTGCAGCTCAAGGTCGTTCAACAGGAGAGGGAAGGGGTGTTTGAAGAGTTCGACACTTGTCCGCTAGGGACCACCACAAGTCGATGCCCTAGAGATGGTGGCGATTGCGGCGGTGAATTAACCAACTACCTCAAAACCGTATTAGAAATTTTAACCTGGGCTGGCGACTTCTATACAGTATATATATATTCAAAGGTTTGACGCAACCTTGTTTGAAGTCGCATTAGAAGAATAACTTCAAATAGGTATTTTTTTTTTTTTTTTTTAGCTCTGTGAAGTGATATAAGGGTTGTGTGGAGGGCCGGGTGGTACCGACCTGGGTGTGCGTGAGGGGATGTCCTCAGCTGCCGCTGAGCTCCGCCCGCAGGTCCCTGTACCGCCTGCCGCGGCCGCGGCGCGAGTGCGAATCCGTGTCCGAGCTGTCGCGCGACTCGGTGGAGCCGGTGCCGTCCGACGAGTGCGTGCTGTCCGACGAGGCGTCCGCCAGCGCCAGCACCAGCAGCAGCGCGCAGCAGCACGCCAGCAGCGCCTTACGGTTCATCTTCCGTCCGTCCGTCGTCTGTCTGTCGCCTGGACGGCGGGCCCTCGCCCCTTTATCCGCCTCTTCCCAGCTCGTCGGCGCGACCTGCCGATAGCCTCTGCCCTCGCCGCGTGCGCAAGTCTCCACATGTCACGCTATCTGTCGTCTGGGCCCATGACCACTACTGAGAAAAACACACGGGTGGAAGGTTCAAACCTGAACTTCTAGGCGACTAACTGCTTAATAAAAGAGATCAAAACTGTCAAGGAAAAAAAAATTGGTTGTCTGTAAAGTCGGTTTACGGACGATACTTTAACGTGACGTCATAAAAAAAAACATTGATGAAATGATTGCATACTTTTATGAATTAAAATCGAATCATTTTTTATTGAATTATCACTATTTTGTATGGATACAAAGAAGGAGTGAAATGAAATCTACAATTTAATTGATAAATTTACTTTTATGTTGCACTCATTGATTCAAATATGTTTATTACTTTAACGAAGAGATTATTTTAACTATAACTTTTATACTTGTTTGCTATTTAACTTCTTCCAATCTGTGTTATTCTGTTAAGGATAGGACGATGATAGGAAAAGTAGGAAACGAATGGGAGTGTTTCAAGTTTAATGTGCCTCGACAAAGTCAAATCGATGGTTGTTCCAATCGAGTGTAAGAGAGATAGATGCGGCGCAAGCGTACAATGAGCGTAACGGGACAAAACGTAACGGGACAATGAGTCATCCTTTTTCGTGCGTGCAGCTGGAGTTCATCGATTTATTAGACGTTGTCACGTCAAAAAAAAACACGTAATACTGTTTTGTAAAAAAATGTCATTTTCGATGTAAATGAAAGGAGATGCAGCATTCCTGGTATGCCATACCACAAAACTTGCGGCTACCAAAACAAAGTGAATTAAATCTTACTGGTTTTGTTTGGCCGGTAATGGCTGATGCATTACTTCTCGCGATCAATACAGCTGTGTTAGTAATGTATCGCGAAAGCTACCATCTAGCGGGTGGGCCCGGAACTACCTCAGAAACTAGGTTTCAGTCTCCCCGGCCAAGAGTTCCTCCCCCGTGGCTCAGTGACCATTCTCACCCGGGAGGCTGGCATACGACGTCGCCTTCCGACGCGGGACCCGGAGTGTCGAAACCTGGCAACACTGCACTGCGGAGACGAGTTCCGCGCCATGCCGTCGAAACCGCCAGCGGAAAATTCACGGCAAACGCAGTCGATCAATTGTTCGTGCAACGAAATCTCACAGCACTTTACAGACCCGAATTTAAAATGCAGCAAGTGAATTCGACATCTTCTGCCACGACTGACGTTTTTGAACTAATAATTACGACAAAAGAACGCGTACCATTTAAATAAAATTTGTAAACTAACGTGGCATTGTTAACGTCCTCTGATTTTTTTGATAGTAATTTTGTATCTTTAGGCAATCATCAGTGTATTAATGACTATTTTGGGCATTTAAGGTGAAATTTCAAAAGCCACGTAATTAATAAGCAACAAGTGACTTAAAACAATTGCAGCAATAATTTTAATGAAAGGGTAACTTTTTTAAATGAGATATCCAAGATAAGAGTAAAATGAGGAGTAACATAAATTACACAGTGATTAAAAAATGTAATTATATAGAAAGGATTAAACAATAACAAATATCCTTTGTGTATACATTTATAAATGAGCAATAGCTAAAAATGTGTACGTTATGCAACAATTTAAACACGTCTTAATTGGAAAACTATTCAAAATGCATTAAATATATTTTTAATTACCTGTTAACAAAATTTATAAATTTATAAATACCAAATAACGTTTATTCGAACGTAAAATTTGGACTATACTTATAACATACAGCTAAGAGGGCATCAAGCCGGTAATTTGTTAGAGCAGAACATCCGCGGATAGTAGTTCAGCATACTTCACCCATGAGAAACTTTATTTATTTTTACTCGGGAACTCGTTTGCAGTTAACTAAAGAAATGTTCTTCAGACGCAGTTAGCTGCAACTGTTTACTCAGAAACTACGCGTCTGTAAATACTTGAACTGAAGGTCGCGAACTCTGACCGGAGAAACGTCGTGCTTCCTCGAACCATAAACCATTTAACGCTTACAGTCATTTCTCATTCTTCAGTTGAAAAGAAATGAAATCATTAATGATGTCCAGCGAGTTCTTGCATGATAAACCATTCCTGGAAACATAGGTTTTACTTTAGTAATGGAAGCTAGTTGAAATGGTCGTAAAGTCATTGTATTTAAAATTCACTGTCAAATAGTATGAATAAAATTTATTTATACTGAACAATATTTTTGACGTTATAACGTCTAACAAAACGATGAACGCCGGCTGCATGCCCGAAAAAGTGTCCCGTTACGCACATTGTTCCGTTACGCTGTGTCCCGTTACGCACATTGTTACGTTACGCTGCGTCCCGTTACGCTCATTGTACGCTTGCGCCGCATCTCTATCTCTTCCACTCGACTGTTTATAAAGTGAAGTGAAAAGTTAATGTGGTTTTCATTTCTTATTACAACAACAATTTCGGCAATAAAGGTTAATTATTCTTGCATTCAAAAAAATCTGATTACTAGTATAATTTCAAGTATTTATTCTTTTATTATTAAAATAAAAATGAATCAATTTTATTCATAAAAGTATGCAATCATTTCATCAACGTTTTGTTATGACGTTGTCACGTTAAACTATCGTCCGTAAACCAACTTTACAGACAACCCCATTTTTTTGGCTAGCAGTATTGTTTCCCTTTTAAAAATTAATTTCTTATTGCAAGTGGTTAGTGGGAATTATATCGCATGTAAATGTTTCAAATGATTACATGACCTCCGCCGCGGCCTCGTGACTCAATAACTCATGCGCGCCTGACCAAGGGGTGAAGGTCGCGCCGATCTGCGTCTTGGCGTGACGTCAGCGCGTGACGTGAATGCTAACTGCTCTGGGACGCCGCGGTGGTCTTTTGTCACGACAATGTTGCGTCCAGTTGTTTTAGATCATAAGAAGAGATCTATATTATTTTTTTTTCACTTTAAACCACGTTCCCTTAGCTACTTTTTAAATATTGTTTATTTATTTTTTATAATTTAATATATATGTTTTTAAACATTAGTGGCACACTGACAAGTCATGAGTCTACCCCCTCCCCTGCTTTATTTTTGTTTATTATTTTGTTCTTGTGATCTCGAATCGTTGTGTAATTGTGGTGGTGGTTGTTGTTGTTGGTGTATGGAAAAGCGCCAAGGAGACTTTAGGACAACAAAAATTAAATCATATCTTACCGGGGATTTGAACCCAGAGCGTTGCCGACTAGGTTACGGAGACCACCTCCACTGCGCTACGAAACCTGACAGTATTCTGTAAAAAGAATATGTATTCTAGTGGTTGTAATACCAGTATTTTAAGTTTTTTTTTAACCTAAAATTTCTTTTTACTATGACTATTTTAGTTTACCAAACATATTCCACGGTAGTTTCACTATCCTAAAGTTTCATTTGGCACACCAATGTGTTTGATCTGTCCCCAAATTTGAATGAAAGTGGCTATATATGGGTTTATGTTCATACGCGTAGTTCCGCAATCTTCCTGTAAAAATGTTGTTGCATGGTACGCGCGTATCGTAAAAAATATTTCTCATCATTTTTCCATAATGCGCCTTAAGAAATATTACTTAAAGAAAAAAAAATTTAAAAAATCCAGGCGTTCTTTGCACGAAACAAGATGGCTACCGCGCATCCACACGGCGATGTTTATAGTTTACAGACGGAGAATCTGAAACCTGATCAAACCAGTCTTCCCGATGTTTCAGCGCATACGCATTAGAATTCATCATGGTAAAGTTCCCCATCACAAACGGTGCGTGCGCAGTTCAACGCATTTTACGTTGTTCACTAAAATTTTAACGTCACCCCGACTAAAAAACAAATAACTGCAGATTAGTGTGTTTTCGCCAGGTGCGTACGTGAGGCACAACGTTTCGATTTACCACTGCGGTTACGAGCTTCGACCGTCGATGTCGCGTTCCGAATATTCGATGCGCCCGCAGCGCACCACCGCGGCGAGCGGGCGAACCACCGCTGACTTCCTCAATCAGCGGATTTCGCGCGCTACAACCCTCCCACCCCCCTCGCCTTTCATGCTGTTTATTCACGACGCGGAAATTGGTCGCCCCGGCCTGTTCCCAGCATTGAGTCACCCCCACCCCTCTTCTCGTCAAGCCCTTTCCGACACACACACACAACCTTCCCATCAGACCGAACAAACGTGCGCGCGCGGAAAATTTCGCTTTATCACTTACCCCCCGCGGGTGCGCCATTAATCAAAGCTGTCGGGAGAATGGGTCGTTAGTAAACAATACGAATATTTAAAAAATACAAAATAAAAAGTGAAGTCAACAGTGGCAATTACTATACTTTTGAAAACCAAAGCCAATAATAGACTTTCAACAGGAAACAGAAAATAATGGAAAAGATTAAACAGTTTAATTATTGCATGATATTTGTAGGCTACAGAAGCCAAAGTAAAAATAGTTTTAAGATGCATAATTATTTTTAGAAACTGCAGTTTTTTTTTTTTTTTTTAGATTCGTACTGATGAACCACCTTCATTGCCACATGTCAGTTACGGTAAGTTTGAAACTGTTAAATTTAAC
This sequence comes from Bacillus rossius redtenbacheri, assembly GCF_032445375.1. NCBI lineage: Eukaryota > Metazoa > Arthropoda > Insecta > Phasmatodea > Bacillidae > Bacillus > Bacillus rossius. Next base: position 27,492,567 of record NC_086334.1, read on the forward strand.
TCCAGACTTGTATGATTCGTAATATAATTCTAATACTCTATGAGATTGTAACTACTGCATTGGCTTACGAAAGTCACCAAAGTGTGTTGCTACTTATATCTTGCCACAAAATTGCGAGTGATAGTATCTTTTATTTTTGCATCAAAAATTTTAAGATAATTTATCAATCGGACAGTGATTATTATTCTTAATTATTGAGACAAGATTGAAATATTTTAATATTTTACGCAGCTGGCATGTCCTTGTCTATCGCACTGAATAGAACGTGCAATGTTTCTCTGTCGCACACTGTTTTAAATTGCGACAACCGCGAGTCTTGATCCATTTTAACTAAACAACCTATTACATCGTGTTCGGAGTAAAAAAAAAATATTTATTTCGATATATACTTCAATAATAAAACAAATGAATGTAAATACATAGCATCAACTAACCTGACAACTCTGTATTAGGTACCAGATAAAGATGTACAACCCAACATTTTGTTGTTCCTTATGTTTCGTTGACAAATAAGTGAATAGGTTAAGAAAATCCTTGACATAATTTAATCAGGCAACCTTGTCACGATATGTTTGTTCTTATATTATGATTACAGAAAAAAATTGGTAAACAGATGGGTGAAGGTCAACCTTAGTCGAGATTGCTATAGGAAGTCAGGGTTTATTGGTGATGATAAAATGTGTAGTACTGTCGTAACAGCCCATGCCTTTGCAATGATTTTTTTTTTCCTCAAAGTAGTGACCGCTTGGTTTACCACAGAGCACAATCGTGCAGCAGGAGCCAGCCGAGAAGGGAGGTATCTCCTTGGCAGGAGACAGCGACGTGGGACACGGCATCAATGCAGTTCGCCGGGACAGCTGGGCGTAGCGCGCGGTGACCTCTCGCGGCATCAACGGCAAGATGGCCGGCCACCCAGAGGAGGAGGGCGGAAGAGGAACTACAGGGACGGGACTTGCCAAATGCTTATCCGATTATGCGACCCATTTCCCTCCAGATTTGTGTTCCTCGTCCGCCTCCCCCCGCCACCCCTCCCTCACGTGTCTTTGTCTCTTCCCACTCCCACCGACCGACGTCCACACTCTTCCCTCGTTCTGCGCACAGTCGACTTCCCATGCGATGTCCTTTCCTGCTCGTCTGCTCGTATCCCTTACACACTATAAATATTCATAGGTCCCGAGTCAGATGCCACAATAATTCGCATTCGTTCACTCAGAACTGTTATTTGTTTATTTTTGCTCTTGTGAGAGTTACAGCTAGGTCACGTTAGGTCTCTTTTGCATGAATAAAATCCTTGCAAATATTTGTTGATTATTTTTTTTGAGTTTATTTCTCGTGAGGGTGTTGATCTGTCGCGCCGCTTCGTGTGGTGTCGTGTCGCGTCGCGTCTGATTCTGAGTGCGCCCAGCCTAACTAAGGAACGCGGAGTGGGGTGTGACGTAAAACCCCCCGAGAGGCTGAAACTCTGACAGGAGATCCGTCGGCGAAGCCATCGGTCACCAACAATTAAAAAGGCACTACTGAAATACAGTAATAATAGGATAAGTACGAACTCCAGACTTCCGGCTTTTGTTTTGTTATGTTTGTACAATAAATTGAGTGTTTTGGTGTCGTTATACACGTATTCTCATAAAATGTGTTCACTCTAATTGACTTTTCGCTTGCTTTCACAGAAAACCAGGATGGCGCCAAACTTGTTTTTGTTGGCGTATATTCATGGTGGATATTCCTCTTTTGCATTGAATCTCCTTAGCAGTTCTAGTTTTGCCTGCGTTGACCTTTTTTCTAGATACGTCAAAAAAAAAATACATTGTATGGCTTTCTCGTCATCCAGAATTTTTTGCTACAGCTTATCATGAATACGTGTATTTACTCAACTAACTGTAATTTTGGTGATTGTAAACATTTTTTGCTTGGCATAGTAGCATGGTTGTTTTAAAACATAAACAGTATTATCTTTTCCTTCCGGTGATTCTTGTTAACTGCATTTCGGCTTCCATCCCGATCTCTCTCGGCTGCGTAAAGGTTCTTCGCTCTAAACTTCGTGGTTAGGTTGTGGTTGCTTTGATGTTGCCGGTGAACTACCCTGGCCCCAACAACCGAGTTGGGATTTAGTTGCTGGAATCACGACAAGGTTGTTTACTAGAGAATTCATCTTGATTATTGCCAAACAATTTAGGCCTTGCCTCACTCCTCCCCTTCCTAACCCAAGTTACGGCAGAATAGTTTGTAAATCTCTAGGGCTTCCTGTATGTAGACAAAAACCCACGACAATATCTGCATCGATTTTATTGAACGAGCTGCTTAAATCTTTCTCCAACATTCCTGCAGTTGGTATGTAGAAAGTTTTTTATTAGTATTCAAATTTTTCTTTGCATTTTTTTGAATAGCAATGTTTTCTTTCAAAAAAAATGCTGTATGTGCAGATTATGCATAACATAACCTATTTCCATGTCACGTTTTTCTTCCCATGCTACCGAAAGCACTCATATTTCAGTAAGGCCAATAACATCATTTTATAATGTAATATTTTTTAAAGATATAATTAAATATTTAATCATCATTGAAAAATTCATTAGAAATTAAACACTCTAGCTCATTAACGTACATTTTCAAACTTTCATTTCATTAAAGAAATAAATTTACTATTTTCAAAATAAAGAACATATATATAATCAACCGTAAAAGTTAAACATTTTTCAAACAATATTACTCGTTTTGTACATTACACTCGTCATGATTGTTATTGTTAATTGTATATTGTAGCGGTGAAAAAAAAATGAATGAAATGATAAAATGGTCATGAAATGTGGGTGTGTGAAAATGATAATGAAATGTGATGAAATGAAATGAATGAAATGGAGTGATACAAGATGAGATGACTGCGTCTTACTCTAACTCACAAAACGACAATAAATACACTATTAAAGCCTCCTCCACCCTGAGATTGCGTGATAACATCACCAGGCATCAGGGAAGCCTGCACAAAAAAAATACCAAGGGACGTAAACTAGAGCTGTACCGGGGATCTTTCAGAACTGTGGATTACAAGGAAAGCCTATAATTAAATGACACCTCAAATATCTGACTAAGAACCTTTATAACAAATAACTTGATAAACTTAGACGATAGCCTGGGAAAGGAAATTAAGATTAAAATAAGAACGAAGAACTGCAAGTTGAGGACTACATTTATGTTTATTCAAAATAAAGGCTTTCAACGAATATTTTAAAATCTTTCACAGTCTTTCGCACAAACGTCCGACAAAGGTTCTCACGTAGGATGGACTGATTTACTGAGGCCTGCTAGCCCCTTAACTTTGATTTATAAAGCGATTACTGGCAAATGAATTTACAATTAAAGTTACAATCGGAAATGCAATTTTAAGTCAGGCCTCTAGCCATTACTCCTAAAAATGAACCAGTATACTTAAACGTAAAATTAACGGTAGAATAACTAGAGTCACGGCGGTCACAACTACCAACTTACAGATAAAAAGTCTACAACTACATGATAAAAATGAAGATTACTTAACTGGAAAATCTACATCTTCGTGACCAGTTCGAGGGTCCTCCTCCCTCGCCACCAGTGACGTCCTTCCCGCTCGAGCTCCCGTCGACGACCCCCCAAAAACTCCTCACTCCCGTCCGTACAGGACGTAGCCCCCCCACGCGAAGGAGGACGCGCTACGCCAGCAACCCCCGCTTCCGCCTCTCCCCGCGCCTACCAACATGCCCGCGGGCGCAGCAGAAGCGAGCCTGGCCAGCGCCGCAGCATGCCCCGCGCCCGGCAACCAGCGGTCGCATCGCCGACCAGGCTGCGCCCGCAGCACGCCCTGATCACGTGATAGCCGCGTGAAGCGCAGCGGGCAATGCCCCGCGCATCCCACTCCCGGGCGGCCACTACCTGAACGCAACAGCCCTAACACAAAATTTAACAAACCATCCCAAATTACTGCCAAAACCTTCTATCTAACTGAAGTGAAAAATCTAAAACGTCAAATAAAACAACCGCGAAAAACCGCGCCGTGACAATATTATAAAGTCAAAAGTGTAAAAAATAGAGTCGAATGAATTGCGTAAATTATATTATCGTCATTTCCTATCCATTAAATAACTATCTATTTTGAATAAAACCATGTTCAGGGCTCCAGTGTTTTGATTGTGATGCAACACGCTTAATTTGTGAGGAATATGATTTATTTTTAATAAACTGCACAGCTTATATTTTTAAGCATCGAGTTGTAAATAAGTGATTCAGAGTTCAATACAATTGTTTAAATCCCTCTATACTTAAGTGTATGGGCATAATCACGTCTCATAAAACCATTGCTTCATTAATTATACTTCAAACGGTTAAATTTTCGTAATCATGTCTTCGCATTTTTTTGTTTGTGCCAGTTATTGATCTTTAAAACCAATAAATTCAAATAAATAACTAAATCCCAAACGTATAAAATTATTTTACAATTTCTGTAACAAAAAATTTTCCAAGTGGGAATATAACACCGCATGTCATTCTAAGAGCCACTACTGGTATTTCATTTTAAAAAACGTCACTCACCTCAAACAATACGCCATCTGTCAAAGGTAAACATAAATATTCCATATTGAGTTGCGGATGCTGGCAAAAGAGAAACTAAATATTTACTTTATGACCGGATCATTGTACGTGCGTTTTATTCGTTTAGTTGTTTCCAATAAAATGTTTCATAAACGTATCAAATAATAGTTATTTTTAATAATTTAGAAAAATTATTTTTTACTTTATAATTTTTTTATAATGAGTTAATATTGGTCGAAAAATGAATAAAAGAATTAAATTATTTTTTTCTATATTACCTAGTAACACCTAGCCACATAACTCAGTTCGAGAATGTCATAGAGGTACGCATTATATAAGTGCAATATATTTCAAGAGGTTTATTGAGAGTAGGATGTAATTTTATTGTGTGAGACAAATGCAGTTGCGTTAGGTACAAAAAATGTCACATGATGTTTAAATGTGATTTTACTTCATAATATCGAAAATAAAAAAGTTACGTAGTATATCACCATTAAAGACGCACCGCTTTTATTTTGTTCTGAAAGAAGATTGTTTTTACTTATTGTCTTTGTTCGCTTGAGTTTAAATTTCTGCAACCAAACAGATGCATAGCGTTCTTCGCCTTCTTCACCTGCTTGAGGAGGTTGATTAGATAGGTGGGGGGGGGGAGGAGGGATTTTTTAAATTTGATTGAATATCGGATTTGGGGGGAGAGAGAGAATTTTGAATTTGATTGCATACCGGATTTGGTAACGCAGCATATTTAAATATGCCATGCTTACAAATGTTGGTTTTCAAATAATATGTACATAATATTTATATTAGTTGAAGGCAAACAATAATTTTAATTAACATTTTTTTAAAAAAAACTAAAAGAAACGAAGACAACGATACAATTTCAAAGCAAAAGTTTTAACATTTTTAATTTTTTAATGAAAATATTGAATTTAAAATTTAATTAATTGATGCAGAGTTGTACATTGCAGTAAATATATAATATTTCAGAAATTCTTATATTTTTTTCTAGCACCTATGCTTTCATTTGGGATTAGTTACTTCCCCGGTAAGTTGTACATCCACAGATATGTTTCTCCTCCCCTCCCCCAAATAAACACCTCTGGGCTTAAGAGTCGCGGAAGATAATGAAAAAGTGGACAAAGTCATTAGCGCCAGCCTGAACGCAAGTAAAAGACTGTTTCGTCGCCGCTGAGGAAGCTTCCAGTTGCGCTTGACACACGCCTTACTGATCTCATTGCATCAACACGAGACTAGCAGATTTCTGGCTCGCGTTTGTAACGTAAATAAACTTCTTGCAAGGGTTTGGAGGGGAGGGTGGAATGTATCTCTGTAGAAACAAGGCTTATCAGTTAAATTACCTTCTGGTTTTATCTTGTGTTTTTTTTTCCGGGACTGGGAATGTAGCTTTAACAGACTGTAATATATATATTTTTTTCTCTCCCCTTGGCATTTTCTCGCGCAGCCAGCGACGGGTGGCGGGTGGCGTCCGAGGCATATTATAACACTCGCTTAGCGAAACAAAAACATGAGCCTGACACGTGCTGGAGAAGATACAAAGCACCGACTTTATTTCCCAGCTCGTTTCCGGAAATAACGAGGGAAAAAAAACATTCCAGTGACTTTGCTAAGCACGAAGCAATGACCAGCCTTTATAAATACAGAACAGGCTTCAATTGTTTTTTTTATCATATGAAACTGGGGTGGTTTTATTTAATTTTTTTTTATATCTACAACCACAGCGTTTACATTATTTCGTCAACTTTATGTATACACACACACACACGAACAAAATCTACTCACGATCGATTTCAAAACACAATAAACAAAAACAACCATTTATATATGGTTGTTTTTGTTTATTATTTTTATTTATTTAATGTTATGTTAAGATGTCTTCATTTCTATGTGCATTGGCGAACTAATTAACCAAATTAAAATATATATATATATTAATTTGGTTAATTAGTTCGCCAATGTACATAGAAATTTAGACATCTTAACATAACATATTTTTTTCAATTTTCTAAAAGGGGAAACTTCTAAAGAAGGAACATCTTAGGGGTGTTTTAAATAATTGGTTAATTTTTTAAATGTTTTCCTTAGAATTTGTAGTTATATTAAATTTTTACATGCACAGCTTGAAAAAAAACTACAAGTCACGTACGTGACAGTTCTTTACCATGGTTTTTTTTTCAATTTTCCCCACTATCCTCACCTTACCGACAAACCAATTAGATGCAATGTCCTGTGATAATTACCCATTAAATTTGTAACGGCAGATATGGCGCTTGTTCCGGCTACGCACCCACGCTGGTTCAGATCGGCGCTAATTGATGTGTGACGGGGCGCGGTATCGTAATTGAAACTACACGCCGCCGTCACATCGCATCCATCAGTCATCGTCTGGCCGGTGCATTTATCACCGGTGGAAACACCCTCAGCCCTGCGTGGGGACTGCATTCTGAACAGCTTCGCTCAGTGTATTAAAAAAAGAAATTACATTCGACGCGACGCGTGCGTAAAATGAATATTAATGGCACAAATCTGTGGTCAAATATTTGAACAAATGAATTCGACTAAAATTTATCATCTTACTTTTGTAAGCGTGAACATTTGTTCCATTTGAAAAAAAAAAAAAAAAAAATATTGTACCAAATTGAAGCATTCTCCTCCCAAATGTAACTAGTGAACGCTTGGCTCATAAATGTTTGGGTTGAAATTTGTCTATTACAATTTTAAGAAAGACTATTTATTAGTGAATGAATGTTTGAAAATTATTTTAAAAGTTAACATAAAGTAAAAGGGAAAAAAACACTTGTCAAGAAAACAATTTTAACGAATCAAAGTCATTTTAATTTTACAAATTAATTATAGCTGCTTCTCCAGACATGATGAAATCATTAATTTTTTTTTCGTTGTCTACAACCAATTATAATAATTACATTCTTTTCATTTCCATCCACCCCTACAATACAGTCTCCCAAACTTTTAAATTCAACGTAGCTAGAAGTTTGTTAGTGATATTCCCCTTGTCCTCTACTACAGATAAGTAGTGGAGAGAGAATGTACTCATTTAAAAAAAGTAAAAAAAATTAATTTAATAAAAAATTAATACTTATCAAAAGTGAAATAACAAAAAATTATAGGATTTAAAAAAAATCAGCTGCCCTTGAATGAATGAATAAATGAATAGGGGAAGAATTGAATGAGCTTAATATCTCGCCAACGTCGAGATAATTAGGACAATGAGGGGTGATATGATAGGGATGGATCTTTGACTGATTGAAAACGTAAGCACCTGGAGAAATCCCTTCGGCTTGTAGAAACGTCAGCCACGTTTTTCACTCACGAAAATATTCGGATTCAGCCCTTCTGTGAACGTATCCGGATCCCGTTGGTGTGTAAAAACCACTCTCAGCTAATATCTGCCGCTGTGTGGCTTTAAATGTAGGTTTATGCCTACTCTAGAATAAAGGTATTCTTTATTTCTTCGCCATTGTCAAGTACGTAATAGAAAAGAGTGACCTCACACAAAGCCATAAACTATATTAAATTTATTCCATGAAAAGATTCACTAAGCCGAAGGAAAAATTTTGCCCCACAACTTTTTTTTTTAATTATAAGAAAATTTGTGTTTTTACAGCTACAACTTTTCGTTAGGTCACGCTAAAGGCTGATTTATTCGAGAGAGAAAGAGAGAGAGAGAAAATAAAAGGAAAGAAGAGAGAGGTGGGGTGACTAATTTTATCTCGTAAGAGGATTAAACTCCCAGATGTTAGTTTCCGACGTCGAATGGGCGGGATGAAGTCTGCGCCAGATAGCAGCAGCAACTCGATACGAAACTTTTTTTTTTTTTTTCATTCTCGAGTTTTCCATTCTTGGTCGTCTGCCGGACTGGTGTAATGTAATTTGTCGCCCGGTCACGTGGCCCGGTAGCCGGCGGAATAGGACGAAGAGGATGAAAGAGAGAGAAGTATGTATGGTAGAGAATTCCGCGGACAATAGCCAACAACATCACTAGCTATACGATTGGCACTGCGGGGTAAAAGTAAGAGGTGGCGAAGAGGGGAAGGGGGGGTGCGAGGGAAAGACACGGAACTGATTAACTTTCCCCTCAACTTGCGAAGGAGGGGGGAGGGGGGCTTGGGTGCGTGAAGAGGTAGGGAGGGGGGAAAAGCGGTTCGGTTCTAATTTGCACACACAGAAGCGGGTCCTCTCATTTAGCCTGGCGGCAGTTGCACCGCAGCGCACGAACGGGCAGCGGGTTGCGCACCCATCAGGGGCAGCAGTTTTACGCTCTGCGGAACTGGCTACAATAGGACGGGTTGTGAGGATATGTGTGTGAGAGGGAAAGTGTGTATGTGTTTTTTTCCCCACTCTGCCGTGAGGTCTCGCTTAGAACGAGGTAACAAAGCAAGGACTTAAGGCCGTGACCGAACCCTAGTACACGCAGTGTACTTGCGACCCTACACACTTCGTTTGCCCTTGTAGTATACATACTAGAGCATTAAGAACGATTATAATTTGTGGCCCCTACAAACAGTAAGAACACGAATGATATTACACGAAAAAAATTTAAGAATCACAAAAATATTTTCCTGAAAAAAATAATTATTACATTTAATTATTTGGAATCATCATGCCATTGGCATATTATCTCTTTGTTGTTAAATGTTGTTAAGTTTATTTTAATGTATTTTAATTTCCCTTGTTTATATAAAAATCATTGGTTAGTGATATAAATTCAATTTATTTTACCTTTAGTATTTTATTTTACCACTTTCCTTGCGTCTTTCTTTCCCTAAAGTTGGTTATAGCGCCGGCGGCGCTAAAAGATTTATATTTTGTAATTTTAACCAGTGTGTAAGTTTGTAACTTTTTATATCTGCCTTTAGTAATATTTTTTATAATCATCTGTGTGGAACATAGATACCTGTATCATTATTTATTCTACTTGTGAAAAATTTGATTCTAATCTTCGTCGTGTGACGTGCGACACTAGCGCCCGTGCGCTAGTTAATTTACTTTTTCTGGCCAGCTTTATGTCTCGATTTAACTTTGCAGAATTTAAAATGCAGCTTATTAGCATGTATGCACCCCAGGACTCTTATTAACTATTTAAAAGACTTTATCATATTTCATAATGAAATTAATTGTAATGTGGTTAAATTCGCGTGGTTATTAATCTACAATTCTTTCTTCAATATTGGGGGCCCCGTTCTTATTGATAGAGAGATAACGCACGTGATCATTTTTCACTTTGTTTTAGTAAAAAAGTTAATAATTTTTAAATTTGTCATATTTTAGCTGTAATTTCTTTTCGATTTCTCATGTGCCTTGTACGTTTCCATGTTCGTGTATTTGTTCCATGTTAGTGCCTGGTAAAAAAAAATTCATGAATTTAAATAATTTGTTGGCTTGGAATTACTTTTCATATCTCACTTCTAATCACGCAGCCTTAAATTTTGATTACTCTGCTATTTACTTCTGCCCACTCCCGGCATTTGGTCAGAGATGTGTCTTTTTTTTTATGAAGAAACGGCCTGTTCGTGGAGTGGGGAAGGGGGTAGATAACTGTGTGGAACAGTAGTGAGATTTTTTTTTTTACCCTCAATTAGAAACACACAAATACTGTTAGGAATTGCGATAAATTTACCTTTATTTTCAACGAAGAATTCACCTCAAATAAACGAAATGTTTCTTTATAGTTTCAGATAACTCGTTCTTTGTATAAACAACGCCGTACTCTGACCTTCGCGTTATCTTTATTCGTTACAAACAGGGTGAACACACGCGGTTGTAATAGAAGTTTTTTTTTTTTTTGCAGGAGACTTAACCAGTTTTTGAATGTTTTGTTTGTATACCAGTATTATTCTTTGTGCATTCACGTTCAAAGTAAATTAACTTAGTACCCATAAATAAAAAAAAGATTAAGATACATTTACGACGATCCCTAGATAATTTGTTACCAGCGTTCTTTCTTAATTTTAAGGTAAAAAAAAATTTTAACATGACCATATGGCAATCGACTTTAAAATATTTTAATGATTCGTGCATTCGGGAGGATCGAGTGAAAACATTTTATGGGAATCCTCCATTGCAATTGCGTATGTCCACAAAAATGTCTTAAATCAATCTACGTAGGTTATTGCGGGTTTTTTCCTCTCTTAAATTATAGTTGTTACTAGCTGCCCGACCCGGCTTCGCACGGCTATAGGTACTAATGGAAAAAAATTAAGCCACATCTCCCATTTATAGTAATGGTAAATAAAAAAAAATTCAGTGAAAATTTATTACAATGCTGTATAATGTACCGGAGAGAAAATGAATAGCACCGATGGTTACCCGACTCGTGCACGCAACGTACAACTGATGTACCCGTACTTCGCTACGGCAGTCTACAGGCAGATCACTCTTGCGCCGCTCATTATACATGCCCCTCGTTGTGGGTACGCCACTGCCGCGCGATGCCCGTTGCCATGGAGACGCAGAAGGCATGAACAATGCAAAATACTGTTCTCATGCAGACAAAGTACCCACTGTTGCCTGGTTTTAACCACCCATTAGATCTAATTTTCGGAAAATGTCATCCTGCGTAACATAAGGAACATTAGGGGCAGGCATATTTCGCGAAAAAATCTGCTCGGCGTCGGCGGTCCCTCTCCCACCCTCCCCCTACCCCTGCCCACTACCGCCACACCTCCCCCTCCCACTCCCGCCACACCTCCCCTTCCCACTACCACCACACCTCCCCCTCCACCCCCCAATTCCCACAACACCTCCCCCTCCCACTCCCGCCACACCTCCCCTTCCCACTACCACCACACCTCCCCCTCCACCACCACTACCACCACACCTCCCCCTCCCACTACCACCACACCTCCCCCTCCCACTACCACCACACCTCCCCCTCCCACTACCACTTGCAAAATTTCAACGGTGATGAGGACTGCACTAACAATGAAATAGCCGTTGCCATAGAGACGAATGAAGCATCAACAAAGCAACAGCCGTTGCCATGGTGATTTCCTACCAAAAACTGGAAATAAAAAAAAAATTTAGGGGTGGACTACCCCTACTATTTAGGGGGATGAAAAATAGATGTTGGCCGATTCTCATAGATACCGGATAAGCACAAAAAATTTCATCAAAATCGGTCAAGCCGTTTCGGAGGAGTATGGCAACGAAAACTGTGACACGAGAATTTTATATATAAGATAACTGTTTACATTTCTTCAAACTTCCTTATCAACATGAGAAAGTGTTTTTTTTTTCAATGTGTCCATCCTAATAAAAAATAATGTGAAAATATTTTAGCGTGTATTTTTTTTTATGACATCGTTTATTCTACCTGTAACGACGCTAGAAGATCTCACATCTGTTTACTTATTGCACACCTGCATAATTCACTTTCGAATCGTGTTCTACTCCAGGAACATAGGTATACGTAAAGTAAAGGCCTCAGCTTCAAGGCGTTCACCTCTGAGGAGGGTGAATGTCTTCATAGCGTCCCCTGAGTGGTGACCTCCTGACAGTCACAGAGATTGCAATGTCCTGCGCACTGAGCGGCAAGGCAGACGCGGAGTTCCTGCTTCACGTGGCTATTCGCGTACCTTTAGAAGTCACCATACACAACGACATGCTAGAAAACCTGGAAGTCTCATTCAGACACCCAGAATTCATCGGTTGAACATAATTCATTGATGAGGTTTGCTTTATCAGTTTTCTAAATTGAAATTGTCATTGTGCAAATCAGTATTTAATGCACTGTAAAAAAATAACAGTTTAAATGTCACATAATACTAAAAAAAATTAATATATCATTTTTGTAAAAATTTCTTAATTTTTTTTACTGTTTTGATAAAGCTCTAGAAACAACTTCACTTTTAAATGTATTGTTAAATTGCTTTTAAAACTAGTGATTTTTGTAAGAAATTAATTTTTTTGTTATTCTTGGGCTCACCAAACTTTTAGAAAGTACCGTAAACACATTTTATTGGATAAATTAGAAAGGACTTAATCAAAGGATGCTATAATTTTTTTTTTCGTTACATACGTACACTAACATAACCAAAAAAAAACATTGTGTTAGTTCACAAACTCGCATGATTTATTTATTTATTTGGAAGAATAAATACTCTTAATACGTTTTCATATGACAGTACACATCCGCATGTGTAAGAGGTTGCACCTGCGATAACACGGACCGCTCGAAAGCCGTGTGACGCGTCCTCCGAAGTGCAAAACGCGGGTGACCGAGTTTCCGATATCTCCTGACGACCGCGTAGGACGTGGGTGGAGGAGGAGGGGGGGGGGAGGGGGAGGGCGGAGTTGTGACCTGCAGCAGGGATAAAATATATCTCATTTTGGCTCTTGGTCCGGAGGCAGCAGGCAACCGGGCAGACGATACCTCCAGGCCGTCCCAAAATAAAAAAAAAAAAATACCCTTTGGTGAAGGGAGAAGGGAGGGAGCGGACGACCTCAGCCGGCGAAGCAAGGGTTTCTTGGTTCGGAAAAAATATATATATATATATTTCTTAAGGGTGTTTGGAGGGGGGGGGGAGAGGGGGGGGGGGTTCCACACCGGCTCTTACCTCGCAAGTTTTGTACGACGGACGCCAGGGGAAGAGGCGCGGTGTGTTTCGGGCGTATCGACGCCGGGGGCGTCCAAAAACCCTCCACCCGCCCACTCCACCGCCGGACCCTCCGAGGACGTCCACCCCCGACGGTTTCGACGACGTGTACATATATATATGTGTGTGTTTTTTTTCTTCCTCCCCGTCGGAAAACACCCGTCTCTCGGCCCGCGGAGGCTTCCCCTCCCGCTCCGTGCAAACGACGCAGCCGGCGCCGACCCGTCGCTGTCCTTCGTCCTCCTCGGCCGTCGAGGACTGGCTGTGTCTCGCCGGCACAGCCTGTGGTTAGAGCTCGCTCCCGCTGGAGCGTGATTCTGCAGGGCGGCACACCACCTCTGAGTCACGTCTCCAGACAACTTCTTCGAAACATAATCTTTAACATCATTTGTTGATACGTTCGCTAAGCGCCGGCCAACACACATTGATCTAAAATTAAGAATGATAAGGCATCTAGTGCGTGGCAACAATGTTAATAGGCAGTAGGAAATAAACTTCTAGCGCCTGCGGCATTGTCAACACACACTTCGTACGTGTACTGCATGTTGTATCTAACCCCCTCAAACGCATTTGATTCTAAATTGGACTTTTAGTAAGGATCCCTAATGTTATTGATAATATAATATAGCCTGTAGCCTTCCTCGATAAATGTACTATCCAACACTGAAAGAATTTTTCAAATAGGACCAGTGGTTCCTGAGATTAGCGCGTTCAAAAAAAACAAACAAACTCTTCAGCTTTATAATATTAGTATAGATAGGCTGGCACTGTACAGGTAGAAAACAAAAAAATAAGTAAGCAAAAAAAACAAATATCGTGGATATTCGTCACACTGAAAAATGGAAACATTCAATAAAAGATATGAAAACTTTCCTATGACTAAAAAAAAATTAACACAGTTCACATTCAAAATAATAATATCACGCGCTGGCCGTATTAAAGCGCTCTGACTTCTTTCTGTGGGGTAACCTCGGGTTAAAAAATTTTCAAACATCGTCCTCACACCTTGGAAGATGGGAATTCGGGAATAAATCAACCGCAATGTGCCGAAAAGCGATCGAAGACTTCTGAAATCACTTTCAGCAATGCATAGCTGCACATGGACACCATCTTCTTGATGTTATCTTCAGAACTTGATTAAAAAATGGGGATATATCCTTATTCCGATAAAATAAACTTCATTTCTGTAAGTTGCTCCTTTTTTAATAGCCTTTCAAAACCGATACACGCCTTTTGCCCCATACTGTATATGACAGTGTGACGGACACAGAGAAATGGCACAAACAAATTGTATGTGTCTTTGAACTACCACCTATTATTTTCTATTATAAAACTGAATGTAACCTTTTTTCACTCCCTAAGGAATGAAATTTCATAATAATTTGTAGTCTATGTCACTCTGCGGCCTATAAACTGTTTATATGCAAAAAAAATCATGTCGCTTCCTACGTGAAAGAAGGACAAACAGGAAAACAAACTTTGGCATTTATAATATTAGGAAAGATTTTTATTCACATCAGTGTGTTAGAAAATTAACAATATTTTGATTAATTCCAGGCACAGTCATTAACTACACATACATTGAGTAATGAATCAGTTACTAACATCAAATAATACCATGACTAACATAATTTTTAACAGTTTTGTGCTAGACCACCAGACATTCAACTTCTACTAGCCCTTGGAGATAACTGCTAAAGGTCATGCCTGAAACGTCGGATACACCATTGACACAGACTTGGCCACAACTCAGAAACCAAAAAATAATAATAATAACTTGTTTAACATTTTACTGGTTTCATTCCAATGAAATGTATTTCTTAATTTTTTTCGGAGCATATCTTTATGAGACGTATAAACTTTATTTTACTCTAGTGTAGTTTGTGCTCGTTTCACCAGAAAGTCTTCAGTTCACAGGGATGCGAACAATTCTGAAGTACTTCAAAATGTTCCGATAGCTTTTTTTAAAAAAATATTGTAAGGATTTATATATTCTACATTCATAAAGTATTTTTAATAACGCTAACCTAACCTAACCAAACTTTCAATTTCGTTACAATCACATAACCTACCCTCCCGGAAAAAAATACTATTATTTGTATCTAGAGATCGGAAAAATTCGCGGATTCATTTCGCGACAGGCTAGAATCAAAAACACGTTTACCTTCGTTCTGTTTCTTAGATTGGGCCTCAGTTCAGCTGGAGGACTCTGGGCTAAGGAAGAACCCTCAGCAAAAGAAGTATCAAATCACTGGCATCTTTGTTGGCAGGTCTCACAAGTGAGTGGCCAGTAAGAGTTTGTGGAGTCTGTCCTAGAGGTAATCGAAAACAAGAATTTTTTTTTCCATTATCTATTTATTACACTGACCTGAGCTAACCTTTTACTTCGGTAAGGTTTGGTAACTGATCGGGATGTGGTAGTGGCTTTCATCCCTGTGAGAGCTGTGGGCTATCGCGTGCTGCCTCCCGGCGAGGCTCGACAGGCCATAGAAGGACAGCACACAGCACTAGACGGTCGTCTCGCTAGACGTCCTCTCTCGGCACGACGGCAGCGCGAGTGGTGACGGGTATCGGAAGTGCATTAGCGGCGACGGCTACGGGCCGGTCAGAGTCACGAGGAACACAGCCCATTGTTCGGGTTTCGAGACGTGTCTCGGGTCGCCGAACGACCGTGGAGTGAATGCAAGGGTGGAGTGAACACCGAGCTGTTCATGGTGCCTTCCGAATACATACATATATATGTGTGTGTGTGTGTGTTTTTACAAACACAAGGGCGGCTTCGGGACGATATTTTGGAAATGCCAAACATGACTTCAAGCAATTAAGAGATTGTCCTTGGAGCATTTTCAAATTTATGGTCTCAAATACTGAACTAAATTTGTTTCGTTCAAATTTCTACGAAAGAAAAATGTAAGCGAATTTTCTGTAGGCTATGGCTGTATATATGAATGTGATGGTAATTGAAAGAAACGTTCACATAATAGGATAGTGTGTTCGGCGAAAACACAAAATTATAAATATTTAGAAAGTTAGATATATGTATTTACAAGTAATTTGGTTTTGAAGACTGATATTAAACTTTCGATTGCCTTAAAAATGTAGGAATGCCGAGGAAGTGGTAAAATTAGTCTACAAAAACAGTAATAACGTTGATAATTCATCATTTCCCAACCATAACCTAGATATTATATTTAAATAATTCATGCAATGGTAAATTCTTATTTAATACAGTTTTTTTTAGACATACGCCATTGCAGTTTTGCACTGTTCGTCGTGAAAAAATTCCTAAAATAAAAAAATAAATAAGTAAAAATAAAGATAAGAAATTCACAGAAACAAGACCGAATCAGCTGATGTCGGACAAATAGAACCAACGATGAAACTAAACAAGTATTATGGACAGCACGAAGACGACACCACGGACAAAAAAAAACCTAGATGTTCAATATGACCTGCGTCAAACTGTAATAATAACAGAGCATGACCACCAAAAATGTCCAATATGGCCACCACTCAACGACATAACAATGAACGTTTCTGAACGACTGCAAGACTTGAGTTAGTGCGATGAGATAAATGTTCGTTCGATAAAAAATAAAAAAATAAATAACAAATTGGTATCCACTCACTTGAAAAAAAAGTTTCTCTTGCCTGACTGTGGTATCAAATTGAAATTATTGACGAAACCAATGCCATATATATATATATATATTAATTATTTATTTTGCAAAAACAAAAAAAATTGGAATAAACTCTTCATACTCGTTTTCCCAACCACAGGGAAAGGATTTTGCGAGGCACGTAATCCTTTCTGTCGGTGACAATGCACCGGAACCGACCCAATATATCTACTCACCGTCAACCGAGGTGGGGCTGCGCTCGACGAGGTTGAGCGCGCGGGGGTGAAGGGGGGGGATCTGCTGGGGCAGGCGTCAGCCGAGCAGGCGGAAGGTCGTTAGCGGCGGAACCCACCCTAATTAAGCCTCGCGATGTGCACTCGTCTTCGTGACGTGCTGCCTGCCCGGGGAAGGGGTTGGTTCAAGGGGTGGAGGGAGGAAGGTTGGAAGCTGACAAACCACCCCTGTCAGCCGCCCTCACCTGTCCCGGGTCCGCCCGCTGACGCAGCAGCGTTATCTCCGGGGTCCAGCCTTCGCACTCGTCGCCTCGTTAATCCGCTCGTTCGGCGAGCGCGTCAGTCAATTATTACAGAGAGCTCACCGGTTAGCCCCCCCCCCCTCCCATACCCACCCCCACTCCTTGTGCGCGTCGTAGCGCTGGTAACCCCTCCAATTCGATAGCTTCTGGGTTCGAATTCAGGGTAACAATATTTTTTTTTTAAGTTGAAAGTTCGACTAATCACTGCATTACGTTTCAAAGTTCAAATACCTTAGTGCTTTGTCGTTTTGCTAATACCTACTCTAGGTACACGTATTTTTCACGAAAAATATTTTGAGAGTAGATGAGGCTTAAAACACTCGTATCGTCGAGTGTGCTTCTAGATTGATCAAGTTTCTTTTCGGATACATATCCACTGTCAAAACACCAATCGCAATATTTCATTGTGATAGCAAACGTGTCCTCGGTGCCTACTCTTGCAAAAAAAAACGCGAATCGCAAGGAAGAAACAGCTGGCAAGGATATACAATATTGCAGTCTAACAAGCGTTCAGTTTTTTTTAAAAAAAAGTGAAAAATGCCTGCGTACGGCAATGCCCATCTTTGTTGTTCAGAGCCAAACAATTTGGTGTTTATTTGTTTGACTCCAGATTATGTTACAATAAATTTCGTTTTATATAAAACCCTAAAATCGTAACTCACTAAATTTTTTTTAAAGCGTACAGCTAGTGTTATAAGAGTTTATTTACTTCCAAATCTATAGCTGAGCCAAACAAACAATTGTCCAGTTAGAATGAATGATATGTTTTGAGAAAGTCAGTCCGTATGAAAGAAATCAATCATGCATAGTTTCATTGTTGCCGCCCACGCGTGTATAAAGCTTGATGGAAAACACAGTATTATTGAAAGAGCAGGTTTTTTTTTACTCACCTGTAAAGTTTGTCCATTGTGACTGGTTTGGCTCTGAGGTACGAAACTAATCAATATGTACTAAAGCATCTGACAGACTAAATATTTCTGAATCGTATACACTACGCTTGTTATCAAATTGTTGTATTACTGTTTTTGTAGGTATGTTATATGTTATACTTTTTAAAAGAAATTTTTTTTGTTTTATTATCAACCGGTGAAATTTTACAGTAAATAAACCATTTATACTGATAATTTATCGGCGTTTACATTGCAATTTTAAAAGTTTTTAATCTATTTTATACAAACCCAAAAAGTACAATTTATAAATCACTTGGCAGTTACTTGACTTGCGATAAAACGTGTAGTAATACAGTACCTACTGTCCTCAGTAGTTTGGAATAGAATATAAAATTTGGCATTACGCAGGGTAAAAGGCAGTACAATTATTAGATCAAGTTCCAGGAATGGTCCTATTTTTGCTTTTAATTGACGCTAAATCGTCATAATTAATTTCATAAGCTAAAGTTTTGACAATAAACTCCCAATTTAAATTTATTTGCCAATAATTTATTCAGTTTTTGATACTAAATTTGCATTTTGCTTTTAATGTTCTACAAACACTTTGTAGTTCTATTAAGGGAAAAAAAAGGTACTTATTTTGAAAATATTGTGACAACTCACTTTAAGAGTATTGTGTAATGTAAAAAGATAAATTGCATAAAAAATAATATATCTAAAATATTGTAGATAGTGTGAGTTTTAAACGTTTAACAAATAAGCCATGGGGAAAATTTTATCTTTCTCTCTTCTACAGTCTACGTTACGCAGTTGTCTAAATACTTGAATGTGTTGGTGCTTCGTTAATCTTGCAATGTCGTACCGTTACGTGGATCACATTTACACCACATAGGAAAATATTATCTAATAAATGTTGAAAAGTAAATCATTGACACAAAATTAGCTATTTTTGTGTAAATTGATTTTATTTTTAAATGTATCAATATAAAATTATATATATTTTTTTTTAACTGACACCGATATCGCCACTGTACAACTGTAATTAATGTGTGCATTCAAACAAAATTCCAACTAGATTTAATTTTTTTTAATTTCCATACTTAATATTAAATAGATAATCAGTGTTACGAAATTATAAGGGAAGTATTAATACCCTTTAGTTACAATAATTGGAATACATAGTTGTATATATATTTTTAAAATATAAGATATAACGTTGTGATAGTTAAGATTTTCGATTTTCTGACGATAATTCATATGTTTTGCTAACATATTTTTTTTAAATTAAATATGTTGATTAAAAAACAATGCTATGTACTTTAATTCATCAAGCTGAAATTCATCTGAAATACTTAGAAGGAACGTTGACCTTGTCGAAATAGTCTCGGTGTATTTTATTTCTTCCCTAGGAGTATGAAATGAAGTCGCAGTAAGGATAAATAAACTGTACAGATGCGCGTGCGTTGTCAGATGTTGGGAAAAGGACAAAACTGCAAGGATTGTGATGACAGCGTGTTCGAGGGGTTTGAAAGGGAGGGGGGTAGGGGGAGTTGGCTCCACTCAGCCGGAACATCCAGCAGGAAGAGAAGAAGACGAGTTGCAATCTTGAGGTCGCAGTTGTCTCTTTGGGAGCCCTCCTCCCTCGACTGCCGAGGGGAGTCGTCGGAGCTGCCAGTTGCAATCAGAACTAACAGGGGCGGGCGGAGACAAAGATGGTCTGCCCTTGTGGCATGGGGGGGATGGGGGGCGCAGGTTAAGGAAACCACCCTTCCTCGTCGCCGCGAGCTTCTGAGGGGCTTGTCCGGGGTAGGGTGTGAGAGGCACCACCAGGGGGGTGATATTTGGAGAGCGCATACTTCAGACTTGTAGAACAGCTCCGGGGAGAGAAAAGACGTTTGAAGAGCAACCCCCCTTCCCCCCCAACATCAGTATGGAGTTCCCATCCACCTTCCTCTCCCCCCTACTTCCCTTCTTCAACTACCTCATTTCACTTCATCGGTATTCCCAGTTAGTTATCTTCTGGAGAGGTTAAGGCTTTCTAAACTCGGTCTTTTACTCCGCTCGCTGTTCCGGGCGCACGACACGAAATTAGCAAGACGTGAAAGGCAATGGGGCTCTCGTCACGGCTCTGGTAATGAATAGCTATTTTCCTGGCGTTTCAACAGCACCGGTTTCATGGTCAACCCTTTAAATTACGATGTTTGTAACGAAAACTTCGGTACAACGAAATTATGCTAGGTCATGCATGGTCAATGTAGGGAATGCATTATTTGAGCTCTTTCACACAATAATTTAAACCAAACTCGTCGAGTGCAAATTATTAAAAAAAAAAAAATGGCATTTAATTTTTGAACCTCTCCCCATTCAAATACTGGCTACGCAAGATATTTCAAAAACATCGTTTGTTTTAAATCGTGTATTGCTTATCTATATACGTAAAGAAAAACAGTTTCGTTAAACATTATTCTGAACACAAACGTTTCGACCTTTATCACTCTCCTTTAAATACAGTTTAAAAACGAAATACGGGAAGAGGACTACTCAGCCCACCCCCGGCGTGGACATCGCGTGGCCAAAATCACGTCGCAACACCAAGCCCACAACCTACATCACAACACACCAAAAGATACGACAGCCCACAACCAGCGGGCTACTGAGAGGGCCACCTGCCCCCCCAGGTGACGGAACCCTCCCCTCCCCCTCAACACGCTGAGTGCGTGCTCCTCACGTCTGGAACATGGATCGACCCCCCTTCCCTTTCCCAAAATGCCTTGCCGCCACCACCAATCATCCCGCCCCACCAACCAAAACCACACCACATCTGATCACACCATAGCAATTATTCCACACCCTCGACACCACAACAAACACTCCCTCCCCTTTTCCTTCCATGGGAAGGGCACCCCACAAATCACCAAGGCCTCTCGGTCCACATTAACCGTTACCCCCTTAAACTCCCCTCACCCCAATAATTTCTTTCGACCCCTCCCCTCCCTTTTTTTCCACCTTTTTTGGTTTAATCCAGATACAGGGTCTATGTGCGGACCGAGGCCATGTGACTGTATCAGCCGGCGACTGGCTGGTCCTTCACTTCGTTGTGACGTCACGGATCACGGATCCGAGTCACTCGGATATCTTCAACAGTTTATAAATCGCGTGGTTTATTTTTTTCTTGTAAAGCCCTGCATACCGTATGTTCTGCCCATAAACTGGTATGCTTTTTGACTGGCCGAACTTCAATAAAATAAAAATAAAATGTATGCAGTGCATACTTTTTCCATAATTATATGGCAAAGTTGAATTTTTAAAATATTTTAGCAGTATGGAGACAAGGGTTTAAAGGCAAAGTCTGATGCTACTTCATGGCAGAAGAATTTCAGAAGAATTTATTTAATTTTATTCAGCCTTTTAAAAACCTAAATATTCTGAGAATTTTAAAAGGCTAAGTAAAATTAATTTTCTTTCTAAAAATAAATTAAACCATATTACATAGTAGCCAGTAAAAATTGACTTTAAACCCAAAAGGTTTCCGGTTTTACATTCCATTTCATTCTCTTTATACATATACTGCACAATAGGGTGACCAAATCATAAAGTTGAAAAAACGGGACACATCCAAGGAGGGTTTGGGGGCGATACCCTCCAGCTAAAGAGTCCGAGGGGCCTTCATCGTGACGTAATCATTGAAACATGCTCTTTATTTTTTTTTTTTCTAATTTGAGACCTATAAATCTTTTTCAATTTAACTATGA
Organism: Bacillus rossius redtenbacheri; assembly: GCF_032445375.1. Taxonomy (NCBI): domain Eukaryota; kingdom Metazoa; phylum Arthropoda; class Insecta; order Phasmatodea; family Bacillidae; genus Bacillus; species Bacillus rossius. The sequence goes on from NC_086334.1 coordinate 27,514,557, forward strand.
ATATGTAATTTAATTTAAATTGTGAGGCGTATAATAAATAACAACAACAATTTTGCAGTAATACTTATTTATTATAAGTATTATGACATACTTCAAAACATAACTAAACAAGATAACTAAAATTGTTAGTCAAAGTTATGTTAAAAATCTTTAGGATTTCAATTGGGGAAATTTTTCTTTCGCTCCAGCCAATTTTAAAACCTCTTTCTTTTCCAATATAAAGTTGTAAAAACTAGAACAGTCCATTTTTAAATTTTAGAGTACCTGCAAGATTGCAGAAAGGGTATCCACTCCCATCTTGTTCCTTTCATCCGTCCATTGAATGTTCATAAGCGAAAAGATTATTTCAGTATTACCATTATGGGCAGGGATCAGTATTACCATTATGGGCAGGGATCGCAAACACATACTGTCGAGAAGAGGGGAAGACGGTCCGAGGAGAGGCGCGACAAAAGTGTATCATCAACCCAAAGTAAACACGGGACATTTAGGCGTCCCGGGAGACTTTTTCGGGACCCCGTGTACGATTGTTAAAAAACGGGACAATCCCGTTTTTACGGGACGTTTGGTCACCCTACTGCACAACAACGCTGAAAATGCAACTATTCCAGCTAAATATGCACACATATAATATATATACATATTTTTAATATTATGAAATTTCAGTCACACGATAAGTCGGACAAAAGTGGAACGTAAATGACCGGGGACAACACATATACGCCTCTGGGCATGCAGGCAAGCAACGGCGAGGCGGTTGTTCCACGGGAAGGGCTGGCTGAGTGAGGGGGGAGAGGGGGGTGACAATATACATATCTGGGAGGTGCTGCGGGAGGAACGCTGGGAACGGACGCGGCCATAGACTGTCTCTGCGGAAGTAGGGGGGGGTGGGGTGCCCAGGTATGCGGCATGGACCTGCTTCTCGCGGGCGGTGGTGGCTGCTCCCCCGGGTGCCAGAAGGACACTAATTGCCAAACTTGCTGTCTGACGTCGGCGGCGGAGGGCCCGTCGTCCCTCGAGTAGGGGTTGGGACGTTGAGGAGGAGGTAGACCTCGCTTGTTAGCAGGGCGCGTTGCCCGCGTCGTGAAACAAGCCTCTGTCTGGGAACCCGGTCACACGTGACGCTGCAGGTAACTGCTACATTGATAAGGGTTGCGAGGGGGGGGGGGGGGTCCACGGGACAAATCAGCCGCCGGCTGAGGCAACTTCGCCGGAAACTCGCCCCCCCCCCCTTCTCTCTCTCTTTCTCCATCCGCCGCCAGAGCCGATGGCTCGTCAGCCGGGGGTGAGCCGAAGACAACACACGCCGGGATCTAATTGTTCAGCCCGCCGCGCGGAGGGTTGCAATTAAAACTTTTCCCGCCCGGGAGTCGGGCGTTTGTTATAGCTAGTTATCTTTTGTAGACTTTCCCTTCGTCCTTTCTCCTCCGATCCCCCCCCTCCCCCCCCCCCCTACACTCACGCGCGCCTCACCGACCACCTGTCTTTTTGTTTTACGTCCTCCAACGAGCACCCGCAGAACTTGCGCCGCGCTACGCGTTCGTCTCCGGCTTCATTCCTCCACTCACGTCGCACCTTTACAGTTTATTCTTTCTGACGAGACATTCCGTCTCCGACTTTATTCCTTCGCTCATGTCGCATCTTTGTAGTTTCTTCGTTCTGACAACACGTTCTGTTTGCGTGTCTTCAAAGTTTTTTTTTGTACGTTCGAATTTGAGCCACTAAAAAAAAAAAAAAAGGAACAAGAAACCACTGAACACCGATTGTGTTTACAAAGCAGAACTACGTGATTTCGACATTTACGGTCAGTACTGAAAAACAAAATTTCAATCTAAAAAAAAGTAACTAACGCAGTATTGCGTTATTATGGTAAATTTGAATTTCTGAAAGCTTCTAGATATTTTACTGTAACCTACTTAACGTTGTTAAACTCTGATTGTTGATGGTTTTCTTGTTTTGACATTGAAATCAAAATAAATTTTAAACAAAGTTTAACGCGCACTATTCCCAACGTACCAACAGGTTCCTTAGTTCTTCACACAAATGGGTCCAGCCAAAGTCATTAACATATACGTATATATTATGTGTTAAATCCTCAATATACGAAAACCTTCGTCCAGGCAGTGAACGTTTTGGTATCGTAAATAGCTTTTAACATATCCAAAATATTTAACTGCCAATTTAAATGCGATAGACTTGGCGTAACTTCGATGCATGCATTCTACAGCTTACCTCAATATCTGATGCCAATAACACTTATAATTCACTCCTAGACAAGATATTTTCTAAAATATTCCTCAATAACGATTTACTTTCCTTCCAAGTGTAACCTAAATTGTATATATTCACAGAATCCTAGCTATCTTCAATTATAATTTATAAAATATATCAGAGCATCTCTCAGTATCACACTCATTGAATCCAGATTTGAAGGAATCCTTTTTTTACTTATGATTTATTTTAAAAGTTCGAGTTACTATGTAAACTCCAAAGACTTCATTTATTACTCTCATGTTAGCAATAGATTCATTCAGAAATCTTCACAGTACTGACTGAAATAGCAAAAAATATATAAAATTATTATGGCTAAAGTGCTTAAATTTACACAACTAGTTGATATCGGCGTGACTCCGTGGGCACCACCGCTGTTGTGACCAGTGAACACATCGAGTGAAGGTAACACCATTCAGAGTCTGGTTTTTAGTCAAAGTTTTAGTACGCAGTCAATGAGCGACTCCCTGACTTAATTGTTTCACGTTAAACCAACGGCCGTGTGTCCCGACACAGCGCCACCCAATATTTGTGTCTAATACATTTATATGTGTATTGTGTAAAACACGATGACATCATAAATTGGCCTATAGTGCTGTATTATTGGTTCCAGTAGGTACACGAACTTTTAAATAAAGTTCTCGAAAAAAATGAAAGCAGTACCAGATATAGAATTTGCTGGGCATTCGAGTACCTTCGGTCGCCACATTAAAGCTAGGGCCACCCAAGCATTGCCGAAAGCCCCAAGACATGTCGGCTGATAAAGTCGCGCAGATCTATCGTCGGAGAGGAAAATTTTTCCGATGGTTCACGACGAAATTCTCGAGTAGACGTCTCCAAAAGAACAAGCCGGAGTATTCCGAACTGGGAAGAATAAGGCAGGGATGAAAGAAAATAAAATTCAAGAGGAAAGAAGCTAGAGAAGGAAATAAATGATTCCTCTTGGACCGCATCACTCAGGTAAGCATACGTACGGTAAAAGGGTGGGTGTGTTGGATAAAAAAAAAAACTGGTCGTCCGACGTTCCTACTTGACCAAGGAAATGGACAGTTAGGGACAATAAATAGCGAGCACTCTTAAAACTAAACGACGTGAATATCTGCGTGAGTCGCGCGACTGGAAATCACCTATTGCCGGACGTAACGAGAGATCGGAAACCGAGCGTCCACATGACGTCACCGCGCCTAGTGTCTCCTCGCGGCGGCCCGGCCGGCTGGTCCGAGACCTCGAGTTTTGATTAAACACTCCCCTGGCGCGGGGGGCAACAACCCCCCCCCCCCCTTCAACTCGCGGGCTGAATTAATTATGCACGCGCGACCGCTGTCCGCGCGCGGTTCGGACGGCCTTTGCCCCTCGCCTGAGCACTCTTCTCCCCCCAACCCTCCACGACACCCTCGTGAGACCGCTGGGGAACTTGCGTCGCGTCATAAATAATTCAAAGACGAGGAAGTAGTCATATTCCAGGGGCCGAAGCGGGGGGATCATCTTTAACACATGGACGCGGGCGTCGCGTGTATTTTACGTCCTCCGAACCGGCTCGGCGGTTGCGGCGTGCGTTGCTGCACGACACACTGAACACAAGCTCGACGTGTGAGAAACTTAAAAAACAAATTAAAAATCCATATTGATACAGCTATTACAATATGTATACAAAACAAGTTTAAAATCTAACTCACACAATAATATTAACTTAAAACATTTTTTTCTAACAATCACTCACACACACACACATCCAAATGAAACGTTACGCCTCAACCTGTACATAATGTTAAATATACAAATACGTTATTACGAAATATTAATAAATAAGAATACTTAAATGGGGCATAATACCAAAACATACAATATACCTACCAAACATACCTACCAAAGTTGTCAGTTTTATTGTCCGAGCGGAAAGAATTTCATCGTGTATAAATTCATCAAGGGATTTAATTAATTTTTTTTTTTTTGTATTGGAGGCGAAACTGGTGCTGCCGGTTAAAAAAAAACGCTTGCTTCGCTCGCCGAAACTAGTTGCATGTCCGCCATGTATTCAAACACTAGCTGCCCGACCCGGCTTCTCACGGCTATAATAAAGGAAAAAAATTAAGCCACATCTCCCATTTACAGTAATGGTAAATAAAAAAAATTTCAGTGAAAATTTATTACAATGCTGTATAATGTACCGGAGAGAAAATGACGATGGTTTCCCGACCCGTGCACGCAACGTACAACTGATGTACCCGTACTTCGCTACGGCAGTCTACAGGCAGATCACTCTTGCGCCGCTCATTATACATGCCCCTCCTTGTGGGTACGCCACTGCCGCGCGATGCCCGTTGCCATGGAGACGCAGAAGGCATGAACAATGCAAAATCCTGTTCTCATGCAGACAAAGTACCCACTGTTGCCTGGTTTTAACCACCCATGGGATCTAATTTTCGGAAAATGTCATCCTGCGTAACATAAGGAACATTACTGTGAAGTTTCAAGTCTGTAAAATATATATACTTGAAAAAAAGGGCAATTTTTGATATTTAAAGTACCCGCAACATTTCAACGGTGATGAGGACTGCACTAACAATGAAATAGTCGTTGCCATAGAGACGAATGAAGCATCAACAAAGCAACAGCCGTTGCCATGGTGATTTCCTACCAAAAACTGGAAATTTTGATATATTACGGCCCCGAAAACTCCCCTTGGGATCGGATTTCCGCAGAATCCGTTCTTAGTGAGCGTCTATATTACAAAATGAGTAACTATGCTAAATTTCAAATCAATCGGGTGTATAGTTTTAGAGATCTCGTGATGAGTGAGTCAGTGAGTGGTATTTCGCTTATATATATATATATATATATATATATATATATATATATATATACACACACACAAGTCCTTTTTCAGAATTGTAACGGGAGAAGAAAATTATTGATGGTCAGAAAAATGAAAATTAATTAAAAATAATAAAAATAATTCTAGTAAAAAAAAATTAAACACAGAGAGAGGAAAAAATCAATAGTTTAGGTTAGCGATTTAAAGTGATAAAAAGTATTTAAATACTAATTGAACTCTTATGAGGGTACTGATTGCTTCGTTGTTAATATCACACGGGTGTTTTTTCACTTGTATGGGAATGATAAGGCATCTAGTGCGTGGCAACAATGTTAATAGGCAATAGGAAATAAACTTCTAGCGCCTGCGGCATTGTCAACACACACTTCGTACGTGTACTGCATGTTGTATCTAACCCCCTCCAACGCATTTGATTCTAAAGTGGACTTTTAGCAAGGATCACTAATGTTATTGATAATACAATATAGCCTATAGCCTTCCTCGATAAATTTACTATCCAACACAGAAAGAATTTTTCAAATCGGACTAGTGGTTCCTGAGATTAGCGCGTTCAAACAAACAAACAAACAAACTCTTCAGCTTTATAATATTAGTACAGATATGGCCAGCGGAGATAGGTACATACACGCTCGGCGACACCCGCACCAAGTGCTCTAGGAGCAGCTTAAATACAATTTTAATTAATTATAATATCTTTGGCCATTTGCAGTTGTTCGAAAAATATTTTTGACTATTGTTTCCCATAGTTTTCGTTTTTTTTTTTGTTTTTTTTTAAAGAAAATGCTAAAATTTGGTCGGCAACCCAAATCTAAACTTTATCCCCCAGGAAAACGAAAACTTAACGTAACTTGACTTTTGTATTCGTGTTACTGTGCACACTAGCAATGTCGTATGTCCAAAATATGATTTAAATTAAAGGTTAACATTTAGCTGCAAACGTCTCCGCCAATGGCACCCATTAAATTTTTTTCCTCGTGACTATAATGAATTCTCTATTTTCTGTTTTATTTTTTCTTCCGCATAGTCTGGTTTGTTTTGTAACACACTAGCTGCAATACCCGGCGTTGCCCGGGCTGAACATAGGATGATAGCGCTATATGACAGTGTGGTGGACATACAGAAATGATACACAATTGCTGTTTATATGTCTATGACCTATGATTTCCTGTTTACCCATGGCGATCGGTTGAACGTTTTAGAAGTAGATGCGCTGCAGCTTCATCTAGCGGCGAGTTACAAACAAAAATTGGATAGCATAAAAACCTTCTCCATGAAAAAACACATCGATGTTACAGATTTTCACCTCAGGCCGAAAAACCGACTAAGTATCATTGAACTACAGAATACAGTTCCAATATTTTAGTGTGAAAACTTGGCGTTGTTGTTGTCATGACAGTCCGATAGATAGCAGAACGATATGCCCTGTATGAACAATGCATTTGATTCATACACATGGTACCACCATTATGACAAAAAAAATATATTTTTTTAATCATTATGCGGATTTATGCCCGAAAATAAATCTTCAGTGTATCAAATGTCTTAATCCTTGCAGTCTATTCGTCCTCTGAATAGGACCGTTTATCGCAACGATACACGTAGTTTATCTAACCTTGAATGTATGGGATGAGGTGGACATGAAATAAATTAATTTTATTTTACTTTTGTAAATAATTATAAAATAATTATATTAATATATTGCAATTACATTTTAAGATTATTATAGCAAAAAAAATTATGTAGTTGCAATAAACAAATAAAATAATGTATATCTTCTTAGTAACTGAAAAAAGTGTGGCTGAAAGAAATATTATAATTTAACAATGTATTTATATAAAATAGTCTTGTAGTAACATCTCTTGTAGCTAGGTCATTTTTCACACACACACTCGCCTGCGTTTTGTTAGCATAGAGCTGTTCGTGGCGGTACGGGATATCGGGTAGCCCCCCCTTCTACACCCCCATCTACCCCACTTTCCTTCTCTTTGCCCATAACGCCAACGCACCACGAACACGTGTCGCAAGACACCGCGGACCAGCATTTTCGGCGGCGGCGCCCGAAATGCCAGCCGAAATGGCAGCTCCCCTGTGGGAAGGAGGGAGGGGGAATGTGACCGTTGGGGAGAGGGGGGAGGGCCAGCGCGCTTTTCCGATGGACGCCGCAGCTGTCGTCGCCCTCTCTCAAGAGCACTCTCGTCCGTGTGCGTCCTAGCACCCTTCCCCTCCCTCCCTCACTATCCCCTCCCCCTTCACGGTCACGTGACATACTCCCTCCCCTCTGCCGCCTGCCACGCATCCCCACCCCGCCCTGCCTGGCCGCTGAATAATCCCGTCGTGTTTGCATAACGTTACGAGGGCCGTTGGGGCTCTTCATTTTTTTTTTTTCCCTCTTGGCTCCTCGCCGTCTGGCCCTCCGCTAGACGCTGTTACGCGTTCGTCCGTTACGTGCGCAGAGCATCCTCGTGTTACCGTTCCACAGCGACACGGGTCACGTAAACGTAGACGGATCCCACGGAACAGAGCTTCTACAGTTGCACGCAGACGGAGAAGGAACCGTACTGATCATTACTGCAATGCTGAGCAGTTCCGTTTACGTTGCTCCGTGCCGTGTATTTGGCTGCCATGTTTGTTTTTCTTCTAAATGCGTTAAAAAAAATTTCAAGTTCAAAAAAATACATTTTTTAAAACTATTATTTTGTTGTTTATTAGTTTATTATATATGTAAATTCTACCCGTTCTATGAAAACATATTTCTCTACCTAGACATCAATAAGTTGTTAGTTATTTTATTTTATTTTATTTTAATGTGAATATTGTATTGCATCTCTTGAGGCTACGTCTCACGTGCCATGTTAATTAAATTTTTCCCAATATTTCGTCAATACTTACTTTCGTCAATACATACCTTGCTTTTTTCTTTCTTTTTTTTTGTTCTGCCACAAATATTTCTAAAATATATTCACTTAGTTTATTATCAGGGCGTAAAAAAAAAAATTTAATAATTGCGCACCTTTTAACTAATCCGCTTTTATTATTTTCACTTGAACCTAAGTAACGAACTATGTAAACAATATTTTGGAAGTCTATTTTAACCTACTTCTAATTGTCGTATCGATTTTAAACTTTGAAATTATGCGTTATTTTGATGACAATACAATAATTTGTTATCTTGAACTGGCCTGATGATGGAGCCAGGAGGTGGATAGTGAAACTCTTCAGTGGCTACTAGTAAACCCCTTTATTCACTTTTTAATCCGTTACTGACAAATGAGGGTATTTAAAAATTATAATTTATTATTTTTTTTAGTATGTAACTGTATAAGCGTGTTTTTTTTTCAGCTTTTAAACTATAATAATTATTACACTCATGATACTACACAAGGTGAATATCTGTTGAAGTTATTTGTGGCAGATTAACAAATGCAAGGCTGTATACATGGATGCTTAAGCCTCAATGTGGACATTTCTAGCCGCTGGTATTTTTAAGGACTAAAACGGGAATTTTCCCCTCGAAAACGGGAAAATTTTCCTCAAAACGAGAATTTTTGAGTCATTTTTGAGGAATTTTTGAGTCCAAGATGGCCGCCGTGACGTCACAATCCAAGATGGCGGACCGAAAATCACAATATAAATATCCTTGATTAAAAGTTTTTTTTTTAAATGTTTAAAAAAAACAACATGGCGTTTGAGAGCGAGCCTTAAAAGGAATTGAACTGCGAATTTCGCCGGCGTACGCCGTCTCCGACCTGCGCTTCGCGGCCAAGCGTCGAGACGTCTTCGGACGCCGATACGGTTTGCTCGGTAGAAGCGGCGCACCGATGCGTTGCCAATAAACCCGCGCCCTCTATATCTCACTCTCTATCTCTCTCTCTCTCTCTTTCTCTCTCTCTCTCTCTCTCTCTCTCTAGAGGCCCTGCCACGCTGTCAAACACTCGCCGGACTCTTCCACGTGAAACCTCCTCACAGCCGGAGGGTGTAGGTCTCTGGGCGATAACTCATTGGAGCGTGACGGAAAAAAAAAAAAAACTAAATTGCAAGGTTCGGGAGTGGGGCCATCGATGAGTGACAAGGGGTTTCACAAAAAAGTAATTTATAAAAAAACAACAACAATAATATTCACCAGTAAGCTGACCGCCTACTACCTCCAAAGCCCATTCGTGTTACTCCCGTGATTATATTCCCATTATTTTAGTATGTGAAAGCATTTATCGTATCTCCCAGATCTTCTGTACCTTGTTGCAACCACGTATTTACTAGCAGGCTCTAGTCTGTAAGCGCCGCGAGGAAATAACTTATTATTTCACGCAGGCGACAATAATGATCATGATGATCACACCAATTCACGAGTGATGACTTCAACAAGTAGCCATAGCTAAGTCCTATGCCACGTCGACCAAAAAAAATGGTTGTCTGTAAAGTCGGTTTGCGGACGATAGTTTAACGTGAAAAAGTCATAACAAAACATTGATGAAATGATTGCATACTTTATAAATAAAATTGAATCATTTTTATTTTAATAATAAAAGAATAAATACATGAAATTATACTAGTAATCAGATTTTTAAAATGCAAGAATAATTAACCTTTATTGCCGAAATTGTTGTTGTAATAAGCAATGAAAACCACATTAACTTTTCACTTCACTTTATAAACAGTCGAGTGTAAGAGAGATAGATGCGGCGCAAGCGTACAATGAGCGTAACGGGACACAGCGTAACGGAACAATGTGCGTAACGGGATTTTTTTTTCATGCGTGCAGCCGGCGTTCATCGATTTATTAGACATTGTCACGTCAAAAATAACAATAATATTCACCAGCAAGCTGACCCCCTACTACCTCCAATGCACATTTATGTTACTCTCCCGTAATTATATTTCCATTATTTTAGTATGTGAAAGCATTCATCGTATCTCCCAGATCTTCTTTACCTTGTTGCAACCACATATTTACTAACAGGCTCTAGTCTGTAAGCGTCGCGAGGAAATAACTTATTATTTCACGTGGGTGACTACAACTATCATGATGATCACACCAGTTCACGAATGATGACTTCAACAAGTAGCCATAGCTAAGTCCTATTCCACGTCGACCAAAAAAAAACACAGAAGCTTTATTGCAAGCGGTATCGAAATATTTTAAATTGAAAGATGGTGAGGCCTGATCCTCCTTCATGTAACGTCAAGGCAGCCATACAGCAAACTAGGGAAGTATACCAAATGGAAGGTCATTTGTGTGCTAGAGTGTGCTAGTAGGCCTACCGCTCAGTATCATGCTTCACTTAGCACACTACAGTGAGTTCTCATTACAACGTACTTGAAGAAAACCTTAACTTTTTGGTACTTAATTATGAAAGTTCTTTTTAATGAACCGTTACTAAATAGAAACCAACTTTTTGAGATCTGAAACTATAAATTTTAAAATGCAAAATCTTTTACAGGAAGGTTCTTTTTAATGAGATGTCACTGTAGCGTCGCCGCACGCATACTTCACTGCAGTATTTTTTTATACAAAATAAACTCTTGAGAAAAAATTTTGATTAAAAGTTTTAGTTTATTATCTTTAAAAGATTTGTGAAATGGGAGTGCATGACTTGATGTAAGCTTTTGGACATACGCCATTGCTAAGCAATGGCGTATGTCCAAAATCTTACATCAAGTCAGTTTTAGTTTACAATACGTATATCTACTTCACATAAGTACGGGCGCTTAGTAAACATGTCAAGAAAACGTTTAAACAATCTCCGTACTAGTGTCGAAAAATGATGGCTACCGTTTTCTGGGAAGAAAAATGCATTTTGTGATTTAATGAAACATGGGTCGATAATTACAGCAGAATTTACATATTTAAGTTACGATTATCAACTGGTTTAATTACCAGTCGGCAAATTTTTAAGTAGAGGGGTGAAAAAAACTCTTGCACCTTTACGAAAAGTGCTTGGAACTGAAGGCGATTATGTAAAAATGTGAAGTAGATATGTAGTAAACTAAAACTGTTAAAAAAAAAATTTCTTTGATTTTTTTTAAATTACCAAATGGTGTTAACTTTACGAATAGTCCTCGTATTATACGAACAAAACATCCAAAAACTTGTTGAGTCCACGGTGCAAAACTTATTTTTTCTTCCAATCGGGTTGTGGCCTTGCTTACAACGGAACACTGATTTCGGAAGTAAATATACGGCGTAGCTTCTAAGCAGGTGTAGGTTATCTGAGTTTACGAAGACTTCGTTTATCTCACGTTGATTCTTCGTTTTAAAGTGAGTACATTTTCGGTAATTTTAACAGTGTAGAGAGTCGTACTTCTCCCAGCAAACATGTCAAACCTCCGTCTCCAACTAAGTTTGACGATAAATTCAAGGCTTTACTTTCGAACGTCATCAAATAACGCCAGACACATGCCTCAAAATTTTTTATATATTACCACAATATAATATTTGGATATTTAACTGAGCTGCCTCTAGCTTTACAAACAAATGTTATTTTCTTTTAGATATTATAGTTAACTGCATAGCTGGATAGAAAAATATAAACACTTTATGGTTTACATAGTTTTTTTTTTTTTACATTTTAGACAAACACACATACTTTTTTCGTGGTATAGTAAAATTCTCCGATTTTTTCAAGTTTTTGAGACGTTTATCAAGTTTTCTCAGTGAAATTACTTTATAGACAAATTTCAATCGAAAATACTTTACCATAATTAGCTGTTTTGATGATTCGTTGGGACGGAAAAATAAAATCCGCGATTTCAGTTTCCGCTGAGCATGATCATGATAGGCTTATTCCGGTCAAACATCTTGAATTTTCAGGTCCTGTGCTCTGTCCAATATTCATGTCGAAACAACTAGTGCCGTTAA